>NC_138180.1:23357338-23957338 GCF_964165515.1 Mesoplodon bidens | reverse complement strand
TTGAAAACTATGGCAGGTGAGATTTTCTGCCTAATTATATAAGAAGATTTCTCTAAAAAATAGACATTATTTCAAAGACTTATTGGCTGTGAAATAAGTTAAGTGTATTTCAAATGGCTTGTCTGCAAAGAAAGGTGAGATGTAGGGAATCACAGAAAGTCGAGGGGAAAATGTCAATATATACATTGCTATGTGGTGAACTAAGCCTTAGGCCAGCCACAATGTAGAGGACCTGACCCTTAGAAACTTAAAAATGAGCTGGAATCTTTAAAAGTTCAAATCTTTATAAGTAAAAAGATTGATGAAAATGAATAACCAAGTGTTTTAATTGACATCAGAAGATCAAAACAATAAACCCTGAGAACATAGAAAAAAGATAAATAAAGATATGAGCAGAACTTAATACCACAGAAAACGTATAAAATTCAGGTGATTTAGTAAGTGCAAAGAATATTCTTTGAAAAGATTTAAAAGACACACTTTGATTAAGGAAAACAAAAACATAAGTAAAGAATATACAGAAAGAATCAGGACAATGTTATAGCACAGAATATATGAAATGCCAGTAAATTTGAACATTTCTGTAAAGCGGACCATTTCCTAGCTCCTAAAGTTTACCAAAACTGACACAAGAGGAAATCATTTAAGGTCATCATGTCTGCCCTTGGCATTCTCGGAACGCCCTGGCCTCAGAATGCAGCATCTGTAGTCCATGGTAACCTGCGGAGAAGGGGCGTGGCTGAGGGAGGTTGGAAGACTGCCCTCACTGAGGGAGTGGGTGTGGCCATCTCTGCTGTGACTGAACAAAGGGCAGGGGAGCAGGGGGCCCAGGGCAGGGCTCTCAGAGCCCGGTAGGCACAGTGGTGTGTCACAAGCCTTTAGGCCCAGGCCATAGGGCACCTTCTTTGTCTGCACAGCTGCCCAAACTCTCACTTTTCCACTCAGGCCACCCACTTAGTTGAAGTGTGTGTGGAACCTGTCCGCGCAGTATACCTCGCTGCACAGCTAACCATAGGTCTGGGCATCGTAGCTTCCTGCCTGGTGACCGAAGTTCGCAGGAGAGATGATTCCCAGGTTCACACGCAGAGAGGCTCCTGCCCGGGCCACAGGCCGCCCACTGCCCCTGCCCAAGATCGGGGGCCGAAAGCAGCCCTGTCTAAGTCCCCTAACCCTAGAGGGAGTATTGGACCAACACTTCTAGAAAACGGGGTCCTTGTGGGCAACTCATTGGAGGGACACAAATAAATCTTTGCCGACTTTTTGCTGAAACTTACGAGCGTTCACACCTAAGCCTCTTACAAGGTCAGCTGTTTAGCTAAACATGAGCTCATGATCTAAATTTACACAATAATGAAGAAATCAGCTACAAAGGGAGACAATCATCAAAAACAATCAATACCAGAATTAGATTCCCTAGGCCATCCTTGAGACGTTGGAATAATCAGGTGCTAGGCAGAAAATATACATAAACCTGGAAATGAAACAAGGAACAAGCATGTTTTCAAAGACTGGTAGGATCTCTAAAACATTTTTAAAGTACATGTCATTGATAAAGCTAAATACTCAAAGGTTGTTTAATACAACAAATAAAGCAGTGAGAAGAGTGAAATTATGCTGTTTAGAAAACTATGGAAGGTGAGATTTTCTGCCTAATTATATAAGATGATTTCTCTAAAAAATACACATTATTTCAAAGAATTATTGGCTGTGAAATAAGTTAAGGGTATTTCAAATGGCTTGTCTGCAAAGAAAGGTGAGATGTAGGGAATCACAGAAAGCCGAGGGGATAATATGTCAATATATACATTGCTATATGGTGAACTAAGCCTTAGGCCGGCAACAGTGTAGAGGAATGGACCCTTAGAAACGTACAAGTAAGCTGGAATCTTTAAAAGTTCAAATCTTTATAAGTAAAAAGATTTATTCAAATGAATAACCAAGTGTTTTACTTGACATCAGAAAATCAAAACAATAAACCATGAGAACATAGAAAAAAGATAAATAAAGATATGAGCAGAACTTAATACCACAGAAAACGTATAAAATTCAGGTGAGGTAGTAAGTCCAAAGAATATTCTTTGAAAAGATTTAGAAGACACACATTGATTAAGGAAAACACAAACATAATTAAAGAATATATAGAAAGAATCAGGGCAAAGTTATATCAGAGAATATATGAAATGCCAGTAAATTTGAACATTTCTGTAAAGTTGACCATTTCCTAGCTCCTACAGTTTACCAAAACTGACACAATAGGAAATCATTTAAGGTCATCATGTCTGCCCTTGGCATTCTCAGAACGCCCTGGCCTCAGAATGTAGCATCTGTAGTCCATGGTAACCTGCAGAGAGTGGGCGGGGCTGAGGGAGGCTGGAACACTGCCCTCACTGAGGGAGTCGGTGTGGCCATCTCTGCTGTGACTGAACAAAGGGCAGGGGAGCAGGGGGCCCAGGGCAGGGACCTCAGAGCCCGGCAGGCCCAGTGGTGTATCACAAGCCTTTAGGCCCAGGCCATAGGGCACCTTCTTTGTCTGCACAGCTGCCAAAACTCTCACTTTTCCACTCAGGCCGCCCACTTAGTTGAAGTGTGTGTGGAACCTTTCCGCGCAGTATACCTCGCTGCACAGCTAACCATAGGTCTGGGCATCGTAGCTTCCTGCCAGGTGACCAAAGTTCGCAGGAGAGATGATTCCCAGGTTCACACGCAGAGAGGCTCCTGCCCGGGCCACAGGCCGCCCACTGCCCCTGCCCAAGATCGCGGGCCGAAAGCAGCCCTGTCTAAGTCCCCTACCCCTAGAGGGAGGATTGGACCAACACTTCTAGAAAACGGGGTCCTTGTGGGCAACTCATTGGAGGGACACAAATAAATCTTTGCCGACTTTTTGCTGAAACTTATGAGCGGTCACACCTAAGCCTCTTACAAGGTCAGCTGTTTAGCTAAACATGAGCTCATGATCTAAATTTACACAATATTGAAGAAATCAGCTACAAAGGGAGACAATCAGCAAAAACAATCAATACCAGAATTAGATTCCTTAGGCCACCCATCAGATGTTGGAATAATCAGGTGCTAGGCAGAAAATATACATAAACCTGGAAATGAAACAAGGAAAAAGGAGGTTTTCAAAGACTGGTAGGATCTCTAAAACATTTTTAAAGTACATGTCATTGATAAAGCTAAATACTGAAAGGTTCTTTAATACAACAAATTAAGCAGTGAGAACAGTGAAATTATGCTGTTTAGAAAACTATGGAAGGTGAGATTTTCTGCCTAATTATATAAGATGATTTCTCTAAAAAATACACATTATTTCAAAGAATTATTGGCTGTGAAATAAGTTAAGGGTATTTCAAATGGCTTGTCTGCAAAGAAAGGTGAGATGTAGGGAATCACAGAAAGCCGAGGGGATAATATGTCAATATATACATTGCTAATGGTGATCTAAGCCTTAGGCCGGCAACAGTGTAGAGGAATGGACCCTTAGAAACGTACAAGTAAGCTGGAATCTTTAAAAGTTCAAATCTTTATAAGTAAAAAGATTTATTAAAATGAATAACCAAGTGTTTTACTTGACATCAGAAAATCAAAACAATAAACCCTGAGAACATAGAAAAAAGATAAATAAAGATATGAGCAGAACTTAATACAACAGAAAACGTATAAAATTCAGGTGATTTAGTAAGTCCAAAGAATATTCTTTGAAAAGATTTAAAAGACACACTTTGATTAAGGAAAACAAAAACATAAGTAAAGAATATACAGAAAGAATCAGGACAATGTTATAGCAGAGAATATATGAAATGCCAGTAAATTTGAACATTTCTGTAAAGCGGACCATTTCCTAGCTCCTAAAGTTTACCAAAACAGACAGAAGAGGAAATCATTTAAGGTCATCATGTCTGCCCTTGGCATTCTCGGAACGCCCTGGCCTCAGAATGCAGCATCCGTAGTCCATGGTAACCTGCGGAGAGGGGGCTTGGCTGAGGGAGGTTGGAAGACTGCCCTCACTGAGGGAGATGGTGTGGCCATCTCTGCTGTGACTGAACAAAGGGCAGGGGAGCAGGGGTCCCAGGGCATGGCCCTCAGAGCCCGGCAGACCCAGTGGGGTGTCACAAGCATTTAGGCCCAGGACAAAGGGCGCCTTCTTTGTTTGCACAGCTGCCCAAACTCTCACCTTTCCACTCAGGCCGCCCTCTTATTTGAAGTCTGTTTGGAAGCTGTCCTCGCAGTACTCCTTGCTGCACAGCTCACCATAGGTCAGGGCATCGTAGCTTCCTGCCAGGTGACCGAAGTTCGCAGGCAAATGTGTCCCTGGGACACATGCGGAGAGGCTCCTGCCCGGGCCACATGCCGCCCACTGGCCCTGCCCCAGATCGAAGGCTGAAAAGCAGCCATGTCTGAGTCCACTGCCTCTCGAAGGAGTATTGGACCAACACTTGTAGAAAACGGGGTCCTTGCGGGCAACTCATTGGAGGGACACAAATAAATCTTTGCCGAATTTCTGCTGAAGCTTACCAGCGTTCACACCTAAGCCTCTTACAAGGTCAGCTGTTTAGCTAAACATGAGCTCATGATCTAAATTTACACAATATTGAAGAAATCAGCTACAAAGGGAGACAATCAGCAGAAACAATCAATACCAGAATGAGATTCCCTAGGCCATCCATCTGATATTGGAATAATCAGGTGCAAGGCAGAAAATATACATAAAACTGGAACTGAAACAAGGAACAAGGAGGTTTTCAAAGGTTGGTAGGATCTCTAAAACATTTTTAAAGTACATGTCGTTGATAAACCTAAATACTCAAAGGATGTTTAATACCACAGATTAAGCATTGAGAAGAGTGTAATTATGCTGTTTTGAAAACTATGGCAGGTGAGATTTTCTGCCTAATTATATAAGACGATTTCTCTAAAAAATAGACATTATTTCAAAGACTTATTGGCTGTGAAATAAGTTAAGTGTATTTCAAATGGCTTGTCTGCAAAGAAAGGTGAGATGTAGGGAATCACAGAAAGTCGAGGGGAAAATGTCAATATATACATTGCTATGTGGTGAACTAAGCCTTAGGCCAGCCACAATGTAGAGGAACTGACCCTTAGAAACTTAAAAATGAGCTGGAATCTTTAAAAGTTCAAATCTTTATAAGTAAAAAGATTGATGAAAATGAATAACCAAGTGTTTTAATTGACATCAGAAGATCAAAACAATAAAACCTGAGAACATAGAAAAAAGATAAATAAAGATATGAGCAGAACTTAATACCACAGAAAACTTATCAAATTCAGGTGAGGTAGTAAGTCCAAAGAATATTCTTTGAAAAGATTTAAAAGACACACTTTGATTAAGGAAAACACAAACATAATTAAAGAACATATAGAAAGAATCAGGACAATGTTATAGCAGAGAATATATGAAATGCCAGTAAATTTGAACATTTCTGTAAAGTTGACCATTTTCTAGCTCCTACAGTTTACCAAAACTGACACAAGAGGAAATCATTTAAGGTCATCATGTCTGCCCTTGGCATTCTCGTTACGCCCTGGCCTCAGAATGCAGCATCTGTAGTCCATGTTAACCTGCGGAGAGTGGGCGGGGCTGAGGGAGGCTGGAACACTGCCCTCACTGAGGGAGTGGGTGTGGCCATTTCTGCTGTGACGGAACAAAGGGCAGGGGAGCAGGGGGCCCAGGGCAGGGCCCTCAGACCCCGGCAGTCCCAGTGGGGTGTCACAAGCCTTTAGGCCCAGGCCATAGGGCACCTTTTTTGTCTGCACAGCTACCCAAACTCTCACTTTTCCTCTCAGGCCACCCACTTAGTTGAAGTGTGTGTGGAACCTGTCCGCGCAGTATACCTCGCTGCACAGCTAACCATAGGTCTGGGCATCGTAGCTTCCTGCCAGGTGACCGAAGTTCGCAGGAGAGATGATTCCCAGGTTCACACGCAGAGAGGCTCCTGCCCGGGCCACAAGCCGCCCACTGCCCCTGCCCAAGATCGGGGGGCCGAAAGCAGCCCTGTCTAAGTACCCTACCCCTAGAGGGAGTATTGGACCATCACTTCTAGAAAACGGGGACCTTGTGGGCAACTCATTGGAGGGACACAAATAAATCTTTGCCGACTTTTTGCTGAAACTTACGAGCGTTCACACCTAAGCCTCTTACAAGGTCAGCTGTTTAGCTAAACATGAGCTCATGATCTAAATTTACACAATAATGAAGAAATCAGCTAGAAAGGGAGACAATCAGCAAAAACAATCAATACCAGAATTAGATTCCCTAGGCCACCCATCACATGTTGGAATAATCAGGTTCTAGGCAGAAAATATACATAAACCTGGAAATGAAACAAGGAACAAGCATGTTTTCAAAGACTGGTAGGATCTCTAAAACATTTTTAAAGTACATGTCATTGATAAAGCTAAATACTCAAAGGTTCTTTAATACAACAAATTAAGCAGTGAGAAGAGTGAAATTATGCTGTTTTGAAAACTATGGAAGGTGAGATTTTCTGCCTAATTATATAAGATGATTTCTCTAAAAAATACACATTATTTCAAAGAATTATTGGCTGTGAAATAAGTTATGGGTATTTCAAATGGCTTGTGTGCAAAGAAAGGTGAGATGTAGGGAATCACAGAAAGCCGAGGGGATAATAGGTCAATATATACATTGCTATATGGTGAACTAAGCCTTAGGCCGGCAACAGTGTAGAGGAATGGACCCTTAGGAACGTACAAGTAAGCTGGAATCTTTAAAAGTTCAAATATTTATAAGTAAAAAGATTTATTAAAATGAATAACCAAGTGTTTTACTTGACATCAGAAAATCAAAACAATAAACCCTGAGAACATAGAAAAAAGATAAATAAAGATATGAGCAGAACTTAATACAACAGAAAACGTATAAAATTCAGGTGATTTAGTAAGTCCAAAGAATATTCTTTGAAAAGATTTAAAAGACACACTTTGATTAAGGAAAACATAAACATAAGTAAAGAATATAGAGAAAGAATCGGGACAATGTTATAGCAGAGAATATATGAAATGCAAGTAAATTTGAACATTTCTGTAAAGTGGACCATTTCCTAGCTCCTAAACTTTACCAAAACTGACACAAGAGGAAATCATTTAAGGTCATCATGTCTGCCCTTGGCATTCTCGGTAAGCAATGGCCTCAGAATGCAGCATCTGTATTTCATGGTAACCTGCGGAGAGGGGGCGTGGCTGAGGGAGCTTGGAACACTGCCCTCACTGAGGGAGTGGATGTGGCCCTCTCTGCTGTGACTGAACAAATGGCTGGGGAGCAGGGGGCCCAGTGCAGGGCCCTCAGAGCCCGGCAGACCCAGTGGGGTGTCACAAGCATTTAGGCCCAGGCCAAAGGGCGCCTTCTTTGTCTGCACAGCTGCCCAAACTCTCACCTTTCCACTCAGGCCGCCCTCTTCTTTGAAGTGTGTTTGGAACCTGTCCGCGCAGTACTCCTCGCTGCACAGCTCACCATAGGTCAGGGCATCGTAGCTTCCTGCCAGGTGACCGAAGTTCGCAGGCAAATGGGTCCCTGGGACACATGCGGAGAGGCTCTTGCCCGCGCCACAGGCCGCCCACTGGCCCTGCCCCAGATCGAAGGCTGAAAAGCATCCATCTCTGAGTCCACTGCCTCTCGAAGGAGTATTGGACCAACACTTGTAGAAAACGGGGTCCTTGCGGGCAACTCATTGGAGGGACACAAATAAATCTTTGCCGACTCTCTGCTGAATCTTACCAGCGTCCACACCTAAGCCTCTTACAAGGTCAGCTGTTTAGCTAAACATGAGCTCATGATCTAAATTTACACAATATTGAAAAAATCAGCTAAAAAGGGAGACAATCAGCAAAAAAATTAATACCAGAATGAGATTCCCAAGGCCATCCATCTGATGTTGGAATAATCAGGTGCAAGGCAGAAAATATACATAAAACTGGAACTGAAACAAGGAACAAGGAGGTTTTCAAAGGCTGGTAGGATCTCTAAAACTTTTTTAAAGTACATGTCGTTAATAAACCTAAATACTCAAAGGTTGTTTAATACCACAGATTAAGCATTGAGAAGACTGAAATTATGCTGTTTTGAAAACTATGGCAGGTGAGATTTTCTGCCTAATTATATAAGAAGATTTCTCTAAAAAATAGACATTATTTCAAAGACTTATTGGCTGTGAAATAAGTTAAGTGTATTTCAAATGGCTTGTCTGCAAAGAAAGGTGAGATGTAGGGAATCACAGAAAGTCGAGGGGAAAATGTCAATATATACATTGCTATGTGGTGAACTAAGCCTTAGGCCAGCCACAATGTAGAGGACCTGACCCTTAGAAACTTAAAAGTGAGCTGGAATCTTTAAAAGTTCAAATCTTTATAAGTAAAAAGATTGATGAGAATGAATAACCAAGTGTTTTAATTGACATCAGAAGATCAAAACAATAAACCCTGAGAACATAGAAAAAAGATAAATAAAGATATGAGCAGAACTTAATACCACAGACAACGTATAAAATTCAGGTAAGGTAGTAAGTCCAAAGAATATTCTTTGAAAAGATTTAAAAGACACACTTTGATTAAGGAAAACACAAACATAATTAAAGAATATATAGAAAGAATCAGGACAATGTTATAGCAGAGAATATATGAAATGCCAGTAAATTTGAACATTTCTCTAAAGTTGACCATTTCCTAGCTCCTACAGTTTACCAAAACTGACACAAGAGGAAATCATTTAAGGTCATCATGTCTGCCCTTGGCATTCTCGTTACGCCCTGGCCTCAGAATGCAGCATCTGTAGTCCATGGTAACCTGCGGAGAGTGGGCGGGGCTGAGGGAGGCTGGAACACTGCCCTCACTGAGGGAGTGGTTGTGGCCATCTCTGCTGTGACTGAACAAAGGGCAGGGGAGCAGGGGGCCCAGGGAAGGGCACTCAGAGCCCGGCAGGCCCAGTGGGGTGTCACAAACATTTAGGCCCAGGCCATAGGGCACCTTCTTTGTCTGCACAGCTGCCCAAACTCTCACTTTTCCACTCAGGCCACCCACTTAGTTGAAGTGTTTGTGGAAGCTGTCCGCGCAGTATACCTCGCTGCACAGCTAACCATAGGTCTGGGCATCGTAGCTTCCTGCCAGGTGACCGAAGTTCGCAGGAGAGATGATTCCCAGGTTCACACGCAGAGAGGCTCCTGCCCGGGCCACAGGCCGCCCACTGCCCCTGCCCAAGATCGGGGGCCGAAAGCAGCCCTGTCTAAGTCCCCTACCCCTAGAGGGAGTATTGGACCAACACTTCTAGAAAACGGGGTCCTTGTGGGCAACTCATTGGAGGGACACAAATAAATCTTTGCCGACTTTTTGCTGAAACTTACGAGCGTTCACACCTAAGCCTCTTACAAGGTCAGCTGTTTAGCTAAACATGAGCTCATGATCTAAATTTACACAATAATGAAGAAATCAGCTACAAAGGGAGACAATCAGCAAAAACAATCAATACCAGAATTAGATTCCCTAGGCCATCCTTGAGATGTTGGAATAATCAGGTGCTAGGCAGAAAATATACATAAACCTGGAAATGAAACAAGGAAGAAGCATGTTTTCAAAGACTGGTAGGATCTCTAAAACATTTTTATAGTACATGTCATTGATAAAGCTAAATACTCAAAGGTTGTTTAATACAACAAATTAAGCAGTGAGAAGAGTGAAATTATGCTGTTTAGAAAACTATGGAAGGTGAGATTTTCTGCCTAATTATATAAGATGATTTCTCTAAAAAATACACATTATTTCAAAGAATTATTGGCTGTGAAATAAGTTAAGGGTATTTCAAATGGCTTGTCTGCCAAGAAAGGTGAGATGTAGGGTATCACAGAAAGCCGAGGGGATAATATGTCAATATATACATTGCTATATGGTGAACTAAGCCTTAGACCGGCAACAGTGTAGAGGAATGGACCCTTAGAAACGTACAAGTAAGCTGGAATCTTTAAAAGTTCAAATCTTTATAAGTAAAAAGATTTATTCAAATGAATAACCAAGTGTTTTACTTGACATCAGAAAATCAAAACAATAAACCATGAGAACACAGAAAAAAGACAAATAAAGATATGAGCAGAACTTAAAACAACAGAAAACGTATAAAATTCAGGTGATTTAGTAAGTCCAAAGAATATTCTTTGAAAAGATTTAAAAGACACACTTTGATTAAGGAAAACAAAAACATAAGTAAAGAATATACAGAAAGAATCAGGACAATGTTATAGCAGAGAATATATGAAATGCCAGTAAATTTGAACATTTCTGTAAAGCGGACCATTTCCTAGCTCCTAAAGTTTACCAAAACTGACACAAGAGGTAATCATTTAAGGTCATCATGTCGGCCCTTGGCATTCTCGGAACGCCCTGGCCTCAGAATGCAGCATCTGTAGTCCATGGTAACCTGCGGAGAGGGGGCGTGGCTGAGGGAGTTTGGAAGACTGCCCTCACTGAGCGAGTGGGTGTGGCCATCTCTGCTGTGACTGAACAAAGGGCAGGGGAGCAGGGGGCCCAGGGCAGGGCCCTCAGAGCCCGGCAGACCCAGTGGGGTGTCACAAGCATTTAGGCCCAGGCCAAAGGGCGCCTTCTTTGTCTGCACAGCTGCCCAAACTCTCACCTTTCCACTCAGGCCGCCCTCTTATTTGAAGTGTGTTTGGAACCTGTCCGCGCAGTACACCTCGCTGCATAGCTAACCATAGGTCAGGGCATCGTACCTTCCTGCAAGGGGACCGAAGTTCGCAGGCAAATGGGTCCCTGGGACACATGCGGAGAGGCTCCTGCCCGGGCCACAGGCCGCCCACTGGCCCTGCCCCAGATCGAAGGCTGAAAAGCAACCATGTCTGAGTCCACTGCCTCTCGAAGGAGTATTGGACCAACACTTGTAGAAAACGGGGTCCTTGCGGGCAACTCATTGGAGGGACACAAATAAATCTTTGCCGACTTTCTGCTGAAGCTTACCAGCGTTCACACCTAAGCTTCTTACAAGGTCAGCTGTTTAGCTAAACATGAGCTCATGATCTAAATTTACACAATATTGAAGAAATCAGCTACAAAGTGAGACAATCAGCAAAAACAATCAATACCAGAATGAGATTCCCTAGGCCATCCATCTGATGTTGGAATAATCAGGTGCAAGGCAGAAAACATACATAAAACTGGAACTGAAACAAGGAACAAGGAGGTTTTCAAAGGCTGGTAGGATCTCTAAAACATTTTTAAAGTACATGTCGTTGATAAACCTAAATACTCAAAGGTTGTTTAATACCACAGATTAAGCATTGAGAAGAGTGAAATTATGCTGTTTTGAAAACTATGGCAGGTGAGATTTTCTGCCTAATTATATAAGAAGATTTCTCTAAAAAATACAGATTATTTCAAAGAATTATTGGCTGTGAAATAAGTTAAGTGTATTTCAAATGGCTTGTCTGCAAAGAAAGGTGAGATGTAGGGAATCACAGAAAGTCGAGGGGAAAATGTCAATATATACATTGCTATATGGTGAACTAAGCCATAGGCCAGCCACAATGTAGAGGACCTGACCCTTAGAAACTTAAAAGTGAGCTGGAATCTTTAAAAGTTCAAATCTTTATAAGTAAAAAGATTGATGAAAATGAATAACCAAGTGTTTTAATTGACATCAGAAGATCAAAACAATAAACCCTGAGAACATAGAAAAAAGATAAATAAAGATATGAGCAGAACTTAATACCACAGAAAACGTATAAAATTTAGGTGATTTAGTAAGTCCAAAGAATATTCTTTGAAAAGATTTAAAAGAAACACTTTGATTAACAAAAACAAAAACATAAGTAAAGAATATATAGAAAGAATCAGGACAAAGTTATAGCAGAGAATATATGAAATGCCAGTAAATTTGAACATTTCTGTAAAGTTGACCATTTCCTAGCTCCTACAGTTTACCAAAACTGACACAAGAGGTAATCATTTAAGGTCATCATGTCTGCCCTTGGCATTCTCGGAACGCACTGGCCTCAGAATGCAGAATCTGTAGTCCATGGTAACCTGCGGAGAGTGGGCGGGGCTGAGGGAGGCTGGAACACTGCCCTCACTGAGGGAGTGTGTGTGGCCATCTCTGCTGTGACTGAACAAAAGGCAGGGGAGCAGGGGGCCCAGGGCAGGGCCCTCAGAGCCGGGCAGGCCCAGTTGTGTGTCACAAACCTTTAGGCCCAGGCCATAGGGCACCTTCTTTGTCTGCACAGCTGCCTAAACTCTCACTTTTCCACTCAGGCCACCCACTTAGTTGAAGTGTGTGTGGAACCTGTCCGCGCAGTATACCTCGATGCACAGCTAACCATAGGTCTGGGCATTGTAGTTTCCTGCCAGGTAACCGAAGTTCGCAGGAGAGATGATTCCCAGGTTCACACGCAGAGAGGCTCCTGCACGGGCCACAGGCCGCCCACTGCCCCTGCCCAAGATCGGGGGCCGAAAGCAGCCCTGTCTAAGTCCCCTACCCCTAGAGGGAGTATTGGACCAACACTTCTAGAAAACGGGGTCCTTGGGGGCAACTCATTGGAGGGACACAAATAAATCTTTGCCGACTTTTTGCTGAAACTTACGAGCGTTCACACCTAAGCCTCTTACAAGGTCAGCTGTTTAGCTAAACATGAGCTCATGATCTAAATTTACACAATAATGAAGAAATCAGCTACAAAGGGAGACAATCAGCAAAAACAATCAATACCAGAATTAGATTCCCTAGGCCATCCTTGAGATGTTGGAATAATCAGGTGCTAGGCAGAAAATATACATAAACCTGGAAATGAAACAAGGAACAAGCATGTTGTCAAAGACTGGTAGGATCTCTAAAACATTTTTATAGTACATGTCATTGATAAAGCTAAATACTCAAAGGTTGTTTAATACAACAAATTAAGCAGTGAGAAGAGTGAAATTATGCTGTTTAGAAAACTATGGAAGGTGAGATTTTCTGCCTAATTATATAAGATGATTTCTCTAAAAAATACAAATTATTTCAAAGAATTATTGGCTGTGAAATAAGTTAAGGGTATTTCAAATGGCTTGTGTGCAAAGAAAGGTGAGATGTAGGGAATCACAGAAAGCCGAGGGGATAATATGTCAATATATACATTGCTATATGGTGAACTAAGCCTTAGGCCGGCAACAGTGTAGAGGAATGGACCCTTAGAAACGTACAAGTAAGCTGGAATCTTTAAAAGTTCAAATCTTTATAAGTAAAAAGATTTATTCAAATGAATAACCAAGTGTTTTACTTGACATCAGAAAATCAAAACAATAAACCATGAGAACACAGAAAAAAGACAAATAAAGATATGAGCAGAACTTAATACAACATAAAACGTATAAAATTCAGGTGATTTAGTAAGTCCAAAGAATATTCTTTGAAAAGATTTAAAAGACACACTTTGATTAAGGAAAACAAAAACATAAGTAAAGAATATACAGAAAGAATCAGGACAATGTTATAGCAGAGAATATATGAAATGCCAGTAAATTTGAACATTTCTGTAAAGCGGACCATTTCCTAGCTCCTAAAGTTTACCAAAACTGACACAAGAGGAAATCATTTAAGGTCATCATGTCTGCCCTTGGCATTCTCGGAACGCCCTGGCCTCAGAATGCAGCATCTGTAGTCCATGGTAACCTGCGGAGAGGGGGCGTGGCTGAGGGAGTTTGGAAGACTGCCCTCACTGAGCGAGTGGGTGGGGCCATCTCTGCTGTGACTGAACAAAGGGCAGGGGAGCAGGGGGCCCAGGGCAGGGCCCTCAGAGCCCGGCAGACCCAGTGGGGTGTCACAAGCATTTAGGCCCAGGCCAAAGGGCGCCTTCTTTGTCTGCACAGCTGCCCAAACTCTCACCTTTCCACTCAGGCCGCCCTCTTATTTGAAGTGTGTTTGGAACCTGTCCGCGCAGTACACCTCGCTGCATAGCTAACCATAGGTCAGGGCATCGTACCTTCCTGCCAGGTGACCGAAGTTCGCAGGGAAATGGGTACCTGGGACACATGCGGAGAGGCTCCTGCCCGGGCCACAGGCCGCCCACTGGCCCTGCCCCAGATCGAAGGCTGAAAAGCAACCATGTCTGAGTCCACTGCCTCTCGAAGGAGTATTGGTCCAACACTTGTAGAAAACGGGGTCCTTGCGGGCAACTCATTGGAGGGACACAAATAAATCTTTGCCGACTTTCTGCTGAAGCTTACCAGCGTTCACACCTAAGCCTCTTACAAGGTCAGCTGTTTAGCTAAACATGAGCTCATGATCTAAATTTACACAATATTGAAGAAATCAGCTACAAAGTGAGACAATCAGCAAAAACAATCAATACCAGAATGAGATTCCCTAGGCCATCCATCTGATGTTGGAATAATCAGGTGCAAGGCAGAAAACATACATAAAACTGGAACTGAAACAAGGAACAAGGAGGTTTTCAAAGGCTGGTAGGATCTCTAAAACATTTTTAAAGTACATGTCGTTGATAAACCTAAATACTCAAAGGTTGTTTAATACCACAGATTAAGCATTGAGAAGAGTGAAATTATGCTGTTTTGAAAACTATGGCAGGTGAGATTTTCTGCCTAATTATATAAGAAGATTTCTCTAAAAAATACAGATTATTTCAAAGACTTATTGGCTGTGAAATAAGTTAAGTGTATTTCAAATGGCTTGTCTGCAAAGAAAGGTGAGATGTAGGGAATCACAGAAAGTCGAGGGGAAAATGTCAATATATACATTGCTATATGGTGAACTAAGCCTTAGGCCAGCCACAATGTAGAGGACCTGACCCTTAGAAACTTAAAAGTGAGCTGGAATCTTTAAAAGTTCAAATCTTTATAAGTAAAAAGATTGATGAAAATGAATAACCAAGTGTTTTAATTGACATCAGAAGATCAAAACAATAAACCCTGAGAACATAGAAAAAAGATAAATAAAGATATGAGCAGAACTTAATACCACAGAAAACGTATAAAATTTAGGTGATTTAGTAAGTCCAAAGAATATTCTTTGAAAAGATTTAAAAGAAACACTTTGATTAACGAAAACAAAAACATAAGTAAAGAATATATAGAAAGAATCAGGACAAAGTTATAGCAGAGAATATATGAAATGCCAGTAAATTTGAATATTTCTGTAAAGTTGACCATTTCCTAGCTCCTACAGTTTACCAAAACTGACACAAGAGGTAATCATTTAAGGTCATCATGTCTGCCCTTGGCATTCTCGGAACGCACTGGCCTCAGAATGCAGAATCTGTAGTCCATGGTAACCTGCGGAGAGTGGGCGGGGCTGAGGGAGGCTGGAACGCTGCCCTCACTGAGGGAGTGGGTGTGGCCATCTCTGCTGTGACTGAACAAATGGCAGGGGAGCAGGGGGCCCAGGGCAGGGCCCTCAGAGCCGGGCAGGCCCAGTTGTGTGTCACAAACATTTAGGCCCAGGCCATAGGGCACCTTCTTTGTCTGCACAGCTGCCCAAACTCTCAGTTTTCCACTCAGGCCACCCACTTAGTTGAAGTGTGTGTGGAACCTGTCCGCGCAGTATACCTCGCTGCACAGCTAACCATAGGTCTGGGCATCGTAGTTTCCTGCCAGGTAACCGAAGTTCGCAGGAGAGATGATTCCCAGGTTCACACGCAGAGAGGCTCCTGCCCGGGCCACAGGCCGCCCACTGCCCCTGCCCAAGATCAGGGGCCGAAAGCAGCCCTGTCTAAGTCCCCTACCCCTAGAGGGAGTATTGGACCAACACTTCTAGAAAACGGGGTCTTTGTGGCAACTCATTGGAGGGACACATATAAATCCTTGCCGACTTTTTGCTGAAACTTACGAGCGTTCACACCTAAGCCTCTTACAAGGTCAGCTGTTTAGCTAAACATGAGCTCATGATCTAAATTTACACTATATTGAAGAAATCAGCTACAAAGGGAGACAATCAGCAAAAACAATCAATACCAGAATGAGATTCCCTTGGCCATTCATCTGATGTTGTTATTCTCAGGTGCAAGGCAGAAAATATACATAAACCTGGAACTGAAACAAGGAACAAGGAGGTTTTCAAAGGCTGGTAGGATCTCTAAAACATTTTTAAAGTACATGTCGTTGATAAACCTAAATACTCAAAGGTTGTTTAATACCACAGATTAAGCATTGAGAAGAGTGAAATTATGCTCTTTTGAAAACTATGGCAGGTGAGATTTTCTGCCTAATTATATAAGAAGGTTTCTCTAAAAAATAGACATTATTTCAAAGACTTATTGGCTGTGAAATAAGTTAAGTGTATTTCAAATGGCTTGTCTGCAAAGAAAGGTGAGATGTAGGGAATCACAGAAAGTCGAGGGGAAAATGTCAATATATACATTGCTATATGGTGAACTAAGCCTTAGGCCAGCCACAATGTAGAGGACCTGACCCTTAGAAACTTAAAAGTGAGCTGGAATCTTTAAAAGTTCAAATCTTTATAAGTAAAAAGATTGATGAGAATGAATAACCAAGTGTTTTAATTGACATCAGAAGATCAAAACAATAAACCCTGAGAACATAGAAAAAAGATAAATAAAGATATGAGCAGAACTTAATACCACAGACAACGTATAAAATTCAGGTAAGGTAGTAAGTCCAAAGAATATTCTTTGAAAAGATTTAAAAGACACACTTTGATTAAGGAAAACACAAACATAATTAAAGAATATATAGAAAGAATCAGGACAATGTTATAGCAGAGAATATATGAAATGCCAGTAAATTTGAACATTTCTGTAAAGTTGACCATTTCCTAGCTCCTACAGTTTACCAAAACTGACACAAGAGGAAATCATTTAAGGTCATCATGTCTGCCCTTGGCATTCTCGTTACGCCCTGGCCTCAGAATGCAGCATCTGTAGTCCATGGTAACCTGCGGAGAGTGGGCGGGGCTGAGGGAGGCTGGAACACTGCCCTCACTGAGGGAGTGGTTGTGGCCATCTCTGCTGTGACTGAACAAAGGGCAGGGGAGCAGGGGGCCCAGGGAAGGGCACTCAGAGCCCGGCAGGCCCAGTGGGGTGTCACAAACATTTAGGCCCAGGCCATAGGGCACCTTCTTTGTCTGCACAGCTGCCCAAACTCTCACTTTTCCACTCAGGCCACCCACTTAGTTGAAGTGTTTGTGGAAGCTGTCCGCGCAGTATACCTCGCTGCACAGCTAACCATAGGTCTGGGCATCGTAGCTTCCTGCCAGGTGACCGAAGTTCGCAGGAGTGATGATTCCCAGGTTCACACGCAGAGAGGCTCCTGCCCGGGCCACAGGCCGCCCACTGCCCCTGCCCAAGATCGGGGGCCGAAAGCAGCCCTGTCTAAGTCCCCTACCCCTAGAGGGAGTATTGGACCAACACTTCTAGAAAACGGGGTCCTTGTGGGCAACTCATTGGAGGGACACAAATAAATCTTTGCCGACTTTTTGCTGCAACTTACGAGCGTTCACACCTAAGCCTCTTACAAGGTCAGCTGTTTAGATAAACATGAGCTCATGATCTAAATTTACACAATATTGAAGAAATCAGCTATAAAGGGAGACAATCAGCAAAAACAATCAATACCAGAATTAGATTCCCTAGGCCATCCTTGAGATGTTGGAATAATCAGGTGCTAGGCAGAAAATATACATAAACCTGGAAATGAAACAAGGAACAAGCATGTTGTCAAAGACTGGTAGGATCTCTAAAACATTTTTAAAGTACATATCATTGATAAAGCTAAATACTCAAATGTTGTTTAATACAACAAATTAAGCAGTGAGAAGAGTGAAATTATGCTGTTTAGAAAACTATGGAAGGTGAGATTTTCTGCCTAATTATATAAGATGATTTCTCTAAAAAATACACATTATTTCAAAGAATTATTGGCTGTGAAATAAGTTAAGGGTATTTCAAATGGCTTGTCTGCAAAGAAAGGTGAGATGTAGGGAATCACAGAAAGCCGAGGGGATAATATGTCAATATATACATTGCTATATGGTGAACTAAGCCTTAGGCCGGCAACAGTGAAGAGGAATGGACCCTTAGAAACGTACAAGTAAGCTGGAATCTTTAAAAGTTCAAATCTTTATAAGTAAAAAGATTTATTCAAATGAATAACCAAGTGTTTTACTTGACATCAGAAAATCAAAACAATAAACCCTGAGAACATAGAAAAAAGATAAATAAAGATATGAGCAGAACTTAATACCACAGAAAACGTATAAAATTCAGGTGAGGTAGTAAGTCCAAAGAATATTCTTTGAAAAGATTTAAAAGACACACTTTGATTAAGGAAAACACAAACATAATTAAAGAATATATAGAAAGAATCAGGACAATGTTATAGCAGAGAATATATGAAATGCCAGTAAATTTGAACATTTCTGTAAAGTTGACCATTTCCTAGCTCCTACAGTTTACCAAAACTGACACAAGAGGAAATCATTTAAGGTCATCATGTCTGCCCTTTGCATTCTCGGAACGCCCTGGCCTCAGAATGCAGCATCTGAAGTCCATGGTAACCTGCAGAGAGTGGGCGGGGCTGAGGGAAGCTGGAACACTGCCCTCACTGAGGGAGTCGGTGTGGCCATCTCTGCTGTGACTGAACAAAGGGCAGGGGAGCTGGGGGCCCAGGGCAGGGACCTCCGAGCACGGCAGGCCCAGTGGAGTGTCACAAGCATTTAGGCCCAGGCCATAGGGCGCCTTCTTTGTCTGCACAGCTACACAAACTCTCACTTTTCCACTCAGTCCACCCACTTAGTTGAAGTGTGTGTGTAACCTGTCCACGCAGTATACCTCGCTGCACAGCTAACCATAGGTCTGGGCATCGTAGCTTCCTGCCAGGTGACCGAAGTTCGCAGGAGAGATGATTCCAAGGTTCACACGCAGAGAGGCTCCTGCCCGGGCCACAGGCCGCCCACTGCCCCTGCCCAAGATCGGGGGCCGAAAGCAGCCCTGTCTAAGTCCCCTACTCCTAGAAGGAGTATTAGACAAACACTTCTAGAAAACGGGGTCCTTATGGGCAACTCATTGGAGGGACACAAATAAATCTTTCCCGACTTTTTGCTGAAACTTATGAGTGTTCACACCTAAGCCTCTTACAAGGTCAGCTGTTTAGCTAAACATGAGCTCATGATCTAAATTTACACAATAATGAAGAAATCAGGTACAAAGGGAGACAATCAGCAAAAACAATCAATACCAGAATTAGATTCCCTAGGCCATCCTTGAGATGTTGGAATAATCAGGTGCTAGGCAGAAAATATACATAAACCTGGAAATGAAACAAGGAAGAAGCATGTTGTCAAAGACTGGTAGGATCTCTAAAACATTTTTAAAGTACATGTCATTGATAAAGCTAATTACTCAAAGGTTGTTTAATACAACAAATTAAGCAGTGAGAAGAGTGAAATTATGCTGTTTAGAAAACTATGGAAGGTGAGATTTTCTGCCTAATTATATAAGATGATTTCTCTAAAAAATACACATTATTTCAAAGAATTATTGGCTGTGAAATAAGTTAAGGGTATTTCAAATGGCTTGTCTGCAAAGAAAGGTGAGATGTAGGGAATCACAGAAAGCCGAGGGGATAATATGTCAATATATACATTGCTATATGGTGAACTTAGCCTTAGGCCGGCAACAGTGTAGAGGAATGGACCCTTAGAAACGTACAAGTAAGCTGGAATCTTGAAAAGTTCAAATCTTTATAAGTAAAAATATTTATTAAAATGAATATCCAAGTGTTTTACTTGACATCAGAAAATCAAAATAATAAACCATGAGAACATAGAAAAAAGATAAATAACGATATGAGCAGAACTTAATACAACAGAAAACGTATAAAATTCAGGTGATTTAGTAAGTCCAAAGAATATTCTTTGAAAAGATTTAAAAGACACACTTTGATTAAGGAAAACAAAAACATAAGTAAAGAATATAAAGAAAGAATCAGGACAATGTTATAGCAGAGAATATATGAAATGCCAGTAAATTTAAACATTTCTGTAAAGCGGACCATTTCCTAGCTCCTAAAGTTTACCAAAACTGACACAAGAGGAAATCATTTAAGGTCCTCATGTCTGCCCTTGGCATTCTCGGAACGCCCTGGCCTCAGAATGCAGCATCTGTAGTACATGGTAACCTGCGGAGAATGGGCGTGGCTGAGGGAGGTTGGAAGTCTGCCCTCACTGAGGGAGTGGGTGTGGCCATCTCTGCTGTGACTGAACAAAGGGCAGGGGAGCAGGGGGCCCAGGGGAGGGCCCTCAGAGCCCGGCAGACCCAGTGGGGTGTCACAAGCATTTAGGCCCAGGCCAAAGAGCGCCTTCTTTGTCTGCACAGCTGCCCAAAGTCTCACCTTTCCACTCAGGCCGCCCTCTTATTTGAAGTGTGTTTGGAACCTGTCCGCGCAGTACACCTCGCTGCACAGCTCACCATAGGTCATGGCATCGTACCTTCCTGCCAGGTGACCGAAGTTCGCAGGCAAATGGGTCCCTGGGACACATGCGGAGAGGCTCCTGCCCGGGCCACATGCCGCCCACTGGCCCTGCCCCAGATCGAAGGCTGAAAAGCAGCCATGTCTGAGTCCACTGCCTCTCGAAGGAGTATTGGACCAACACTTGTAGAAAACGGGGTCCTTGCGGACAACTCATTGGAGGGACACATATAACTCTTTGCCGACTTTCTGCTGAAGCTTACCAGCGTTCACACCTAAGCCTCTTACAAGGTCAGCTGTTTAGCTAAACATGAGCTCATGATCTAAATTTACACAATATTGAAGAAATCAGATGCAAAGTGAGACAATCAGCAAAACAATCAGTACCAGAATGAGATTCCCTGGGCCATCCATCTGATGTTGGAATAATCAGGTGCAATGCAGAAAATTTACATAAAACTGGAACTGAAACAAGGAACAAGGAGGTTTTCAAAGGCTGGTAGGATCTCTAAAACATTTTTAAAGTACAAGTCGTTGATGAACCTAAATACTCAAAGGTTGTTTAATACCACAGATTAAGCATTGAGAAGAGTGAAATTATGTTGTTTTGAAAACTATGGCAGGTGGGATTTTCTGCCTAATTATATAAGAAGATTTCTCTAAAAAATAGACATTATTTCAAAGAATTATTGGCTGTGAAATAAGTTAAGTGTATTTCAAATGGCTTGTCTGCAAAGAAAGGTGAGATGTAGGGAATCACAGAAATTCGAGGGGAAAATGTCAATATATACATTGCTATGTGGTGAACTAAGCCTTAGGCCAGCCACAATGTAGAGGACCTGACCCTTAGAAACTTAAAAGTGAGCTGGAATCTTTAAAAGTTCAAATCTTTATAAGTAAAAAGATTGATGAAAATGAATAACCAAGTGTTTTAATTGACATCAGAAGATCAAAACAATAAACCCTGAGAACATAGAAAAAAGATAAATAAAGATATGAGCAGAACTTAATACCACAGAAAACGTATAAAATTCAGGTGAGGTAGTAAGTCCAAAGAATATTCTTTGAAAAGATATAAAAGACACACTTTGATTAAGGAAAACACAAACATAATTAAATAATATATAGAAAGAATCAGGGCAAAGTTATAGAGGAGTATATATGAAATGCCAGTATATTTGAACATTTCTGTAAAGTTGACCATTTCCTAGCTCCTACAGTTTACCAAAACTGACACAAGAGGAAATCATTTAAGGTCATCATGTCTGCCCTTGGCATTCTCAGAACGCCCTGGCCTCAGAATGCAGCATCTGTAGTCCATGGTAAACTGCGGAGAGTGGGCGCGGCTGAGGGAGGCTAGAACACTGCCCTCACTGAGGGAGTCGGTGTGGCCATCTCTGCTGTGACTGAACAAAGGGCAGGGGAGCAGGGGGACCAGGGCAGGGCCCTCAGAGGACGGCAGGCCCAGTGGTGTGTCACAAGCCTTTAGGCCCAGGCCATAGGACACCTTCTTTGTCTGCACATCTGCCCAAACTCTCACTTTTCCACTCAGGCCACCCACTTAGTTGAAGTGTGTGTGGAACCTGTTCGCGCAGTATACCTCGCTGCACAGCTAACCATAGGTCTGGGCATCGTAGCTTCCTGCCAGGTGACCGAAGTTCGCAGGAGAGATGATTCCCAGGTTCACACGCAGAGAGGCTCCTGCCCGGGCCACAGGCCGCCCACTGCCCCTGCCCAAGTTCGGGGGCCGAAAGCCGCCCTGTCTAAGTCCCCTACCCCTAGAGGGAGTATTGGACCAACACTTCTAGAAAACGGGGTCCTTGTGGGCAACTCATTGGAGGGACACAAATAAATCTTTGCCGACTTTTTGCTGAAACTTAGGAGCGTTCACACCTATGCCTCTTACAAGGTCAGCTGTTTAGCTAAACCTGAGCTCATGATCTAAATTTACACAATATTGAAGAAATCAGCTACAAAGGGAGACAATCAGCAAAAACAATCAATACCAGAATTAGATTCCTTAGGCCACCCATCAGATGTTGGAATAATCAGGTGCTAGGCAGAAAATATACATAAACCTGGAAATGAAACAAGGAACAATAGGTTTTCAAAGACTGGTAGGATCTCTAAAACATTTTTAAAATACATGTCATTGATAAAGCTAAATACTGAAAGGTTCTTTAATACAACAAATTAAGCAGTGAGAAGAGTGAAATTATGCTGTTTAGAAAACTATGGAAAGTGAGATTTTCTGCCTAATTATATAAGATGATTTCTCTAAAAAATACACATTATTTCAAAGAATTATTGGCTGTGAAATAAGTTAAGGGTATTTCAAATGGCTTGTCTGCAAAGAAAGGTGAGATGTAGGGAATCACAGAAAGCCGAGGGGATAATATGTCAATATATACATTGCTAATGGTGATCTAAGCCTTAGGCCGGCAACAGTGTAGAGGAATGGACCCTTAGGAACGTACAAGTAAGCTGGAATCTTTAAAAGTTCAAATCTTTATAAGTAAAAAGATTTATTAAAATGAATAACCAAGTGTTTTACTTGACATCAGAAAATCAAAACAATAAACCCTGAGAACATAGAAAAAAGATAAATAAAGATATGAGCAGAACTTAATACAACAGAAAACTTATAAAATTCAGGTGATTTAGTAAGTCCAAAGAATATTCTTTGAAAAGATTTAAAAGACACACTTTGATTAAGGAAAACAAAAACATAAGTAAAGAATATACAGAAAGAATCAGGACAATGTTATAGCAGAGAATATATGAAATGCCAGTAAATTTGAACATTTCTGTAAAGCGGACCATTTCCTAGCTCCTAAAGTTTACCAAAACTGACACAAGAGGAAATCATTTAAGGTCATCATATCTGCCCTTGGCATTCTCGGAAAGCCCTGGCCTCAGAATGCAGCATCTGTAGTCCATGGTAACCTGCGGAGAGGGGACGTGGCTGAGGGAGCTTGGAAGTCTGCCCTCACTGAGGGAGTGGGTGTGGCCATCTCTGCTGTGACTGAACAAAGGGCAGGGGAGCAGGGGGCCCAGGGCAGGGCCCTCAGAGCCCGGCAGACCCAGTGGGGTGTCACAAGCATTTAGGCCCAGGCCAAAGGGCGCCTTCTTTGTCTGCACAGCTGCCCAAACTCTCACCTTTCCACTCAGGCCGCCCTCTTATTTGAAGTGTGTTTGGAACCTGTCCGCGCAGTACTCCTCGCTGCACAGCTCACCATAGGTCAGGGCATCGTAGCTTCCTGCCAGGTGACTGAAGTTCGCAGGCAAATGGGTCCCTGGGACACATGCGGAGAGGCTCTTGCCCGGGCCACAGGCCGCCCACTGGCCCTGCCCCAGATCGAAGGCTGAAAAGCAGCCATGTCTGAGTCCACTGCCTCTCGAAGGAGTATTGGACCAACACTTGTTGAAAACGGGGTCCTTGCGGGCAACTCATTGGAGGGACACAAATAAATCTTTGCCGACTTTCTGCTGAAGCTTACCAGCGTTCACACCTAAGCCTCTTACAAGGTCAGCTGTTTAGCTAAAAATGAGCTCATGATCTAAATTTACACAATATTGAAGAAATCAGCTACAAAGTGAGACAATCAGCAGAAACAATCAATACCAGAATGAGATTCCCTAGGCCATCCATCTGATGTTGGAATAATCAGGTGCAAGGCAGAAAATATACATAAAACTGGAACTGAAACAAGGAACAAGGAGGTTTTCAAAGGTTGGTAGGATCTCTAAAACATTTTTAAAGTACATGTCGTTGATAAACCTAAATACTCAAAGGTTCTTTAATACCACAGATTAAGCATTGAGAAGAGTGAAATTATGCTGTTTTGAAAACTATGGCAGGTGAGATTTTCTGCCTAATTATATAAGAAGATTTCTCTAAAAAATAGACATTATTTCAAAGACTTATTGGCTGTGAAATAAGTTAAGTGTATTTCAAATGGCTTGTCTGCAAAGAAAGGTGAGATGTAGGGAATCACAGAAAGTCGAGGGGAAAATGTCAATATATACATTGCTATGTGGTGAACTAAGCCTTAGGCCAGCCACAATGTAGAGGACCTGACCCTTAGAAACTTAAAAATGAGCTGGAATCTTTAAAAGTTCAAATCTTTATAAGTAAAAAGATTGATGAAAATGAATAACCAAGTGTTTTAATTGACATCAGAAGATCAAAACAATAAACCCTGAGAACATAGAAAAAAGATAAATAAAGATATGAGCAGAACTTAATACCACAGAAAACGTATAAAATTCAGGTGAGGTAGTAAGTCCAAAGAATATTCTTTGAAAAGATTTAAAAGACACACTTTGATTAAGGAAAACACAAACATAATTAAAGAATATATAGAAAGAATCAGGACAATGTTATAGCAGAGAATATATGAAATGCCAGTAAATTTGAACATTTCTGTAAAGTTGACCATTTCCTAGCTCCTACAGTTTACCAAAACTGACACAAGAGGAAATCATTTAAGGTCATCATGTCTGCCCTTGGCATTCTCGTTACGCCCTGGCCTCAGAATGCAGCATCTGTATTCCATGGTAACCTACGGAGAGTGGGCGGGGCGGAGGGAGGCTGGAACACTGCCCTCACTGAGGGAGTCGGTGTGGCCATCTCTGCTGTGACTGAACAAAGGGCAGGGGAGCAGGGGGCCCAGGGCAGGGCCCTCAGAGCCCGGCAGGCCCAGTGGAGTGTCACAAGCATTTAGGCCCAGGCCATAGGGCGCCTTCTTTGTCTGCACAGCTACACAAACTCTCATTTTCCACTCAGGCCACCCACTTAGTTGAAGTGTGTGTGGAACCTGTCCACGCAGTATACCTTGCTGCACAGCTAACCATAGATCTGGGAATCGTAGCTTCCTGCCAGGTGACCGAAGTTCGCAGGAGAGTTGATTCCTAGGTTCACACGCAGAGAGGCTCCTGCCCGGGCCACAGGCCGCCCACTGCCCCTGCCCAAGATCGGGGGCCGAAAGCAGCCCTGTCTAAGTCCCATACTCCTAGAAGGAGTATTGGACCAACACTTGTAGAAAACGGGGTCCTTGTGGGCAACTCATTGGAGGGACACAAATAAATCTTTGCCGACTTTCTGCTGAAGCTTACCAGCGTTCACACCTAAGCCTCCTACAAGGTCAGCTGTTTAGCTAAACATGAGCTCATGATCTAAATTTACACAATATTGAAGAAATCAGTTACAAAGGGAGACAATCAGCAGAAACAATCAATACCAGAATGAGATTCCCTAGGCCATCCATCTGATGTTGGAATAATCAGGTGCAAGGCAGAAAATATACATAAAACTGGAACTGAAACAAAGAACAAGGAGGTTTTCAAACGTTGGTAGGATCTCTAAAACATTTTTAAAGTACATGTCGTTGATAAACCTAAATACTCAAAGGTTGTTTAATACCACAGATTAAGCATTGAGAAGAATGAAATTATGCTGTTTTGAAAACTATGGCAGGTGAGATTTTCTGCCTAATTATATAAGAAGATTTCTCTAAAAAATAGACATTATTTCAAAGACTTATTGGCTGTGAAATAAGTTAAGTGTATTTCAAATGACTTGTCTGCAAAGAAAGGTGAGATGTAGGGAATCACAGAAAGTCGAGGGGAAAATGTCAATATATACATTGTTATGTGGTGAACTAAGCCTTAGGCCAGCCACAATGTAGAGGACCTAACCCTTAGAAACTTAAAAATGAGCTGGAATCTTTAAAAGTTCAAATCTTTATAAGTATAAAGATTGATGAAAATGAATAACCAAGTGTTTTAATTGACATCAGAAGATCAAAACAATAAACCCTGAGAACATAGAAAAAAGATAAATAAAGATATGAGCAGAACTTAATACCACAGAAAACGTATAAAATTCAGGTGAGGTAGTAAGTCCAAAGAATATTCTTTGAAAAGATTTAAAAGACACATTTTGATTAAGGAAAACACAAACATAATTAAAGAATATATAGAAAGAATCAGGACAATGTTATAGCAGAGGATATATGAAATGCCAGTAAATTTGAACATTTCTGTAAAGTTGACCATTTCCTAGCTCCTACAGTTTACCAAAACTGACACAAGAGGAAATCATTTAAGGTCATCATGTCTGCCCTTGGCATTCTCGTTACGCCCTGGCCTCAGAATGCAGCATCTGTAGTCCATGGTAACCTACGGAGAGTGGGCGGGGCGGAGGGAGGCTGGAACACTGCCCTCACTGAGGGAGTGGGTGTGGCCATCTCTGCTGTGACTGAACAAAGGGTTGGGGAGCAGGGGGGCCAGGGAAGGGCCCTCAGAGCCCGGCAGGCCCAGTGGGGTGTCACAAGCATTTAGGCCCAGGCCATAGGGCACCTTCTTTGTCTGCACAGCTGCCCAAACTCTCACTTTTCCTCTCAGGCCACCCACTTAGTTGAAGTGTGTGTGGAACCTGTCCGCGCAGTATACCTCGCTGCACAGCTAACCGTATGTCTGGGCATCGTAGCTTCCTGCCAGGTGACCGAAGTTCGCAGGAGAAATGATTCCCAGGTTCACACGCAGAGCGGCTCCTGCCCGGGCCACAAGCCGCCCACTGCCCCTGCCCAAGATCGGGGGCCGAAAGCAGCCCTGTCTAAGTACCCTACCCCTAGAGGGAGTATTGGACCATCACTTCTAGAAAACGGGGACCTTGTGGGCAACTCATTGGAGGGACACAAATAAATCTTTGCCGACTTTTTGCTGAAACTTACGAGCGTTCACACCTAAGCCTCTTACAAGGTCAGCTGTTTAGCTAAACATGAGCTCATGATCTAAATTTACACAATAATGAAGAAATCAGCTAGAAAGGGAGACAATCAGCAAAAACAATCAATACCAGAATTAGATTCCCTAGGCCACCCATTAGATGTTGGAATAATCAGGTTCTAGGCAGAAAATATACATAAACCTGGAAATGAAACAAGGAACAAGCATGTTTTCAAAGACTGGTAGGATCTCTAAAATATTTTTAAAGTACATGTCATTGATAAAGCTAAATACTCAAAGGTTCTTTAATACAACAAATTAAGCAGTGAGAAGAGTGAAATTATGCTGTTTTGAAAACTATGGAAGGTGAGATTTTCTGCCTAATTATATAAGATGATTTCTCTAAAAAATACACATTATTTCAAAGAATTATTGGATGTGAAATAAGTTATGGGTATTTCAAATGGCTTGTGTGCAAAGAAAGGTGAGATGTAGGGAATCACAGAAAGCCGAGGGGATAATAGGTCAATATATACATTGCTATATGGTGAACTAAGCCTTAGGCCGGCAACAGTGTAGAGGAATGGACCCTTAGGAACGTACAAGTAAGCTGGAATCTTTAAAAGTTCAAATATTTATAAGTAAAAAGATTTATTAAAATGAATAACCAAGTGTTTTACTTGACATCAGAAAATCAAAACAATAAACCCTGAGAACATAGAAAAAAGATAAATAAAGATATGAGCAGAACTTAATACAACAGAAAACGTATAAAATTCAGGTGATTTAGTAAGTCCAAAGAATATTCTTTGAAAAGATTTAAAAGACACACTTTGATTAAGGAAAACATAAACATAAGTAAAGAATATAGAGAAAGAATCCGGACAATGTTATAGCAGAGAATATATGAAATGCAAGTAAATTTGAACATTTCTGTAAAGTGGACCATTTCCTAGCTCCTAAACTTTACCAAAACTGACACAAGAGGAAATCATTTAAGGTCATCATGTCTGCCCTTGGCATTCTCGGTAAGCCATGGCCTCAGAATGCAGCATCTGTATTTCATGGTAACCTGCGGAGAGGGGGCGTGGCTGAGGGAGCTTGGAACACTGCCCTCACTGAGGGAGTGGATGTGGCCATCTCTGCTGTGACTGAACAAATGGCTGGGGAGCAGGGGGCCCAGTGCAGGGCCCTCAGAGCCCGGCAGACCCAGTGGGGTGTCACAAGCATTTAGGCCCAGGCCAAAGGGCGCCTTCTTTGTCTGCACAGCTGCCCAAACTCTCACCTTTCCACTCAGGCCGCCCTCTTATTTGAAGTGTGTTTGGAACCTGTCCGCGCAGTACTCCTCGCTGCACAGCTCACCATAGGTCAGGGCATCGTAGCTTCCTGCCAGGTGACCGAAGTTCGCAGGCAAATGGGTCCCTGGGACACATGCGGAGAGGCTCTTGCCCGGGCCACAGGCCGCCCACTGGCCCTGCCCCAGATCGAAGGCTGAAAAGCATCCATCTCTGAGTCCACTGCCTCTCGAAGGAGTATTGGACCAACACTTGTAGAAAACGGGGTCCTTGCGGGCAACTCATTGGAGGGACACAAATAAATCTTTGCCGACTCTCTGCTGAAGCTTACCAGCGTCCACACCTAAGCCTCTTACAAGGTCAGCTGTTTAGCTAAACATGAGCTCATGATCTAAATTTACACAATATTGAAAAAATCAGCTACAAAGGGAGACAATCAGCAAAAAAATTAATAGCAGAATGAGATTCCCTAGGCCATCCATCTGATGTTGGAATAATCAGGTGCAAGGCAGAAAATATACATAAAACTGGAACTGAAACAAGGAACAAGGAGGTTTTCAAAGGCTGGTAGGATCTCTAAAACTTTTTTAAAGTACATGTCGTTAATAAACCTAAATACTCAAAGGTTGTTTAATACCACAGATTAAGCATTGAGAAGACTGAAATTATGCTGTTTTGAAAACTATGGCAGGTGAGATTTTCTGCCTAATTATATAAGAAGATTTCTCTAAAAAATAGACATTATTTCAAAGACTTATTGGCTGTGAAATAAGTTAAGTGTATTTCAAATGGCTTGTCTGCAAAGAAAGGTGAGATGTAGGGAATCACAGAAAGTCGAGGGGAAAATGTCAATATATACATTGCTATGTGGTGAACTAAGCCTTAGGCCAGCCACAATGTAGAGGACCTGACCCTTAGAAACTTAAAAATGAGCTGGAATCTTTAAAAGTTCAAATCTTTATAAGTAAAAAGATTGATGAAAATGAATAACCAAGTGTTTTAATTGACATCAGAAGATCAAAACAATAAACCCTGAGAACATAGAAAAAAGATAAATAAAGATATGAGCAGAACTTAATACCACAGAAAACGTATAAAATTCAGGTGATTTAGTAAGTGCAAAGAATATTCTTTGAAAAGATTTAAAAGACACACTTTGATTAAGGAAAACAAAAACATAAGTAAAGAATATACAGAAAGAATCAGGACAATGTTATAGCACAGAATATATGAAATGCCAGTAAATTTGAACATTTCTGTAAAGCGGACCATTTCCTAGCTCCTAAAGTTTACCAAAACTGACACAAGAGGAAATCATTTAAGGTCATCATGTCTGCCCTTGGCATTCTCGGAACGCCCTGGCCTCAGAATGCAGCATCTGTAGTCCATGGTAACCTGCGGAGAAGGGGCGTGGCTGAGGGAGGTTGGAAGACTGCCCTCACTGAGGGAGTGGGTGTGGCCATCTCTGCTGTGACTGAACAAAGGGCAGGGGAGCAGGGGGCCCAGGGCAGGGCTCTCAGAGCCCGGTAGGCACAGTGGTGTGTCACAAGCCTTTAGGCCCAGGCCATAGGGCACCTTCTTTGTCTGCACAGCTGCCCAAACTCTCACTTTTCCACTCAGGCCACCCACTTAGTTGAAGTGTGTGTGGAACCTGTCCGCGCAGTATACCTCGCTGCACAGCTAACCATAGGTCTGGGCATCGTAGCTTCCTGCCTGGTGACCGAAGTTCGCAGGAGAGATGATTCCCAGGTTCACACGCAGAGAGGCTCCTGCCCGGGCCACAGGCCGCCCACTGCCCCTGCCCAAGATCGGGGGCCGAAAGCAGCCCTGTCTAAGTCCCCTAACCCTAGAGGGAGTATTGGACCAACACTTCTAGAAAACGGGGTCCTTGTGGGCAACTCATTGGAGGGACACAAATAAATCTTTGCCGACTTTTTGCTGAAACTTACGAGCGTTCACACCTAAGCCTCTTACAAGGTCAGCTGTTTAGCTAAACATGAGCTCATGATCTAAATTTACACAATAATGAAGAAATCAGCTACAAAGGGAGACAATCATCAAAAACAATCAATACCAGAATTAGATTCCCTAGGCCATCCTTGAGACGTTGGAATAATCAGGTGCTAGGCAGAAAATATACATAAACCTGGAAATGAAACAAGGAACAAGCATGTTTTCAAAGACTGGTAGGATCTCTAAAACATTTTTAAAGTACATGTCATTGATAAAGCTAAATACTCAAAGGTTGTTTAATACAACAAATAAAGCAGTGAGAAGAGTGAAATTATGCTGTTTAGAAAACTATGGAAGGTGAGATTTTCTGCCTAATTATATAAGATGATTTCTCTAAAAAATACACATTATTTCAAAGAATTATTGGCTGTGAAATAAGTTAAGGGTATTTCAAATGGCTTGTCTGCAAAGAAAGGTGAGATGTAGGGAATCACAGAAAGCCGAGGGGATAATATGTCAATATATACATTGCTATATGGTGAACTAAGCCTTAGGCCGGCAACAGTGTAGAGGAATGGACCCTTAGAAACGTACAAGTAAGCTGGAATCTTTAAAAGTTCAAATATTTATAAGTAAAAAGATTTATTCAAATGAATAACCAAGTGTTTTACTTGACATCAGAAAATCAAAACAATAAACCATGAGAACATAGAAAAAAGATAAATAAAGATATGAGCAGAACTTAATACCACAGAAAACGTATAAAATTCAGGTGAGGTAGTAAGTCCAAAGAATATTCTTTGAAAAGATTTAGAAGACACACATTGATTAAGGAAAACACAAACATAATTAAAGAATATATAGAAAGAATCAGGGCAAAGTTATATCAGAGAATATATGAAATGCCAGTAAATTTGAACATTTCTGTAAAGTTGACCATTTCCTAGCTCCTACAGTTTACCAAAACTGACACAATAGGAAATCATTTAAGGTCATCATGTCTGCCCTTGGCATTCTCAGAACGCCCTGGCCTCAGAATGTAGCATCTGTAGTCCATGGTAACCTGCAGAGAGTGGGCGGGGCTGAGGGAGGCTGGAACACTGCCCTCACTGAGGGAGTCGGTGTGGCCATCTCTGCTGTGACTGAACAAAGGGCAGGGGAGCAGGGGGCCCAGGGCAGGGACCTCAGAGCCCGGCAGGCCCAGTGGTGTATCACAAGCCTTTAGGCCCAGGCCATAGGGCACCTTCTTTGTCTGCACAGCTGCCAAAACTCTCACTTTTCCACTCAGGCCGCCCACTTAGTTGAAGTGTGTGTGGAACCTTTCCGCGCAGTATACCTCGCTGCACAGCTAACCATAGGTCTGGGCATCGTAGCTTCCTGCCAGGTGACCAAAGTTCGCAGGAGAGATGATTCCCAGGTTCACACGCAGAGAGGCTCCTGCCCGGGCCACAGGCCGCCCACTGCCCCTGCCCAAGATCGCGGGCCGAAAGCAGCCCTGTCTAAGTCCCCTACCCCTAGAGGGAGGATTGGACCAACACTTCTAGAAAACGGGGTCCTTGTGGGCAACTCATTGGAGGGACACAAATAAATCTTTGCCGACTTTTTGCTGAAACTTATGAGCGGTCACACCTAAGCCTCTTACAAGGTCAGCTGTTTAGCTAAACATGAGCTCATGATCTAAATTTACACAATATTGAAGAAATCAGCTACAAAGGGAGACAATCAGCAAAAACAATCAATACCAGAATTAGATTCCTTAGGCCACCCATCAGATGTTGGAATAATCAGGTGCTAGGCAGAAAATATACATAAACCTGGAAATGAAACAAGGAAAAAGGAGGTTTTCAAAGACTGGTAGGATCTCTAAAACATTTTTAAAGTACATGTCATTGATAAAGCTAAATACTGAAAGGTTCTTTAATACAACAAATTAAGCAGTGAGAACAGTGAAATTATGCTGTTTAGAAAACTATGGAAGGTGAGATTTTCTGCCTAATTATATAAGATGATTTCTCTAAAAAATACACATTATTTCAAAGAATTATTGGCTGTGAAATAAGTTAAGGGTATTTCAAATGGCTTGTCTGCAAAGAAAGGTGAGATGTAGGGAATCACAGAAAGCCGAGGGGATAATATGTCAATATATACATTGCTAATGGTGATCTAAGCCTTAGGCCGGCAACAGTGTAGAGGAATGGACCCTTAGAAACGTACAAGTAAGCTGGAATCTTTAAAAGTTCAAATCTTTATAAGTAAAAAGATTTATTAAAATGAATAACCAAGTGTTTTACTTGACATCAGAAAATCAAAACAATAAACCCTGAGAACATAGAAAAAAGATAAATAAAGATATGAGCAGAACTTAATACAACAGAAAACGTATAAAATTCAGGTGATTTAGTAAGTCCAAAGAATATTCTTTGAAAAGATTTAAAAGACACACTTTGATTAAGGAAAACAAAAACATAAGTAAAGAATATACAGAAAGAATCAGGACAATGTTATAGCAGAGAATATATGAAATGCCAGTAAATTTGAACATTTCTGTAAAGCGGACCATTTCCTAGCTCCTAAAGTTTACCAAAACAGACAGAAGAGGAAATCATTTAAGGTCATCATGTCTGCCCTTGGCATTCTCGGAACGCCCTGGCCTCAGAATGCAGCATCCGTAGTCCATGGTAACCTGCGGAGAGGGGGCTTGGCTGAGGGAGGTTGGAAGACTGCCCTCACTGAGGGAGATGGTGTGGCCATCTCTGCTGTGACTGAACAAAGGGCAGGGGAGCAGGGGTCCCAGGGCATGGCCCTCAGAGCCCGGCAGACCCAGTGGGGTGTCACAAGCATTTAGGCCCAGGACAAAGGGCGCCTTCTTTGTTTGCACAGCTGCCCAAACTCTCACCTTTCCACTCAGGCCGCCCTCTTATTTGAAGTCTGTTTGGAAGCTGTCCTCGCAGTACTCCTTGCTGCACAGCTCACCATAGGTCAGGGCATCGTAGCTTCCTGCCAGGTGACCGAAGTTCGCAGGCAAATGTGTCCCTGGGACACATGCGGAGAGGCTCCTGCCCGGGCCTCAGGCCGCCCATTGGCACTGCCCCAGATCGAAGGCTGAAAAGCAGCCATGTCTGAGTCCACTGCCTCTCGAAGGAGTATTGGACCAACACTTGTAGAAAACGGGGTCCTTGCGGGCAACTCATTGGAGGGACACAAATAAATCTTTGCCGAATTTCTGCTGAAGCTTACCAGCGTTCACACCTAAGCCTCTTACAAGGTCAGCTGTTTAGCTAAACATGAGCTCATGATCTAAATTTACACAATATTGAAGAAATCAGCTACAAAGGGAGACAATCAGCAGAAACAATCAATACCAGAATGAGATTCCCTAGGCCATCCATCTGATATTGGAATAATCAGGTGCAAGGCAGAAAATATACATAAAACTGGAACTGAAACAATGAACAAGGAGGTTTTCAAAGGTTGGTAGGATCTCTAAAACATTTTTAAAGTACATGTCGTTGATAAACCTAAATACTCAAAGGATGTTTAATACCACAGATTAAGCATTGAGAAGAGTGTAATTATGCTGTTTTGAAAACTATGGCAGGTGAGATTTTCTGCCTAATTATATAAGACGATTTCTCTAAAAAATAGACATTATTTCAAAGACTTATTGGCTGTGAAATAAGTTAAGTGTATTTCAAATGGCTTGTCTGCAAAGAAAGGTGAGATGTAGGGAATCACAGAAAGTCGAGGGGAAAATGTCAATATATACATTGCTATGTGGTGAACTAAGCCTTAGGCCAGCCACAATGTAGAGGAACTGACCCTTAGAAACTTAAAAATGAGCTGGAATCTTTAAAAGTTCAAATCTTTATAAGTAAAAAGATTGATGAAAATGAATAACCAAGTGTTTTAATTGACATCAGAAGATCAAAACAATAAAACCTGAGAACATAGAAAAAAGATAAATAAAGATATGAGCAGAACTTAATACCACAGAAAACTTATCAAATTCAGGTGAGGTAGTAAGTCCAAAGAATATTCTTTGAAAAGATTTAAAAGACACACTTTGATTAAGGAAAACACAAACATAATTAAAGAACATATAGAAAGAATCAGGACAATGTTATAGCAGAGAATATATGAAATGCCAGTAAATTTGAACATTTCTGTAAAGTTGACCATTTTCTAGCTCCTACAGTTTACCAAAACTGACACAAGAGGAAATCATTTAAGGTCATCATGTCTGCCCTTGGCATTCTCGTTACGCCCTGGCCTCAGAATGCAGCATCTGTAGTCCATGTTAACCTGCGGAGAGTGGGCGGGGCTGAGGGAGGCTGGAACACTGCCCTCACTGAGGGAGTGGGTGTGGCCATTTCTGCTGTGACGGAACAAAGGGCAGGGGAGCAGGGGGCCCAGGGCAGGGCCCTCAGACCCCGGCAGTCCCAGTGGGGTGTCACAAGCCTTTAGGCCCAGGCCATAGGGCACCTTTTTTGTCTGCACAGCTACCCAAACTCTCACTTTTCCTCTCAGGCCACCCACTTAGTTGAAGTGTGTGTGGAACCTGTCCGCGCAGTATACCTCGCTGCACAGCTAACCATAGGTCTGGGCATCGTAGCTTCCTGCCAGGTGACCGAAGTTCGCAGGAGAGATGATTCCCAGGTTCACACGCAGAGAGGCTCCTGCCCGGGCCACAAGCCGCCCACTGCCCCTGCCCAAGATCGGGGGGCCGAAAGCAGCCCTGTCTAAGTACCCTACCCCTAGAGGGAGTATTGGACCATCACTTCTAGAAAACGGGGACCTTGTGGGCAACTCATTGGAGGGACACAAATAAATCTTTGCCGACTCTTTGCTGCAACTTACGAGCGTTCACACCTAAGCCTCTTACAAGGTCAGCTGTTTAGATAAACATGAGCTCATGATCTAAATTTACACAATATTGAAGAAATCAGCTATAAAGGGAGACAATCAGCAAAAACAATCAATACCAGAATTAGATTCCCTAGGCCATCCTTGAGATGTTGGAATAATCAGGTGCTAGGCAGAAAATATACATAAACCTGGAAATGAAACAAGGAACAAGCATGTTTTCAAAGACTGGTAGGATCTCTAAAACATTTTTAAAGTACATGTCATTGATAAAGCTAAATACTCAAAGGTTCTTTAATACAACAAATTAAGCAGTGAGAAGAGTGAAATTATGCTGTTTTGAAAACTATGGAAGGTGAGATTTTCTGCCTAATTATATAAGATGATTTCTCTAAAAAATACACATTATTTCAAAGAATTATTGGCTGTGAAATAAGTTATGGGTATTTCAAATGGCTTGTGTGCAAAGAAAGGTGAGATGTAGGGAATCACAGAAAGCCGAGGGGATAATAGGTCAATATATACATTGCTATATGGTGAACTAAGCCTTAGGCCGGCAACAGTGTAGAGGAATGGACCCTTAGGAACGAACAAGTAAGCTGGAATCTTTAAAAGTTCAAATATTTATAAGTAAAAAGATTTATTAAAATGAATAACCAAGTGTTTTACTTGACATCAGAAAATCAAAACAATAAACCCTGAGAACATAGAAAAAAGATAAATAAAGATATGAGCAGAACTTAATACAACAGAAAACGTATAAAATTCAGGTGATTTAGTAAGTCCAAAGAATATTCTTTGAAAAGATTTAAAAGACACACTTTGATTAAGGAAAACATAAACATAAGTAAAGAATATAGAGAAAGAATCCGGACAATGTTATAGCAGAGAATATATGAAATGCAAGTAAATTTGAACATTTCTGTAAAGTGGACCATTTCCTAGCTCCTAAACTTTACCAAAACTGACACAAGAGGAAATCATTTAAGGTCATCATGTCTGCCCTTGGCATTCTCGGTAAGCAATGGCCTCAGAATGCAGCATCTGTATTTCATGGTAACCTGCGGAGAGGGGGCGTGGCTGAGGGAGCTTGGAACACTGCCCTCACTGAGGGAGTGGATGTGGCCCTCTCTGCTGTGACTGAACAAATGGCTGGGGAGCAGGGGGCCCAGTGCAGGGCCCTCAGAGCCCGGCAGACCCAGTGGGGTGTCACAAGCATTTAGGCCCAGGCCAAAGGGCGCCTTCTTTGTCTGCACAGCTGCCCAAACTCTCACCTTTCCACTCAGGCCGCCCTCTTATTTGAAGTGTGTTTGGAACCTGTCCGCGCAGTACTCCTCGCTGCACAGCTCACCATAGGTCAGGGCATCGTAGCTTCCTGCCAGGTGACCGAAGTTCGCAGGCAAATGGGTCCCTGGGACACATGCGGAGAGGCTCTTGCCCGGGCCACAGGCCGCCCACTGGCCCTGCCCCAGATCGAAGGCTGAAAAGCATCCATCTCTGAGTCCACTGCCTCTCGAAGGAGTATTGGACCAACACTTGTAGAAAACGGGGTCCTTGCGGGCAACTCATTGGAGGGACACAAATAAATCTTTGCCGACTCTCTGCTGAATCTTACCAGCGTCCACACCTAAGCCTCTTACAAGGTCAGCTGTTTAGCTAAACATGAGCTCATGATCTAAATTTACACAATATTGAAAAAATCAGCTACAAAGGGAGACAATCAGCAAAAAAATTAATACCAGAATGAGATTCCCTAGGCCATCCATCTGATGTTGGAATAATCAGGTGCAAGGCAGAAAATATACATAAAACTGGAACTGAAACAAGGAACAAGGAGGTTTTCAAAGGCTGGTAGGATCTCTAAAACTTTTTTAAAGTACATGTCGTTAATAAACCTAAATACTCAAAGGTTGTTTAATACCACAGATTAAGCATTGAGAAGACTGAAATTATGCTGTTTTGAAAACTATGGCAGGTGAGATTTTCTGCCTAATTATATAAGAAGATTTCTCTAAAAAATAGACATTATTTCAAAGACTTATTGGCTGTGAAATAAGTTAAGTGTATTTCAAATGGCTTGTCTGCAAAGAAAGGTGAGATGTAGGGAATCACAGAAAGTCGAGGGGAAAATGTCAATATATACATTGCTATGTGGTGAACTAAGCCTTAGGCCAGCCACAATGTAGAGGACCTGACCCTTAGAAACTTAAAAATGAGCTGGAATCTTTAAAAGTTCAAATCTTTATAAGTAAAAAGATTGATGAAAATGAATAACCAAGTGTTTTAATTGACATCAGAAGATCAAAACAATAAACCCTGAGAACATAGAAAAAAGATAAATAAAGATATGAGCAGAACTTAATACCACAGAAAACGTATAAAATTTAGGTGATTTAGTAAGTGCAAAGAATATTCTTTGAAAAGATTTAAAAGACACACTTTGATTAAGGAAAACAAAAACATAAGTAAAGAATATACAGAAAGAATCAGGACAATGTTATAGCACAGAATATATGAAATGCCAGTAAATTTGAACATTTCTGTAAAGCGGACCATTTCCTAGCTCCTAAAGTTTACCAAAACTGACACAAGAGGAAATCATTTAAGGTCATCATGTCTGCCCTTGGCATTCTCGGAACGCCCTGGCCTCAGAATGCAGCATCTGTAGTCCATGGTAACCTGCGGAGAAGGGGCGTGGCTGAGGGAGGTTGGAAGTCTGCCCTCACTGAGGGAGTGGGTGTGGCCATCTCTGCTGTGACTGAACAAAGGGCAGGGGAGCAGGGGGCCCAGAGCAGGGCTCTCAGAGCCCGGTAGGCACAGTGGTGTGTCACAAGCCTTTAGGCCCAGGCCATAGGGCACCTTCTTTGTCAGCACAGCTGCCCAAACTCTCACTTTTCCACTCAGGCCACCCACTTAGTTGAAGTGTGTGTGGAACCTGTCCGCGCAGTATACCTCGCTGCACAGCTAACCATAGGTCTGGGCATCGTAGCTTCCTGCCTGGTGACCGAAGTTCGCAGGAGAGATGATTCCCAGGTTCACACGCAGAGAGGCTCCTGCCCGGGCCACAGGCCGCCCACTGCCCCTGCCCAAGATCGGGGGCCGAAAGCAGCCCTGTCTAAGACCCCTAACCCTAGAGGGAGTATTGGACCAACACTTCTAGAAAACGGGGTCCTTGTGGGCAACTCATTGGAGGGACACAAATAAATCTTTGCCGACTTTTTGCTGAAACTTACGAGCGTTCACACCTAAGCCTCTTACAAGGTCAGCTGTTTAGCTAAACATGAGCTCATGATCTAAATTTACACAATAATGAATAAATCAGCTACAAAGGGAGACAATCATCAAAAACAATCAAAACCAGAATTAGATTCCCTAGGCCATCCTTGAGACGTTGGAATAATCAGGTGCTAGGCAGAAAATATACATAAACCTGGAATTGAAACAAGGAACAAGCATGTTTTCAAAGACTGGTAGGATCTCTAAAACATTTTTAAAGTACATGTCATTGATAAAGCTAAATACTCAAAGGTTGTTTAATACAACAAATAAAGCAGTGAGAAGAGTGAAATTATGCTGTTTAGAAAACTATGGAAGGTGAGATTTTCTGCCTAATTATATAAGATGATTTCTCTAAAAAATACACATTATTTCAAAGAATTATTGGCTGTGAAATAAGTTAAGGGTATTTCAAATGGCTTGTCTGCAAAGAAAGGTGAGATGTAGGGAATCACAGAAAGCCGAGGGGATAATATGTCAATATATACATTGCTATATGGTGAACTAAGCCTTAGGCCGGCAACAGTGTAGAGGAATGGACCCTTAGAAACGTACAAGTAAGCTGGAATCTTTAAAAGTTCAAATCTTTATAAGTAAAAAGATTTATTCAAATGAATAACCAAGTGTTTTACTTGACATCAGAAAATCAAAACAATAAACCATGAGAACATAGAAAAAAGATAAATAAAGATATGAGCAGAACTTAATACCACAGAAAACTTATCAAATTCAGGTGAGGTAGTAAGTCCAAAGAATATTCTTTGAAAAGATTTAAAAGACACACTTTGATTAAGGAAAACACAAACATAATTAAAGAACATATAGAAAGAATCAGGACAATGTTATAGCAGAGAATATGTGAAATGCCAGTAAATTTGAACATTTCTGTAAAGTTGACCATTTTCTAGCTCCTACAGTTTACCAAAACTGACACAAGAGGAAATCATTTAAGGTCATCATGTCTGCCCTTGGCATTCTCGTTACGCCCTGGCCTCAGAATGCAGCATCTGTAGTCCATGTTAACCTGCGGAGAGTGGGCGGGGCTGAGGGAGGCTGGAACACTGCCCTCACTGAGGGAGTGGGTGTGGCCATTTCTGCTGTGACGGAACAAAGGGCAGGGGAGCAGGGGGCCCAGGGCAGGGCCCTCAGACCCCGGCAGTCCCAGTGGGGTGTCACAAGCCTTTAGGCCCAGGCCATAGGGCACCTTTTTTGTCTGCACAGCTACCCAAACTCTCACTTTTCCTCTCAGGCCACCCACTTAGTTGAAGTGTGTGTGGAACCTGTCCGCGCAGTATACCTCGCTGCACAGCTAACCATAGGTCTGGGCATCGTAGCTTCCTGCCAGGTGACCGAAGTTCGCAGGAGAGATGATTCCCAGGTTCACACGCAGAGAGGCTCCTGCCCGGGCCACAAGCCGCCCACTGCCCCTGCCCAAGATCGGGGGGCCGAAAGCAGCCCTGTCTAAGTACCCTACCCCTAGAGGGAGTATTGGACCATCACTTCTAGAAAACGGGGACCTTGTGGGCAACTCATTGGAGGGACACAAATAAATCTTTGCCGACTCTTTGCTGCAACTTACGAGCGTTCACACCTAAGCCTCTTACAAGGTCAGCTGTTTAGATAAACATGAGCTCATGATCTAAATTTACACAATATTGAAGAAATCAGCTATAAAGGGAGACAATCAGCAAAAACAATCAATACCAGAATTAGATTCCCTAGGCCATCCTTGAGATGTTGGAATAATCAGGTGCTAGGCAGAAAATATACATAAACCTGGAAATGAAACAAGGAACAAGCATGTTTTCAAAGACTGGTAGGATCTCTAAAACATTTTTAAAGTACATGTCATTGATAAAGCTAAATACTCAAAGGTTCTTTAATACAACAAATTAAGCAGTGAGAAGAGTGAAATTATGCTGTTTTGAAAACTATGGAAGGTGAGATTTTCTGCCTAATTATATAAGATGATTTCTCTAAAAAATACACATTATTTCAAAGAATTATTGGCTGTGAAATAAGTTATGGGTATTTCAAATGGCTTGTGTGCAAAGAAAGGTGAGATGTAGGGAATCACAGAAAGCCGAGGGGATAATAGGTCAATATATACATTGCTATATGGTGAACTAAGCCTTAGGCCGGCAACAGTGTAGAGGAATGGACCCTTAGGAACGAACAAGTAAGCTGGAATCTTTAAAAGTTCAAATATTTATAAGTAAAAAGATTTATTAAAATGAATAACCAAGTGTTTTACTTGACATCAGAAAATCAAAACAATAAACCCTGAGAACATAGAAAAAAGATAAATAAAGATATGAGCAGAACTTAATACAACAGAAAACGTATAAAATTCAGGTGATTTAGTAAGTCCAAAGAATATTCTTTGAAAAGATTTAAAAGACACACTTTGATTAAGGAAAACATAAACATAAGTAAAGAATATAGAGAAAGAATCCGGACAATGTTATAGCAGAGAATATATGAAATGCAAGTAAATTTGAACATTTCTGTAAAGTGGACCATTTCCTAGCTCCTAAACTTTACCAAAACTGACACAAGAGGAAATCATTTAAGGTCATCATGTCTGCCCTTGGCATTCTCGGTAAGCAATGGCCTCAGAATGCAGCATCTGTATTTCATGGTAACCTGCGGAGAGGGGGCGTGGCTGAGGGAGCTTGGAACACTGCCCTCACTGAGGGAGTGGATGTGGCCCTCTCTGCTGTGACTGAACAAATGGCTGGGGAGCAGGGGTCCCAGTGCAGGGCCCTCAGAGCCCGGCAGACCCAGTGGGGTGTCACAAGCATTTAGGCCCAGGCCAAAGGGCGCCTTCTTTGTCTGCACAGCTGCCCAAACTCTCACCTTTCCACTCTGGCCGCCCTCTTATTTGAAGTGTGTTTGGAACCTGTCCGCGCAGTACTCCTCGCTGCACAGCTCACCATAGGTCAGGGCATCGTAGCTTCCTGCCAGGTGACCGAAGTTCGCAGGCAAATGGGTCCCTGGGACACATGCGGAGAGGCTCTTGCCCGGGCCACAGGCCGCCCACTGGCCCTGCCCCAGATCGAAGGCTGAAAAGCATCCATCTCTGAGTCCACTGCCTCTCGAAGGAGTATTGGACCAACACTTGTAGAAAACGGGGTCCTTGCGGGCAACTCATTGGAGGGACACAAATAAATCTTTGCCGACTCTCTGCTGAATCTTACCAGCGTCCACACCTAAGCCTCTTACAAGGTCAGCTGTTTAGCTAAACATGAGCTCATGATCTAAATTTACACAATATTGAAAAAATCAGCTACAAAGGGAGACAATCAGCAAAAAAATTAATACCAGAATGAGATTCCCTAGGCCATCCATCTGATGTTGGAATAATCAGGTGCAAGGCAGAAAATATACATAAAACTGGAACTGAAACAAGGAACAAGGAGGTTTTCAAAGGCTGGTAGGATCTCTAAAACTTTTTTAAAGTACATGTCCTTAATAAACCTAAATACTCAAAGGTTGTTTAATACCACAGATTAAGCATTGAGAAGACTGAAATTATGCTGTTTTGAAAACTATGGCAGGTGAGATTTTCTGCCTAATTATATAAGAAGATTTCTCTAAAAAATAGACATTATTTCAAAGACTTATTGGCTGTGAAATAAGTTAAGTGTATTTCAAATGGCTTGTCTGCAAAGAAAGGTGAGATGTAGGGAATCACAGAAAGTCGAGGGGAAAATGTCAATATATACATTGCTATGTGGTGAACTAAGCCTTAGGCCAGCCACAATGTAGAGGACCTGACCCTTAGAAACTTAAAAATGAGCTGGAATCTTTAAAAGTTCAAATCTTTATAAGTAAAAAGATTGATGAAAATGAATAACCAAGTGTTTTAATTGACATCAGAAGATCAAAACAATAAACCCTGAGAACATAGAAAAAAGATAAATAAAGATATGAGCAGAACTTAATACCACAGAAAACGTATAAAATTTAGGTGATTTAGTAAGTGCAAAGAATATTCTTTGAAAAGATTTAAAAGACACACTTTGATTAAGGAAAACAAAAACATAAGTAAAGAATATACAGAAAGAATCAGGACAATGTTATAGCACAGAATATATGAAATGCCAGTAAATTTGAACATTTCTGTAAAGCGGACCATTTCCTAGCTCCTAAAGTTTACCAAAACTGACACAAGAGGAAATCATTTAAGGTCATCATGTCTGCCCTTGGCATTCTCGGAACGCCCTGGCCTCAGAATGCAGCATCTGTAGTCCATGGTAACCTGCGGAGAAGGGGCGTGGCTGAGGGAGGTTGGAAGTCTGCCCTCACTGAGGGAGTGGGTGTGGCCATCTCTGCTGTGACTGAACAAAGGGCAGGGGAGCAGGGGGCCCAGAGCAGGGCTCTCAGAGCCCGGTAGGCACAGTGGTGTGTCACAAGCCTTTAGGCCCAGGCCATAGGGCACCTTCTTTGTCAGCACAGCTGCCCAAACTCTCACTTTTCCACTCAGGCCACCCACTTAGTTGAAGTGTGTGTGGAACCTGTCCGCGCAGTATACCTCGCTGCACAGCTAACCATAGGTCTGGGCATCGTAGCTTCCTGCCTGGTGACCGAAGTTCGCAGGAGAAATGATTCCCAGGTTCACACGCAGAGAGGCTCCTGCCCGGGCCACAGGCCGCCCACTGCCCCTGCCCAAGATCGGGGGCCGAAAGCAGCCCTGTCTAAGACCCCTAACCCTAGAGGGAGTATTGGACCAACACTTCTAGAAAACGGGGTCCTTGTGGGCAACTCATTGGAGGGACACAAATAAATCTTTGCCGACTTTTTGCTGAAACTTACGAGCGTTCACACCTAAGCCTCTTACAAGGTCAGCTGTTTAGCTAAACATGAGCTCATGATCTAAATTTACACAATAATGAATAAATCAGCTACAAAGGGAGACAATCATCAAAAACAATCAAAACCAGAATTAGATTCCCTAGGCCATCCTTGAGACGTTGGAATAATCAGGTGCTAGGCAGAAAATATACATAAACCTGGAATTGAAACAAGGAACAAGCATGTTTTCAAAGACTGGTAGGATCTCTAAAACATTTTTAAAGTACATGTCATTGATAAAGCTAAATACTCAAAGGTTGTTTAATACAACAAATAAAGCAGTGAGAAGAGTGAAATTATGCTGTTTAGAAAACTATGGAAGGTGAGATTTTCTGCCTAATTATATAAGATGATTTCTCTAAAAAATACACATTATTTCAAAGAATTATTGGCTGTGAAATAAGTTAAGGGTATTTCAAATGGCTTGTCTGCAAAGAAAGGTGAGATGTAGGGAATCACAGAAAGCCGAGGGGATAATATGTCAATATATACATTGCTATATGGTGAACTAAGCCTTAGGCCGGCAACAGTGTAGAGGAATGGACCCTTAGAAACGTACAAGTAAGCTGGAATCTTTAAAAGTTCAAATCTTTATAAGTAAAAAGATTTATTCAAATGAATAACCAAGTGTTTTACTTGACATCAGAAAATCAAAACAATAAACCATGAGAACATAGAAAAAAGATAAATAAAGATATGAGCAGAACTTAATACCACAGAAAACGTATAAAATTCAGGTGAGGTAGTAAGTCCAAAGAATATTCTTTGAAAAGATTTAGAAGACACACTTTGATTAAGGAAAACACAAACATAATTAAAGAATATATAGAAAGAATCAGGGCAAAGTTATAGCAGAGAATATATGAAATGCCAGTAAATTTGAACATTTCTGTAAAGTTGACCATTTCCTAGCTCCTACAGTTTACCAAAACTGACACAATAGGAAATCATTTAAGGTCATCATGTCTGCCCTTGGCATTCTCAGAACGCCCTGGCCTCAGAATGTAGCATCTGTAGTCCATGGTAACCTGCAGAGAGTGGGCGGGGCTGAGGGAGGCTGGAACACTGCCCTCACTGAGGGAGTCGGTGTGGCCATCTCTGCTGTGACTGAACAAAGTGCAGGGGAGCAGGGGGCCCAGGGCAGGGACCTCAGAGCCCGGCAGGCCCAGTGGTGTATCACAAGCCTTTAGGCCCAGGCCATAGGGCACCTTCTTTGTCTGCACAGCTGCCAAAACTCTCACTTTTCCACTCAGGCCGCCCACTTAGTTGAAGTGTGTGTGGAACCTTTCCACGCAGTATACCTCGCTGCACAGCTAACCATAGGTCTGGGCATCGTAGCTTCCTGCCAGGTGACCGAAGTTCGCAGGAGAGATGATTCCCAGGTTCACACGCAGAGAGGCTCCTGCCCGGGCCACAGGCCGCCCACTGCCCGTGCCCAAGATCGCGGGCCGAAAGCAGCCCTGTCTAAGTCCCCTACCCCTAGAGGGAGGATTGGACCAACACTTCTAGAAAACGGGGTCCTTGTGGGCAACTCATTGGAGGGACACAAATAAATCTTTGCCGACTTTCTGCTGAAACTTATGAGCGGTCACACCTAAGCCTCTTACAAGGTCAGCTGTTTAGCTAAACATGAGCTCATGATCTAAATTTACACAATATTGAAGAAATCAGCTACAAAGGGAGACAATCAGCAAAAACAATCAATACCAGAATTAGATTCCTTAGGCCACCCATCAGATGTTGGAATAATCAGGTGCTAGGCAGAAAATATACATAAACCTGGAAATGAAACAAGGAAAAAGGAGGTTTTCAAAGACTGGTAGGATCTCTAAAACATTTTTAAAGTACATGTCATTGATAAAGCTAAATACTGAAAGGTTCTTTAATACAACAAATTAAGCAGTGAGAACAGTGAAATTATGCTGTTTAGAAAACTATGGAAGGTGAGATTTTCTGCCTAATTATATAAGATGATTTCTCTAAAAAATACACATTATTTCAAAGAATTATTGGCTGTGAAATAAGTTAAGGGTATTTCAAATGGCTTGTCTGCAAAGAAAGGTGAGATGTGGGGAATCACAGAAAGCCGAGGGGACAATATGTCAATATATACATTGCTAATGGTGATCTAAGCCTTAGGCCGGCAACAGTGTAGAGGAATGGACCCTTAGAAACGTACAAGTAAGCTGGAATCTTTAAAAGTTCAAATCTTTATAAGTAAAAAGATTTATTAAAATGAATAACCAAGTGTTTTACTTGACATCAGAAAATCAAAACAATAAACCCTGAGAACATAGAAAAAAGATAAATAAAGATATGAGCAGAACTTAATACAACAGAAAACGTATAAAATTCAGGTGATTTAGTAAGTCCAAAGAATATTCTTTGAAAAGATTTAAAAGACACACTTTGATTAAGGAAAACAAAAACATAAGTAAAGAATATACAGAAAGAATCAGGACAATGTTATAGCAGAGAATATATGAAATGCCAGTAAATTTGAACATTTCTGTAAAGCGGACCATTTCCTAGCTCCTAAAGTTTACCAAAACTGACACAAGAGGAAATCATTTAAGGTCATCATGTATGCCCTTGGCATTCTCGGAACGCCCTGGCCTCAGAATGCAGCATCTGTAGTCCATGGTAACCTGCGGAGAGGGGGCTTGGCTGAGGGAGGTTGGAAGACTACCCTCACTGAGGGAGTGGGTGTGGCCATCTCTGCTGTGACTGAACAAAGGGCAGGGGAGCAGGGGTCCCAGGGCATGGCCCTCAGAGCCCGGCAGACCCAGTGGGGTGTCACAAGCATTTAGGCCCAGGACAAAGGGCGCCTTCTTTGTTTGCACAGCTGCCCAAACTCTCACCTTTCCACTCAGGCCGCCCTCTTATTTGAAGTGTGTTTGGAAGCTGTCCTCGCAGTACTCCTTGCTGCACAGCTCACCATAGGTCAGGGCATCGTAGCTTCCTGCCAGGTGACCGAAGTTCGCAGGCAAATGTGTCCCTGGGACACATGCGGAGAGGCTCCTGCCCGGGCCTCAGGCCGCCCATGGGCACTGCCCCAGATCGAAGGCTGAAAAGCAGCCATGTCTGAGTCCACTGCCTCTCGAAGGAGTATTGGACCAACACTTGTAGAAAACGGGGTCCTTGCGGGCAACTCATTGGAGGGACACAAATAAATCTTTGCCGAATTTCTGTTGAAGCTTACCAGCGTTCACACCTAAGCCTCTTACAAGGTCAGCTGTTTAGCTAAACATGAGCTCATGATCTAAATTTACACAATATTGAAGAAATCAGCTACAAAGGGAGACAATCAGCAGAAACAATCAATACCAGAATGAGATTCCCTAGGCCATCCATCTGATGTTGGAATAATCAGGTGCAAGGCAGAAAATATACATAAAACTGGAACTGAAACAAGGAACAAGGAGGTTTTCAAAGGTTGGTAGGATCTCTAAAACATTTTTAAAGTACATGTCGTTGATAAACCTAAATACTCAAAGGATGTTTAATACCACAGATTAAGCATTGAGAAGAGTGTAATTATGCTGTTTTGAAAACTATGGCAGGTGAGATTTTCTGCCTAATTATATAAGAAGATTTCTCTAAAAAATAGACATTATTTCAAAGACTTATTGGCTGTGAAATAAGTTAAGTGTATTTCAAATGGCTTGTCTGCAAAGAAAGGTGAGATGTAGGGAATCACAGAAAGTCGAGGGGAAAATGTCAATATATACATTGCTATGTGGTGAACTAAGCCTTAGGCCAGCCACAATGTAGAGGAACTGACCCTTAGAAACTTAAAAATGAGCTGGAATCTTTAAAAGTTCAAATCTTTATAAGTAAAAAGATTGATGAAAATGAATAACCAAGTGTTTTAATTGACATCAGAAGATCAAAACAATAAAACCTGAGAACATAGAAAAAAGATAAATAAAGATATGAGCAGAACTTAATACCACAGAAAACTTAACAAATTCAGGTGAGGTAGTAAGTCCAAAGAATATTCTTTGAAAAGATTTAAAAGACACACTTTGATTAAGGAAAACACAAACATAATTAAAGAATATATAGAAAGAATCAGGACAATGTTATAGCAGAGAATATATGAAATGCCAGTAAATTTGAACATTTCTGTAAAGTTGACCATTTTCTAGCTCCTACAGTTTACCAAAACTGACACAAGAGGAAATCATTTAAGGTCATCATGTCTGCCCTTGGCATTCTCGTTACGCCCTGGCCTCAGAATGCAGCATCTGTAGTCCATGTTAACCTGCGGAGAGTGGGCGGGGCTGAGGGAGGCTGGAACACTGCCCTCACTGAGGGAGTGGGTGTGGCCATTTCTGCTGTGACGGAACAAAGGGCAGGGGAGCAGGGGGCCCAGGGCAGGGCCCTCAGACCCCGGCAGGCCCAGTGGGGTGTCACAAGCCTTTAGGCCCAGGCCATAGGGCACCTTCTTTGTCTGCACAGCTACCCAAACTCTCACTTTTCCTCTCAGGCCACCCACTTAGTTGAAGTGTGTGTGGAACCTGTCCGCGCAGTATACCTCGCTGCACAGCTAACCATAGGTCTGGGCATCGTAGCTTCCTGCCAGGTGACCGAAGTTCGCAGGAGAGATGATTCCCAGGTTCACACGCAGAGAGGCTCCTGCCCGGGTCACAGGCCGCCCACTGCCCCTGCCCAACATCGGGGGCCGAAAGCAGCCTTGTCTAAGTCCCCTATTCCTAAAAGGAGTATTGGACCAACACTTCTAGAAAACGGGGTCCTTGTGGGCAACTCATTGGAGGGACACAAATAAATCTTTGCCGACTTTTTGCTGAAACTTACGAGCATTCACACCTAAGCCTCTTACAAGGTCATCTGTTTAGCTAAACATGAGCTCATGGTCTAAATTTACACAATATTGAAGAAATCAGCTACAAAGGGAGACAATCAGCAAAAACAATCAATACCAGAATTAGATTCCCTAGGCCACCCATCAGATGTTGGAATAATCAGGTGCTAGGCAGAAAATATACATAAACCTGGAAATGAAACAAGGAACAAGGAGGTTTTCAAAGACTGGTAGGATCTCTAAAACATTTTAAAAGAACATGTCATTGATAAAGCTAAATACTCAAATGTTCTTTAATACAACAAATTAAGCAGTGAGAAGAGTGAAATTATGCTGTATAGAAAACTATGAAAGGTGAGATTTTCTTCCTAATTATATAAGATGATTTCTCTAAAAAATACACATTATTTCAAAGAATTATTGGCTGTGAAATAAGTTAAGGTTATTTCAAATGGCTTGTCTGCAAAGAAAGGTGAGATGTAGGGAATCACAGAAAGCCGAGGGGATAATATGTCAATATATACATTGCTAATGGTGATCTAAGCCTTAGGCCGGCAACAGTGTAGAGGAATGGACCCTTAGAAACGTACAAGTAAGCTGGAATCTTTAAAAGTTCAAATCTTTATAAGTAAAAAGATTTATTCAAATGAATAACCAAGTGTTTTACTTGACATCAGAAAATCAAAACAATAAACCATGAGAACATAGAAAAAAGACAAATAAAGATATGAGCAGAACTTAATACAACAGAAAACGTATAAAATTCATGTGATTTAGTAAGTCCAAAGAATATTCTTTGAAAAGATTTAAAAGACACACTTTGATTAAGGAAAACAAAAACATAAGTAAAGAATATACAGAAAGAATCAGGACAATGTTATAGCAGAGAATATATGAAATGCCAGTAAATTTGAACATTTCTGTAAAGTTGACCATTTTCTAGCTCCTAAAGTTTACCAAAACTGACACAAGAGGAAATCATTTAAGGTCATCATGTCTGCCCCTGGCATTCTCGGAACGCCCTGGCCTCAGAATGCAGCATCTGTAGTCCATGGTAACCTGCGGAGTGGGGGCGAGGCTGAGGGAGGTTGGAAGACTGCCCTCACTGAGGGAGTGGGTGTGGCCATCTCTGCTGTGACTGAACAAAGGGCAGGGGAGCAGGGGGCCCAGGGCATGGCCCTCAGAGCCCGGCAGACCCAGTGGGGTGTCAAAAGCATTAGGCCCAGGTCAAAGGGCGCCTTCTTTGTCTGCACAGCTGCCCAATCTCTCACCTTTCCACTCAGGCCGCCCTCTTATTTGAAGTGTGTTTGGAACCTGTCCGCGCAGTACACCTCGCTGCATAGCTAACCATAGGTCTGGGCATCGTACCTTCCTGCCAGGTGACCGAAGTTCGCAGGCAAATGGGTCCCTGGGACACATGCGGAGAGGTTCCTGCCCGGGCAACAGGCCGCCCACTGGCCCTGCCCCAGATCGAAGGCTGAAAAGCAGCCATGTCTGAGTCCACTGCCTCTCGAAGGAGTATTGGACCAACACTTGTAGAAAACGGGGTCCTTGCGGGCAACTCATTGGAGGGACACAAATAAATCTTTGCCGACTTTCTGCTGAAGCTTACCAGCGTTCACACCTAAGCCCCTTACAAGGTCAGCTGTTTAGCTAAACAAGAGCTCATGATCTAAATTTACACAATATTGAAGAAATCAGCTACAAAGTGAGACAATCAGCAAAAACAATCAATACCAGAATGAGATTCCCTAGGCCATCCATCTGATGTTGTTATACTCAGATGCAAGGCAGAAAATATACATAAAACTGGAACTGAAACAAGGAACAAGGAGGTTTTCAATGGCTGGTAGGATCTCTAAAACATTTTTAAAGTACATGTCGTTGATAAACCTAAATATTCAAAGGTTGTTTAATACCACAGATTAAGCATTGAGAAGAGTGAAATTATGCTGTTTTGAAAACTATGGCAGGTGAGATTTTCTGCCTTATTATATAAGAAGATTTCTCTAAAAAATAGACATTATTTCAAAGACTTATTGGCTGTGAAATAAGTTAAGTGTATTTCAAATGGCTTGTCTGCAAAGAAAGGTGAGATGTAGGGAATCACAGAAAGTCGAGGGGAAAATGTCAATATATACATGGCTATATGGTGAACTAAGCCTTAGGCCAGCCACAATGTAGAGGACCTGACCCTTAGAAACTTAAAAGTGAGCTGGAATCTTTAAAAGTTCAAATCTTTATAAGTAAAAAGATTGATGAAAATGAATAACCAATTGTTTTAATTGACATCAGAAGATCAAAACAATAAACCCTGAGAACATCGAAAAAATATAAATAAAGATATGAGCAGAACTTAATACCACAGAAAACGTATAAAATTCAGGTGATTTAGTAAGTCCAAAGAATATTCTTTGAAAAGATTTAAAAGAAACACTTTGATTAACGAAAACAAAAACATAAGTAAAGAATATATAGAAAGAATCAGGACAAAGTTATAGCAGAGAATATATGAAATGCCAGTAAATTTGAACATTTCTGTAAAGTTGACCATTTCCTTGCTCCTACAGTTTACCAAAACTCACACAAGAGGTAATCATTTAAGGTCATCATGTCTGCCCTTGGCATTCTCAGAACGCCCCGGCCTCAGAATGCAGAATCTGTAGTCCATGGTATCCTGCGGAGAGTGGGCGGGGCTGAGGGAGGCTGGAACACTGCCCTCACTGAGGGAGTCGGTGTGGCCATCTCTGCTGTGACTGAACAATGTGCAGGGGAGCAGGGGGCCCAGGGCAGGGCCCTCAGAGCAGGGCAGGCCCAGTGGTGTGTCACAAGCCTTTAGGCCCAGGCCATAGGGCACCTTCTTTGTCTGCACAGCTGCGCAAACTCTCACTTTTCCACTCAGGCCACCCACTTAGTTGAAGTGTGTGTGGAACCTGTCCGCGCAGTATACCTCGCTGCACAGCTAACCATAGGTCTGGGCATCGTAGCTTCCTGCCAGGTGACCGAAGTTCGCAGGAGAGTTGATTCCTAGGTTCACACTCAGAGAGGCTCCTGCCCGGGCCACAGGCCGCCCACTGCCCCTGCCCAAGATCGGGGGCCGAAAGCAGCCCTGTCTAAGTCCCTACAGCTAGAGGGAGTATTGGACCAACACTTCTAGAAAACGGGGTCCTTGTGGGCAACTCATTGGAGGGACACAAATAAATCTTTGCCGACTTTTTGCTGAAACTTACGAGCATTCACACCTAAGCCTCTTACAAGGTCAGCTGTTTAGCTAAACATGAGCTCATGATCTAAATTTACACAATAATGAAGAAATCAGCTACAAAGGGAGACAATCAGCAAAAACAATCAATACCAGAATTAGATTCCCTAGGCCATCCTTGAGACTTTGGAATAATCTGGTGCTAGGCAGAAAATATACATAAACCTGGAACTGAAACAAGGAACAAGCATGTTTTCAAAGACTGGTAGGATCTCTAAAACATTTTTAAAGTACATGTCATTGATAAAGCTAAATACTCAATGGTTGTGTAATACAACAGATTCAACATTGAGAAGAGTGAAATTATGCTGTTTTGAAAACTATGGCAGGTCAGATTTTCTGCCTAATTATATAAGAAGATTTCTCTAAAAAATACACATTATTTCAAAGACTTATTTGCTGTGAAATAAGTTAAGGTTATTTCAAATGGCTTGTCTGCAAAGAAAGGTGAGATGTAGGGAATCACAGAAAGTCGAGGGGAAAATAGGTCAATATATACATCGCTATATGGTGAACTAAGACTTAGGCCAGCCACAATGTAGAGGATCTGACCCTTAGAACTTACAAGTAAGCTGGAATCTAGAAAATTTCAAATCTTTATAAGTAAAAAGATTTTTTAAAATGAATAACCAAGTGTTTTAATTGACATCAGAATATCAAAACGATAAACCTGAGAACATAGAAAAAATATAAATAAAGATATGAGCAGAACTTAATACAATAGAAAACGTATAAAATTCAGGTGATGTAGTAAGTCCAAAGAATATTCTTTGACAAGATTAAAAGGCACACTTTGATTAAGGAAAACCAAAACATAAGTAAAGAATATACAGAAAGAATCAGGACAATGTTATAGCAGAGAGTATATGAAATGCCAGTAAATTTGAACGTTTGTGTAAAGTGGACCATTTCCTAGCTCCTAAAATTTACCAAAATTGACACAAGAGGAAATCATTTAAGTTCATCATGTCTGCCCTTGGCATTCTCGGAATGCCCTGGCCTCAGAATGCATCAACCTTAGTCCATGGTAACCTGTGGAGAGGGGGCGGGGCTGAGGGAGGTTGGAACACTGCCTTCACTGAGGGAGTGGGTGGGGCCATCTCTGCTGTGACTGAACAAAGGGCAGGGGAGAAGGGGGCCAACGGCAGGGCCCTCAGAGCACGGGAGGCCGAGTCGTGTGTCAGATGCATTTAGGCCGAGGCCAAAGTGCGCCTTCTTTGTCTGCACAGCTGCCCAAACTCTCACCTTTCCACTCAGGCGGCCCTCTTACTTGAAGTGTGTGTGGAACCAGTCCGCGCAGTACACCTCGATGCAAAGCTAACCATAGGTCTGGGCATCATAGCTTCCTGCCAGGTGACTGAAGTTCGCAGGCAGATGGGTCGTGGGACACACGTGGGGAGCATCCTGCCCAGGCCACAGGCCGCCCAAAGCCACTATCCCAGATCGGGGGCTGCAATGCAGTCCTGTCTGAGTCCCAGCCTCTAGAAGGAGTAGTGGACCAACACTTGTAGAAAAAGGGGTCCGCGTTGGTAACTCATTGGAGGGACACAAAAAAATCTTTGAGGACTTTCTGCTGAAGCTTACGAGCGTTCACACCTAAGCCTCTTACAAGGTCAGCTGTTTAGGTAAACATGAGCTCATGATCTAAATTTACACAATAATGAAGAAATCAGCTACAAGGGGAGACAAGCAGCAAAAACAATCAATACCAGAATTAGATTCCCTAGGCCAACCATCAGATGTTGGAATAATCAGGTGCAAGGCAGAAAGTATACACAAAACTGGAACTGAAACAAGGAACAAGGATGTTTTCAAAGACTGGTAGGATCTCTAAAACATTTTTAAAGTACATGTCATTGATAAAGCTAAATACTCAAAGGTTGTGCAATACCACAGATTCATCATTGAGAAGAGTGAAATTATGCTGTTTTGAAAATTATGGCAGGTCAGATTTTCTGCCTAATTATATAAGAAGATTTCTCTGAAAAATGCACATTATTTCAAAGAGTTATTGGCTGTGAAATAAGTTAAGTGTATTTCAAATGGCTTGTCTGCAAAGAAAGGTGAGATGTAGGAAATCACAGAAAGTCGAGGGGAAAATAGGTCAATATATACTTTGCTATATTGTGAGCTAAGCCTTTGGCCAGCCACAATGTAGAGGACCTGACCCTTAGAAACTTACAAGTAAGCTGGAATCTTTAAAAACTCAAATCTTTATAAGTAAAAAGATTTATTAAAATGAATAACCAAGTGTTTTAATTGACATCAGAAGATCAAAACAATAAACCCTGAGAACATAGAAAAAAGATAAATAAAGATATGAGCAGAACTTAATACCATAGAAAACGTATAAAATTCAGTAGAGGTAGTAAGTCCAAAGAATATTCTTTGACAAGATTTAAAAGACACACTTTGATTAAGGAAAACCAAAACATAAGTAAAGAATATACAGAAAGAATCAGGACAATGTTATAGCAGAGAGTATATGAAATGCCAGTAAATTTGAACGTTTGTGTAAAGTGGACCAGTTCCTAGCTCCTAAAATTTACCAAAACTGACACAAGAGGAAATAATTTAAGGTCATCATGTCAGCCCTTGGCATTCTCGGAATGCCCTGGACTCAGAATGCAACATCTTTAGTCCATGGTAACCTGCGGAGATGGGGCGTGGCTGAGGGAGTTTGGAACACTGCCCTCACAGAGGGAGTGGGTGTGGCCATCTCTGCTGTGACTGAACAAAGGGCAGGGGAGCAGGGGGCCCAGGGCAGGTCTCTCAGAGCCCGGCAGGCCCAGTGGGGTGTCACAAGCATTTAGGCCCAGGACAAAGGGCGCCTTCTTTGTCTGCACAGCGGCACAAACTCTCACCTTTCCACTCAGGCCGCCCTCTTACTTGAAGTGTGTGTGGAACCGGTCCGCGCAGTGCACCTCGATGCAAAGCTAACCATAGGTCTGGGCATCATAGCTTCCTGCCAGGTGACCGAAGTTCGCAGGCAGATGGGTTGTGGGACACACGTGGGGTGCTTCCTGCCCAGGCCACAGGCCGCCCAAAGCCACTATCCCAGATCGGGGGTAGCAAAGCAGTCCTGTCTGAGTCCCAGGCTGTAGAGGGAGTAGTGGACCAACACTTGTAGAAAAAGTGGTCCGCGCGGGTAACTCATTGGAGGGACACAAAAAAATCATTGCGGACTTTCTGCTGAAGCTTACGAGCGTTCACACCTAAGCCTCTTAAAAGGTCAGCTGTTTAGCTAAACATGAGCTCATGATCTAAATTTACACAATAATGAAGAAATCAGCTACAAGGGGAGACAAGCAGCAAAAACAATCAATACCAGAATTAGATTCCCTAGGCCAACCATCAGATGTTGAATAATCAGGTGCAAGGCAAAAAGTATGCACAAAATTGGAACTGAAACTAGGAACAAGGATGTTTTCAAAGACTGGTAGGATCTCTAAAACATTTTTAAAGTACATGTCATTGATAAAGCTAAATACTCAATGGTTGTGTAATACAACAGATTCAACATTGAGAAGAGTGAAATTATGCTGTTTTGAAAACTATGGCATGTCAGATTTTCTGCCTAATTATATAAGAAGATTTCTCTAAAAAATACACATTATTTCAAAGACTTATTGGCTGTGAAATAAGTTAAGATTATTTCAAATGTCTTGTCTGCAAAGAAAGGTGAGATGTAGGGAATCACAGAAAGTCGAGGGGAAAATAGGTCAATATATACATTGGTATATGGTGAACTAAGACTTAGGCCAGCCACAATGTAGAGGATCTGACCCTTAGAAACTTACAAGTAAGCTGGAATCTTGAAAAGTTCAAATCTTTATAAGTAAAAAGATTTTTTAAAATGAATAACCAAGTGTTTTAATTGACATCACAATATCAAAACAATAAACCTGAGAACATAGAAAAAATATAAATAAAGATATGAGCAGAACTTAATACAATAGAAAACGTATAAAATTCAGGTGATGTAGTAAGTCCAAAGAATATTCTTTGACAAGATTAAAAGACACACTTTGATTAAGGAAAACCAAAACATAAGTAAAGAATATACAGAAAGAATCAGGACAATGTTATAGGAGAGAGTATATGAAATGGCAGTAAATTTGAACGTTTGTGTAAAGTGGACCAATTCCTAGCTCCTAAAGTTTACCAAAATTGACACAAGGGGAAATCATTTAAGGTCATCATGTCTGCCCTTGGCATTCTCGGAACGCCCTGGCCTCAGAATGCAGCATCTGTAGTCCATGGTAACCTGCGGAGAGGGGGCGGGGCTGAGGGAGGTTGGAACACTGCCTTCACTGAGGGAGTGGGTGGGGCCATCTCTTCAGTGACAGAACAAAGGGCAGGGGAGAAGGGGGCCCAGGGCTGGGCCGTCAGAGCCCGACAGGCACAGTCTTTTTTCAGATGCATTTAGGCCCAGGACAAAGTGCGCCTTCTTTGTCTGCACAGCTGCCCAAACTCTCACCTTTCCACTCAGGCCGCCCTCTTACTTGAAGTGTGTGTGGAACCAGTCCGCGCAGTACACCTCGATGCAAAGCTAACCATAGGTCTGGGCATCATAGCTTCCTGCCAGGTGACTGAAGTTCGCAGGCAGATGGGTCATGGGACACACGTGGGGAGCCTCCTGCCCAGGCCACAGGCCGCCCAAAGCCACTATCCCAGATCGGGGGCTGCAATGCAGTCCTGTCTGAGTCCCAGCCTCTAGAAGGAGTAGTGGACCAACACTTGTAGAAAAAGGGGTCCGCGTTGGTAACTCATTGGAGGGACACAAAAAAACCTTTGCGGACTTTCTGCTGAAGCTTAGGAGCGTTCACACCTAAGCCTCTTACAAGGTCAGCTGTTTAGCTAAACATGAGCTCATGATCTAAATTTACACAATAATGAAGAAATCAGCTACAAGGGGAGACAAGCAGCAAAAACAATCAATACCAGAATTAGATTCCCTAGGCCAACCATCAGATGTTGGAATATTCAGGTGCAAGGCAGAAAGTATACACAAAACTGGAACTGAAACAAGGAACAAGGATGATTTCAAAGACTGGTAGGATCTCTAAAACATTTTTAAAGTACATGTCATTGATAAAGCTAAATACTCAAAGGTTGTGTAATACAACAGATTCATCATTGAGAAGGGTGAAATTATGCTGTTTTGAAAACTATGGAAGGTCAGATTTTCTGCCTAAATATATAAGAAGATTTCTCTGAAAAATGCACATTATTTCAAAGACTTAATGGCTGTGAAATAAGTTAAGCTTATTTCAAATGGCTTGTCTGCAAAGAAAGGTGAGATGTAGGAAATCACAGAAAGTCGAGGGGAAAATAGGTCAATATATATTTTGCTATATTGTGAACTAGGCCTTTGGCCAGCCACAATGTAGAGGACCTGAACCTTAGAAATTTACAAGTATGCTGGAATCTTTAAAAATTCAAATCTTTATAAGTAAAAAGATTTATTAAAATGAATAACCAAGTGTTTTAATTGACATCAGAAGATCAAAACAATAAACCCTGAGAACATAGAAAAAAGATAAATAAAGATATGAGCAGGGCCTCCCTGGTGGCGCAGTGGTTGAGAGTCCGCCTGCCGATGCAGGGGATACGGGTTCGTGCCCCGGTCTGGGAGGATCCCATATGCCGCGGAGCGGCTGGGCCCGTGAGCCATGGCCGCTGGGCCTGCGCGTCCGGAGCCTGTGCTCCGCAACGGGAGAGGCCACAGCAGTGAGAGGCCCGCATACCGCAAAAAGAAAAAAAAAAAAAAAAAAAAAAAAAAAAAAAAAAAAAAAAAAGATATGAGCAGAACTTAGTACCACAGAAAACCTATAAAATTCAGTTGAGGTAGTAAGTCCAAAGAATATTCTTTGACAAGATTTAAAAGACACACTTCGATTAAGGAAAACCAAAACATATGTGAAGAATATACAGAAAGAATCAGGACAATGTTATAGCAGAGAATATCTGAAATGCCAGTAAATTTGAACATTTGTGTAAAGTGGACCATTTCCTAGCTCCTAAAGTTTACCAAAATTGACACAAGAGGAAATCATTTAAGGTCATCATGTCTGCCCTTGGCATTCTCGGAACGCCCTGGCCTCAGAATGCAGCATCTGTAGTCTATGGTAACCTGCGGAGAGGGGGCGGGGCTGAGGGTGGTTGGAACACTGCCTTCACTGAGGGACTTGGTGGGGCCATCTCTGCTGTGACTGAACAAAGGGCAGGAGAGAAGGGGTCCAAGGGCAGGGCCCTCAGAGCCCGGCAGGCCCAGTCGTGTGTCACAAGCATTTAGGCCCAGGCCAAAGTGCGCCTTCTTTGTCTGCACAGCTGCCCAAACTCTCACCTTTCCACTCAGGCCGCCCTCTTACTTGAAGTGTGTGTGGAACCGGTCCGTGCAGTGCACCTCTTTGCAAAGCTAACCATAGGTCTGGGCATCATAGCTTCCTGCCAGGTGACCGAAGTTCGCAGGCAGATGGGTTGTGGGACACACGTGGGGTGCCTCCTGCCCAGGCCACAGGCCGCCCAAAGCAACTATCCCAGATCGGGGGTAGCATAGCAGTCCTGTCTGAGTCCCAGCCTCTAGAGGGAGTAGTGGACCAACACTTGTAGAAGAAGGGGTCCGCGCGGGTAACTCATTGGAGGGACCCAAAAAAATCTTTGCGGACTTTCTGCTGAAGCTTACGAGCGTTCACACCTAAGCCTCTTACAAGGTCCGCTGTTTAGCTAAACATGAGCTCATGATCTAAATTTACACAATAATGAAGAAACCAGCTACAAGGGGAGACAAGCAGCCAAAACAATCAATACCAGAATTAGATTCCCTAGGCCAACCATCAGATGTTGAATAATCAGGTGCAAGGCACAAAGTATACACAAAACTGGAACTGAAACAAGGAACAAGGATGTTTTCAAAGACTGGTAGGATCTCTAAAACATTTTTAAAGTACATGTCATTGATAAAGCTAAATACTCAATGGTTGTGTAATACAACAGATTCAACATTGAGAAGAGTGAAATTATGCTGTTTTGAAAACTATGGCAGGTCAGATTTTCTGCCTAATTATATAAGAAGATTTCTCTAAAAAATACACATTATTTCAAAGACTTATTGGCTGTGAAATAAGTTAAGGTTATTTCAAAAGGCTTGTCTGCAAAGAAAGGTGAGATGTAGGGAATCACAGAAAGTCGAGGGGAAAATAGGTCAATATATACATTGCTATATGGTGAACTAAGACTTAGGCCAGCCAAAATGTAGAGGATCTGACCCTTAGAAACTTACAAGTAAGCTGGAATCTACAAAAGTTCAAATCTTTATAAGTAAAAAGATTTTTTAAAATGAATAACCAAGTGTTTTAATTGACATCAGAATATCAAAACGATAAACCTGAGAACATAGAAAAAATATAAATAAAGATATGAGCAGAACTTAATACAATAGAAAACGTATAAAATTCAGGTGATGTAGTAAGTGCAAAGAATATTCTTTGACAAGATTAAAAGGCACACTTTGATTAAGGAAAACCAAAACATAAGTAAAGAATATACAGAAAGAATCAGGACAATGTTATAGCAGAGAGTATATGAAATGCCAGTAAATTTGAACGTTTGTGTAAAGTGGACCATTTCCTAGCTCCTAAAGTTTACCAAAATTGACACAAGAGGAAATCATTTAAGGTCATCATGTCTGCCCTTGGCATTCTCGGAATGCCCTGGCCTCAGAATGCAGCATCTGTAGTCCATGGTAACCTGTGGAGAGGGGGCGGGGCTGAGGGAGGTTGGAACACTGCCTTCACTGAGGGAGTGGTTGGGGCCATCTCTGCTGTGACTGAACAAAGGGCAGGGGAGAAGGGGGCCAAAGGCAGGGCCCTCAGAGCCCGGCAGGCCGAGTCGTGTGTCAGATGCATTTAGGCCCAGGCCAAAGTGCGCCTTCTTTGTCTGCACAGCTGCCCAAACTCTCACCTTTCCACTCAGGCCGCCTCTTACTTGAAGTGTGTGTGGAACCGGTCCGCGCAGTACACCTCGATGCAAAGCTAACCATAGGTCTGGGCATCATAGCTTCCTGCCAGGTGATTGAAGTTCGCAGGCAGATGGGTCGTGGGACACACGTGGGGAGCCTCCTGCCCAGGCCACAGGCCGCCCAAAGACACTATCCCAGATCGGGGGCAGCAATGCAGTCCTGTCTGAGTCCCAGCCTCTAGAAGGAGTAGTGGACCAACACTTGTAGAAAAAGGGGTCCGCGTGGGTAACTCATTGGAGGGACACAAAAAAATCTTTGCGGACTTTCTGCTGAAGCTTACGAGCGTTCACACCTAAGCCTCTTACAAGGTCAGCTGTTTAGCTAAACATGCGCTGATGATCTAAATTTACACAATAATGAAGAAATCAGCTACAAGGGGAGACAAGCAGCAAAAACAACCAATACCAGAATTAGATTCCCTAGGCCAACCATCAGATGTTGGAATATTCAGGTGCAAGGCAGATAGGATACACAAAACTGGAACTGAAACAAGGAACAAGGATGTTTTCAAAGACTGGTAGGATCTCTAAAACATTTTTAAAATACATGTCATTGATAAAGCTAAATACTCAAAGGTTGTGTAATACAGCAGATTCATCATTGAGAAGAGTGAAATTATGCTGTTTTGAAAATTATGGCAGGTCAGATTTTCTGCCTAAATATATAAGAAGATTTCTCTGAAAAATGCACATTATTTCAAAGACTTATTGGCTGTGAAATAAGTTAAGTTTATTTCAAATGGCTTGTCTGCAAAGAAAGGTGAGATGTAGGAAATCACAGAAAGTCGAGGGGAAAATAGGTCAATATATACTTTGCTATATTGTGAGCTAAGCCTTTGGCCAGCCACAATGTAGAGGACCTGACCCTTAGAAACTTACAAGTAAGCTGGAATCTTTAAAAATTCAAATCTTTATAAGTTAAAAGATTTATTAAAATGAATAACCAAGTGTTTTAATTGACATCAGAAGATCAAAACAATAATACCTGAGAAAATGGAAAAAATATAAATAAAGATATGAGCAGAACTTAATACCATAGAAAACGTATAAAATTCAGTTGAGGTAGTAAGTCCAAAGAATATTCTTTGACAAGATTAAAAGACACACTTTGATTAAGGAAAACCAAAACATAAGTAAAGAATATACAGAAAGAATCAGGACAATGTTATAGCAGAGAATATCTGAAAGGCCAGTAAATTTGAACATTTTTGTAAATTGGACCATTTCCTAGCTCCTAAAGTTTACCAAAATTGACACAAGAGGAAATCATTTAAGGTCATCATGTCTGCCCTTGGCATTCTAGGAACGCCCTGGCCTCAGAATGCAGCATCTGTTGTCCACGGTAACCTGGGGAGAGGGGGCGGGGCTGAGGGAGGTTGGAACACTGCCTTCACTGAGGGAGTGGGTGGGGCCATCTCTGCTGTGACTGAACAAAGGGCAGGGGAAAAGGCGGCCCACGGCAAGGCCCTCAGAGCCCGGCAGGCCCTGTCGTGTGTCACAAGCATTTAGGCCCAGGCCAAAATGCGCCTTCTTTTTCTGCACAGCTGCCCAAACTCTCACCTTTCCACTCAGGCCGCCCTCTTACTTGAAGTGTGTGTGGAACCGGACTGCGCAGTACACCACGATGCAAAGCTAACCATAGGTCTGGTCATCATAGCTTCCTGCCAGGTGACCGAAGTTCGCAGGCAGATGGGTCGTGGGACACACGGGGGGAGACTCCTGCCCAGGCCACAGGCCGCCCAAAGCCACTATCCCAGATCGGGGGCAGCAAAGCAGTCCTGTCTGAGTCCCAGCCTCTAGAGGGAGTAGTGGACCAACACTTGTAGAAAAAGGGGTCCGCGCGGGTAACTCATTGGAGGGACACAAAAAAATCTTTGCGGACTTTCTGCTGAAGCTTACGAGCGTTCACACCTAAGCCTCTTACAAGGTCAGCTGTTTAGATAAACATGAGCTCATGATCTTAATTTACACAATAATGAAGAAATCAGCTACAAGGGGAGACAAGCAGCAAAAACAATCAATACCAGAATTAGATTCCCTAGGCCAACCATCAGATGTTGGAATAATCAGGTGCAAGGCAGAAATTATACATAAAACATGAACTGAAACAATGAACAAGGATGTTTTCAAAGACTGGTAGGATGTCTAAATCATTTTCAAAGTACATGTCATTGATAAAGCTAAATACTCAATGGTTGTGTAATACAACAGATTCAACATTGAGAAGAGTGAAATTATGCTGTTTTGAAAACTATGGCAGGTCAGATTTTCTGCCTAATTATATAAGAAGATTTCTCTAAAAAATACACATTATTTCAAAGACTTATTGGCTGTGAAATAAGTTAAGGTTATTTCAAATGGCTTGTCTGCAAAGAAAGGTGAGATGTAGGGAATCACAGAAAGTCGAGGGGAAAATAGGTCAATATATACATTGCTATATGGTGAACTAAGACTTCGGCCAGCCACAATGTAGAGGATCTGACCCTTAGAAACTTACAAGTAAGCTGGAATCTAGAAAAGTTCAAATCTTTACAAGTAAAAAGATTTATTAAAATGAATAACCAAGTGTTTTAATTGACATCAGAAGATCAAAACAATAAACCCTGAGAACATAGAAAAAAGATAAATAAAGATATGAGCAGAACTTAATACCACAGAAAAAGTATAAAATTCAGTTGAGGTAGTAAGTCCAAAGAATATTCTTTGACAAGATTTAAAAGACACACTTTGATTAAGGAAAACCAAAACATAAGTAAAGAATATACAGAAAGAATCAGGACAATGTTATAGCAGAGAATATATGAAATGCCAGTAAATTTGAACATTTGTGTAAAGTGGACCATTTCCTAGCTCCTAAACTTTACCAAAATTGACAGAAGAGGAAATCATTTAAGGTCATCATGTCAGCCCTTGGCATTCTCGGAATGCCCTGGACTCAGAATGCAGCATCTTTAGTCCATGGTAACCTGCGGAGAGGGGGCGGGGGTGAGGGAGTTTGGAACGCTGCCCTCACAGAGGGAGTGGGTGTGGCCATCTCTGCTGTGACTGAACAAAGGGCAGGGGAGAAGGGGGCCAATGGCTGGGCCCTCAGAGCCCGGCAGGCCCAGTCATGTGTCACAAGCATTTAGGCCCAGGCCAAAGTGCGCCTTCTTTGTCTGCACAGCTGCCCAAACTCTCACCTTTCCACCCAGGCCGCCCTCTTACTTGAAGTGTGTGTGGATCCGGTCTGCACAGTACACCTCGCGGCAAAGCTATCCATAGTTCTGGGCATCATAGCTTCCTGGCAGTTGACCAAAGTTCGCAGGCAGATGGGTCGTGGGACACACGTGAGGAGCCTCCTGCCCAGGCCACAGGCCGCCCAAAGCCACTATCCCAGATTGGGGGCAGCAAAGCAGTCCTGTCTGAGTCCCAGCCTCTAGAGGGAGTAGTGGACCAACACTTGTAGAAGAAGGGGTCCGCGCGGGTAACTCATTGGAGGGACACAAAAGAATCTTTGCGGACTTTCTGCTGAAGCTTACGAGCGTTCACACCTAAGACTCTTACAAGGTCAGCTGTTTAGCTAAACATGAGCTCATGATCTAAATTTACACAATAATGAAGAAATCAGCTACAAGGGGAGACAAGCAGCAAAAACAATCAATACCAGAATTAGATTCCCTAGGCCAACCATCAGATGTTGGAATATTCAGGTGCAAGGCAGATAGGATACACAAAACTGGAACTGAAACAAGGAACAAGGATGATTTCAAAGACTGGTAGGATCTCTAAAACATTTTTAAAGTACATGTCATTGATAAAGCTAAATACTCAAAGGTTGTGTAATACAACAGATTCATCATTGAGAAGAGTGAAATTATGCTCTTTTGAAAATTATGGCAGGCCAGATTTTCTGCCTAAATATATAAGAAGATTTCTCTGAGAAATGCACATTATTTCAAAGACTTATTGGCTGTGAAATAAGTTAAGTTTATTTCAAATGGCTTGTCTGCAAAGAAAGGTGAGATATAGGAAATCACAGAAAGTCAAGGGGAAAATAGGTCAATATATACTTTGCTATATTGTGAACTAAGCCTTTGGCCAGCCACAATGTAGAGGACCTGACCCTTAGAAACTTACAAGTAAGCTGGAATCTTTAAAAATTCAAATCTTTATAAGTTAAAAGATTTATTAAAATGAATAACCAAGTGTTTTAATTGACATCAGAAGATCAAAACAATAATACCTGAGAAAATGGAAAAAATATAAATAAAGATATGAGCAGAACTTAATACAATAGAAAACGTATAAAATTCAGGTGATGTAGTAAGTCCAAAGAATATTCTTTGACAAGATTAAAAGACACACTTTGATTAAGGAAAACCAAAACATAAGTAAAGAATATACAGAAAGAATCAGGACAATGTTATAGCAGAGAGTATATGAACTGGCAGTAAATTTGAACGTTTGTGTAAAGTGGACCATTTCCTAGCTCCTAAAGTTTACCAAAATTCACACAAGAGGAAATCATTTAAGGTCATCATGTCTGCCCTTGGCATTCTCGGAATGCCCTGGCCTCAGAATGCAGCATCTGTAGTCCATGGTAACCTGTGGAGAGGGGGCGGGGCTGAGGGAGGTTGGAACACTGCCTTCACTGAGGGAGTGGGTGGGGCCATCTCTGCTGTGACTGAACAAAGGTCAGGGGAGAAGGGGGCCAACGGCAGGGCCCTCAGAGCACGGCAGGCCGAGTCGTGTGTCAGATGCATTTAGGCCCAGGCCAAAGTGCGCCTTCTTTGTCTGCACAGCTGCCCAAACTCTCACCTTTCCACTCAGGCCGCCCTCTTACTTGAAGTGTGTGTGGAACCAGTCTGCACAGTACACCTCGATGCAAAGCTAACCATAGGTCTGGGCATCATATCTTCCTGCCAGGTGACTGAAGTTCGCAGGCAGATGGGTCGTGGGACACACGTGGGGAGACTCCTGCCCAGGCCACAGGCCGCCCAAAGCCACTATCCCAGATCGGGGGCTGCAATGCAGTCCTGTCTGAGTCCCAGCCTCTAGAAGGAGTAGTGGACCAACACTTGTAGAAAAAGGGGTCCGCGTTGGTAACTCATTGGAGGGACACAAAAAATCTTTGCGGACTTTCTGCTGAAGCTTAGGAGCGTTCACACCTAAGCCTCTTACAAGGTCAGCTGTTTAGCTAAACATGAGCTCATGATCTAAATTTACACAATAATGAAGAAATCAGCTACAAGGGGAGACAAGCAGCAAAAACAATCAATACCAGAATTAGATTCCCTAGGCCAACCATCAGATGTTGGAATATTCAGGTGCAAGGCAGATAGGATACACAAAACTGGAACTGAAACAAGGAACAAGGATGATTTCAAAGACTGGTAGGATCTCTAAAACATTTTTAAAGTACATGTCATTGATAAAGCTAAATACTCAAAGGTTGTGTAATACAACAGATTCATCATTGAGAAGAGTGAAATTATGCTATTTTGAAAATTATGGCAGGCCAGATTTTCTGCCTAAATATATAAGAAGATTTCTCTGAAAAATGCACATTATTACAAAGACTTATTGGCTGTGAAATAAGTTAAGTTTATTTCAAATGGCTTGTCTGCAAAGAAAGGTGAGTTGTAGGAAATCACAGAAAGTCGAGGGGAAAATAGGTCAATATATACTTTGCTATATTGTGAACTAAGCCTTTGGCCAGCCACAATGTAGAGGACCTGACACTTAGACACTTACAAGTAAGCTGGAATCTTTAAAAATTCAAATCTTTATAAGTAAAAAGATTTATTAAAATGAATAACCAGGTGTTTTAATTGACATCAGAAGATCAAAACAATAATACCTGAGAAAATGGAAAAAAAATAAATAAAGATATGAGCAGAACTTAATACCATAAAAAACGTATAAAATTCAGTTGAGGTAGTAAGTCCAAAGAATATTCTTTGACAAGATTTAAAAGACACACTTTGATTAAGGAAAACCAAAACATAAGTAAAGAATATACAGAAAGAATCAGGACAATGTTATAGCAGAGAATATCTGAAATGCCAGTAAATTTGAACATTTGTGTAAAGTGGACCATTTCCTAGCTCCTAAAGTTTACCAAAATTGACACAAGAGGAAATCATTTAAGGTCATCATGTCTGCCCTTGGCATTCTCGGAATGCCCTGGCCTCAGAATGCAGCATCTGTAGTACATGGTAACCTGTGGAGAGGGGGCGGGGCTGAGGGAGGTTGGAACACTGCCTTCACTGAGGGAGTGGGTGGGGCCATCTCTGCAGTGACTGAACAAAGGGCAGGGGAGAAGGGGGCCCAGGGCTGGGGCCTCAGAGCCCGGCAGGCCTAGTCGTGTGTCACAAGCATTTAGGCCCAGGCCAAAGTGCGCCTTCTTTGTCTGCACAGCTGCCCAATCTCTCACCTTTCCACTCAGGCCACCCTCTTACTTGAAGTGTGTGTGGAACCGGTCCGCGCAGTGCACCTCGATGCAAAGCTAACCATAGGTCTGGGCATCATAGCTTCCTGCCAGGTGACCGAAGTTCGCAGGCAGATTGGTTGTGGGACACACGTGGGGAGCCTCCTGCCCAGGCCACAGGCCGCCCAAAGACACTATCCCAGATCGGGGGCAGCAATGCAGTCCTGTCTGAGTCCCAGCCTCTAGAAGGAGTAGTGGACCAACACTTGTAGAAAAAGGGGTCCGCGTGGGTAACTCATTGGAGGGACACAAAAAAATCTTTGCGGACTTTCTGCTGAAGCTTACGAGCGTTCACACCTAAGCCTCTTACAAGGTCAGCTGTTTAGCTAAACATGAGCTGATGATCTAAATTTACACAATAATGAAGAAATCAGCTACAAGGGGAGACAAGCAGCAAAAACAACCAATACCAGAATTAGATTCCCTAGGCCAACCATCAGATGTTGGAATATTCAGGTGCAAGGCAGATAGGATACACAAAACTGGAACTGAAACAAGGAACAAGGATGTTTTCAAAGACTGGTAGGATCTCTAAAACATTTTTAAAATACATGTCATTGATAAAGCTAAATACTCAAAGGTTGTGTAATACAGCAGATTCATCATTGAGAAGAGTGAAATTATGCTGTTTTGAAAATTATGGCAGGTCAGATTTTCTGCCTAAATATATAAGAAGATTTCTCTGAAAAATGCACATTATTTCAAAGACTTATTGGCTGTGAAATAAGTTAAGTTTATTTCAAATGGCTTGTCTGCAAAGAAAGGTGAGATGTAGGAAATCACAGAAAGTCGAGGGGAAAATAGGTCAATATATACTTTGCTATACTGTGAGCTAAGACTTTGGCCAGCCACAATGTAGAGGACCTGACCCTTAGAAACTTACAAGTAAGCTGGAATCTTTAAAATTCAAATCTTTATAAGTTAAAAGATTTATTAAAATGAATAACCAAGTGTTTTAATTGACATCAGAAGATCAAAACAATAATACCTGAGAAAATGGAAAAAATATAAATAAAGATATGAGCAGAACTTAATACCATAGAAAACGTATAAAATTCAGTTGAGGTAGTAAGTCCAAAGAATATTCTTTGACAAGATTAAAAGACACACTTTGATTAAGGAAAACCAAAACATAAGTAAAGAATATACAGAAAGAATCAGGACAATGTTATAGCAGAGAATATCTGAAATGCCAGTAAATTTGAACATTTTTGTAAATTGGACCATTTCCTAGCTCCTAAAGTTTACCAAAATTGACACAAGAGGAAATCATTTAAGGTCATCATGTCTGCCCTTGGCATTCTAGGAACGCCCTGGCCTCAGAATGCAGCATCTGTTGTCCACGGTAACCTGGGGAGAGGGGGCGGGGCTGAGGGAGGTTGGAACACTGCCTTCACTGAGGGAGTAGGTGGGGCCATCTCTGCTGTGACTGAACAAAGGGCAGGGGAAAAGGCGGCCCACGGCAAGGCCCTCAGAGCCCGGCAGGCCCTGTCGTGTGTCACAAGCATTTAGGCCCAGGCCAAAATGCGCCTTCTTTTTCTGCACAGCTGCCCAAACTCTCACCTTTCCACTCAGGCCGCCCTCTTACTTGAAGTGTGTGTGGAACCGGACTGCGCAGTACACCACAATGCAAAGCTAACCATAGGTCTGGTCATCATAGCTTCCTGCCAGGTGACCGAAGTTCGCAGGCAGATGGGTCGTGGGACACACGGGGGGAGACTCCTGCCCAGGCCACAGGCCGCCCAAAGCCACTATCCCAGATCGGGGGCAGCAAAGCAGTCCTGTCTGAGTCCCAGCCTCTAGAGGGAGTAGTGGACCAACACTTGTAGAAAAAGGGGTCCGCGCGGGTAACTCATTGGAGGGACACAAAAAAATCTTTGCGGACTTTCTGCTGAAGCTTACGAGCGTTCACACCTAAGCCTCTTACAAGGTCAGCTGTTTAGATAAACATGAGCTCATGATCTTAATTTACACAATAATGAAGAAATCAGCTACAAGGGGAGACAAGCAGCAAAAACAATCAATACCAGAATTAGATTCCCTAGGCCAACCATCAGATGTTGGAATAATCAGGTGCAAGGCAGAAATTATACATAAAACATGAACTGAAACAATGAACAAGGATGTTTTCAAAGACTGGTAGGATGTCTAAATCATTTTCAAAGTACATGTCATTGATAAAGCTAAATACTCAATGGTTGTGTAATACAACAGATTCAACATTGAGAAGAGTGAAATTATGCTGTTTTGAAAACTATGGCAGGTCAGATTTTCTGCCTAATTATATAAGAAGATTTCTCTAAAAAATACACATTATTTCAAAGACTTATTGGCTGTGAAATAAGTTAAGGTTATTTCAAATGGCTTGTCTGCAAAGAAAGGTGAGATGTAGGGAATCACAGAAAGTCGAGGGGAAAATAGGTCAATATATACATTGCTATATGGTGAACTAAGACTTAGGCCAGCCACAATGTAGAGGATCTGACCCTTAGAAACTTACAAGTAAGCTGGAATCTAGAAAAGTTCAAATCTTTACAAGTAAAAAGATTTATTAAAATGAATAACCAAGTGTTTTAATTGACATCAGAAGATCAAAACAATAAACCCTGAGAACATAGAAAAAAGATAAATAAAGATATGAGCAGAACTTAATACCACAGAAAAAGTATAAAATTCAGTTGAGGTAGTAAGTCCAAAGAATATTCTTTGACAAGATTTAAAAGACACACTTTGATTAAGGAAAACCAAAACATAAGTAAAGAATATACAGAAAGAATCAGGACAATGTTATAGCAGAGAATATATGAAATGCCAGTAAATTTGAACATTTGTGTAAAGTGGACCATTTCCTAGCTCCTAAACTTTACCAAAATTGACAGAAGAGGAAATCATTTAAGGTCATCATGTCAGCCCTTGGCATTCTCGGAATGCCCTGGACTCAGAATGCAGCATCTTTAGTCCATGGTAACCTGCGGAGAGGGGGCGGGGGTGAGGGAGTTTGGAACGCTGCCCTCACAGAGGGAGTGGGTGTGGCCATCTCTGCTGTGACTGAACAAAGGGCAGGGGAGAAGGGGGCCAATGGCTGGGCCCTCAGAGCCCGGCAGGCCCAGTCATGTGTCACAAGCATTTAGGCCCAGGCCAAAGTGCGCCTTCTTTGTCTGCACAGCTGCCCAAACTCTCACCTTTCCACTCAGGCCGCCCTCTTACTTGAAGTGTGTGTGGATCCGGTCTGCACAGTACACCTCGCGGCAAAGCTATCCATAGTTCTGGGCATCATAGCTTCCTGGCAGTTGACCAAAGTTCGCAGGCAGATGGGTCGTGGGACACACGTGAGGAGCCTCCTGCCCAGGCCACAGGCCGCCCAAAGCCACTATCCCAGATTGGGGGCAGCAAAGCAGTCCTGTCTGAGTCCCAGCCTCTAGAGGGAGTAGTGGACCAACACTTGTAGAAGAAGGGGTCCGCGCGGGTAACTCATTGGAGGGACACAAAAGAATCTTTGCGGACTTTCTGCTGAAGCTTACGAGCGTTCACACCTAAGACTCTTACAAGGTCAGCTGTTTAGCTAAACATGAGCTCATGATCTAAATTTACACAATAATGAAAAAATCAGCTACAAGGGGAGACAAGCAGCAAAAACAATCAATACCAGAATTAGATTCCCTAGGCCAACCATCAGATGTTGGAATATTCAGGTGCAAGGCAGATAGGATACACAAAACTGGAACTGAAACAAGGAACAAGGATGATTTCAAAGACTGGTAGGATCTCTAAAACATTTTTAAAGTACATGTCATTGATAAAGCTAAATACTCAAAGGTTGTGTAATACAACAGATTCATCATTGAGAAGAGTGAAATTATGCTCTTTTGAAAATTATGGCAGGCCAGATTTTCTGCCTAAATATATAAGAAGATTTCTCTGAGAAATGCACATTATTTCAAAGACTTATTGGCTGTGAAATAAGTTAAGTTTATTTCAAATGGCTTGTCTGCAAAGAAAGGTGAGATATAGGAAATCACAGAAAGTCAAGGGGAAAATAGGTCAATATATACTTTGCTATATTGTGAACTAAGCCTTTGGCCAGCCACAATGTAGAGGACCTGACCCTTAGAAACTTACAAGTAAGCTGGAATCTTTAAAAATTCAAATCTTTATAAGTTAAAAGATTTATTAAAATGAATAACCAAGTGTTTTAATTGACATCAGAAGATCAAAACAATAATACCTGAGAAAATGGAAAAAATATAAATAAAGATATGAGCAGAACTTAATACAATAGAAAACGTATAAAATTCAGGTGATGTAGTAAGTCCAAAGAATATTCTTTGACAAGATTAAAAGACACACTTTGATTAAGGAAAACCAAAACATAAGTAAAGAATATACAGAAAGAATCAGGACAATGTTATAGCAGAGAGTATATGAACTGGCAGTAAATTTGAACGTTTGTGTAAAGTGGACCATTTCCTAGCTCCTAAAGTTTACCAAAATTGACACAAGAGGAAATCATTTAAGGTCATCATGTCTGCCCTTGGCATTCTCGGAATGCCCTGGCCTCAGAATGCAGCATCTGTAGTCCATGGTAACCTGTGGAGAGGGGGCGGGGCTGAGGGAGGTTGGAACACTGCCTTCACTGAGGGAGTGGGTGGGGCCATCTCTGCTGTGACTGAACAAAGGGCAGGGGAGAAGGGGGCCAACGGCAGGGCCCTCAGAGCCCGGCAGGCCGAGTCGTGTGTCAGATGCATTTATGCCCAGGCCAAAGTGCGCCTTCTTTGTCTGCACAGCTGCCCAAACTCTCACCTTTCCACTCAGGCCGCCTCTTACTTGAAGTGTGTGTGGAACCGGTCCGCGCAGTACACCTCGATGCAAAGCTAACCATAGGTCTGGGCATCATAGCTTCCTGCCAGGTGACTGAAGTTCGCAGGCAGATGGGTCGTGGGACACACGTGGGGAGCCTCCTGCCCAGGCCACAGGCCGCCCAAAGACACTATCCCAGATCGGGGGCAGCAATGCAGTCCTGTCTGAGTCCCAGCCTCTAGAAGGAGTAGTGGACCAACACTTGTAGAAAAAGGGGTCCGCGTGGGTAACTCATTGGAGGGACACAAAAAAATCTTTGCGGACTTTCTGATGAAGCTTACGAGCGTTCACACCTAAGCCTCTTACAAGGTCAGCTGTTTAGCTAAACATGAGCTGATGATCTAAATTTACACAATAATGAAGAAATCAGCTACAAGGGGAGACAAGCAGCAAAAACAACCAATACCAGAATTAGATTCCCTAGGCCAACCATCAGATGTTGGAATATTCAGGTGCAAGGCAGATAGGATACACAAAACTGGAACTGAAACAAGGAACAAGGATGTTTTCAAAGACTGGTAGGATCTCTAAAACATTTTTAAAATACATGTCATTGATAAAGCTAAATACTCAAAGGTTGTGTAATACAGCAGATTCATCATTGAGAAGAGTGAAATTATGCTGTTTTGAAAATTATGGCAGGTCAGATTTTCTGCCTAAATATATAAGAAGATTTCTCTGAAAAATGCACATTATTTCAAAGACTTATTGGCTGTGAAATAAGTTAAGTTTATTTCAAATGGCTTGTCTGCAAAGAAAGGTGAGATGTAGGAAATCACAGAAAGTCGAGGGGAAAATAGGTCAATATATACTTTGCTATATTGTGAACTAAGCCTTTGGCCAGCCACAATGTAGAGGACCTGACCCTTAGAAACTTACAAGTAAGCTGGAATCTTTAAAAATTCAAATCTTTATAAGTTAAAAGATTTATTAAAATGAATAACCAAGTGTTTTAATTGACATCAGAAGATCAAAACAATAATACCTGAGAAAATGGAAAAAATATAAATAAAGATATGAGCAGAACTTAATACCATAGAAAACGTATAAAATTCAGTTGAGGAAGTAAGTCCAAAGAATATTCTTTGACAAGATTAAAAGACACACTTTGATTAAGGAAAACCAAAACATAAGTAAAGAATATACAGAAAGAATCAGGACAATGTTATAGCAGAGAGTATATGAACTGGCAGTAAATTTGAACATTTGTGTAAAGTGGACCATTTCCTAGCTCCTAAAGTTTACCAAAATTGACACAAGAGGGAATCATTTAAGGTCATCATGTCTGCCCTTGGCATTCTAGGAACGCCCTGGCCTCAGAATGCAGCATCTGTTGTCCACGGTAACCTGGGGAGAGGGGGCGGGGCTGAGGGATGTTGGAACACTGCCTTCACTGAGGGAGTGGGTGGGGCCATCTCTGCTGTGACTGAACAAAGGGCAGGGGAGAAGGCGGCCCACGGCAGGGCCCTCAGAGCCCGGCAGGCCCTGTCGTGTGTCACAAGCATTTAGGCCCAGGCCAAAATGCGCCTTCTTTTTCTGCACAGCTGCCCAAACTCTCACCTTTCCACTCAGGCCGCCCTCTTACTTGAAGTGTGTGTGGAACCGGACTGCGCAGTACACCACGATGCAAAGCTAACCATAGGTCTGGTCATCATAGCTTCCTGCCAGGTGACCGAAGTTCGCAGGCAGATGGGTCGTGGGACACACGGGGGGAGACTCCTGCCCAGGCCACAGGCCGCCCAAAGCCACTATCCCAGATCGGGGGCAGCAAAGCAGTCCTGTCTGAGTCCCAGCCTCTAGAGGGAGTAGCGGACCAACACTTGTAGAAAAAGGGGTCCGCACGGGTAACTCATTGGAGGGACACAAAAAAATCTTTGCGGACTTTCTGCTGAAGCTTACGAGCGTTCACACCTAAGCCTCTTACAAGGTCAGCTGTTTAGATAAACATGAGCTCATGATCTTAATTTACACAATAATGAAGAAATCAGCTACAAGGGGAGACAAGCAGCAAAAACAATCAATACCAGAATTAGATTCCCTAGGCCAACCATCAGATGTTTGAATAATCAGGTGCAAGGCAGAAATTATACATAAAACATGAACTGAAACAATGAACAAGGATGTTTTCAAAGACTGGTAGGATGTCTAAATCATTTTCAAAGTACATGTCATTGATAAAGCTAAATACTCAATGGTTGTGTAATACAACAGATTCAACATTGAGAAGAGTGAAATTATGCTGTTTTGAAAACTATGGCAGGTCAGATTTTCTGCCTAATTATATAAGAAGATTTCTCTAAAAAATACACATTATTTCAAAGACTTATTGGCTGTGAAATAAGTTAAGGTTATTTCAAATGGCTTGTTTGCAAAGAAAGGTGAGATGTAGGGAATCACAGAAAGTCGAGGGGAAAATAGGTCAATATATACATTGCTATATGGTGAACTAAGACTTAGGCCAGCCACAATGTAGAGGATCTGACCCTTAGAAACTTACAAGTAAGCTGGAATCTAGAAAAGTTCAAATCTTTACAAGTAAAAAGATTTATTAAAGTGAATAACCAAGTGTTTTAATTGACATCAGAAGATCAAAACAATAAACCCTGAGAACATAGAAAAAAGATAAATAAAGATATGAGCAGAACTTAATACCACAGAAAAAGTATAAAATTCAGTTGAGGTAGTAAGTCCAAAGAATATTCTTTGACAAGATTTAAAAGACACACTTTGATTAAGGAAAACCAAAACATAAGTAAAGAATATACAGAAAGAATCAGGACAATGTTATAGCAGAGAATATATGAAATGCCAGTAAATTTGAACATTTGTGTAAAGTGGACCATTTCCTAGCTCCTAAACTTTACCAAAATTGACAGAAGAGGAAATCATTTAAGGTCATCATGTCAGCCCTTGGCATTCTCGGAATGCCCTGGACTCAGAATGCAGCATCTTTAGTCCATGGTAACCTGCGGAGAGGGGGCGGGGGTGAGGGAGTTTGGAACGCTGCCCTCACAGAGGGAGTGGGTGTGGCCATCTCTGCTGTGACTGAACAAAGGGCAGGGGAGAAGGGGGCCAATGGCTGGGCCCTCAGAGCCCGGCAGGACCAGTCATGTGTCACAAGCATTTAGGCCAGGCCAAAGTGCGCCTTCTTTGTCTGTACAGCTGCCCAAACTCTCACCTTTCCACTCAGGCCGCCCTCTTACTTGAAGTGTGTGTGGATCCGGTCTGCACAGTACACCTCGCGGCAAAGCTATCCATAGTTCTGGGCATCATAGCTTCCTGGCAGTTGACCAAAGTTCGCAGGCAGATGGGTCGTGGGACACACGTGAGGAGCCTCCTGCCAAGGCCACAGGCCGCCCAAAGCCACTATCCCAGATTGGGGGCCGCAAAGCAGTCCTGTCTGAGTCCCAGCCTCTAGAGGGAGTAGTGGACCAACACTTGTAGAAGAAGGGGTCCGCGCGCGTAACTCATTGGAGGGACACAAAAGAATCTTTGCGGACTTTCTTCTGAAGCTTATGAGCGTTCACACCTAAGACTCTTACAAGGTCAGCTGTTTAGCTAAACATGAGCTCATGATCTAAATTTACACAATAATGAAGAAATCAGCTACAAGGGGAGACAAGCAGCAAAAACAATCAATACCAGAATTAGATTCCCTAGGCCAACCATCAGATGTTGGAATATTCAGGTGCAAGGCAGATAGGATACACAAAACTGGAACTGAAACAAGGAACAAGGATGATTTCAAAGACTGGTAGGATCTCTAAAACATTTTTAAAGTACATGTCATTGATAAAGCTAAATACTCAAAGGTTGTGTAATACAACAGATTCATCATTGAGAAGAGTGAAATTATGCTCTTTTGAAAATTATGGCAGGCCAGATTTTCTGCCTAAATATATAAGAAGATTTCTCTGAGAAATGCACATTATTTCAAAGACTTATTGGCTGTGAAATAAGTTAAGTTTATTTCAAATGGCTTGTCTGCAAAGAAAGGTGAGATATAGGAAATCACAGAAAGTCAAGGGGAAAATAGGTCAATATATACTTTGCTATATTGTGAACTAAGCCTTTGGCCAGCCACAATGTAGAGGACCTGACCCTTAGAAACTTACAAGTAAGCTGGAATCTTTAAAAATTCAAATCTTTATAAGTTAAAAGATTTATTAAAATGAATAACCAAGTGTTTTAATTGACATCAGAAGATCAAAACAATAATACCTGAGAAAATGGAAAAAATATAAATAAAGATATGAGCAGAACTTAATACAATAGAAAACGTATAAAATTCAGGTGATGTAGTAAGTCCAAAGAATATTCTTTGACAAGATTAAAAGACACACTTTGATTAAGGAAAACCAAAACATAAGTAAAGAATATACAGAAAGAATCAGGACAATGTTATAGCAGAGAGTATATGAACTGGCAGTAAATTTGAACGTTTGTGTAAAGTGGACCATTTCCTAGCTCCTAAAGTTTACCAAAATTGACACAAGAGGAAATCATTTAAGGTCATCATGTCTGCCCTTGGCATTCTCGGAATGCCCTGGCCTCAGAATGCAGCATCTGTAGTCCATGGTAACCTGTGGAGAGGGGGCGGGGCTGAGGGAGGTTGGAACACTGCCTTCACTGAGGGAGTGGGTGGGGCCATCTCTGCTGTGACTGAACAAAGGGCAGGGGAGAAGGGGGCCAACGGCAGGGCCCTCAGAGCCCGGCAGGCCGAGTCGTGTGTCAGATGCATTTAGGCCCAGGCCAAAGTGCGCCTTCTTTGTCTGCACAGCTGCCCAAACTCTCACCTTTCCACTCAGGCCGCCTCTTACTTGAAGTGTGTGTGGAACCGGTCCGCGCAGTACACCTCGATGCAAAGCTAACCATAGGTCTGGGCATCATAGCTTCCTGCCAGGTGACTGAAGTTCGCAGGCAGATGGGTCGTGGGACACACGTGGGGAGCCTCCTGCCCAGGCCACAGGCCGCCCAAAGACACTATCCCAGATCGGGGGCAGCAATGCAGTCCTGTCTGAGTCCCAGCCTCTAGAAGGAGTAGTGGACCAACACTTGTAGAAAAAGGGGTCCGCGTGGGTAACTCATTGGAGGGACACAAAAAAATCTTTGCGGACTTTCTGCTGAAGCTTACGAGCGTTCACACCTAAGCCTCTTACAAGGTCAGCTGTTTAGCTAAACATGAGCTCATGATCTAAATTTACACAATAATGAAGAAATCAGCTACAAGGGGAGACAAGCAGCAAAAACAACCAATACCAGAATTAGATTCCCTAGGCCAACCATCAGATGTTGGAATATTCAGGTGCAAGGCAGATAGGATACACAAAACTGGAACTGAAACAAGGAACAAGGATGTTTTCAAAGACTGGTAGGATCTCTAAAACATTTTTAAAATACATGTCATTGATAAAGCTAAATACTCAAAGGTTGTGTAATACAGCAGATTCATCATTGAGAAGAGTGAAATTATGCTGTTTTGAAAATTATGGCAGGTCAGATTTTCTGCCTAAATATATAAGAAGATTTCTCTGAAAAATGCACATTATTTCAAAGACTTATTGGCTGTGAAATAAGTTAAGTTTATTTCAAATGGCTTGTCTGCAAAGAAAGGTGAGATGTAGGAAATCACAGAAAGTCGAGGGGAAAATAGGTCAATATATACTTTGCTATATTGTGAACTAAGCCTTTGGCCAGCCACAATGTAGAGGACCTGACCCTTAGAAACTTACAAGTGAGCTGGAATCTTTAAAAATTCAAATCTTTATAAGTTAAAAGATTTATTAAAATGAATAACCAAGTGTTTTAATTGACATCAGAAGATCAAAACAATAATACCTGAGAAAATGGAAAAAATATAAATAAAGATATGAGCAGAACTTAATACCATAGAAAACGTATAAAATTCAGTTGAGGTAGTAAGTCCAAAGAATATTCTTTGACAAGATTAAAAGACACACTTTGATTAAGGAAAACCAAAACATAAGTAAAGAATATACAGAAAGAATCAGGACAATGTTATAGCAGAGAATATCTGAAATGCCAGTAAATTTGAACATTTGTGTAAAGTGGACCATTTCCTAGCTCCTAAAGTTTACCAAAATTGACACAAGAGGGAATCATTTAAGGTCATCATGTCTGCCCTTGGCATTCTAGGAACGCCCTGGCCTCAGAATGCAGCATCTGTTGTCCACGGTAACCTGGGGAGAGGGGGCGGGGCTGAGGGAGGTTGGAACACTGCCTTCACTGAGGGAGTGGGTGGGGCCATCTCTGCTGTGACTGAACAAAGGGCAGGGGAAAAGGCGGCCCACGGCAAGGCCCTCAGAGCCCGGCAGGCCCTGTCGTGTGTCACAAGCATTTAGGCCCAGGCCAAAATGCGCCTTCTTTTTCTGCACAGCTGCCCAAACTCTCACCTTTCCACTCAGGCCGCCCTCTTACTTGAAGTGTGTGTGGAACCGGACTGCGCAGTACACCACGATGCAAAGCTAACCATAGGTCTGGTCATCATAGCTTCCTGCCAGGTGACCGAAGTTCGCAGGCAGATGGGTCGTGGGACACACGGGGGGAGACTCCTGCCCAGGCCACAGGCCGCCCAAAGCCACTATCCCAGATCGGGGGCAGCAAAGCAGTCCTGTCTGAGTCCCAGCCTCTAGAGGGAGTAGTGGACCAACACTTGTAGAAAAAGGTGTCCGCGCGGGTAACTCATTGGAGGGACACAAAAAAATCTTTGCGGACTTTCTGCTGAAGCTTACGAGCGTTCACACCTAAGCCTCTTACAAGGTCAGCTGTTTAGATAAACATGAGCTCATGATCTTAATTTACACAATAATGAAGAAATCAGCTACAAGGGGAGACAAGCAGCAAAAACAATCAATACCAGAATTAGATTCCCTAGGCCAACCATCAGATGTTGGAATAATCAGGTGCAAGGCAGAAATTATACATAAAACATGAACTGAAACAATGAACAAGGATGTTTTCAAAGACTGGTAGGATGTCTAAATCATTTTCAAAGTACATGTCATTGATAAAGCTAAATACTCAATGGTTGTGTAATACAACAGATTCAACATTGAGAAGAGTGAAATTATGCTGTTTTGAAAACTATGGCAGGTCAGATTTTCTGCCTAATTATATAAGAAGATTTCTCTAAAAAATACACATTATTTCAAAGACTTATTGGCTGTGAAATAAGTTAAGGTTATTTCAAATGGCTTGTCTGCAAAGAAAGGTGAGATGTAGGGAATCACAGAAAGTCGAGGGGAAAATAGGTCAATATATACATTGCTATATGGTGAACTAAGACTTAGGCCAGCCACAATGTAGAGGATCTGACCCTTAGAAACTTACAAGTAAGCTGGAATCTAGAAAAGTTCAAATCTTTACAAGTAAAAAGATTTATTAAAATGAATAACCAAGTGTTTTAATTGACATCAGAAGATCAAAACAATAAACCCTGAGAACATAGAAAAAAGATAAATAAAGATATGAGCAGAACTTAATACCACAGAAAAAGTATAAAATTCAGTTGAGGTAGTAAGTCCAAAGAATATTCTTTGACAAGATTTAAAAGACACACTTTGATTAAGGAAAACCAAAACATAAGTAAAGAATATACAGAAAGAATCAGGACAATGTTATAGCAGAGAATATATGAAATGCCAGTAAATTTGAACATTTGTGTAAAGTGGACCATTTCCTAGCTCCTAAACTTTACCAAAATTGACAGAAGAGGAAATCATTTAAGGTCATCATGTCAGCCCTTGGCATTCTCGGAATGCCCTGGACTCAGAATGCAGCATCTTTAGTCCATGGTAACCTGCGGAGAGGGGGCGGGGGTGAGGGAGTTTGGAACGCTGCCCTCACAGAGGGAGTGGGTGTGGCCATCTCTGCTGTGACTGAACAAAGGGCAGGGGAGAAGGGGGCCAATGCCTGGGCCCTCAGAGCCCGGCAGGCCCAGTCATGTGTCACAAGCATTTAGGCCCAGGCCAAAGTGCGCCTTCTTTGTCTGCACAGCTGCCCAAACTCTCACCTTTCCACTCAGGCCGCCCTCTTACTTGAAGTGTGTGTGGATCCGGTCTGCACAGTACACCTCGCGGCAAAGCTATCCATAGTTCTGGGCATCATAGCTTCCTGGCAGTTGACCAAAGTTCGCAGGCAGATGGGTCGTGGGACACACGTGAGGAGCCTCCTGCCCAGGCCACAGGCCGCCCAAAGCCACTATCCCAGATTGGGGGCCGCAAAGCAGTCCTGTCTGAGTCCCAGCCTCTAGAGGGAGTAGTGGACCAACACTTGTAGAAGAAGGGGTCCGCGCGCGTAACTCATTGGAGGGACACAAAAGAATCTTTGCGGACTTTCTGCTGAAGCTTACGAGCGTTCACACCTAAGACTCTTACAAGGTCAGCTGTTTAGCTAAACATGAGCTCATGATCTAAATTTACACAATAATGAAGAAATCAGCTACAAGGGGAGACAAGCAGCAAAAACAATCAATACCAGAATTAGATTCCCTAGGCCAACCATCAGATGTTGGAATATTCAGGTGCAAGGCAGATAGGATACACAAAACTGGAACTGAAACAAGGAACAAGGATGATTTCAAAGACTGGTAGGATCTCTAAAACATTTTTAAAGTACATGTCATTGATAAAGCTAAATACTCAAAGGTTGTGTAATACAACAGATTCATCATTGAGAAGAGTGAAATTATGCTCTTTTGAAAATTATGGCAGGCCAGATTTTCTGCCTAAATATATAAGAAGATTTCTCTGAGAAATGCACATTATTTCAAAGACTTATTGGCTGTGAAATAAGTTAAGTTTATTTCAAATGGCTTGTCTGCAAAGAAAGGTGAGATATAGGAAATCACAGAAAGTCAAGGGGAAAATAGGTCAATATATACTTTGCTATATTGTGAACTAAGCCTTTGGCCAGCCACAATGTAGAGGACCTGACCCTTAGAAACTTACAAGTAAGCTGGAATCTTTAAAAATTCAAATCTTTATAAGTTAAAAGATTTATTAAAATGAATAACCAAGTGTTTTAATTGACATCAGAAGATCAAAACAATAATACCTGAGAAAATGGAAAAAATATAAATAAAGATATGAGCAGAACTTAATACAATAGAAAACGTATAAAATTCAGGTGATGTAGTAAGTCCAAAGAATATTCTTTGACAAGATTAAAAGACACACTTTGATTAAGGAAAACCAAAACATAAGTAAAGAATATACAGAAAGAATCAGGACAATGTTATAGCAGAGAGTATATGAACTGGCAGTAAATTTGAACGTTTGTGTAAAGTGGACCATTTCCTAGCTCCTAAAGTTTACCAAAATTGACACAAGAGGAAATCATTTAAGGTCATCATGTCTGCCCTTGGCATTCTCGGAATGCCCTGGCCTCAGAATGCAGCATCTGTAGTCCATGGTAACCTGTGGAGAGGGGGCGGGGCTGAGGGAGGTTGGAACACTGCCTTCACTGAGGGAGTGGGTGGGGCCATCTCTGCTGTGACTGAACAAAGGTCAGGGGAGAAGGGGGCCAACGGCAGGGCCCTCAGAGCCCGGCAGGCCGAGTCGTGTGTCAGATGCATTTAGGCCCAGGCCAAAGTGCGCCTTCTTTGTCTGCACAGCTGCCCAAACTCTCACCTTTCCACTCAGGCCGCCTCTTACTTGAAGTGTGTGTGGAACCGGTCCGCGCAGTACACCTCGATGCAAAGCTAACCATAGGTCTGGGCATCATAGCTTCCTGCCAGGTGACTGAAGTTCGCAGGCAGATGGGTCGTGGGACACACGTGGGGAGCCTCCTGCCCAGGCCACATGCCGCCCAAAGACACTATCCCAGATCGGGGGCAGCAATGCAGTCCTGTCTGAGTCCCAGCCTCTAGAAGGAGTAGTGGACCAACACTTGTAGAAAAAGGGGTCCGCGTGGGTAACTCATTGGAGGGACACAAAAAAATCTTTGCGGACTTTCTGATGAAGCTTACGAGCGTTCACACCTAAGCCTCTTACAAGGTCAGCTGTTTAGCTAAACATGAGCTGATGATCTAAATTTACACAATAATGAAGAAATCAGCTACAAGGGGAGACAAGCAGCAAAAACAACCAATACCAGAATTAGATTCCCTAGGCCAACCATCAGATGTTGGAATATTCAGGTGCAAGGCAGATAGGATACACAAAACTGGAACTGAAACAAGGAACAAGGATGTTTTCAAAGACTGGTAGGATCTCTATAACATTTTTAAAATACATGTCATTGATAAAGCTAAATACTCAAAGGTTGTGTAATACAGCAGATTCATCATTGAGAAGAGTGAAATTATGCTGTTTTGAAAATTATGGCAGGTCAGATTTTCTGCCTAAATATATAAGAAGATTTCTCTGAAAAATGCACATTATTTCAAAGACTTATTGGCTGTGAAATAAGTTAAGTTTATTTCAAATGGCTTGTCTGCAAAGAAAGGTGAGATGTAGGAAATCACAGAAAGTCGAGGGGAAAATAGGTCAATATATACTTTGCTATATTGTGAACTAAGCCTTTGGCCAGCCACAATGTAGAGGACCTGACCCTTAGAAACTTACAAGTAAGCTGGAATCTTTAAAAATTCAAATCTTTATAAGTTAAAAGATTTATTAAAATGAATAACCAAGTGTTTTAATTGACATCAGAAGATCAAAACAATAATACCTGAGAAAATGGAAAAAATATAAATAAAGATATGAGCAGAACTTAATACCATAGAAAACGTATAAAATTCAGTTGAGGTAGTAAGTCCAAAGAATATTCTTTGACAAGATTAAAAGACACACTTTGATTAAGGAAAACCAAAACATAAGTAAAGAATATACAGAAAGAATCAGGACAATGTTATAGCAGAGAATATCTGAAATGCCAGTAAATTTGAACATTTGTGTAAAGTGGACCATTTCCTAGCTCCTAAAGTTTACCAAAATTGACACAAGAGGAAATCATTTAAGGTCATCATGTCTGCCCTTGGCATTCTAGGAACGCCCTGGCCTCAGAATGCAGCATCTGTTGTCCACGGTAACCTGGGGAGAGGGGGCGGGGCTGAGGGAGGTTGGAACACTGCCTTCACTGAGGGAGTGGGTGGGGCCATCTCTGCTGTGACTGAACAAAGGGCAGGGGAGAAGGCGGCCCACGGCAGGGCCCTCAGAGCCCGGCAGGCCCTGTCGTGTGTCACAAGCATTTAGGCCCAGGCCAAAATGCGCCTTCTTTTTCTGCACAGCTGCCCAAACTCTCACCTTTCCACTCAGGCCGCCCTCTTACTTGAAGTGTGTGTGGAACCGGACTGCGCAGTACACCACGATGCAAAGCTAACCATAGGTCTGGTCATCATAGCTTCCTGCCAGGTGACCGAAGTTCGCAGGCAGATGGGTCGTGGGACACACGGGGGGAGACTCCTGCCCAGGCCACAGGCCGCCCAAAGCCACTATCCCAGATCGGGGGCAGCAAAGCAGTCCTGTCTGAGTCCCAGCCTCTAGAGGGAGTAGTGGACCAACACTTGTAGAAAAAGGGGTCCGCGCGGGTAACTCATTGGAGGGACACAAAAAAATCTTTGCGGACTTTCTGCTGAAGCTTACGAGCGTTCACACCTAAGCCTCTTACAAGGTCAGCTGTTTAGATAAACATGAGCTCATGATCTTAATTTACACAATAATGAAGAAATCAGCTACAAGGGGAGACAAGCAGCAAAAACAATCAATACCAGAATTAGATTCCCTAGGCCAACCATCAGAGGTTGGAATAATCAGGTGCAAGGCAGAAATTATACATAAAACATGAACTGAAACAATGAACAAGGATGTTTTCAAAGACTGGTAGGATGTCTAAATCATTTTCAAAGTACATGTCATTGATAAAGCTAAATACTCAATGGTTGTGTAATACAACAGATTCAACATTGAGAAGAGTGAAATTATGCTGTTTTGAAAACTATGGCAGGTCAGATTTTCTGCCTAATTATATAAGAAGATTTCTCTAAAAAATACACATTATTTCAAAGACTTATTGGCTGTGAAATAAGTTAAGGTTATTTCAAATGGCTTGTCTGCAAAGAAAGGTGAGATGTAGGGAATCACAGAAAGTCGAGGGGAAAATAGGTCAATATATACATTGCTATATGGTGAACTAAGACTTAGGCCAGCCACAATGTAGAGGATCTGACCCTTAGAAACTTACAAGTAAGCTGGAATCTAGAAAAGTTCAAATCTTTACAAGTAAAAAGATTTATTAAAATGAATAACCAAGTGTTTTAATTGACATCAGAAGATCAAAACAATAAACCCTGAGAACATAGAAAAAAGATAAATAAAGATATGAGCAGAACTTAATACCACAGAAAAAGTATAAAATTCAGTTGAGGTAGTAAGTCCAAAGAATATTCTTTGACAAGATTTAAAAGACACACTTTGATTAAGGAAAACCAAAACATAAGTAAAGAATATACAGAAAGAATCAGGACAATGTTATAGCAGAGAATATATGAAATGCCAGTAAATTTGAACATTTGTGTAAAGTGGACCATTTCCTAGCTCCTAAACTTTACCAAAATTGACAAAAGAGGAAATCATTTAAGGTCATCATGTCAGCCCTTGGCATTCTCGGAATGCCCTGGACTCAGAATGCAGCATCTTTAGTCCATGGTAACCTGCGGAGAGGGGGCGGGGGTGAGGGAGTTTGGAACGCTGCCCTCACAGAGGGAGTGGGTGTGGCCATCTCTGCTGTGACTGAACAAAGGGCAGGGGAGAAGGGGGCCAATGGCTGGGCCCTCAGAGCCCGGCAGGACCAGTCATGTGTCACAAGCATTTAGGCCCAGGCCAAAGTGCGCCTTCTTTGTCTGCACAGCTGCCCAAACTCTCACCTTTCCACTCAGGCCGCCCTCTTACTTGAAGTGTGTGTGGATCCGGTCTGCACAGTACACCTCGCGGCAAAGCTATCCATAGTTCTGGGCATCATAGCTTCCTGGCAGTTGACCAAAGTTCGCAGGCAGATGGGTCGTGGGACACACGTGAGGAGCCTCCTGCCCAGGCCACAGGCCGCCCAAAGCCACTATCCCAGATTGGGGGCCGCAAAGCAGTCCTGTCTGAGTCCCAGCCTCTAGAGGGAGTAGTGGACCAACACTTGTAGAAGAAGGGGTCCGCGCGGGTAACTCATTGGAGGGACACAAAAGAATCTTTGCGGACTTTCTGCTGAAGCTTACGAGCGTTCACACCTAAGACTCTTACAAGGTCAGCTGTTTAGCTAAACATGAGCTCATGATCTAAATTTACACAATAATGAAGAAATCAGCTACAAGGGGAGACAAGCAGCAAAAACAATCAATACCAGAATTAGATTCCCTAGGCCAACCATCAGATGTTGGAATATTCAGGTGCAAGGCAGATAGGATACACAAAACTGGAACTGAAACAAGGTACAAGGATGATTTCAAAGACTGGTAGGATCTCTAAAACATTTTTAAAGTACATGTCATTGATAAAGCTAAATACTCAAAGGTTGTGTAATACAACAGATTCATCATTGAGAAGAGTGAAATTATGCTCTTTTGAAAATTATGGCAGGCCAGATTTTCTGCCTAAATATATAAGAAGATTTCTCTGAGAAATGCACATTATTTCAAAGACTTATTGGCTGTGAAATAAGTTAAGTTTATTTCAAATGGCTTGTCTGCAAAGAAAGGTGAGATATAGGAAATCACAGAAAGTCAAGGGGAAAATAGGTCAATATATACTTTGCTATATTGTGAACTAAGCCTTTGGCCAGCCACAATGTAGAGGACCTGACCCTTAGAAACTTACAAGTAAGCTGGAATCTTTAAAAATTCAAATCTTTATAAGTTAAAAGATTTATTAAAATGAATAACCAAGTGTTTTAATTGACATCAGAAGATCAAAACAATAATACCTGAGAAAATGGAAAAAATATAAATAAAGATATGAGCAGAACTTAATACAATAGAAAACGTATAAAATTCAGGTGATGTAGTAAGTCCAAAGAATATTCTTTGACAAGATTAAAAGACACACTTTGATTAAGGAAAACCAAAACATAAGTAAAGAATATACAGAAAGAATCAGGACAATGTTATAGCAGAGAGTATATGAACTGGCAGTAAATTTGAACGTTTGTGTAAAGTGGACCATTTCCTAGCTCCTAAAGTTTACCAAAATTGACACAAGAGGAAATCATTTAAGGTCATCATGTCTGCCCTTGGCATTCTCGGAATGCCCTGGCCTCAGAATGCAGCATCTGTAGTCCATGGTAACCTGTGGAGAGGGGGCGGGGCTGAGGGAGGTTGGAACACTGCCTTCACTGAGGGAGTGGGTGGGGCCATCTCTGCTGTGACTGAACAAAGGGCAGGGGAGAAGGGGGCCAACGGCAGGGCCCTCAGAGCCCGGCAGGCCGAGTCGTGTGTCAGATGCATTTAGGCCCAGGCCAAAGTGCGCCTTCTTTGTCTGCACAGCTGCCCAAACTCTCACCTTTCCACTCAGGCCGCCTCTTACTTGAAGTGTGTGTGGAACCGGTCCGCGCAGTACACCTCGATGCAAAGCTAACCATAGGTCTGGGCATCATAGCTTCCTGCCAGGTGACTGAAGTTCGCAGGCAGATGGGTCGTGGGACACACGTGGGGAGCCTCCTGCCCAGGCCACAGGCCGCCCAAAGCCACTATCCCAGATCGGGGGCAGCAATGCAGTCCTGTCTGAGTCCCAGGCTCTAGAAGGAGTAGTGGACCAACACTTGTAGAAAAAGGGGTCCGCGTGGGTAACTCATTGGAGGGACACAAAAAAATCTTTGCGGACTTTCTGCTGAAGCTTACGAGCGTTCACACCTAAGCCTCTTACAAGGTCAGCTGTTTAGCTAAACATGAGCTGATGATCTAAATTTACACAATAATGAAGAAATCAGCTACAAGGGGAGACAAGCAGCAAAAACAACCAATACCAGAATTAGATTCCCTAGGCCAACCATCAGATGTTGGAATATTCAGGTGCAAGGCAGATAGGATACACAAAACTGGAACTGAAACAAGGAACAAGGATGTTTTCAAAGACTGGTAGGATCTCTAAAACATTTTTAAAATACATGTCATTGATAAAGCTAAATACTCAAAGGTTGTGTAATACAACAGATTCATCATTGAGAAGAGTGAAATTATGCTGTTTTGAAAATTATGGCAGGTCAGATTTTCTGCCTAAATATATAAGAAGATTTCTCTGAAAAATGCACATTATTTCAAAGACTTATTGGCTGTGAAATAAGTTAAGTTTATTTCAAATGGCTTGTCTGCAAAGAAAGGTGAGATGTAGGAAATCACAGAAAGTCGAGGGGAAAATAGGGCAATATATACTTTGCTATATTGTGAACTAAGCCTTTGGCCAGCCACAATGTAGAGGACCTGACCCTTAGAAACTTACAAGTAAGCTGGAATCTTTAAAAATTCAAATCTTTATAAGTAAAAAGATTTATTAAAATGAATAACCAAGTGTTTTAATTGACATCAGAAGATCAAAACAATAATACCTGAGAAAATGGAAAAAATATAAATAAAGATATGAGCAGAACTTAATACCATAGAAAACGTATAAAATTCAGTTGAGGTAGTAAGTCCAAAGAATATTCTTTGACAAGATTAAAAGACACACTTTGATTAAGGAAAACCAAAACATAAGTAAAGAATATACAGAAAGAATCAGGACAATGTTATAGCAGAGAATATCTGAAATGCCAGTAAATTTGAACATTTGTGTAAAGTGGACCATTTCCTAGCTCCTAAAGTTTACCAAAATTGACACAAGAGGAAATCATTTAAGGTCATCATGTCTGCCCTTGGCATTCTAGGAACGCCCTGGCCTCAGAATGCAGCATCTGTTGTCCATGGTAACCTGGGGAGAGGGGGCGGGGCTGAGGGAGGTTGGAACACTGCCTTCACTGAGGGAGTGGGTGGGGCCATCTCTGCTGTGACTGAACAAAGGGCAGGGGAGAAGGGGGCCAACGGCAGGGCCCTCAGAGCACGGGAGGCCGAGTCGTGTGTCACAAGCATTTAGGCCCAGGCCAAAATGCGCCTTCTTTGTCTGCACAGCTGCCCAAACTCTCACCTTTCCACTCAGGCCGCCCTCTTACTTGAAGTGTGTGTGGAACCGGTCTGCACAGTACACCTCGCGGCAAAGCTAACCATAGTTCTGGGCATCATAGCTTCCTGGCAGTTGACCAAAGTTCGCAGGCAGATGGGTCGTGGGACACACGTGGGGAGACTCCTGCCCAGGCCATAGGCCGCCCAAAGCCACTATCCCAGATCGGGGGCAGCAAAGCAGTCCTGTCTGAGTCCCAGCCTCTAGAGGGAGTAGTGGACCAACACTTGTAGAAAAAGGGGTCCGCGCGGGTAACTCATTGGAGGGACACAAATAAATCTTTGCGGACTTTCTGATGAAGCTTACGAGCGTTCACACCTAAGACTCTTACAAGGTCAGCTGTTTAGCTAAACATGAGCTCATGATCTAAATTTACACAATAATGAAGAAATCAGCTACAAGGGGAGACAAGCAGCAAAAACAATCAATACCAGAATTAGATTCCCTAGGCCAACCATCAGATGTTGGAATAATCAGGTGCAAGACAGAAAGTATACACAAAACTGGAACTGAAACAAGGAACAAGGATGTTTTCAAAGACTGGTAGGATCATTAAAACATTTTTAAAGTACATGTCATTGATAAAGCTAAATACTCAAAGGTTGTGTAATACAACAGATTCATCATTGAGAAGAGTGAAATTATGCTGTTTTGAAAATTATGGCAGGTCAGATTTTCTGCCTAAATATATAAGAAGATTTCTCTGAAAAATGCACATTATTTCAAAGACTTATTGGCTGTGAAATAAGTTAAGTTTATTTCAAATGGCTTGTCTGCAAAGAAAGGTGAGATGTAGGAAATCACAGAAAGTCGAGGGGAAAATAGGTCAATATATACTTTGCTATATTGTGAACTAAGCCTTTGGCAAGCCACAATGTAGAGGACCTGACCCTTAGAAACTTACAAGTAAGCTGGAATCTTTAAAAACTCAAATCTTTATAAGTTAAAAGATTTATTAAAATGAATAACCAAGTGTTTTAATTGACATCAGAAGATCAAAACAATAAACCGTGAGAACATAGAAAAAAGATAAATAAAGATATGAGCAGAACTTAATACCATAGGAAACGTATAAAATTCAGTTGAGGTAGTAAGTCCAAAGAATATTCTTTGACAAGATTAAAAGACACACTTTGATTAAGGAAAACCAAAACATAAGTAAAGAATATACAGAAAGAATCAGGACAATGTTATAGGAGAGAGTATATGAAATGGCAGTAAATTTGAACGTTTGTGTAAAGTGGACCATTTCCTAGCTCCTAAAGTTTACCAAAATTGACACAAGAGGAAATCATTTAAGGTCATCATGTCTGCCCTTGGCATTCTCGGTACGCCCTGGCCTCAGAATGCAGCATCTGTAGTCCATGGTAACCTGCGGAGAGGGGGCGGGGCTGAGGGAGGTTGGAATACTGCCTTCACTGAGGGAGTGGGTGGGGCCATCTCTGCTGTGACTGAACAAAGGGCAGGGGAGAAGGGGGCCAACGGCAGGGCCCTCAGAGCCCGGCAGGCCCAGTCTTTTTTCAGATGCATTTAGGCCCAGGACAAAGTGCGCCTTCTTTGTCTGCACAGCTGCCCAAACTCTCACCTTTCCACTCAGGCCGCCCTCTTACTTGAAGTGTGTGTGGAACCGGTCCGCGCAGTACACCTCGCTGCAAAGCTAACCATAGGTCTGGGCATCATAGCTTCCTGCCAGGTGACTGAAGTTCGCAGGCAGATGGGTCGTGGGACACACGTGGGGAGCCTCCTGCCCAGGCCACAGGCAGCCCAAAGCCACTATCCCAGATCGGGAGCAGCAAAGCAGGTCCTGTCTGAGTCCCAGCCTCTAGAAGGAGTAGTGGACCAACACTTGTAGAAAATGTGGTCCGCGCGGGTAACTCATTGGAGGGACACAAAAAAATCTTTGCGGACTTTCTGCTGAAGCTTACGAGCGTTCACACCTAAGCCTCTTACAAGGTCAGCTGTTTAGCTAAACATGAGCTCATGATCTAAATTTACACAATAATGAAGAAATCAGCTACAAGGGGAGACAAGCAGCAAAAACAATCAATACCAGAATTAGATTCCCTAGGCCAACCATCAGATGTTGGAATATTCAGGAGCAAGGCAGATAGGATACACAAAACTGGAACTGAAACAAGGAACAAGGATGTTTTCAAAGACTGGTAGGATCTCTAAAACATTTTTAAAGTATATGTCATTGATAAAGCTAAATACTCAATGGTTGTGTAATACAACAGATTCATCATTGAGAAGAGTGAAATTATGCTGTTTTGAAAATTATGGCAGGTCAGATTTTCTGCCTAAATATATAAGAAGATTTCTCTGAAAAATGCACATTATTTCAAAGACTTATCGGCTGTGAAATAAGTTAAGTTTATTTCAAATGGCTTGTCTGCAAAGAAAGGTTAGATGTAGGAAATCACAGAAAGTTGAGGGGAAAATAGGTCAATATATACTTTGCTATATTGTGAACTAAGCCTTTGGCCAGCCACAATGTAGAGGACCTGACCCTTAGAAACTTACAAGTAAGCTGGAATTTTTAAAAATTCAAATCTTTATAAGTAAAAAGATTTATTAAAATGAATAACCAAGTGTTTTAATTGACATCAGAAGATCAAAACAATAATACCTGAGAAAATGGAAAAAAAAATAAATAAAGATATGAGCAGAACTTAATACCATAGAAAACGTATAAAATTCAGTTGAGGTAGTAAGTCCAAAGAATATTCTTTGACAAGATTTAAAAGACAAACTTTGATTAAGGAAAACCAAAACATAAGTAAAGAATATACAGAAAGAATCAGGACAATGTTATAGCAGAGAATATCTGAAATGCCAGTAAATTTGAACATTTGTGTAAAGTGGACCATTTCCTAGCTCCTAAAGTTTACCAAAATTGACACAAGAGGAAATCATTTAAGGTCATCATGTCTGGCCTTGGCATTCTCGGAATCCCCTGACCTCAGAATGCAGCATCTGTAGTCCATGGTAACCTGCGGAGAGGGGGCGGGGCTGAGGGAGGTTGGAACACTGCCTTCACTGAGGGAGTGTGTGGGGCCACCTCTGCTGTGACTGAACAAAGGTCAGGGGAGAAGGGGGCCAACGGCAGTGCCCTCAGAGCAAGGCAGGCCGAGTCCTGTGTCAGATGCATTTAGGCCCAGGCCAAAGTGCGCATTCTTTGTCTGCACAGCTGCCCAAACTCTCACCTTTCCACTCAGGCCGCCCTCTTACTTGAAGTGTGTGTGGAACCAGTCCGCGCAGTACACCTCGATGCAAAGCTAACCATAGGTCTGGGCATCATAGCTTCCTGCCAGGTGACTGAAGTTCGCAGGCAGATGGGTCATGGGACACACGTGGGGAGCCTCCTGCCCAGGCCACAGGCCGCCCAAAGCCACTATCCCAGATCGGGGGCTGCAATGCAGTCCTGTCTGAGTCCCAGCCTCTAGAAGGAGTAGTGGACCAACACTTGTAGAAAAAGGGGTCCGCGTTGGTAAATCATTGGAGGGACACAAAAATATCTTTGCGGACTTTCTGCTGAAGCTTAGGAGCGTTCACACCTAAGCCTCTTACAAGGTCAGCTGTTTAGCTAAACATGAGCTCATGATCTAAATTTACACAATAATGAAGAAATCAGCTACAAGGGGAGACAAGCAGCAAAAACAATCAATACCAGAATTAGATTCCCTAGGCCAACCATCAGATGTTGGAATATTCAGGTGCAAGGCAGATAGGATACACAAAACTGGAACTGAAACAAGGAACAAGGATGATTTCAAAGACTGGTAGGATCTCTAAAACATTTTTAAAGTACATGTCATTGATAAAGCTAAATACTCAATGGTTGTGTAATACAACAGATTCAACATTGAGAAGAGTGAAATTATGCTGTTTTGAAAACTATGGCAGGTCAGATTTTCTGCCTAATTATATAAGAAGATTTCTCTAAAAAATACACATTATTTCAAAGACTTATTGGCTGTGAAATAAGTTAAGGTTATTTCAAATGGCTTGTCTGCAAAGAAAGGTGAGATGTAGGGAATCACAGAAAGTCGAGGGGAAAATAGGTCAATATATACATTGCTATATGGTGAACTAAGACTTATGCCAGCCACAATGTAGAGGATTTGACCCTTAGAACTTACAAGTAAGCTGGAATCTAGAAAAGTTCCAATCTTTATAAGTAAAAAGATTTTTTAAAATGAATAACCAAGTGTTTTAATTGACATCAGAATATCAAAACGATAAACCTGAGAACATAGAAAAAATATAAATAAAGATATGAGCAGAACTTAATACAATAGAAAACGTATAAAATTCAGGTGAGGTAGTAAGTCCAAAGAATATTCTTTGACAAGATTAAAAGACACACTTTGATTAAGGAAAACCAAAACATAAGTAAAGAATATACAGAAAGAATCAGGACAATGTTATAGCAGAGAGTATATGAAATGGCAGTAAATTTGAACATTTGTGTAAAGTGGACCATTTCCTAGCTCCTAAAGTTTACCACAATTGACACAAGAGGAAATCATTTAAGGTCATCATGTCTGCCCTTGGCATTCTCGGAATGCCCTGGCCTCAGAATGCAGCATCTGTAGTCCATGGTAACCTGTGGAGAGGGGGCGGGGCTGAGGGAGGTTGGAACACTGCCTTCACTGAGGGAGTGGGTGGGGCCATCTCTGCTGTGACTGAACAAAGGTCATGGGAGAAGGGGGCCAACGGCAGGGCCCTCAGAGCACGGCAGGCCGAGTCGTGTGTCAGATGCATTTAGGCCCAGGCCAAAGTGCGCCTTCGTTGTCTGCACAGCTGCCCAAACTCTCACCTTTCCACTCAGGCCGCCCTCTTACTTGAAGTGTGTGTGGATCCAGTCCGCGCAGTACACCTCGATGCAAAGCTAACCATAGGTCTGGGCATCATAGCTTCCTGCCAGGTGACTGAAGTTCGCAGGCAGATGGTCGTGGGACACACGTGGGGAGCCTCCTGCCCAGGCCACAGGCCGCCCAAAGCCACTATCCCAGATCGGCGGCTGCAATGCAGTCCTGTCTGAGTCCCAGCCTCTAGAAGGAGTAGTGGACCAACACTTGTAGAAAAAGGGGTCCGCGTTGGTAACTCATTGGAGGGACACAAAAAAATCTTTGCGGACTTTCTGCTGAAGCTTAGGAGCGTTCACACCTAAGCCTCTTACAAGGTCAGCTGTTTAGCTAAACATGAGCTCATGATCTAAATTTACACAATAATGAAGAAATCAGCTACAAGGGGAGACAAGCAGCAAAAACAATCAATACCAGAATTAGATTCCCTAGTCCAACCATCAGATGTTGGAATATTCAGGTGCAAGGCAGATAGGATACACAAAACTGGAACTGAAACAAGGAACAAGGATGATTTCAAAGACTGGTAGGATCTCTAAGACATTTTTAAAGTACATGTCATTGATAAAGCTAAATACTCAATGGTTGTGTAATACAACAGATTCATCATTGAGAAGAGTGAAATTATGCTCTTTTGAAAATTATGGCAGGCCAGATTTTCTGCCTAAATATATAAGAAGATTTCTCTGAGAAATGCACATTATTTCAAAGACTTATTGGCTGTGAAATAAGTTAAGGTTATTTCAAATGGCTTGTCTGCAAAGAAAGGTGAGATGTAGGGAATCACAGAAAGTCGAGGGGAAAATAGGTCAATATATACATTGCTATATGGTGAACTAAGACTTAGGCCAGCCACAATGTAGAGCATCTGACCCTTAGAAACTTACAAGTAAGCTGGAATCTAGAAAAGTTCAAATCTTTATAAGTAAAAAGATTTATTAAAATGAATAACCAAGTGTTTTAATTGACATCAGAAGATCAAAACAATAAACCCTGAGAACATAGAAAAAAGATAAATAAGATATGAGCAGAACTTAATACCACAGAAAACGTATAAAAGTCAGTTGAGGTAGTAAGTCCAAAGAATATTCTTTGACAAGATTTAAAAGACACACTTTGATTAAGGAAAACCAAAACATAAGTAAAGAATATACAGAAAGAATCAGGACAATGTTATAGCAGAGAATATATGAAATGCCAGTAAATTTGAACATTTGTGTAAAGTGGACCATTTCCTAGCTCCTAAACTTTACCAAAATTGACAGAAGAGGAAATCATTTAAGGTCATCATGTCTGCCCTTGGCATTCTCGGAATGCCCTGGCCTCAGAATGCAGCATCTGTAGTCCATGGTAACCTGCGGAGAGGGGGCGGGGCAGAGGAAGTTTGGAACGCTGACCTCACAGAGGGAGTGGGTGTGGCCATCTCTGCTGTGACTGAACAAAGGGCAGGGGAGAAGGGGGCCAACGGCAGGGCCCTCAGAGCCCGGCAGGCCCAGTCGTGTGTCACAAGCATTTAGGCCCAGGCCAAAGTGCGCCTTCTTTGTCTGCACAGCTGCCCAAACTCTCACCTTTCCACTCAGGCCGCCCTCTTACTTGAAGTGTGTGTGGAACTGGTCCACGCAGTGCACCTCGATGCAAAGCTAACCATAGGTCTGGGCATCATAGCTTCCTGCCATGTGACTGAAGTTCGCAGGCAGATGGGTTGTGGGACACACGTGGGGTGCCTCCTGCCCAGGCCACAGGCCGCCCAAAGCCACTATCCCAGATCGGGGGTAGCAAAGCAGTCTTGTCTGAGTCCCAGGCTCTAGAGGGAGTAGTGGACCAACACTTGTAGAAAAAGTGGTCCGCGCGGGTAACTCATTGGAGGGACACAAAAAAAATCTTTGCGGACTTTCTGCTGAAGCTTATGAGTGTTCACACCTAAGCCTCTTACAAAGTCAGATGTTTAGCTAAACATGAGCATATGATCTAAATTTACACAATAATGAAGAAATCAGCTACAAGGGGAGACAAGCAGCAAAAACAATCAATACCAGAATTAGATTCCCTAGGCGCACCATCAGATGTTGGAATAATCAGGTGCAAGGCAGAAAGTATACACAAAACTGGAACTGAAACAAGGAACAAGGATGTTTTCAAAGACTGGTAGGATCATTAAAACATTTTTAAAGTACATGTCATTGATAAAGCTAAATACTCAAAGGTTGTGTAATACAACAGATTCATCATTGAGAAGAGTGAAATTATGCTGTTTTGAAAATTATGGCAGGTCAGATTTTCTGCCTAAATATATAAGAAGATTTCTCTGAAAAATGCACATTATTTCAAAGACTTATTGGCTGTGAAATAAGTTAAGGGTATTTCAAATGGCTTGTCTGCAAAGAAAGGTGAGATGTAGGAAATCACAGAAAGTCGAGGGGAAAATAGGTCAATATATACTTTGCTATATTGTGAACTAAGCCTTTGGCCAGCCACAATGTAGAGGACCTGACCCTTAGAAACTTACAAGTAAGCTGGAATCTTTAAAAACTCAAATCTTTATAAGTAAAAAGATTTATTAAAATGAATAACCAAGTGTTTTAATTGACATCAGAAGATCAAAACAATAAACCGTGAGAACATAGAAAAAAGATAAATAAAGATATGAGCAGAACTTAATACCATAGGAAACGTATAAAATTCAGTTGAGGTAGTAAGTCCAAAGAATATTCTTTGACAAGATTAAAAGACACACTTTGATTAAGGAAAACCAAAACATAAGTAAAGAATATACAGAAAGAATCAGGACAATGTTATAGCAGAGAGTATATGAAATGCCAGTAAATTTGAAAGTTTGTGTAAAGTGGACCAATTCCTAGCTCCTAAAATTTACCAAAACTGACACAAGAGGAAATCATTTAAGGTCCTCATGTCAGCCCTTGTCATTCTCGGAATGCCCTGGACTCAGAATGCAGCATCTTTAGTCCATGGTAACCTGCGGAGAGGGGGTGGGGCTGAGGGAGTTTGGAACACTGCCCTCACAGAGGGAGTGGGTGTGGCCATCTCTGCTGTGACTGAACAAAGGGCAGGGGAGCAGGGGGCCAACGGCAGGGCCCTCAGAGCCCGGCAGGCCCAGTGGGGTGTCACAAGCATTTAGGCCCAGGACAAAGGGCGCCTTCTTTGTCTGCACAGCGGCACAAACTCTCACCTTTCCACTCAGGCCGCCCACTTACTTGAAGTGTGTGTGGAACCTGTCCGCGCAGTACACCTCGCTGCACAGCTAACCATAGGTCTGGGCATCGTAGATTCCTGCCAGGTGACCGAAGTTCGCAGACAGATGGGTCCCTGGGACACACGCAGAGAGGCTCCTCCCCGGGCCACAGGCCGCCCAATGCCACTGCCCCAGATCGTGGGGCGCAAAGCAGCCCTGTCTGAGGCCGTGCCTCTAGAGGGTGTAGTGGACCAACCCTTGTTGAAAACTGGGTCATCGCGTGCAACTCATTGGAGGGACTCAAATAAATCTTTGCGGACTTTCTGATGAAGCTTATGAGTGTTCACACCTAAGCCTCTTACAAAGTCAGATGTTTAGCTAAACATGAGCTCATGATCTAAATTTACACAATAATGAAGAAATCAGCTACAGGGGGAGACAATCAGCAAAAACAATCAATACCAGAATTAGATTCCCTAAGCCATCGATCAGATGTTGGAATAATCAGGTGCAAGGCAGAAAATATACATAAAACTGGAACTGAAACAAGGAACAAGGATGTTTTCAAAGACTGGTAGGATCTCTAAAACATTTTTAAAGTACATGTCATTGATAAAGCTAAATACTCAAAGGTTGTGTAATACAACAGATTCATCATTGAGAAGAGTGAAATTATGCTGTTTTGAAAACTATGGCAGGTCAGATTTTCTGCCTAAATATATAAGAAGATTTCTCTGAAAAATGCACATTATTTCAAAGACATATTGGCTGTGAAATAAGTTAAGGTTATTTCAAATGGCTTGTCTGCAAAGAAAGGTGATATGTAGGAAATCACAGAAAGTCGAGGGGAAAATAGGTCAATATATACTTTGCTATATTGTGAACTAAGCCTTTGGCCAGCCACAATGTAGAGGACCTGACCCTTAGAAACTTACAAGTAAGCTGGAATCTTTAAAAATTCAAATCTTTATAAGTAAAAAGATTTATTAAAATGAATAACCAAGTGTTTAAATTGACATCAGAAGATCAAAACAATTATACCTGAGATAATGGAAAAAAAATAAATAAAGATATGAGCAGAACTTAATACCATAGAAAACGTATAAAATTCAGTTGAGGTAGTAAGTCCAAAGAATATTCTTTGACAAGATTAAAAGACACACTTTGATTAAGGAAAACCAAAACATAAGTAAAGAATATACAGAAAGAATCAGGACAATGTTATAGGAGAGAGTATATGAAATGGCAGTAAATTTGAACGTTTGTGTAAAGTGGACCATTTACTAGCTCCTAAAGTTTACCAAAATAGACACAAGAGGAAATCATTTAAGGTCATCATGTCTGCCCTTGGCATTCTCGGTACGCCCGGGCCTCAGAATGCAGCATCTGTAGTCCATGGTAACCTGCGGAGAAGGGGCGGGGCTGAGGGAGGTTGGAACACTGCCTTCACTGAGGGAGTGGGTGGGGCCATCTCTGCTGTGACTGAACAAAGGGCAGGGGAGAAGGGGGCCAACGGCAGGGCCCTCAGAGCCCGGCAGGCCCAGTCGTGTGTCAGATGCATTTAGGCCCAGGACAAAGTGCGCCTTCTTTGTCTGCACAGCTGCCCAAACTCTCACCTTTCCACTCAGGCCGCCCTCTTACTTGAAGTGTGTGTGGAACCGGTCCGCGCAGTACACCTCGCTGCAAAGCTAACCATAGGTCTGGGCATCATAGCTTCCTGCCAGGTGACTGAAGTTCGCAGGCAGATGGGTCGTGGGACCCATGTGGGGAGCCTCCAGCCCAGGCCACAGGCAGCCCAAAGCCACTATCCCAGATCGGGGGCAGCAAAGCAGGTCCTGTCTGAGTCCCAGCCTCTAGAAGGAGTAGTGGACCAACACTTGTAGAAAAAGGGGTCCGCGCGGGTAACTCATTGGAGGGACACAAGAAAATCTTTGCGGACTTTCTGCTGAAGCTTACGAGCGTTCACACCTAAGCCTCTTACAAGGTCAGCTGTTTAGCTAAACATGAGCTCATGATCTAAATTTACACAATAATGAAGAAATCAGCTACAAGGGGAGACAAGAAGCAAAAACAATCAATACCAGAATTAGATTCCCTAGGACAACCATCAGATGTTGGAATATTCAGGTGCAAGGCAGATAGGATACACAAAACTGGAACTGAAACAAGGAACAAGGATGTTTTCAAAGACTGGTAGGATCTCTAAAACATTTTTAAAGTATATGACATTGATAAAGCTAAATACTCAATGGTTGTGTAATACAACAGATTCATCATTGAGAAGAGTGAAATTATGCTGTTTTGAAAATTATGGCAGGTCAGATTTTCTGCCTAAATATATAAGAAGATTTCTCTGAAAAATGCACATTATTTCAAAGACTTATTGGCTGTGAAATAAGTTAAGTTTATTTCAAATGGCTTGTCTGCAAAGAAAGGTGAGATGTAGGAAATCACAGAAAGTCGAGGGGAAAATAGGTCAATATATACTTTGCTATATTGTGAACTAAGCCTTTGGCCAGCCACAATGTAGAAGACCTGACCCTTAGAAACTTACAAGTAAGCTGGAATCTTTAAAAATTCAAATCTTTATAAGTAAAAAGATTTATTAAAATGAATAACCAAGTGTTTTAATTGACATCAGAAGATCAAAACAATAATACCTGAGAAAATTGAAAAAAAATAAATAAAGATATGAGCAGAACTTAATACCATAAAAAACGTATAAAATTCAGTTGAGGTAGTAAGTCCAAAGAATATTCTTTGACAAGATTTAAAAGACACACTTTGATTAAGGAAAACCAAAACATAATTAAAGAATATACAGAAAGAATCAGGACAATGTTATAGCAGAGAATATCTGAAATGCCAGTAAATTTGAACATTTGTGTAAAGTGGACCATTTCCTAGCTCCTAAAGTTTACCAAAATTGACACAAGAGGAAATCATTTAAGGTCATCATGTCTGCCCTTGGCATTCTCGGAATGCCCTGGCCTCAGAATGCAGCATCTGTAGTCCATGGTAACCTGCGGAGAGGGGGCGGGTCTGAGGGAGGTTGGAACACTGCCTTCACTGAGGGAGTGGGTGGGGCCATCTCTGCAGTGACTGAACAATGGGCAGGGGAGAAGGGGGCCCAGGGCAGGGCCCTCAGAGCCCGGCAGGCCCAGTCGTGTGTCACAAGCATTTAGGCCCAGGCCAAAGTGCGCCTTCTTTGTCTGCACAGCTGCCCAAACTCTCACCTTTCCACTCAGGCCGCCCTCTTACTTGAAGTGTGTGTGGAACTGGTCCACGCAGTGCACCTCGATGCAAAGCTAACCATAGGTCTGGGCATCATAGCTTCCTGCCATGTGACTGAAGTTCGCAGGCAGATGGGTTGTGGGACACACGAGGGGTGCCTCCTGCCCAGGCCACAGGCCGCCCAAAGCCACTATCCCAGATCGGGGGTAGCAAAGCAGTCCTGTCTGAGTCCCAGGCTCTAGAGGGAGTAGTGGACCAACACTTGTAGAAAAAGTGGTCCGCGCGGGTAACTCATTGGAGGGACACAAAAAAATCTTTGCGGACTTTCTGCTGAAGCTTATGAGTGTTCACACCTAAGCCTCTTACAAAGTCAGATGTTTAGCTAAACATGAGCATATGATCTAAATTTACACAATAATGAAGAAATCAGCTACAAGGGGAGACAAGCAGCAAAAACAATCAATACCAGAATTAGATTCCCTAGGCCAACCATCAGATGTTGGAATAATCAGGTGCAAGGCAGAAAGTATACACAAAACTGGAACTGAAACAAGGAACAAGGATGTTTTCAAAGACTGGTAGGATCATTAAAACATTTTTAAAGTACATGTCATTGATAAAGCTAAATACTCAAAGGTTGTGTAATACAACAGATTCATCATTGAGAAGAGTGAAATTATGCTGTTTTGAAAATTATGGCAGGTCAGATTTTCTGCCTAAATATATAAGAAGATTTCTCTGAAAAATGCACATTATTTCAAAGACTTATTGGCTGTGAAATAAGTTAAGGGTATTTCAAATGGCTTGTCTGCAAAGAAAGGTGAGATGTAGGAAATCACAGAAAGTCGAGGGGAAAATAGGTCAATATATACTTTGCTATATTGTGAACTAAGCCTTTGGCCAGCCACAATGTAGAGGACCTGACCCTTAGAAACTTACAAGTAAGCTGGAATCTTTAAAAACTCAAATCTTTATAAGTAAAAAGATTTATTAAAATGAATAACCAAGTGTTTTAATTGACATCAGAAGATCAAAACAATAAACCGTGAGAACATAGAAAAAAGATAAATAAAGATATGAGCAGAACTTAATACCATAGGAAACGTATAAAATTCAGTTGAGGTAGTAAGTCCAAAGAATATTCTTTGACAAGATTAAAAGACACACTTTGATTAAGGAAAACCAAAACATAAGTAAAGAATATACAGAAAGAATCAGGACAATGTTATAGCAGAGAGTATATGAAATGCCAGTAAATTTGAAAGTTTGTGTAAAGTGGACCAATTCCTAGCTCCTAAAATTTACCAAAACTGACACAAGAGGAAATCATTTAAGGTCCTCATGTCAGCCCTTGGCATTCTCGGAATGCCCTGGACTCAGAATGCAGCATCTTTAGTCCATGGTAACCTGCGGAGAGGGGGTGGGGCTGAGGGAGTTTGGAACACTGCCCTCACAGAGGGAGTGGGTGTGGCCATCTCTGCTGTGACTGAACAAAGGGCAGGGGAGCAGGGGGCCAACGGCAGGGCCCTCAGAGCCCGGCAGGCCCAGTGGGGTGTCACAAGCATTTAGGCCCAGGACAAAGGGCGCCTTCTTTGTCTGCACAGCGCCACAAACTCTCACCTTTCCACTCAGGCCGCCCACTTACTTGAAGTGTGTGTGGAACCTGTCCGCGCAGTACACCTCGCTGCACAGCTAACCATAGGTCTGGGCATCGTAGATTCCTGCCAGGTGACCGAAGTTCGCAGACAGATGGGTCCCTGGGACACACGCAGAGAGGCTCCTCCCCGGGCCACAGGCCGCCCAATGCCACTGCCCCAGATCGTGGGGCGCAAAGCAGCCCTGTCTGAGGCCGTGCCTCTAGAGGGTGTAGTGGACCAACCCTTGTTGAAAACTGGGTCATCGCGTGCAACTCATTGGAGGGACTCAAATAAATCTTTGCGGACTTTCTGATGAAGCTTATGAGTGTTCACACCTAAGCCTCTTACAAAGTCAGATGTTTAGCTAAACATGAGCTCATGATCTAAATTTACACAATAATGAAGAAATCAGCTACAGGGGGAGACAATCAGCAAAAACAATCAATACCAGAATTAGATTCCCTAAGCCATCGATCAGACGTTGGAATAATCAGGTGCAAGGCAGAAAATATACATAAAACTGGAACTGAAACAAGGAACAAGGATGTTTTCAAAGACTGGTAGGATCTCTAAAACATTTTTAAAGTACATGTCATTGATAAAGCTAAATACTCAAAGGTTGTGTAATACAACAGATTCATCATTGAGAAGAGTGAAATTATGCTGTTTTGAAAACTATGGCAGGTCAGATTTTCTGCCTAAATATATAAGAAGATTTCTCTGAAAAATGCACATTATTTCAAAGACATATTGGCTGTGAAATAAGTTAAGGTTATTTCAAATGGCTTGTCTGCAAAGAAAGGTGATATGTAGGAAATCACAGAAAGTCGAGGGGAAAATAGGTCAATATATACTTTGCTATATTGTGAACTAAGCCTTTGGCCAGCCACAATGTAGAGGACCTGACCCTTAGAAACTTACAAGTAAGCTGGAATCTTTAAAAATTCAAATCTTTATAAGTAAAAAGATTTATTAAAATGAATAACCAAGTGTTTAAATTGACATCAGAAGATCAAAACAATTATACCTGAGATAATGGAAAAAAAATAAATAAAGATATGAGCAGAACTTAATACCATAGAAAACGTATAAAATTCAGTTGAGGTAGTAAGTCCAAAGAATATTCTTTGACAAGATTAAAAGACACACTTTGATTAAGGAAAACCAAAACATAAGTAAAGAATATACAGAAAGAATCAGGACAATGTTATAGGAGAGAGTATATGAAATGGCAGTAAATTTGAACGTTTGTGTAAAGTGGACCATTTCCTAGCTCCTAAAGTTTACCAAAACTGACACAAGAGGAAATCATTTAAGGTCATCATGTCTGCCCTTGGCATTCTCGGAACGCCCGGGCCTCAGAATGCAGCATCTGTAGTCCATGGTAACCTGCGGAGAAGGGGCGGGGCTGAGGGAGGTTGGAACACTGCCTTCACTGAGGGAGTGGGTGGGGCCATCTCTGCTGTGACTGAACAAAGGGCAGGGGAGAAGGGGGCCAACGGCAGGGCCCTCAGAGCCCGGCAGGCCCAGTCGTGTGTCAGATGCATTTAGGCCCAGGAAAAAGTGCGCCTTCTTTGTCTGCACAGCTGCCCAAACTCTCACCTTTCCACTCAGGCCGCCCTCTTACTTGAAGTGTGTGTGGAACCGGTCCGCGCAGTACACCTCGCTGCAAAGCTAACCATAGGTCTGGGCATCATAGCTTCCTGCCAGGTGACTGAAGTTCGCAGGCTGATGGGTCGTGGGACCCATGTGGGGAGCCTCCAGCCCAGGCCACAGGCAGCCCAAAGCCACTATCCCAGATCGGGGGCAGCAAAGCAGGTCCTGTCTGAGTCCCAGCCTCTAGAAGGAGTAGTGGACCAACACTTGTAGAAAAAGGGGTCCGCGCGGGTAACTCATTGGAGGGACACAAAAAAATCTTTGCGGACTTTCTGCTGAAGCTTACGAGCGTTCACACCTAAGCCTCTTACAAGGTCAGCTGTTTAGCTAAACATGAGCTCATGATCTAAATTTACACAATAATGAAGAAATCAGCTACAAGGGGAGACAAGAAGCAAAAACAATCAATACCAGAATTAGATTCCCTAGGACAACCATCAGATGTTGGAATATTCAGGTGCAAGGCAGATAGGATACACAAAACTGGAACTGAAACAAGGAACAAGGATGTTTTCAAAGACTGGTAGGATCTCTAAAACATTTTTAAAGTATATGACATTGATAAAGCTAAATACTCAATGGTTGTGTAATACAACAGATTCATCATTGAGAAGAGTGAAATTATGCTGTTTTGAAAATTATGGCAGGTCAGATTTTCTGCCTAAATATATAAGAAGATTTTTCTGAAAAATGCACATTATTTCAAAGACTTATTGGCTGTGAAATAAGTTAAGTTTATTTCAAATGGCTTGTCTGCAAAGAAAGGTGAGATGTAGGAAATCACAGAAAGTCGAGGGGAAAATAGGTCAATATATACTTTGCTATATTGTGAACTAAGCCTTTGGCCAGCCACAATGTAGAAGACCTGACCCTTAGAAACTTACAAGTAAGCTGGAATCTTTAAAAATTCAAATCTTTATAAGTAAAAAGATTTATTAAAATGAATAACCAAGTGTTTTAATTGACATCAGAAGATCAAAACAATACTACCTGAGAAAATTGAAAAAAAATAAATAAAGATATGAGCAGAACTTAATACCATAAAAAACGTATAAAATTCAGTTGAGGTAGTAAGTCCAAAGAATATTCTTTGACAAGATTTAAAAGACACACTTTGATTAAGGAAAACCAAAACATAATTAAAGAATATACAGAAAGAATCAGGACAATGTTATAGCAGAGAATATCTGAAATGCCAGTAAATTTGAACATTTGTGTAAAGTGGACCATTTCCTAGCTCCTAAAGTTTACCAAAATTGACACAAGAGGAAATCATTTAAGGTCATCATGTCTGCCCTTGGCATTCTCGGTATGCCCTGGCCTCAGAATGCAGCATCTGTAGTCCATGGTAACCTGCGGAGAGGGGGCGGGTCTGAGGGAGGTTGGAACACTGCCTTCACTGAGGGAGTGGGTGGGGCCATCTCTGCAGTGACTGAACAAATGGCAGGGGAGAAGGGGGCCCAGGGCAGGGCCCTCAGAACCCGGCAGGCCCAGTCGTGTGTCACAAGCATTTAGGCCCAGGCCAAAGTGCGCCTTCTTTGTCTGCACAGCTGCCCAAACTCTCACCTTTCCACTCAGGCCGCCCTCTTACTTGAAGTGTGTGTGGAACTGGTCCACGCAGTGCACCTCGATGCAAAGCTAACCATAGGTCTGGGCATCATAGCTTCCTGCCATGTGACTGAAGTTCGCAGGCAGATGGGTTGTGGGACACACGTGGGGTGCCTCCTGCCCAGGCCACAGGCCGCCCAAAGCCACTCTCCCAGATCGGGGGTAGCAAAGCAGTCCTGTCTGAGTCCCAGGCTCTAGAGGGTGTAGTGGACCAACACTTGTAGAAAAAGTGGTCCGCGCGGGTAACTCATTGGAGGGACACAAAAAAATCTTTGCGGACTTTCTGCTGAAGCTTATGAGTGTTCACACCTAAGCCTTTAACAAAGTCAGATGTTTAGCTAAACATGAGCATATGATCTAAATTTACACAATAATGAAGAAATCAGCTACAAGGGGAGACAAGCAGCAAAAACAATCAATACCAGAATTAGATTCCCTAGGCCAACCATCAGATGTTGAATAATCAGGTGCAAGGCAGAAAGTATACACAAAACTGGAACTGAAACAAGGAACAAGGATGTTTTCAAAGACTGGTAGGATCTCTAAAACATTTTTAAAGTACATGTCATTGATAAAGCTAAATACTCAAAGGTTGTGTAATACAACAGATTCAAAATTGAGAAGAGTGAAATTATGCTGTTTTGAAAACTATGGCTGGTTAGATTTTCTGCCTAATTATATAAGAAGAATTCTCTAAAAATACACATTATTTCAAAGACTTATTGGCTGTGAAATAAGTTAAGGATATTTCAAATGGCTTGTCTGCAAAGAAAGGTGAGATGTAGGGAATCACAGAAAGTCGAGGGGAAAATAGGTCAATATATACATTGCTATATGGTGAACTAAGACTTAGGCCAGCCACAATGTAGAGGATCTGACCCTTAGAAACTTACAAGTAAGCTGGAATCTGGAAAAGTTCAAATCTTTACAAGTAAAAAGATTTATTAAAATGAATAACCAAGTGTTTTAATTGACATCAGAAGATCAAAACAATAAACCCTGAGAACATAGAAAAAAGATAAATAAAGATATGAGCAGAACTTAATACCATAGGAAACGAATAAAATTCAGTTGAGGTAGTAAGTCCAAAGAATATTCTTTGACAAGATTAAAAGACACACTTTGATTAAGGAAAACCAAAACATAAGTAAAGAATATACAGAAAGAATCAGGACAATGTTATAGCAGAGAGTATATGAAATGCCAGTAAATTTGAAAGTTTGTGTAAAGTGGACCAGTTCCTAGCTCCTAAAATTTACCAAAACTGACACAAGAGGAAATCATTTAAGGTCCTTGTGTCAGCCCTTGGCATTCTCGGAATGCCCTGGACTCAGAATGCAGCATCTTTAGTCCATGGTAACCTGCGGAGAGGGGGGGGGGCTGAGGGAGTTTGGAACACTGCCCTCACAGAGGGAGTGGGTGTGGCCATCTCTGCTGTGACTGAACAAAGGGCAGGGAGCAGGGGGCCCAGGGCAGGGCCCTCAGAGCCCGGCAGGCCCAGTGGGGTGTCACAAGCATTTAGGCCCAGGACAAAGGGCGCCTTCTTTGTCTGCACAGCGGCACAAACTCTCACCTTTCCACTCAGCCCGCCCCCTTACTTGAAGTGTGTGTGGAACCTGTCCGCGCAGTACACCTCGCTGCACAGCTAACCATAGGTCTGGGCATCGTAGATTCCTGCCAGGTGACCGAAGTTCGCAGGCAGATGGGTCCCTGGGACACACGCAGAGAGGCTCCTCCCAGGGCCACAGGCCGCCCAATGCCACTGCCCTAGATCGTGGGGCGCAAAGCAGCCCTGTCTGAGGCCGTGCCTCTAGAGGGAGTAGTGGACCAACCCTTGTTGAAAACGGGGTCATCGCGGGCAACTCATTGGAGGGACACAAATAAATCTTTGCGGACTTTCTGATGAAGCTTATGAGCATTCACACCTAAGCCTCTTACAAAGTCACATGTTTAGCTAAACAGGAGCTCATGATCTAAATTTACACAATAATGAAGAAATCAGCTACAGGGGAAGACAATCAGCAAAAACAATCAATACCAGAATTAGATTCCCTAAGCCATCGATCAGACGTTGGAATAATCAGGTGCAAGGCAGAAAATATACATAAAACTGGAACTGAAACAAGGAACAAGGATGTTTTCAAAGACTGGTAGGATCTCTAAAACATTTTTAAAGTACATGTCATTGATAAAGCTAAATACTCAAAGGTTGTGTAATACAACAGATTCATCATTGAGAAGAGTGAAATTATGCTGTTTGGAAAACTATGGCAGGTCAGATTTTCTGCCTAAATATATAAGAAGATTTCTCTGAAAAATGCACATTATTTCAAAGACTTATTGGCTGTGAAATAAGTTAAGGTTATTTCAAATGGCTTGTCTGCAAAGAAAGGTGATATGTAGGCAATCACAGAAAGTCGAGGGGAAAATAGGTCAATATATACTTTGCTATATTGTGAACTAAGCCTTTGGCCAGCCACAATGTAGAGGACCTGACCCTTAGAAACTTACAAGTAAGCTGGAATCTTTAAAAATTCAAATCTTTATAAGTAAAAAGATTTATTAAAATGAATAACCAAGTGTTTTAATTGACATCAGAAGATCAAAACAATAAACTCTGAGAACATAGAAAAAAGATAAATAAAGATATGAGCAGAACTTAATACCACAGAAAACGTATAAAATTCAGATGAGGTAAGAAGTCCAAAGAATATTCTTTGACAAGATTTAAAAGACACACTTTGATTAAGGAAAACCAAAACATAAGTAAAGAATATACAGAAAGAATCAGGACAATGTTATAGCAGAGAATATCTGATATGCCAGTAAATTTGAACATTTCTGTAAAGTGGACCATTTCCTAGCTCGTAAACTTTACCAAAATTGACACAAGAGGAAATCATTTAAGGTCATCATGTCTGCCCTTGGCATTCTCGGAACACCCTGGCCTCAGAATGCAGCATCTGTTGTCCATGGTAACCTGGGGAGAGGGGGCGGGGCTGAGGGAGGTTGGAACACTGCCTTCACTGAGGGAGTGGGTGGGGCCATCTCTGCTGTGACTGAACAAATGGCAGGAGAGAAAGGGGCCCACGGCAGGGCCCTCAGAGCCCGGCAGGCCCAGTCGTGTGTCACAAGCATTTAGGCACAGGCCAAAGTGTACCTTCTTTGTCTGCACAGCTGCCCAAACTCTCACCTTTCCAGTCAGGCCGCCCTCTTACTTGAAGTGTGTGTAGAACCGGTCCGCGCAGTACACCTCGATGCAAAACTAACCATAGGTCTGGGCATCAAACCTTCCTGCCAGGTGACCGAAGCTCGCAGGCAGATGGGTCGTGGGACACACGAGGGGAGACTCCTGCCCAGGCAACAGGCCGCCCAAAGCCACTATCCCAGATCGGGGGCAGCAAAGCTGTCCTGTCTCAGTCCCAGCCTCTAGAGGGAGTAGTGGACAAACACTTGTAGAAAAAGGGGTCCGCGCGGGTAACTCATTGTAGGGACAAAAAAAAATCTTTGCGGACTTTCTGCTGAAGCTTACGAGCGTTCACACCTAAGACTCTTACAAGGTCAGCTGTTTAGCTAAACATGAGCTCATGATCTAAATTTACACAATAATGAAGAAATAAGCTACAAGTGGAGACAATCAGCAAAAACAATCAATACCAGAATTAGATTCCCTAGGCCAACCATCAGATGTTGGAATAATCAGGTGCAAGGCAGAAAGTCCACATAAAACTGGAACTGAAACAAGAAACAAGGATGTTTTCAAAGACTGGTAGGATCTCTAAAACATTTTTAATGTACAGGTCATTGATAAAGCTAAATACTCAATGGTTGTGTAATACAACAGATTCAACATTGAGAAGAGTGAAATTATGCTGTTTTGAAAACTATGGCAGTTCAGATTTTCTGTCTAATTATATAAGAAGATTTCTCTAAAAAATACACATTATTTCAAAGACTTATTGGCTGTGAAATAAGTTAAGGTTATTTCAAATGGCTTGTCTGCAAAGAAAGGTGAGATGTAGGGAATCACAGAAAGTCGAGGGGAAAATAGGTCAATATATACATTGCTATATGGTGAACTAAGACTTAGGCCAGCCACAATGTAGAGGACCTGACCCTTAGAAACTTACAAGTAAGCTTGAATCTTGAAAAGTTCAAATCTTTATAAGTTAAAAGATTTATTAAAATGAATAACCAAGTGTTTTAATTGACATCAGAATATCAAAACAATAAACCTGAGAACATAGAAAAAATATAAATAAAGATATGAGCAGAACTTAATACAATAGAAAACGTATAAAATTCAGGTGATGTAGTAAGTCCAAAGAATATTCTTTGACAAGATTAAAAGACACACTTTGCTTAAGGAAAACCAAAACATAAGTAAAGAATATACAGAAAGAATAAGGACAATGTTATAGCAGAGAGTATATGAAATGCCAGTAAAATTGAACGTTTGTGTAAAGTGGACCAGTTCCTAGCTTCTAAAATTTACCAAAACTGACACAAGAGGAAACCATTTAAGTTCATCATGTCAGCCCTTGGCATTCTCGGAATGCCCTGGACTCAGAATGCAGCATCTTTAGTCCATGGTAACCTGTGGAGAAGGGGCGGGGCTGAGGGAGTGTGGAACACTGCCCTCACAGAGGGAGTGGGTGTGGCCATCTCTGCTGTGACTGAACAAAGGGCAGGGGAGCAGGGGGCCCAGGGCAGGGCCGTGAGAGCCCGGCAGGACCAGTGGGGTGTCACAAGCATTTAGGCCCAGGACAAAGTGCACCTTCTTTGTCGGCACAGCTGCCCAAACCCTCACCTTTCCACTCAGGCCGTCCTCTTACTTGAAGTGTGTGTGGAACCTGTCCGCGCAGTTCACCTCGCTGCACAGCTAACCATAGGTCTGGGCATCGTAGCTTCCTGCCATGTGACCGAAGTTCGCAGGGAGATGGGTCCCTGGGACACACGCAGAGAGGCTCATGCCCCGGCCACAGGCCACCCACTGCCACTGCCACAGATCGCGGGGCACAAAGCAGCCCTGTCTGAGGCCGTGCCTCTAGAGGGAGTAGTGGACCAACACTTGTAGTAAACGGGGTCATAGCGGGCAACTCATTGTAGGGACACAAATAAATCTTTGCGGACTTTCTGATGAAACTTACGAGTGATCACACCTAAGCCTCTTACAAAGTCAGATGTTTAGCTAAACATGAGCTTATGATCTAATTTTACACAATAATGAAGAAATCAGCTACAGGGGGAGACAATCAGCAAAAACAAACAATACCAGAATTAGATTCCCTAGGCCATCGATCAGACGTTGGAATAATCAGGTGCAAGGCAGAAAATATACATAAAACTGGAACTGAAACAAGGAACAAGGATGTTTTCAAAGACTGGTAGGATCTCTAAAACATTTTTAAAGTACATGTCACTGATAAATCTAAATACTCATAGGTTGTGTAATACAACAGATTCATCACTGAGAAGAGTGAAATTATGCTGTTTTGAAAATTATGGCAGGTCAGATTTTCTGCCTAAATATATAAGAAGATTTCTCTGAAAAATGCACATTATTTCAAAGAGTTATTGGCTGTGAAATAAGTTAAGTTTATTTTAAATGGCTTGTCTGCGATGAAAGGTGAGATGTAGGAAATCACAGAAAGTCGAGGGGAAAATAGGTCAATATATACTTTGCTATATTGTGAACTAAGCCTTTGGCCAGCCACAATGTAGAGGACCTGACCCTTAGAAACTTACAAGTAAGCTGGAATCTTTAAAAACTCAAATCTTTATAAGTAAAAAGATTTATTAAAATGAATAACCGAGTGTTTTAATTGACATCAGAAGATAAAAACAATAAACCCTGAGAACATAGAAAAAAGATAAATAAAGATATGAGCAGAACTTAATACCATAGAAAACGTATAAAATTCAGTTGAGGTAGTAAGTCCAAAGAATATTCTTTGACAAAATTTAAAAGACACACTTTGATTAAGGAAAACCAAAACATAAGTAAAGAATATACAGAAAGAATCAGGACAATGTTATAGCAGAGAGTATATGAAATGCCAGTAAATTTGAACGTTTGTGTAAAGTGGACCAGTTCCTAGCTCCTAAAATTTACCAAAACTGACACAAGAGGAAATCATTTAAGGTCATCATGTCAGCCCTTGGCATTCTCCGAATGCCCTGGACTCAGAATGCAGCATCTTTAGTCCATGGTTACCTGCGGAGAGGGGGCGGGGCTGAGGGAGTTTGGAACACTGCCCTCACAGAGGGAGTGGGTGTGGCCATCTCTGCTGTGACTGAACAAAGGGCAGGGGAGCAGGGGGCCCAGGGCAGGGCCCTCAGAGCCCGGCAGGCCCTGTGGGGTGTCACAATCATTTAGGCCCAGGACAAAGGGCGATTTCTTTGTCTGCACAGCGGCACAAACTCTCACCTTTCAACTCAGGCCGCCCTCTTACTTGAAGTGTGTGTGGAACCTGTCCACGCAGTACACTTCGCTGCACAGCTAACCATAGGTCTGGGCATCGTAGATTCCTGCAAGGTGACCAAAGTTCGCAGGCAGATGTGTCCCGGGGACACACGCAGAGAGGCTCCTCCCCGGGCCACAGGCCGCCCAATGCCACTGCCCCAGATCGTGGGGTGCAAAGCAGCCCTGTCTGAGGCCGTGCCTCTAGAGGGAGTAGTGGACCAACCCTTGTAGAAAATGGGGTCTTCGCGGGCAACTCATTGGAGGGACACAAATAAATCTTTGCGGACTTTCTGATGAAGCTTATGAGTGTCCACACCTGAGCCTCTTACAAAGTTAGATGTTTAGCTAAACATGAGCTCATGATCTAAATTTACACAATAATGAAGAAATCAGCTACAGGAGAGACAATCAGCAAAAACTATCAATACCAGAATTAGATTCCCTAAGCCATCGATCAGACGTTGGAATAATCAGGTGCAAGGCAGAAAATATACATAAAACTGGAACTGAAACAAGGAACAAGGATGTTTTGAAAGACTGGTAGGATCTCTAAAACATTTTTAAAGTACATGTCATTGATAAAGCTAAATACTCAAAGGTTGTGTAATACAACAGATTCATCATTGAGAAGAGTGAAATTATGCTGTTTTGAAAACTATGGCAGGTCAGATTTCCTGCCTAAATATATAAGAAGATTTCTCTGAAAAATGCACATTATTTCAAAGACTTATTGGCTGTGAAATAAGTTAAGGTTATTTCAAATGGCTTGTCTGCAAAGAAAGGTGATATGTAGGAAATCACAGAAAGTCGAGGGGAAAATAGGTCAATATATACTTTGCTATATTGTGAACTAAGCCTTTGGCCAGCCACAATGTAGAGGACCTGACCCTTAGAAACTTACAAGTAAGCTGGAATGTTTAAAAATTCAAATCTTTATAAGGAAAAAGATTTATTAAAATGAATAACAAAGTGTTTTTATTGACATCAGAAGAGCAAAACAATAAACCCTGAGAACATAGAAAAAAGATAAATAAAGATATGAGCAGAACTTAATACCACAGAAAACGTATAAAATTCAGTTGAGGTAGTAATTCCAAAGAATATTCTTTGACAAGATTTAAAAGACACACTTTGATTAAGGAAAACCAAAACATAAGTAAAGAATATACAGAAAGAATCAGGACAATGTTATAGCAGAGAATATCTGAAATGCCAGTAAATTTGAACATTTGTGTAAAGTGGACCATTTCCTAGCTCCTAAAGTTTACCAAAATTGACACAAGAGGAAATCATTTAAGGTCATCATGTCTGGCCTTGGCATTCACGGAATGCCCTGACCTCAGAATGCAGCATCTGTAGTCCATGGTAACCTGCGGAGAGGGGGCGTGGCTGAGGGAGGTTGGAACACTGCCTTCACTGAGGGAGTGGGTGTGGCCATCTCTGCTGTGACTGAACAAAGGGCAGGGGAGAAGGGGGCCCAGGGCAGGGCCCTCAGAGCCCGGCAGGCCCAGTCGTGTGTCACAAGCATTTAGGCCCAGGCCAAAGTGCGCCTTCTTTGTCTGCACAGCTGCCCAAACTCTCACCTTTCCACTCAGGCCGCCCTCTTACTTGAAGTGTGTGTGGAACCGGTCCACGCAGTGCACCTCGATGCAAAGCTAACCATAGGTCTGGGCATCATAGCTTCCTGCCAGGTGACCGAAGTTCGCAGGCAGATGGGTTGTGGGACACACGTGGGGTGCCTCCTGCCCAGGCCACAGGCCGCCCAAAGCCACTATCCCAGATCGGGGGTAGCAAAGCAGTCCTGTCTGAGTCCCAGCCTCTAGAGGGAGTAGTGGACCAACACTTGTAGAAAAAGTGGTCCGCGCGGGTAACTCATTGGAGGGACACAAAAAAATCTTTGCGGACTTTCTGCTGAAGCTTACGAGCGTTCACACCTAAGCCTCTTACAAGGTCAGCTGTTTAGCTAAACATGAGCTCATGATCTAAATTTACACAATAATGAAGAAATCAGCTACAAGGGGAGACAAGCAGCAAAAACAATCAATACCAGAATTAGATTCCCTAGGCCAACCATCAGATGTTGAATAATCAGGTGCAAGGCAGAAAGTATACACAAAACTGGAACTGAAACAAGGCACAAGGATGTTTTCAAAGACTGGTAGGATCTCTAAAACATTTTTAAAGTACATGTCATTGACAAAGCTAAATACACAATGGTTGTGTAATACAACAGTTTCAACATTGAGAAGAGTGAAATTATGCTGTTTTGAAAACTATGGCAGGTCAGATTTTCTGCCTAATTATATAAGAAGATTTCTCTAAAAAATACACATTATTTCAAAGACTTATTGGCTGTGAAATAAGTTAAGGTTATTTCAAATGGCTTGTCTGCAAAGAAAGGTGAGATGTAGGGAATCACAGAAAGTCGAGGGGAAAATAGGTCAATATATACATTGCTATATGGTGAACTAAGACTTAGGCCAGCCACAATGTAGAGGACCTGACCCTTAGAAACTTACAAGTAAGCTGGAATCTTGAAAAGTTCAAATCTTTATAAGTAAAAAGATTTTTTAAAATGAATAACCAAGTGTTTTAATTGACATGAGAAGATCAAAACAATAAACCTGAGAACATAGAAAAAATATAAATAAAGATATGAGCAGAACTTAATACAATAGAAAACGTATAAAATTCAGCTGATGTAGTAAGTCCAAATAATATTCTTTGACAAGATTAAAAGACACACTTTGATTAAGGAAAACCAAAACATAAGTAAAGAATATACAGAAAGAATCAGGACAATGTTATAGCAGAGAGTATATGAAATGCCAGTAATTTTGAAAGTTTGTGTAAAGTGGACCAGTTCCTAGCTCCTAAAATTTACCAAAACTGACACAAGAGGAAATCATTTAAGGTCATCATGTCAACCCTTGGCATTAACGGACTGCACTGGACTCAGAATGCAGCATCTTTAGTCCATGGTAACCTGCGGAGAGGGGGCGGGGCTGAGGGAGTTTGGAACACTGCCCTCACAGAGGGAGTGGGTGTGGCCATCTCTGCTGTGACTGAACAAAGGGCAGGGGAGCAGGGGGCCCAGGGCAGGGCCCTCAGAGCCCGGCAGGCCCAGTGGGGTGTCACAAGCATTTAGGCCCAGGACAAAGGGCGCCTTCTTTGTCTGCACAGCGGCACAAACTCTCACCTTTCCACTCAGGCCGCTCTCTTACTTGAAATGTGTGTGTAACCTGTCCGCGCAGTACACCTCGCTGCACAGCTAACCATAGGTCTGAGCATCGTAGCTTCCTGCCAGGTGACCAAAGTTCGCAGGCAGATGGGTCCCTGGGACACACGCAGACAGGCTCCAGCCCCGGCCACAGGCCACCCACTGCCACTGCCACAGCTCGTGTGGCACAAAGCAGCCCTGTCTGAGGCCGTGCCTCTAGAGGGAGTAGTGGACCAACACTTGTAGTCAACGGGGTCCTCGCGGGCAACTCATTGGAGGGACACAAATAAATCTTTGCGGACTTTCTGATGAAACTTACGAGTGTTCACACCTAAGCCTCTTACAAAGTCAGATGTTTAGCTAAACATGAGCTCATGATCTAATTTTACACAATAATGAAGAAATCAGCTACAGGGCAAGACAATCAGCAAAAACAATCAATACCATAATTAGATTCCCTAGACCATCGATCAGACGTTGGAATAATCAGGTGCAAGGCAGAAAATATACATAAAACTGGAACTGAAACAAGGAACAAGGATGTTTTCAAAGACTGGTAGGATCTCTAAAACATTTTTAAAGTACATGTCATTGATAAAGCTAAATACTCAAAGGTTGTGTAATACAACAGATTCATCATTGAGAAGAGTGAAATTATGCTGTTTGGAAAACTATGGCAGGTCAGATTTTCTGCCTAAATATATAAGAAGATTTCTCTGAAAAATGCACATTATTTCAAAGACTTATTGGCTGTGAAATAAGTTAAGGTTATTTCAAATGGCTTGTCTGCAAAGAAAGGTGAGATGTCTGAAATCACAGAAAGTCGAGGGGAAAATAGGTCAATATATACTTTGCTATATTGTGAACTAAGCTTTTGGCCAGCCACAATGTAGAGGACCTGACCCTTAGAAACTTCCAAGTAAGCTGGAATCTTTAAAAATTCAAATCTTTATAAGGAAAAAAGATTTATTAAAATGAATAACCTAGTGTGTTAATTGACATCAGAAGATCAAAACAATAAACACTGAGAACATAGAAAAAAGATAAATAAAGATATGAGCAGAACTTAATACCACAGAAAACGTATAAAATTCTGTTGAGGTAGTAAGTCCAAAGAATATTCTTTGACAAGATTTAAAAGACACACATTGATTAAGGAAAACCAAAACATAAGTAAAGAATATACAGAAAGAATCAGGACAATGTTATAGCAGAGAATATATGAAATGCCAGTAAATTTGAACATTTGTGTAAAGTGGACCATTTCCTAGCTCCTAAACTTTACTAAAATTGACAGAAGGGGAAATCATTTAAGGTCATCATGTCAGCCCTTGGCATTCTCGGAATGCCCTGGCCTCAGAATGCAGCATCTTTAGTCCATGGTAACCTGCGGAGAGGGGGCGGGGCTGAGGGAGTTTGGAACGCTGCCCTCACAGAGGGAGTGGGTGTGGCCATCTCTGCTGTGACTGAACAAAGGGCAGGGGAGAAGGGGGCCAAAGGCTGGGCCCTCAGAGCCCGGCAGGGCCAGTCGTGTGTCACAAGCATTTAGGCCCAGGCCAAAGTGCGCCTTCTTTGTCTGCACAGCTGCCCAAACTCTCACCTTTCCACTCAGGCCGCCCTCTTACTTGAAGTGTGTGTGGATCCGGTCTGCACAGTACACCTCGCGGCAAAGCTATCCATAGTTCTGGGCATCATAGCTTCCTGGCAGTTGACCAAAGTTCGCAGGCAGATGGGTCGTGGGACACACGTGAGGAGCCTCCTGCCCAGGCCACAGGCCGCCCAAAGCCACTATCCCAGATCGGGGGCAGCAAAGCAGTCCTGTCTGAGTCCCAGCCTCTAGAGGGAGTAGTGGACCAACACTTGTAGAAGAAGGGGTCCGCGCGGGTAACTCATTGGAGGGACACAAAAGAATCTTTGCGGACTTTCTGCTGAAGCTTACGAGTGTTCACACCTAAGACTCTTACAAGGTCAGCTGTTTAGCTAAACATGAGCTCATGATCTAAATTTACACAATAATGAAGAAATCAGCTACAAGGGGAGACAAGCAGCAAAAACAATCAATACCAGAATTAGATTCCCTAGGCCAACCATCAGATGTTGGAATATTCAGGTGCAAGGCAGAAAGTATACACAAAACTGGAACTGAAACAAGGAACAAGGATGTTTTCAAAGACTGGTAGGATCTCTAAAACATTTTTAAAGTACATGTCATTGATAAAGCTAAATACTCAAAGGTTGTGTAATACAACAGATTCATCATTGAGAAGAGTGAAATTATGCTGTTTTGAAAATTATGGCAGGTCAGATTTTCTGCCTAAATATATAAGAAGATTTCTCTGAAAAATGCACATTATTTCAAAGACTTATTGGCTGCGAAATAAGTTAAGTTTATTTCAAATGGCTTGTCTGCAAAGAAAGGTGAGATGTAGGAAATCACAGAAAGTCGAGGGGAAAATAGGTCAATATATACTTTGCTATATTGTGAACTAAGCCTTTGGCCAGCCACAATGTAGAGGACCTGACCCGTAGAAACTTACAAGTAAGCTGGAATCTTTAAAAACTCAAATCTTTATAAGTAAAAAGATTTATTAAAATGAATAACCAAGTGTTTTAATTGACATCAGAAGATCAAAACAATAAACCGTGAGAACATAGAAAAAAGATAAATAAAGATATGAGCAGAACTTAATACCATAGGAAACGAATAAAATTCAGTTGAGGTAGTAAGTCCAAAGAATATTCTTTGACAAGATTAAAAGACACACTTTGATTAAGGAAAACCAAAACATAAGTAAAGAATATACAGAAAGAATCAGGACAATGTTATAGCAGAGAGTATATGAAATGCCAGTAAATTTGAAAGTTTGTGTAAAGTGGACCAGTTCCTAGCTCCTAAAATTTACCAAAACTGACACAAGAGGAAATCATTTAAGGTCCTTGTGTCAGCCCTTGGCATTCTCGGAATGCCCTGGACTCAGAATGCAGCATCTTTAGTCCATGGTAACCTGCGGAGAGGGGGGGGGGCTGAGGGAGTTTGGAACACTGCCCTCACAGAGGGAGTGGGTGTGGCCATCTCTGCTGTGACTGAACAAAGGGCAGGGAGCAGGGGGCCCAGGGCAGGGCCCTCAGAGCCCGGCAGGCCCAGTGGGGTGTCACAAGCATTTAGGCCCAGGACAAAGGGCGCCTTCTTTGTCTGCACAGCGGCACAAACTCTCACCTTTCCACTCAGCCCGCCCTCTTACTTGAAGTGTGTGTGGAACCTGTCCGCGCAGTACACCTCGCTGCACAGCTAACCATAGGTCTGGGCATCGTAGATTCCTGCCAGGTGACCGAAGTTCGCAGGCAGATGGGTCCCTGGGACACACGCAGAGAGGCTCCTCCCAGGGCCACAGGCCGCCCAATGCCACTGCCCTAGATCGTGGGGCGCAAAGCAGCCCTGTCTGAGGCCGTGCCTCTAGAGGGAGTAGTGGACCAACCCTTGTGGAAAACGGGGTCATCGCGGGCAACTCATTGGAGGGACACAAATAAATCTTTGCGGACTTTCTGATGAAGCTTATGAGCATTCACACCTAAGCCTCTTACAAAGTCACATGTTTAGCTAAACAGGAGCTCATGATCTAAATTTACACAATAATGAAGAAATCAGCTACAGGGGAAGACAATCAGCAAAAACAATCAATACCAGAATTAGATTCCCTAAGCCATCGATCAGACGTTGGAATAATCAGGTGCAAGGCAGAAAATATACATAAAACTGGAACTGAAACAAGGAACAAGGATGTTTTCAAAGACTGGTAGGATCTCTAAAACATTTTTAAAGTACATGTCATTGATAAAGCTAAATACTCAAAGGTTGTGTAATACAACAGATTCATCATTGAGAAGAGTGAAATTATGCTGTTTGGAAAACTATGGCAGGTCAGATTTTCTGCCTAAATATATAAGAAGATTTCTCTGAAAAATGCACATTATTTCAAAGACTTATTGGCTGTGAAATAAGTTAAGGTTATTTCAAATGGCTTGTCTGCAAAGAAAGGTGATATGTAGGCAATCACAGAAAGTCGAGGGGAAAATAGGTCAATATATACTTTGCTATATTGTGAACTAAGCCTTTGGCCAGCCACAATGTAGAGGACCTGACCCTTAGAAACTTACAAGTAAGCTGGAATCTTTAAAAATTCAAATCTTTATAAGAAAAAGATTTATTAAAATGAATAACCAAGTGTTTTAATTGACATCAGAAGATCAAAACAATAAACTCTGAGAACATAGAAAAAAGATAAATAAAGATATGAGCATAACTTAATACCACAGAAAACGTATAAAATTCAGATGAGGTAAGAAGTCCAAAGAATATTCTTTGACAAGATTTAAAAGACACACTTTGATTAAGGAAAACCAAAACATAAGTAAAGAATATACAGAAAGAATCAGGACAATGTTATAGCAGAGAATATCTGATATGCCAGTAAATTTGAACATTTCTGTAAAGTGGACCATTTCCTAGCTCGTAAACTTTACCAAAATTGACACAAGAGGAAATCATTTAAGGTCATCATGTCTGCCCTTGGCATTCTCGGAACACCCTGGCCTCAGAATGCAGCATCTGTTGTCCATGGTAACCTGGGGAGAGGGGGCGGGGCTGAGGGAGGTTGGAACACTGACTTCACTGAGGGAGTGGGTGGGGCCATCTCTGCTGTGACTGAACAAATGGCAGGAGAGAAGGGGGCCCACGGCAGGGCCCTCAGAGCACGGCAGGCCCAGTCGTGTGTCACAAGCATTTAGGCCCAGGCCAAAGTGCGCCTTCTTTGTCTGCACAGCTGCCCAAACTCTCACCTTTCCACTCAGGCCGCCCTCTTACTTGAAGTGTGTGGAACCGGTCCGTGCAGTGCACCTCTTTGCAAAGCTAACCATAGGTCTGGGCATCATAGCTTCCTGCCAGGTGACCGAAGTTCGCAGGCAGATGGGTTGTGGGACAAACGTGGGGTGCCTCCTGCCCAGGCCACAGGCCGCCCAAAGCCACTATCCCAGATCGGGGGTAGCAAAGCAGTCCTGTCTGAGTCCCAGCCTCTAGAGGGAGTAGTGGACCAACACTTGTAGAAGAAGGGGTCCGCGCGGGTAACTCATTGGAGGGACCCAAAAAAATCTTTGCGGACTTTCTGCTGAAGCTTACGAGCGTTCACACCTAAGCCTCTTACAAGGTCAGCTGTTTAGCTAAACATGAGCTCATGTTCTAAATTTACACAATAATGAAGAAATCAGCTACAAGGGGAGACATGCAGCAAAAACAATCAATTCCAGAATTAGATTCCCTAGGCCAACCATCAGATGTTGAATAATCAGGTGCAAGGCAGAAAGTATACACAAAACTGGAACTGAAACAAGGAACAAGGATGTTTTCAAAGACTGGTAGGATCTCTAAAACATTTTTAAAGTACATGTCATTGATAAAGCTAAATACTCAATGGTTGTGTAATACAACAGATTCAACATTGAGAAGAGTGAAATTATGCTGTTTTGAAAACTATGGCAGGTCAGATTTTCTGCCTAATTATATAAGAAGATTTCTCTAAAAAATACACATTATTTCAAAGACTTATTGGCTGTGAAATAAGTTAAGGTTATTTCAAATGGCTTGTCTGCAAAGAAAGGTGAGATGTAGGGAATCAGAGAAAGTCGAGGGGAAAATAGGTCAATATATACATTGCTATATGGTGAACTAAGACTTATGCCAGCCACAATGTAGAGGATTTGACCCTCAGAACTTACAAGTAAGCTGGAATCTAGAAAAGTTCAAATCTTTATAAGTAAAAAGATTTTTTAAAATGAATAACCAAGTGTTTTAATTGACATCAGAATATCAAAACGATAAAACTGAGAACATAGAAAAAATATAAATAAAGATATGAGCAGAACTTAATACAATAGAAAACGTATAAAATTCAGGTGATGTAGTAAGTCCAAAGAATATTCTTTGACAAGATTAAAAGACACACTTTGATTAAGGAAAACCAAAACATAAGTAAAGAATATACAGAAAGAATCAGGACAATGTTATAGCAGAGAGTATATGAAATGGCAGTAAATTTGAACGTTTGTGTAAAGTGGACCATTTCCTAGCTCCTAAAGTTTACCAAAATTGACACAAGAGGAAATCATTTAAGGTCATCATGTCTGCCCTTGGCATTCTCGGAATGCCCTGGCCTCAGAATGCAGCATCTGTAGTCCATGGTAACCTGCGGAGAAGGGGCGGGGCTGAGGGAGGTTGGAACACTGCCTTCACTGAGGGAGTGTGTGGGGCCACCTCTGCTGTGACTGAACAAAGGTCAGGGGAGAAGGTGGCCAACGGCAGGGCCCTCAGAGCACGGCAGGCCGAGTCGTGTGTCAGATGCATTTAGGCCCAGGCCAAAGTGCGCCTTCTTTGTCTGCACAGCTGCCCAAACTCTCACCTTTCCACTCAGGCCGCCCTCTTACTTGAAGTGTGTGTGGAACCAGTCCGCGCAGTACACCTCGTTGCAAAGCTAACCATAGGTCTGGGCATCATAGCTTCCTGCCAGGTGACTGAAGTTCGCAGGCAGATGGGTCGTGGGACACACGTGGGGAGACTCCTGCCCAGGCCACAGGCCGCCCAAAGCCACTATCCCAGATCGGGGGCTGCAATGCAGTCCTGTCTGAGTCCCAGCCTCTAGAAGGAGTAGTGGACCAACACTTGTAGAAAAAGGGGTCCGCGTTGGTAACTCATTGGAGGGACACAAAAAATCTTTGCGGACTTTCTGCTGAAGCTTAGGAGCGTTCACACCTAAGCCTCTTACAAGGTCAGCTGTTTAGCTAAACATGAGCTCATGATCTAAATTTACACAATAATGAAGAAATCAGCTACAAGGGGAGACAAGCAGCAAAAACAATCAATACCAGAATTAGATTCCCTAGGCCAACCATCAGATGTTGAATAATCAGGTGCAAGGCAAAAAGTATGCACAAAACTGGAACTGAAACAAGGAACAAGGATGTTTTCAAAGACTGGTAGGATCTCTAAAACATTTTTAAAGTACATGTCATTGATAAAGCTAAATACTCAATGGTTGTGTAATACAACAGATTCAACATTGAGAAGAGTGAAATTATGCTGTTTTGAAAACTATGGCAGGTCAGATTTTCTGCCTAATTATATAAGAAGATTTCTCTAAAAAATACACATTATTTCAAAGACTTATTGGCTGTGAAATAAGTTAAGATTATTTCAAATGTCTTGTCTGCAAAGAAAGGTGAGATGTAGGGAATCACAGAAAGTCGAGGGGAAAATAGGTCAATATATACATTGGTATATGGTGAACTAAGACTTAGGCCAGCCACAATGTAGAGGATCTGACCCTTAGAAACTTACAAGTAAGCTGGAATCTTGAAAAGTTCAAATCTTTATAAGTAAAAAGATTTTTTAAAATGAATAACCAAGTGTTTTAATTGACATCAGAATATCAAAACAATAAACCTGAGAACATAGAAAAAATATAAATAAAGATATGAGCAGAACTTAATACAATAGAAAACGTATAAAATTCAGGTGACGTAGTAAGTCCAAAGAATATTCTTTGACAAGATTAAAAGACACACTTTGATTAAGGAAAACCAAAACATAAGTAAAGAATATACAGAAAGAATCAGGACAATGTTATAGGAGAGAGTATATGAAATGGCAGTAAATTTGAACGTTTGTGTAAAGTGGACCAATTCCTAGCTCCTAAAGTTTACCAAAATTGACACAAGGGGAAATCATTTAAGGTCATCATGTCTGCCCTTGGCATTCTCGGAACGCACTGGCCTCAGAATGCAGCATCTGTAGTCCATGGTAACGTGCGGAGAGGGGGCGGGGCTGAGGGAGGTTGGAACACTGCCTTCACTGAGGGAGTGGGTGGGGCCATCTCTGCAGTGACTGAACAAAGGGCAGGGGAGAAGGGGGCCCAGGGCTGGGCCCTCAAGCCCGGCAGGCCCAGTCTTTTTTCAGATGCATTTAGGCCCAGGACAAAGTGCGCCTTCTTTGTCTGCACAGCTGCCCAAACTCTCACCTTTCCACTCAGGCCGCCCTCTTACTTGAAGTGTGTGTGGAACCAGTCCGTGCAGTACACCTCGATGCAAAGCTAACCATAGGTCTGGGCATCATAGCTTCCTGCCAGGTGACTGAAGTTCGCCGGCAGATGGGTTGTGGGACACACGTGGGGAGCCTCCTGCCCAGGCCACAGGCCGCCCAAAGCCACTATCCCAGATCGGGGGCTGCAATGCAGTCCTGTCTGAGTCCCAGCCTCTAGAAGGAGTAGTGGATCAACACTTGTAGAAAAAGGGGTCCGCGTTGGTAACTCATTGGAGGGACACAAAAAAATCTTTGCGGACTTTCTGCTGAAGCTTAGGAGCGTTCACACCTAAGCCTCTTACAAGGTCAGCTGTTTAGCTAAACATGAGCTCATGATCTAAATTTACACAATAATGAAGAAATCAGCTACAAGGGGAGACAAGCAGCAAAATCAATCAATACCAGAATTAGATTCCCTAGGCCAACCATCAGATGTTGGAATATTCAGGTGCAAGGCAGATAGGATACACAAAACTGGAACTGAAACAAGGAACAAGGATGATTTCAAAGACTGGTAGGATCTCTAAAACATTTTTAAAGTACATGTCATTGATAAAGCTAAATACTCAATGGTTGTGTAATACAACAGATTCAAAATTGAGAAGAGTGAAATTATGCTGTTTTGAAAACTATGGCAGGTCAGATTTTCTGCCTAATTATATAAGAAGATTTCTCTGAGAAATGCACATTATTTCAAAGACTTATTGGCTGTGAAATAAGTTAAGGTTATTTCAAATGGCTTGTCTGCAAAGAAAGGTGAGATGTAGGGAATCACAGAAAGTCGAGGGGAAAATAGGTCAATATATACATTGCTATATGGTGAACTAAGACTTATGCCAGCCACAATGTAGAGGATTTGACCCTTAGAACTTACAAGTAAGCTGGAATCTAGAAAAGTTCAAATCTTTATAAGTAAAAAGATTTTTTAAAATGAATAACCAAGTGTTTTAATTGACATCAGAATATCAAAACGATAAAACTGAGAACATAGAAAAAATATAAATAAAGATATGAGCAGAACTTAATACAATAGAAAACGTATAAAATTCAGGTGATGTAATAAGTCCAAAGAATATTCTTTGACAAGATTAAAAGACACACTTTGATTAAGGAAAACCAAAACATAAGTAAAGAATATACAGAAAGAATCAGGACAATGTTATAGCAGAGAGTATATGAAATGGCAGTAAATTTGAACGTTTGTGTAAAGTGGACCATTTCCTAGCTCCTAAAGTTTACCAAAATTGACACAAGAGGAAATCATTTAAGGTCATCATGTCTGCCCTTGGCATTCTCGGAATGCCCTGGCCTCAGAATGCAGCATCTGTAGTCCATGGTAACCTGTGGAGAGGGGGCGGGGCTGAGGGAGGTTGGAACACTGCCTTCACTGAGGGAGTGGGTGGCGCCATCTCTGCTGTGACTGAACAAAGGTCAGGGGAGAAGGGGGCCAACGGCAGGGCCCTCAGAGCACGGCAGGCCGAGTCGTGTGTCAGATGCATTTAGGCCCAGGCCAAAGTGCGCCTTCTTTGTCTGCACAGCTGCCCAAACTCTCACCTTTCCACTCAGGCCGCCCTCTTACTTGAAGTGTGTGTGGAACCAGTCCGCGCAGTACACCTCGTTGCAAAGCTAACCATAGGTCTGGGCATCATAGCTTCCTGCCAGGTGACTGAAGTTCGCAGGCAGATGGGTCGTGGGACACACGTGGGGAGCCTCCTGCCCAGGCCACAGGCCGCCCAAAGCCACTATCCCAGATCGGGGGCTGCAATGCAGTCCTGTCTGAGTCCCAGCCTCTAGAAGGAGTAGTGGACCAACACTTGTAGAAAAAGGGGTCCGCGTTGGTAACTCATTGGAGGGACACAAAAAAATCTTTGCGGACTTTCTGCTGAAGCTTAGGAGCGTTCACACCTAAGCCTCTTACAAGGTCAGCTGTTTAGCTAAACATGAGCTCATGATCTAAATTTACACAATAATGAAGAAATCAGCTACAAGGGGAGACAAGCAGCAAAATCAATCAATACCAGAATTAGATTCCCTAGGCCAACCATCAGATGTTGGAATATTCAGGTGCAAGGCAGATAGGATACACAAAACTGGAACTGAAACAAGGAACAAGGATGATTTCAAAGACTGGTAGGATCTCTAAAACATTTTTAAAGTACATGTCATTGATAAAGCTAAATACTCAATGGTTGTGTAATACAACAGATTCAAAATTGAGAAGAGTGAATTTATGCTGTTTTGAAAACTATGGCAGGTCAGATTTTCTGCCTAATTATATAAGAAGATTTCTCTGAGAAATGCACATTATTTCAAAGACTTATTGGCTGTGAAATAAGTTAAGGTTATTTCAAATGGCTTGTCTGCAAAGAAAGGTGAGATGTAGGGAATCACAGAAAGTCGAGGGGAAAATAGGTCAATATATACATTGCTATATGGTGAACTAAGACTTAGGCCAGCCACAATGTAGAGCATCTGACCCTTAGAAACTTACAAGTAAGCTGGAATCTAGAAAAGTTCAAATCTTTATAAGTAAAAAGATTTATTAAAATGAATAACCAAGTGTTTTAATTGACATCAGAAGATCAAAACAATAAACCCTGAGAACATAGAAAAAAGATAAATAAAGATATGAGCAGAACTTAATACCACAGAAAACGTATAAAATTCAGTTGAGGTAGTAAGTCCAAAGAATATTCTTTGACAAGATTTAAAAGACACACTTTGATTAAGGAAAACCAAAACATAAGTAAAGAATATACAGAAAGAATCAGGACAATGTTATAGCAGAGAATATATGAAATGCCAGTAAATTTGAACATTTGTGTAAAGTGGACCATTTCCTAGCTCCTAAACTTTACCAAAATTGACAGAAGAGGAAATCATTTAAGGTCATCATGTCAGCCCTTGGCATTCTCGGAATGCCCTGGTCTCAGAATGCAGCATCTTTAGTCCACGGTAACCTGCGGAGAGGGGGCAGGGCTGAGGGAGTTTGGAACGCTGCCCTCACAGAGGGAGTGGGTGTGGCCATCTCTGCTGTGACTGAACAAAGGGCAGGGGAGAAGGGGGCCAACGGCAGGGCCCTCAGAGCCCGGCAGGCCCAGTCGTGTGTCACAAGCATTTAGGCCCAGGCCAAAGTGCGCCTTCTTTGTCTGCACAGCTGCCCAAACTCTCACCTTTCCACTCAGGCCGCCCTCTTACTTGAAGTGTGTGTGGAACCGGTCTGCACAGTACACCTCGCGGCAAAGCTAACCATAGTTCTGGGCATCATAGCTTCCTGGCAGTTGACCAAAGTTCGCAGGCAGATGGGTCGTGGGACACACGTGGGGAGCCTCCTTCCCAGGCCATAGGCCGCCCAAAGCCACTATCCCAGATCGGGGGCAGCAAAGCAGTCCTGTCTGAGTCCCAGCCTCTAGAGGGAGTAGTGGACCAACACTTGTAGAAAAAGGGGTCCGCGCGGGTAACTCATTGGAGGGACACAAAAGAATCTTTGCGGACTTTCTGCTGAAGCTTACGAGCGTTCACACCTAAGACTCTTACAAGGTCAGCTGTTTAGCTAAACATGAGCTCATGATCTAAATTTACACAATAATGAAGAAATCAGCTACAAGGGGAGACAAGCAGCAAAAACAATCAATACCAGAATTAGATTCCCTAGGCCAACCATCAGATGTTGGAATAATCAGGTGCAAGGCAGAAAGTATACACAAAACTGGAACTGAAACAAGGAACAAGGATGTTTTCAAAGACTGGTAGGATCATTAAAACATTTTTAAAGTACATGTCATTGATAAAGCTAAATACTCAAAGGTTGTGTAATACAACAGATTCATCATTGAGAAGAGTGAAATTATGCTGTTTTGAAAATTATGGCAGGTCAGATTTTCTGCCTAAATATATAAGAAGATTTCTCTGAAAAATGCACATTATTTCAAAGACTTATTGGATGTGAAATAAGTTAAGTTTATTTCAAATGGCTTGTCTGCAAAGAAAGGTGAGATGTAGGAAATCACAGAAAGTCGAGGGAAAAATAGGTCAATATATACTTTGCTATATTGTGAACTAAGCCTTTGGCCAGCCACAATGTAGAGGACCTGACCCTTAGAAACTTACAAGTAAGCTGGAATCTTTAAAAACTCAAATCTTTATAAGTAAAAAGATTTATTAAAATGAATAACCAAGTGTTTTAATTGACATCAGAAGAACAAAATAATAAACCGTGAGAACATAGAAAAAAGATAAATAAAGATATGAGCAGAACTTAATACCATAGGAAACGTATAAAATTCAGTTGAGGTAGTAAGTCCAAAGAATATTCTTTGACAAGATTAAAAGACACACTTTGATTAAGGAAAACCAAAACATAAGTAAGGAATATACAGAAAGAATCAGGACAATGTTATAGCAGAGAGTATATGAAATGCCAGTAAATTTGAAAGTTTGTGTAAAGTGGACCAGTTCCTAGCTCCTAAAATTTACCAAAACTGACACAAGAGGAAATCATTTAAGGTCCTCATGTCAGCCCTTGGCATTCTCGGAATGCCCTGGACTCAGAATGCAGCATCTTTAGTCCATGGTAACCTGCGGAGAGGGGGCGGGGCTGAGGGAGTTTGGAACACTGCCCTCACAGAGGGAGTGGGTGTGGCCATCTCTGCTGTGACTGAACAAATGGCAGGGGAGCAGGGGGCCCAGGGCAGGGCCCTCAGAGCCCGGCAGGCCCAGTGGGGTGTCACAAGCATTTAGGCCCAGGACAAAGGGCGCCTTCTTTGTCTGCACAGCGGCACAAACTCTCACCTTTCCACTCAGGCCGCCCACTTACTTGAAGTGTGTGTGGAACCTGTCCGCGCAGTACACCACGCTGCACAGCTAACCATAGGTCTGGGCATCGTAGATTCCTTCCAGGTGACTGAAGTTCGCAGGCAGATGGGTCCCTGGGACACACGCAGAGAGGCTCCTACCCGGGCCACAGGCCGCCCAATGCCACTGACCCAGATCGTGGGGCGCAAAGCAGCCCTGTCTGAGGCCGTGCCTCTAGAGGGTGTAGTGGACCAACCCTTGTTGAAAACGGGGTCATCGCGTGCAACTCATTGGAGGGACACAAATAAATCTTTGCGGACTTTCTGCTGAAGCTTATGAGTGTTCACACCTAAGCCTCTTACAAAGTCAGATGTTTAGCTAAACATGAGCTCATGATCTAAATTTACACAATAATGAAGAAATCAGCTACAGGGGAAGACAATCAGCAAAAACAATCAATACCAGAATTAGATTCCCTAAGCCATCGATCAGACGTTGGAATAATCAGGTGCAAGGCAGAAAATATACATAAAACTGGAACTGAAACAAGGAACAAGGATGTTTTCAAAGACTGGTAGGATCTCTAAAATATTTTTAAAGTACATGTCATTGATAAAGCTAAATACGCAAAGGTTGTGTAATTCAACAGATTCATCATTGAGAAGAGTGAAATTATGCTGTTTTGAAAACTATGGCAGGTCAGATTTTCTGCCTAAATATATAAGAAGATTTCTCTGAAAAATGCACATTATTTCAAAGACTTATTGGCTGTGAAATAAGTTAAGGTTATTTCAAATGGCTTGTCTGCAAAGAAAGGTGATATGTAGGAAATCACAGAAAGTCGAGGGGAAAATAGGTCAATATATACTTTGCTATATTGTGAACTAAGCCTTTGGCCAGCCACAATGTAGAGGACCTGACCCTTAGAAACTTACAAGTAAGCTGGAATCTTTAAAAATTCAAATCTTTATAAGTAAAAAGATTTATTAAAATGAATAACCAAGTGTTTAAATTGACATCAGAAGTTCAAAACAATTATACCTGAGAAAATGGAAAAAAAATAAATAAAGATATGATCAGAACTTAATACCATAGAAAACGTATAAAATTCAGTTGAGGTAGTAAGTCTAAAGAATATTCTTTGACAAGATTTAAAAGACACACTTCGATTAAGGAAAACCAAAACATAAGTAAAGAATATACAGAAAGAATCAGGACAATGTTATAGCAGAGAATATCTGAAATGCCAGTAAATTTGAACATTTGTGTAAAGTGGACCATTTCCTAGCTCCTAAAGTTTACCAAAATTGACACAAGAGGAAATCATTTAAGGTCATCATGTCTGCCCTTGGCATTCTCGGAACGCCCTGGCCTCAGAATGAAGCATCTGTAGTCTATGGTAACCTGCGGAGAGGGGGCGGGGCTGAGGGAGGTTGGAACACTGCCTTCACTGAGGGAGTTGGTGGGGCCATCTCTGCTCTGACTGAACAAAGGGCAGGGGAGAAGGGGGCCCAAGGCAGGGCCCTCAGAGCCCGGCAGGCCCAGTCGTGTGTCACAAGCATTTAGGCCCAGGCCAAAGTGCGCCTTCTTTGTCTGCACAGCTGCCCAAACTCTCACCTTTCCACTCAGGCCGCCTCTTACTTGAAGTGTGTGTGGAACCGGTCCGCGCAGTACACCTCGATGCAAAGCTAACCATAGGTCTGGGCATCATAGCTTCCTGCCAGGTGACCGAAGTTCGCAGGCAGATGGGTTGTGGGACAAACGTGGGGTGCCTCCTGCCCAGGCCACAGGCCGCCCAAAGCCACTATCCCAGATCGGGGGTAGCAAAGCAGTCCTGTCTGAGTCCCAGCCTCTAGAGGGAGTAGTGGACCAACACTTGTAGAAGAAGGGGTCCGCGCGGGTAGCTCATTGGAGGGACCTAAAAAAATCTTTGCGGACTTTCTGCTGAAGCTTACGAGCGTTCACACCTAAGCCTCTTACAAGGTCAGCTGTTTAGCTAAACATGAGCTCATGTTCTAAATTTACACAATAATGAAGAAATCAGCTACAAGGGGAGACAAGCAGCAAAAACAATCAATTCCAGAATTAGATTCCCTAGGCCAACCATCAGATGTTGAATAATCAGGTGCAAGGCACAAAGTATACACAAAACTGGAACTGAAACAAGGAACAAGGATGTTATCAAAGACTGGTAGGATCTCTAAAACATTTTTAAAGTACATGTCATTGATAAAGCTAAATACTCAATGGTTGTGTAATACAACAGATTCAACATTGAGAAGAGTGAAATTATGCTGTTTTGAAAACTATGGCAGGTCAGATTTTCTGCCTAATTATATAAGAAGATTTCTCTAAAAAATACACATTATTTCAAAGACTTATTGGCTGTGAAATAAGTTAAGGTTATTTCAAATGGCTTGTCTGCAAAGAAAGGTGAGATGTAGGGAATCACAGAAAGTCGAGGGGAAAATAGGTCAATATATACATTGCTATATGGTGAACTAAGACTTATGCCAGCCACAATGTAGAGGATTTGACCCTTAGAACTTACAAGTAAGCTGGAATCTAGAAAAGTTCAAATCTTTATAAGTAAAAAGATTTTTTAAAATGAATAACCAAGTGTTTTAATTGACATCAGAATATCAAAACGATAAAACTGAGAACATAGAAAAAATATAAATAAAGATATGAGCAGAACTTAATACAATAGAAAACGTATAAAATTCAGGTGATGTAGTAAGTCCAAAGAATATTCTTTGACAAGATTAAAAGACACACTTTGATTAAGGAAAACCAAAACATAAGTAAAGAATATACAGAAAGAATCAGGACAATGTTATAGCAGAGAGTATATGAAATGGCAGTAAATTTGAACGTTTGTGTAAAGTGGACCATTTCCTAGCTCCTAAAGTTTACCAAAATTGACACAACAGGAAATCATTTAAGGTCATCATGTCTGCCCTTGGCATTCTCGGAATGCCCTGGCCTCAGAATGCAGCATCTGTAGTCCATGGTAACCTGTGGAGAGGGGGCGGGGCTGAGGGAGGTTGGAACACTGCCTTCACTGAGGGAGTGGGTGGGGCCATCTCTGCTGTGACTGAACAAAGGTCAGGGGAGAAGGGGGCCAACGGCAGGGCCCTCAGAGCACGGCAGGCCGAGTCGTGTGTCAGATGCATTTAGGCCCAGGCCAAAGTGCGCCTTCTTTGTCTGCACAGCTGCCCAAACTCTCACCTTTCCACTCAGGCCGCCCTCTTACTTGAAGTGTGTGTGGAACCAGTCCGCGCAGTACACCTCGATGCAAAGCTAACCATAGGTCTGGGCATCATAGCTTCCTGCCAGGTGACTGAAGTTCGCAGGCAGATGGGTCGTGGGACACACGTGGGGAGACTCCTGCCCAGGCCACAGGCCGCCCAAAGCCACTATCCCAGATCGGGGGCTGCAATGCAGTCCTGTCTGAGTCCCAGCCTCTAGAAGGAGTAGTGGACCAACACTTGTAGAAAAATGGGTCCGCGTTGGTAACTCATTGGAGGGACACAAAAAATCTTTGCGGACTTTCTGCTGAAGCTTAGGAGCGTTCACACCTAAGCCTCTTACAAGGTCAGCTGTTTAGCTAAACATCAGCTCATGATCTAAATTTACACAATAATGAAGAAATCAGCTACAAGGGGAGACAAGCAGCAAAAACAATCAATACCAGAATTAGATTCCCTAGGCCAACCATCAGATGTTGGAATATTCAGGTGCAAGGCAGATAGGATACACAAAACTGGAACTGAAACAAGGAACAAGGAAGATTTCAAAGACTGGTAGGATCTCTAAAACATTTTTAAAGTACATGTCATTGATAAAGCTAAATACTCAAAGGTTGTGTAATACAACAGATTCATCATTGAGAAGAGTGAAATTATGCTATTTTGAAAATTATGGCAGGCCAGATTTTCTGCCTAAATATATAAGAAGATTTCTCTGAAAAATGCACATTATTACAAAGACTTATTGGCCGTGAAATAAGTTAAGTTTATTTCAAATGGCTTGTCTGCAAAGAAAGGTGAGTTGTAGGAAATCACAGAAAGTCGAGGGGAAAATAGGTCAATATATACTTTGCTATATTGTGAACTAAGCCTTTGGCCAGCCACAATGTAGAGGACCTGACCCTTAGACACTTAGAAGTAAGCTGGAATCTTTAAAAATTCAAATCTTTATAAGTAAAAAGATTTATTAAAATGAATAACCAGGTGTTTTAATTGACATCAGAAGATCAAAACAATAATACCTGAGAAAATGGAAAAAAAATAAATAAAGATATGAGCAGAACTTAATACCATAAAAAACGTATAAAATTCAGTTGAGGTAGTAAGTCCAAAGAATATTCTTTGACAAGATTTAAAAGACACACTTTGATTAAGGAAAACCAAAACATAAGTAAAGAATATACAGAAAGAATCAGGACAATGTTAGAGCAGAGAATATCTGAAATGCCAGTAAATTTGAACATTTATGTAAAGTGGACCATTTCCTAGCTCCTAAAGTTTACCAAAATTGACACAAGAGGAAATCATTTAAGGTCATCATGTCTGCCCTTGGCATTCTCGGAATGCCCTGGCCTCAGAATGCAGCATCTGTAGTACATGGTAACCTGCGGAGAGGGGGCGGGGCTGAGGGAGGTTGGAACACTGCCTTCACTGAGGGAGTGGGTGGGGCCATCTCTGCAGTGACTGAACAAATGGCAGGGGAGAAGGGGGCCAACGGCAGGGCCCTCAGAGCCCGGCAGGCCGAGTCGTGTGTCAGATGCATTTAGGCCCAGGCCAAAGTGCGCCTTCTTTGTCTGCACAGCTGCCCAAACTCTCACCTTTCCACTCAGGCCGCCTCTTACTTGAAGTGTGTGTGGAACCGGTCCGCGCAGTACACCTCGATGCAAAGCTAACCATAGGTCTGGGCATCATAGCTTCCTGCCAGGTGACTGAAGTTCGCAGGCAGATGGGTCGTGGGACACACGTGGGGAGCCTCCTGCCCAGGCCACAGGCCGCCCAAAGACACTATCCCAGATCGGGGGCAGCAATGCAGTCCTGTCTGAGTCCCAGCCTCTAGAAGGAGTAGTGGACCAACACTTGTAGAAAAAGGGGTCCGCGTGGGTAACTCATTGGAGGGACACAAAAAAATCTTTGCGGACTTTCTGCTGAAGCTTACGAGCGTTCACACCTAAGCCTCTTACAAGGTCAGCTGTTTAGCTAAACATGAGCTGATGATCTAAATTTACACAATAATGAAGAAATCAGCTACAAGGGGAGACAAGCAGCAAAAACAACCAATACCAGAATTAGATTCCCTAGGCCAACCATCAGATGTTGGAATATTCAGGTGCAAGGCAGATAGTATACACAAAACTGGAACTGAAACAAGGAACAAGGATGTTTTCAAAGACTGGTAGGATCTCTAAAACATTTTTAAAATACATGTCATTGATAAAGCTAAATACTCAAAGGTTGTGTAATACAACAGATTCATCATTGAGAAGAGTGAAATTATGCTGTTTTGAAAATTATGGCAGGTCAGATTTTCTGCCTAAATATATAAGAAGATTTCTCTGAAAAATGCACATTATTTCAAGACTTATTGGCTGTGAAATAAGTTAAGTTTATTTCAAATGGCTTGTCTGCAAAGAAAGGTGAGATGTAGGAAATCACAGAAAGTCGAGGGGAAAATAGGTCAATATATACATTGCTATATGGTGAACTAAGACTTAGGCCAGCCACAATGTAGAGGATCTGACCCTTAGAAACTTACAAGTAAGCTGGAATCTGGAAAAGTTCAAATCTTTACAAGTAAAAAGATTTAGTAAAATGAATAACCAAGTGTTTTAATTGACATCAGAAGATCAAAACAATAAACCCTGAGAACATAGAAAAAAGATAAATAAAGATATGAGCAGAACTTAATACCACAGAAAAAGTATAAAATTCAGTTGAGGTAGTAAGTCCAAAGAATATTCTTTGACAAGATTTAAAAGACACACTTTGATTAAGGAAAACCAAAACATAAGTAAAGAATATACAGAAAGAATCAGGACAATGTTATAGCAGAGAATATATGAAATGCCAGTAAATTTGAACATTTGTGTAAAGTGGACCATTTCCTAGCTCCTAAACTTTACCAAAATTGACAGAAGAGGAAATCATTTAAGGTCATCATGTCAGCCCTTGGCATTCTCGGAATGCCCTGGACTCAGAATGCAGCATCTTTAGTCCATGGTAACCTGCGGAGAGGGGGCGGGGCTGAGGGAGTTTGGAACGCTGCCCTCACAGAGGGAGTGGGTGTGGCCATCTCTGCTGTGACTGAACAAAGGGCAGGGGAGAAGGGGGCCAATGGCTGGGCCCTCAGAGCCCGGCAGGCCCAGTCGTGTGTCACAAGCATTTAGGCCCAGGCCAAAGTGCGCCTTCTTTGTCTGCACAGCTGCCCAAACTCTCACCTTTCCACTCAGGCCGCCCTCTTACTTGAAGTGTGTGTGGATCCGGTCTGCACAGTACACCTCGCGGCAAAGCTATCCATAGTTCTGGGCATCATAGCTTCCTGGCAGTTGACCAAAGTTCGCAGGCAGATGGGTCGTGGGACACACGTGAGGAGCCTCCTGCCAGGGCCACAGGCCGCCCAAAGCCACTATCACAGATCGGGGGCAGCAAAGCAGTCCTGTCTGAGTCCCAGCCTCTAGAGGGAGTAGTGGACCAACACTTGTAGAAGAAGGGGTCCGCGCGGGTAACTCATTGGAGGGACACAAAAGAATCTTTGCGGACTTTCTGCTGAAGCTTACGAACGTTCACACCTAAGACTCTTACAAGGTCAGCTGTATAGCTAAACATGAGCTCATGATCTAAATTTACACAATAATGAAGAAATCAGCTATAAGGGGAGACAAGCAGCAAAAACAATCAATACCAGAATTAGATTCCCTAGGCCAACCATCAGATGTTGGAATATTCAGGTGCAAGGCAGAAAGTATACACAAAACTGGAACTGAAACAAGGAACAAGGATGTTTTCAAAGACTGGTAGGATCTCTAAAACATTTTTAAAGTACATGTCATTGATAAAGCTAAATACTCAAAGGTTGTGTAATACAACAGATTCATCATTGAGAAGAGTGAAATTATGCTGTTTTGAAAATGATGGCAGGTCAGATTTTCTGCCTAAATATATAAGAAGATTTCTCTGAAAAATGCACATTATTTCAAAGACTTATTGGCTGTGAAATAAGTTGAGTTTATTTCAAATGGCTTGTCTGCAAAGAAAGGTGAGATGTAGGAAATCACAGAAAGTCGAGGGGAAAATAGGTCAATATATACTTTGCTATATTGTGAACTAAGCCTTTGGCCAGCCACAATGTAGAGGACCTGACCCTTAGAAACTTACAAGTAAGCTGGAATCTTTAAAAACTCAAATCTTTATAAGTAAAAAGATTTATTAAAATGAATAACCAAGTGTTTTAATTGACATCAGAAGATCAAAACAATAAACCGTGAGAACATAGAAAAAAGATAAATAAAGATATGAGCAGAACTTAATACCATAGGAAACGAATAAAATTCAGTTGAGGTAGTAAGTCCAAAGAATATTCTTTGACAAGATTAAAAGACACACTTTGATTAAGGAAAACCAAAACATAAGTAAAGAATATACAGAAAGAATCAGGACAATGTTATAGCAGAGAGTATATGAAATGCCAGTAAATTTGAAAGTTTGTGTAAAGTGGACCAGTTCCTAGCTCCTAAAATTTACCAAAACTGACACAAGAGGAAATCATTTAAGGTCCTTGTGTCAGCCCTTGGCATTCTCGGAATGCCCTGGACTCAGAATGCAGCATCTTTAGTCCATGGTAACCTGCGGAGAGGGGGGGGGGGCTGAGGGAGTTTGGAACACTGCCCTCACAGAGGGAGTGGGTGTGGCCATCTCTCCTGTGACTGAACAAAGGGCAGGGGAGCAGGGGGCCCAGGGCAGGGCCCTCAGAGCCCGGCAGGCCCAGTGGGGTGTCACAAGCATTTAGGCCCAGGACAAAGGGCGCCTTCTTTGTCTGCACAGCGGCACAAACTCTCACCTTTCCACTCAGGCCGCCCTCTTACTTGAAGTGTGTGTGGAACCTGTCCGCGCAGTACACCTCGCTGCACAGCTAACCATAGGTCTGGGCATCGTAGATTCCTGCCAGGTGACCGAAGTTCGCAGGCAGATGGGTCCCTGGGACACACGCAGAGAGGCTCCTCCCCGGGCCACAGGCCGCCCAATGCCACTGCCCCAGATCGTGGGGCGCAAAGCAGCCCTGTCTGAGGCCGTGCCTCTAGAGGGAGTAGTGGACCAACTTTTGTTGAAAACGGGGTCATCGCGGGCAACTCATTGGAGGGACACAAATAAATCTTTGCGGACTTTCTGATGAAGCTTATGAGCGTTCACACCTAAGCCTCTTACAAAGTCACATGTTTAGCTAAACAGGAGCTCATGATCTAAATTTACACAATAATGAAGAAATCAGCTACAGGGGAAGACAATCAGCAAAAACAATCAATACCAGAATTAGATTCCCTAAGCCATCGATCAGACGTTGGAATAATCAGGTGCAAGGCAGAAAATATACATAAAACTGGAACTGAAACAAGGAACAAGGATGTTTTCAAAGACTGGTAGGATCTCTAAAACATTTTTAAAGTACATGACATTGATAAAGCTAAATACTCAAAGGTTGTGTAATACAACAGATTCATCATTGAGAAGAGTGAAATTATGCTGTTTTGAAAACTATGGCAGGTCAGATTTTCAGCCTAAATATATAAGAAGATTTCTCTGAAAAATGCACATTATTTCAAAGACTTATTGGCTGTGAAATAAGTTAAGGTTATTTCAAATGGCTTGTCTGCAAATAAAGGTGATATGTAGGCAATCACAGAAAGTCGAGGGGAAAATAGGTCAATATATACTTTGCTATATTGTGAACTAAGCCTTTGGCCAGCCACAATGTAGAGGACCTGACCCTTAGAAACTTACAAGTAAGCTGGAATCTTTAAAAATTCAAATCTTTATAAGTAAAAAGATTTATTAAAATGAATAACCAAGTGTTTTAATTGACATCAGAAGATCAAAACAATAAACTCTGAGAGCATAGAAAAAAGATAAATAAAGATATGAGCAGAACTTAATACCACAGAAAACGTATAAAATTCAGATGAGGTAGGAAGTCCAAAGAATATTCTTTGACAAGATTTAAAAGACACACTTTGATTAAGGAAAACCAAAACATAAGTAAAGAATATACAGAAAGAATCCGGACAATGTTATAGCAGAGAATATCTGAAATGCCAGTAAATTTGAACATTTCTGTAAAGTGGACCATTTCCTAGCTCGTAAACTTTACCAAAATTGACACAAGAGGAAATCATTTAAGGTCATCATGTGTGCCCTTGGCATTCTCGGAACACCCTGGCCTCAGAATGCAGCATCTGTTGTCCATGGTAACCTGTGGAGAGGGGGCGGGGCTGAGGGAGGTTGGAACACTGCCTTCACTGAGGGAGTGGGTGGGGCCATCTCTGCTGTGACTGAACAAATGGCAGGAGAGAAGGGTGCCCACGGCAGGGCCCTCAGAGCCCGGCAGGCCCAGTCGTGTGTCACAAGCATTTAGGCCCAGGCCAAAGTGTACCTTCTTTGTCTGCACAGCTGCCCAAACTCTCACCTTTCCACTCAGGCCGCCCTCTTACTTGAAGTGTGTGTGGAACCGGTCCGCGCAGTACACCTCGATGCAAAGCTAACCATATGTCTGGGCATCATAGCTTCCTGCCAGGTGACCGAAGTTCGCAGGCAGATGGGTCGTGGGACACACTTGGGGAGACTCCTGCCCAGGCCACAGGCCGCCCAAAGCCACTATCCCAGATCGGGGGCAGCAAAGCAGTCCTGTCTGAGTCCCAGCCTCTAGAGGGAGTAGTGGACCAACACTTGTAGAAAAAGGGGTCCGCGCGGGTAACTCATTGTAGGGACAAAAAAAAATCTTTGCGGACTTTCTGCTGAAGCTTACGAGCGTTCACACCTAAGACTCTTACAAGGTCAGCTGTTTAGCTAAGCATGAGCTCATGATCTAAATTTACACAATAATGAAGAAATAAGCTACAAGGGGAGACAATCAGCAAAAACAATCAATACCAGAATTAGATTCCCTAGGCCAACCATCAGATGTTGGAATAATCAGGTGCAAGGCAGAAAGTCCACATAAAACTGGAACTGAAACAAGAAACAAGGATGTTTTCAAAGACAGGTAGGATCTCTAAAACATTTTTAATGTACAGGTCAATGATAAAGCTAAATACTCAATGGTTGTGTAATACAACAGATTCAACATTGAGAAGAGTGAAATTATGCTGTTTTGAAAACTATGGCAGGTCAGATTTTCTGTCTAATTATATAAGAAGATTTCTCTAAAAAATACACTTTATTTCAAAGACTTATTGGCTGTGAAATAAGTTAAGGTTATTTCAAATGGCTTGTCTGCAAAGAAAGGTGAGATGTAGGGAATCACAGAAAGTCGAGGGGAAAATAGGTCAATATATACATTGCTATATGGTGAACTAAGACTTAGGCCAGCCACAATGTAGAGGACCTGACCCTTAGAAACTTACAAGTAAGCTTGAATCTTGAAAAGTTCAACTCTTTATACTTTAAAAGATTTATTAAAATGAATAACCAAGTGTTTTAATTGACATCAGAATATCAAAACAATAAACCTGAGAACATAGAAAAAATATAAATAAAGATATGAGCAGAACTTAATACAATAGAAAACGTATAAAATTAAGGTGATGTAGTAAGTCCAAAGAATATTCTTTGACAAGATTAAAAGACACACTTTGATTAAGGAAAACCAAAACATAAGTAAAGAATATACAGAAAGAATAAGGACAATGTTATAGCAGAGAGTATATGAAATGCCAGTAAAATTGAACGTTTGTGTAAAGTGGACCAGTTCCTAGCTTCTAAAATTTACCAAAACTGACACAAGAGGAAACCATTTAAGTTCATCATGTCAGCCCTTGGCATTCTCGGAATGCCCTGGACTCAGAATGCAGCATCTTTAGTCCATGGTAACCTGTGGAGAAGGGGCGGGGCTGAGGGAGTGTGGAACACTGCCCTCACAGAGGGAGTGGGTGTGGCCATCTCTGCTGTGACTGAACAAAGGGCAGGGGAGCAGGGGGCCCAGGGCAGGGCCCTCAGAGCCCGGCAGGACCAGTGGGGTGTCACAAGCATTTAGGCTCAGGACAAAGTGCACCTTCTTTGTCTGCACAGCTGCCCAAACCCTCACCTTTCCACTCAGGCCGTCCTCTTACTTGAAGTGTGTGTGGAACCTGTCCGCGCAGTTCACCTCGCTGCACAGCTAACCATAGGTCTGGGCATCGTAGCTTCCTGCCATGTGACCGAAGTTCGCAGGGAGATGGGTCCCTGGGACACACGCAGAGAGGCTCATGCCCCGGCCACAGGCCACCCACTGCCACTGCCACAGATCGCGGGGCACAAAGCAGCCCTGTCTGAGGCCGTGCCTCTAGAGGGAGTAGTGGACCAACACTTGTAGTAAACGGGGTCATAGCGGGCAACTCATTGGAGGGACACAAATAAATCTTTGCAGACTTTCTGATGAAACTTACGAGTGATCACACCTAAGCCTCTTACAAAGTCAGATGTTTAGCTAAACATGAGCTTATGATCTAATTTTACACAATAATGAAGAAATCAGCTACAGGGGGAGACAATCAGCAAAAACAAACAATACCAGAATTAGATTCCCTAGGCCATCGATCAGACGTTGGAATAATCAGGTGCAAGGCAGAAAATATACATAAAACTGGAACTGAAACAAGGAACAAGGATGTTTTCAAAGACTGGTAGGATCTCTAAAACATTTTTAAAGTACATGTCACTGATAAATCTAAATACTCATAGGTTGTGTAATACAACAGATTCATCACTGAGAAGAGTGAAATTATGCTGTTTTGAAAATTATGGCAGGTCAGATTTTCTGCCTAAATATATAAGAAGATTTCTCTGAAAAATGCACATTATTTCAAAGAGTTATTGGCTGTGAAATAAGTTAAGTTTATTTCAAATGGCTTGTCTGCAAAGAAAGGTGAGATGTAGGAAATCACAGAAAGTCGAGGGGAAAATAGGTCAATATATACTTTGCTATATTGTGAACTAAGCCTTTGGCCAGCCACAATGTAGAGGACCTGACCCTTAGAAACTTACAAGTAAGCTGGAATCTTTAAAAACTCAAATCTTTATAAGTAAAAAGATTTATTAAAATGAATAACCAAGTGTTTTAATTGACATCAGAAGATCAAAACAATAAACCCTGAGAACATAGAAAAAAGATAAATAAAGATATGAGCAGAACTTAATACCATAGAAAACGTATAAAATTCAGTTGAGGTAGTAAGTCCAAAGAATATTCTTTGACAAGATTTAAAAGACACACTTTGATTAAGGAAAACCAAAACATAAGTAAAGAATATACAGAAAGAATCAGGACAATGTTATAGCAGAGAGTATATGAAATGCCAGTAAATTTGAACGTTTGTGTAAAGTGGACCAGTTCCTAGCTCCTAAAATTTACCAAAACTGACACAAGAGGAAATCATTTAAGGTCATCATGTCAGCCCTTGGCATTCTCCGAAGGCCCTGGACTCAGAATGCAGCATCTTTAGTCCATGGTTTCCTGCGGAGAGGGGGCGGGGCTGAGGGAGTTTGGAACACTGCCCTCACAGAGGGAGTGGGTGTGGCCATCTCTGCTGTGACTGAACAAAGGGCAGGGGAGCAGGGGGCCCAGGGCAGGGCCCTCAGAGCCCGGCAGGCCCTGTGGGGTGTCACAATCATTTAGGCCCAGGACAAAGGGCGATTTCTTTGTCTGCACAGCGGCACAAACTCTAACCTTTCCACTCAGGCCGCCCTCTTACTTGAAGTGTGTGTGGTACCTGTCCACGCAGTACACCTCGCTGCACAGCTAACCATAGGTCTGGGCATCGTAGATTCCTGCCAGGTGACCGAAGTTCACAGGCAGATGGGTCCCTGGGACACACGCAGAGAGGCTCCTCCCCGGGCCACAGGCCGCCCAATGCCACTGCCCCAGATCGTGGGGTGCAAAGCAGCCCTGTCTGAGGCCGTGCCTCTAGAGGGAGTAGTGGACCAACCCTTGTAGAAAACGGGGTCTTCGCGGGCAACTCATTGGAGGGACACAAATAAATCTTTGCGGACTTTCTGATGAAGCTTATGAGTGTCCACACCTGAGCCTCTTACAAAGTTAGATGTTTAGCTAAACGTGTGCTCATGATCTAAATTTACACAATAATGAAGAAATCAGCTACAGGAGAGACAATCAGCAAAAACTATCAATACCAGAATTAGATTCCCTAAGCCATCGATCAGACGTTGGAATAATCAGGTGCAAGGCAGAAAATATACATAAAACTGGAACTGAAACAAGGAACAAGGATGTTTTGAAAGACTGGTAGGATCTCTAAAACATTTGTAAAGTACATGTCATTGATAAAGCTAAATACTCAAAGGTTGTGTAATACAACAGATTCATCATTGAGAAGAGTGAAATTATGCTGTTTTGAAAACTATGGCAGGTCAGATTTTCTGCCTAAATATATAAGAAGATTTCTCTGAAAAATGCACATTATTTCAAAGAATTATTGGCTGTGAAATAAGTTAAGGGTATTTCAAATGGCTTGTCTGCAAAGAAAGGTGAGATGTAGGGAATCACAGAAAGCCGAGGGGATAATATGTCAATATATACATTGCTATATGGTGAACTAAGCCTTAGGCCGGCAACAGTATAGAGGAATGGACCCTTAGAAACGTACAAGTAAGCTGGAATCTTTAAAAGTTCAAATCTTTATAAGTAAAAAGATTTATTCAAATGAATAACCAAGTGTTTTACTTGACATCAGAAAATCAAAACAATAAACCATGAGAACACAGAAAAAAGAAAAATAAAGATATGAGCAGAACTTAATACAACAGAAAACGTATAAAATTCAGGTGAGTTAGTAAGTCCAAAGAATATTCTTTGAAAAGATTTAAAAGACACACTTTGATTAAGGAAAACAAAAACATAAGTAAAGAATATACAGAAAGAATCAGGACAATGTTATAGCAGAGAATATATGAAATGCCAGTAAATTTGAACATTTCTGTAAAGCGGACCATTTCCTAGCTCCTAAAGTTTACCAAAACTGACACAAGAGGAAATCATTTAAGGTCATCATGTCTGCCCTTGGCATTCTCGGAACGCCCTGGCCTCAGAATGCAGCATCTGTAGTCCATGGTAACCTGCAGAGAGGGGGCGTGGCTGAGGGAGTTTGGAAGACTGCCCTCACTGAGCGAGTGGGTGTGGCCATCTCTGCTGTGACTGAACAAAGGTCAGGGGAGCAGGGGGCCCAGGGCAGGGCCCTCAGAGCCCGGCAAACCCAGTGGGGTGTCACAAGCATTTAGGCCCAGGCCAAAGGGCGCCTTCTTTGTCTGCACAGCTGCCCAAACTCTCACCTTTCCACTCAGGCCGCCCTCTTATTTGAAGTGTGTTTGCAACCTGTCCGCGCAGTACACCTCGCTGCATAGCTAACCATAGGTCAGGGCATCGTACCTTCCTGCCAGGTGACCGAAGTTCGCAGGCAAATGGGTCCCTGGGACACATGCGGAGAGGCTCCTGCCCGGGCCACAGGCCGCCCACTGGCCCTGCCCCAGATCGAAGGCTGAAAAGCAACCATGTCTGAGTCCACTGCCTCTCGAAGGAGTATTGGACCAACACTTGTAGAAAACGGGGTCCTTGCGGGCAACTCATTGGAGGGACACAAATAAATCTTTGCCGACTTTCTGCTGAAGCTTACCAGCGTTCACACCTAAGCCTCTTACAAGGTCAGCTGTTTAGCTAAACAAGAGCTCATGATCTAACTTTACACTATAATGAAGAAATCAGCTAAAAAGTGAGACAATCAGCAAAAACAATCAATACCAGAATGAGATTCCCTTGGCCATCCATCTGATGTTGTTATACTCAGGTGCAAGGCAGAAAATATACATAAAACTGGAACTGATACAAGGAACAAGGAGGTTTTCAAAGGCTGGTAGGATCTCTAAAATATTTTTAAAGTACATGTCGTTGATAAACCTAAATACTCAAAGGTTGTTTAATACCACAGATTAAGCATTGAGAAGAGTGAAATTATGCTGTTTTGAAAACTATGGCAGGTGAAATTTTCTGCCTAATTATATAAGAAGGTTTCTCTAAAAAATAGACATTATTTCAAAGACTTATTGGCTGTGAAATAAGTTAAATGTATTTCAAATGGCTTGTCTGCAAAGAAAGGTGAGATGTAGGGAATCACAGAAAGTCGAGGGGAAAATGTCAATATATACATTGCTATATGGTGAACTAAGCCTTAGGCCAGCCACAATGTAGAGGACCTGACCCTTAGAAACTTAAAAGTGCGCTGGAATCTTTAAAAGTTCAAATCTTTATAAGTAAAAAGATTGATGAAAATGAATAACCAAGTGTTTTAATTGACATCAGAAGATCAAAACAATAAACCCTGAGAACATAGAAAAAAGATAAATAAAGATATGAGCAGAACTTAATACCACAGAAAACGTATAAAATTCAGGTGAGGAAGTAAGTCCAAAGAATATTCTTTGAAAAGATTTAAAAGACACACTTTGATTAAGGAAAACAAAAACATAATTAAATAATATATAGAAAGAATCAGGGCAAAGTTATAGCAGAGAATATATGAAATGCCAGTAAATTTGAACATTTCTGTAACGCGGACCATTTCCTAGCTCCTACAGTTTACCAAAACTGACACAAGAGGAAATCAGTTAAGGTCATCATGTCTGCCCTTGGAATTCTCGGAACGCCCTGGCCTCAGAATGCAGCATCTGTAGTCCATGGTAACCTGCGGAGAGTGGGCGGGGCTGAGGGAGGCTGGAACACTGCCCTCAATGAGGGAGTCGGTGTGGCCATCTCTGCTGTGACTGAACAAAGGGCAGGGGAGCAGGGGGCCCAGGGCAGGGCCCTCAGAGCACGGCAGGCCCAGTGGTGTGTCACAATCCTTTAGGCCCAGGCCATAGGGCACCTTCTTTGTCTGCACAGCTGCCCAAACTCTCACTTTTCCACTCAGGCCACCCACTTAGTTGAAGGGTGTGTGGAACCTGTCCGCGCAGTATACCTCGCTGCACAGCTAACCATAGCTCTGGGCATCGTAGCTTCCTGCCAGGTGACCGAAGTTCGCAGGAGAGATGATTCCCAGGTTCACACGCAGAGAGGCTCCTGCCCAGGCCACAGGCCGCCCACTGCCCCTGCCCAAGATCGGGGGCCGAAAGCAGCCCTGTCTAAGTCCCCTACCCCTAAAGGGAGTATTGGACCAACACTTCTAGAAAACGGGGTCCTTGTGGGCCACTCATTGGAGGGACAAAAATAAATCTTTGCCGACTTTTTGCTGAAACTTACGAGCGTTCACACCTAAGCCTCTTACATGGTCAGCTGTTTAGCTAAACATGAGCTCATGATCTAAATTTACACAATATTGAAGAAATCAGCTACAAAGGGAGACAATCAGCAAAAACAATCAATACCAGAATTAGATTCCTTAGGCCACCCATCAGATGTTGGAATAATCAGGTGCTAGGCAGAAAATATACATAAACCTGGAAATGAAACAAGGAACAAGGAGGTTTTCAAAGACTGGTAGGATCTCTAAAACATTTTTACAGTACATGTCATTGATAAAGCTAAATACTGAAAGGTCCTTTAATACAACAAATTAAGCAGTGAGAAGATTGAAATTATGCTGTTTAGAAAACTATGGAATGTGAGATTTTCTGCCTAATTATATGAGATGTTTTCTCTAAAAAATACACTTTATTTCAAAGAATTATTGGCTGTGAAATAAGTTAAGGGTATTTCAAATGGCTTGTCTGAAAAGAAAGGTGAGATGTAGGGAATCACAGAATGCCGAGGGGATAATATGTCAATATATATTGCTAATGGTGATCTAAGACTTAGGCCGGCAACAGTGTAGAGGAATGGACCCTTAGAAACGTACAAGTAAGCTGGAATCTTTAAAAGTTCAAATCTTTATAAGTAAAAATATTTATTAAAATGAATAACCAAGTGTTTTACTTGACATCAGAAAATCAAAACAATAAACCCTGAGAACATAGAAAAAAGATAAATAAAGATATGAGCAGAACTTAATACAAAAGAAAACGTATAAAATTCAGGTGATTTAGTAATTCCAAAGAATATTCTTTGAAAAGATTTAAAAGACACACTTTGATTAAGGAAAACAAAAACATAAGTAAAGAATATACAGAAAGAATCAGGACAATGTTATAGCAGAGAATATATGAAATGCCAGTAAATTTGAAAATTTCTGTAAAGCGGACCATTTCCTAGCTCCTAAAGTTTACCAAAACTGACACAAGAGGAAATCATTTAAGGTCATCATGTCTGCCCTTGAGAATCTCGGAACGCCCTGGCCTCAGAATGCAGCATCTGTAGTCCATGGTAACCTGCGGAGAGTGGGCGGGGCTGAGGGAGGCTGGAACACTGCCCTCACAGAGGGAGTGGGTGTGGCCATCTCTGCTGTGACGGAACAAAGGACAGGGGAGCAGGGGGCCCAAGGCAGGGCCCTCAGAGCCCGGCAGGCCCAGTGGGGTGTCACAAGCATTTAGGCCCAGGCCATAGGGCACCTTCTGTGTCTGCACAGCTGCCCAAACTCTCACTTTTCCTCTCAGGCCACCCACTTAGTTGAAGTGTGTGTGGAACCTGTCCGCGCAGTATACCTCGCTGCACAGCTAACCATAGGTCTGGGCATCGTAGCTTCCTGCCAGGTGACCGAAGTTCGCAGGAGAGATGATTCCCAGGTTCACACGCAGAGAGTCTCCTGCCCGGGCCACAGGCCGCCCACTGCCCCTGCCCAAGATCGGGGGCCGAAAGCAGCCTTGTCTAAGTCCCCTACTCCTAGAAGGAGTATTGGACCAACACTTCTAGAAAACGGGGTCCTTGTGGGCAACTCATTGGAGGGACACAAATAAATCTTTGCCGACTTTTTGCTGAAACTTACGAGCGTTCACACCTAAGCCTCTTACAAGGTCAGCTGTTTAGCTAAACATGAGCTCATGATCTAAATTTACACAATAATGAAGAAATCAGCTACAAAGGGAGACAATCAGCAAAAACAATCAATACCAGAATTAGATTCCCTAGGCCATCCTTGAGATGTTGGAATAATCAGGTGCTAGGCAGAAAATATACATAAACCTGGAAATGAAACAAGGAACAAGCATGTTTTCAAAGACTGGTAGGATCTCTAAAACATTTTTATAGTACATGTCATTGATAAAGCTAAATACTCAAAGGTTGTTTAATACAACAAATTAAGCAGTGAGAAGAGTGAAATTATGCTGTTTAGAAAACTATGGAAGGTGAGATTTTCTGCCTAATTATATAAGATGATTTCTCTAAAAAATACACATTATTTCAAAGAATTATTGGCTGTGAAATAAGTTAAGGGTATTTCAAATGGCTTGTCTGCAAAGAAAGGTGAGATGTAGGGAATCACAGAAAGCCGAGGGGATAATATGTCAATATATACATTGCTATATGGTGAACTAAGCCTTAGGCCGGCAACAGTGTAGAGGAATGGACCCTTAGAAACGTACAAGTAAGCTGGAATCTTTAAAAGTTCAAATCTTTATAAGTAAAAAGATTTATTCAAATGAATAACCAAGTGTTTTACTTGACATCAGAAAATCAAAACAATAAACCATGAGAACACAGAAAAAAGACAAATAAAGATATGAGCAGAACTTAATACAACAGAAAACGTATAAAATTCAGGTGATTTAGTAAGTCCATAGAATATTCTTTGAAAAGATTTAAAAGACACACTTTGATTAAGGAAAACAAAAACATAAGTAAAGAATATACAGAAAGAATCAGGACAATGTTATAGCAGAGAATATATGAAATGCCAGTAAATTTGAACATTTCTGTAAAGCGGACCATTTCCTAGCTCCTAAACTTTACCAAAACTGACACAAGAGGAAATCATTTAAGGTCATCATGTCTGCCCTTGGCATTCTCGGAACGCCCTGGCCTCAGAATGCAGCATCTGTAGTCCATGGTAACCTGCGGAGAGGGGGCGTGGCTGAGGGAGTTTGGAAGACTGCCCTCACTGAGCGAGTGGGTGTGGCCATCTCTGCTGTGACTGAACAAAGGTCAGGGGAGCAGGGGGACCAGGGCAGGGCCCTCAGAGCCCGGCAGACCCAGTGGGGTGTCACAAGCATTTAGGCCCAGGCCAAAGGGCGCCTTCTTTGTCTGCACAGCTGCCCAAACTCTCACCTTTCCACTCAGGCCGCCCTCTTATTTGAAGTGTGTTTGGAACCTGTCCGCGCAGTACACCACGCTGCATAGCTAACCATAGGTCAGGGCATCGTACCTTCCTGCCAGGTGACCGAAGTTCGCAGGCAAATGGGTCCCTGGGACACATGCGGAGAGGCTCCTGCCCGGGCCACAGGCCGCCCACTGGCCCTGCCCCAGATCGAAGGCTGAAAAGCAACCATGTCTGAGTCCACTGCCTCTCGAAGGAGTATTGGACCAACACTTGTAGAAAACGGGGTCCTTGCGGGCAACTCATTGGAGGGACACAAATAAATCTTTGCCGACTTTCTGCTGAAGCTTACCAGCGTTCACACCTAAGCCTCTTACAAGGTCAGCTGTTTAGCTAAACATGAGCTCATGATCTAAATTTACACAATATTGAAGAAATCAGCTACAAAGTGAGACAATCAGCAAAAACAATCAATACCAGAATGAGATTCCCTAGGCCATCCATCTGATGTTGGAATAATCAGGTGCAAGGCAGAAAACATACATAAAACTGGAACTGAAACAAGGAACAAGGAGGTTTTCAAAGGCTGGTAGGATCTCTAAAATATTTTTAAAGTACATGTCGTTGATAAACCTAAATACTCAAAGGTTGTTTAATACCACAGATTAAGCATTGAGAAGAGTGAAATTATGCTGTTTTGAAAACTATGGCAGGTGAGATTTTCTGCCTAATTATATAAGAAGATTTCTCTAAAAAATACAGATTATTTCACAGACTTATTGGCTGTGAAATAAGTTAAGTGTATTTCAAATGGCTTGTCTGCAAAGAAAGGTGAGATGTAGGGAATCACAGAAAGTCGAGGGGAAAATGTCAATATATACATTGCTATATGGTGAACTAAGCCTTAGGCCAGCCACAATGTAGAGGACCTGACCCTTAGAAACTTAAAAGTGAGGTGGAATCTTTAAAAGTTCAAATCTTTATAAGTAAAAAGATTGATGAAAATGAATAACCAAGTGTTTTAATTGACATCAGAAGATCAAAACAATAAACCCTGAGAACATAGAAAAAAGATAAATAAAGATATGAGCAGAACTTAATACCACAGAAAACGTATAAAATTTAGGTGATTTAGTAAGTCCAAAGAATATTCTTTGAAAAGATTTAAAAGAAACACTTTGATTAACGAAAACAAAAACATAAGTAAAGAATATATAGAAAGAATCAGGACAAAGTTATAGCAGAGAATATATGAAATGCCAGTAAATTTGAATATTTCTGTAAAGTTGACCATTTCCTAGCTCCTACAGTTTACCAAAACTGACACAAGAGGTAATCATTTAAGGTCATCATGTCTGCCCTTGGCATTCTCGGAACGCACTGGCCTCAGAATGCAGAATCTGTAGTCCATGGTAACCTGCGGAGAGTGGGCGGGGCTGAGGGAGGCTGGAACACTGTCCTCACTGAGGGAGTGGGTGTGGCCATCTCTGCTGTGACTGAACAAATGGCAGGGGAGCAGGGGGCCCAGGGCAGGGCCGTCAGAGCCGGGCAGGCCCAGTTGTGTGTCACAAACCTTTAGGCCCAGGCCATAGGGCACCTTCTTTGTCTGCACAGCTGCCCAAACTCTCACTTTTCCACTCAGGCCACCCACTTAGTTGAAGTGTGTGTGGAACCTGTCCGCGCAGTATACCTCGCTGCACAGCTAACCATAGGTCTGGGCATCGTAGTTTCCTGCCAGGTAACCGAAGTTCGCAGGAGAGATGATTCCCAGGTTCACACGCAGAGAGTCTCCTGCCCGGGCCACAGGCCGCCCACTGCCCCTGCCCAAGATCGGGTGCCGAAAGCAGCCCTGTCTAAGTCCCCTACCCCTAGAGGGAGTATTGGACCAACACTTCTAGAAAACGGGGTCCTTGTGGCAACTCATTGGAGGGACACAAATAAATCCTTGCCGACTTTTTGCTGAAACTTACGAGCGTTCACCCCTAAGCCTCTTACAAGGTCAGCTGTTTAGCTAAACATGAGCTCATGATCTAAATTTACACAATATTGAAGAAATCAGCTACAAAGGGAGACAATCAGCAAAAACAATCAATACCAGAATTAGATTCCCTAGGCCACCCATCAGATGTTGGAATAATCAGGTGCTAGGCAGAAAATATACATAAACCTGGAAATGAAACAAGGAACAAGGAGGTTTTCAAAGACTGGTAGGATCTCTAAAACATTTTTAAAGAACATGTCATTGATAAAGCTAAATTCTCAAATGTTCTTTAATACAACAAATTAAGCAGTGAGAAGAGTGAAATTATGCTGTTTAGAAAACTATGGAAGTTGAGATTTTCTGCCTAATTATATAAGATGATTTCTCTAAAAAATACAGATTATTTCAAAGAATTATTGGCTGTGAAATAAGTTAAGGGTATTTCAAATGGCTTGTCTGCAAAGAAAGGTGAGATGTAGGGAATCACAGAAAGTCGAGGGGAAAATGTCAATATATACATTGCTATATGGTGAACTAAGCCTTAGGCCAGCCACAATGTAGAGGACCTGACCCTTAGAAACTTAAAAGTGAGCTGGAATCTTTAAAAGTTCAAATCTTTATAAGTAAAAAGATTGATGAAAATGAATAACCAAGTGTTTTAATTGACATCAGAAGATCAAAACAATAAACCCTGAGAACATAGAAAAAAGATAAATAAAGATATGAGCAGAACTTAATACCACAGAAAACGTATAAAATTCAGGTGAGGAAGTAAGTCCAAAGAATATTCTTTGAAAAGATTTAAAAGACACACTTTGATTAAGGAAAACAAAAACATAATTAAATAATATATAGAAAGAATCAGGGCAAAGTTATAGCAGAGAATATATGAAATGCCAGTAAATTTGAACATTTCTGTAACGCGGACCATTTCCTAGCTCCTACAGTTTACCAAAACTGACACAAGAGGAAATCAGTTAAGGTCATCATGTCTGCCCTTGGCATTCTCGGAACGGCCTGGCCTCAGAATGCAGCATCTGTACTCCATGGTAACCTGCGGAGAGTGGGCGGGGCTGAGGGAGGCTGGAACACTGCCCTCAATGAGGGAGTCGGTGTGGCCATCTCTGCTGTGACTGAACAAAGGGCAGGGGAGCAGGGGGCCCAGGGCAGGGCCCTCAGAGCACGGCAGGCCCAGTGGTGTGTCACAAGCCTTTAGGCCCAGGCCATAGGGCACCTTCTTTGTCTGCACAGCTGCCCAAACTCTCACTTTAACACTCAGGCCACCCAATTAGTTGAAGGGTGTGTGGAACCTGTCCGCGCAGTATACCTCGCTGCACAGCTAACCATAGCTCTGGGAATCGTAGCTTCCTGCCAGGTGACCGAAGTTCGCAGGAGAGATGATTCCCAGGTTCACACGCAGAGAGGCTCCTGCCCAGGCCACAGGCCGCCCACTGCCCCTGCCCAAGATCGGGGGCCGAAAGCAGCCCTGTCTAAGTCCCCTACCCCTAGAGGGAGTATTGGACCAACACTTCTAGAAAACGGGGTCCTTGTGGGCCACTCATTGGAGGGACAAAAATAAATCTTTGCCGACTTTTTGCTGAAACTTACGAGCGTTCACACCTAAGCCTCTTACATGGTCAGCTGTTTAGCTAAACATGAGCTCATGATCTAAATTTACACAATATTGAAGAAATCAGCTACAAAGGGAGACAATCAGCAAAAACAATCAATACCAGAATTAGATTCCTTAGGCCACCCATCAGATGTTGGAATAATCAGGTGCTAGGCAGAAAATATACATAAACCTGGAAATGAAACAAGGAACAAGGAGGTTTTCAAAGACTGGTAGGATCTCTAAAACATTTTTACAGTACATGTCATTTATAAAGCTAAATACTGAAAGGTCCTTTAATACAACAAATTAAGCAGTGAGAAGATTGAAATTATGCTGTTTAGAAAACTATGGAATGTGAGATTTTCTGCCTAATTATATGAGATGTTTTCTCTAAAAAATACACTTTATTTCAAAGAATTATTGGCTGTGAAATAAGTTAAGGGTATTTCAAATGGCTTGTCTGAAAAGAAAGGTGAGACGTAGGGAATCACAGAATGCCGAGGGGATAATATGTCAATATATATTGCTAATGGTGATCTAAGACTTAGGCCGGCAACAGTGTAGAGGAATGGACCCTTAGAAACGTACAAGTAAGCTGGAATCTTTAAAAGTTCAAATCTTTATAAGTAAAAATATTTATTAAAATGAATAACCAAGTGTTTTACTTGACATCAGAAAATCAAAACAATAAACCCTGAGAACATAGAAAAAAGATAAATAAAGATATGAGCAGAACTTAATACAAAAGAAAACGTATAAAATTCAGGTGATTTAGTAATTCCAAAGAATATTCTTTGAAAAGATTTAAAAGACACACTTTGATTAAGGAAAACAAAAACATAAGTAAAGAATATACAGAAAGAATCAGGACAATGTTATAGCAGAGAATATATGAAATGCCAGTAAATTTGAAAATTTCTGTAAAGCGGACCATTTCCTAGCTCCTAAAGTTTACCAAAACTGACACAAGAGGAAATCATTTAAGGTCATCATGTCTGCCCTTGAGATTCTCGGAACGCCCTGGCCTCAGAATGCAGCATCTGTAGCCCATGGTAACCTGCGGAGAGTGGGCGGGGCTGAGGGAGGCTGGAACACTGCCCTCACAGAGGGAGTGGGTGTGGCCATCTCTGCTGTGACGGAACAAAGGACAGGGGAGCAGGGGGCCCAAGGCAGGGCCCTCAGAGCCCGGCAGGCCCAGTGGGGTGTCACAAGCATTTAGGCCCAGGCCATAGGGCACCTTCTGTGTCTGCACAGCTGCCCAAACTCTCACTTTTCCTCTCAGGCCACCCACTTAGTTGAAGTGTGTGTGGAACCTGTCCGCGCAGTATACCTCGCTGCACAGCTAACCATAGGTCTGGGCATCGTAGCTTCCTGCCAGGTGACCGAAGTTCGCAGGAGAGATGATTCCCAGGTTCACACGCAGAGAGTCTCCTGCCCGGGCCACAGGCCGCCCACTGCCCCTGCCCAAGATCGGGGGCCGAAAGCAGCCTTGTCTAAGTCCCCTACTCCTAGAAGGAGTATTGGACCAACACTTCTAGAAAACGGGGTCCTTGTGGGCAACTCATTGGAGGGACACAATTAAATCTTTGCCGACTTTTTGCTGAAACTTACGAGCGTTCACACCTAAGCCTCTTACAAGGTCAGCTGTTTAGCTAAACATGAGCTCATGATCTAAATTTACACAATAATGAAGAAATCAGCTACAAAGGGAGACAATCAGCAAAAACAATCAATACCAGAATTAGATTCCCTAGGCCATCCTTGAGATGTTGGAATAATCAGGTGCTAGGCAGAAAATATACATAAACCTGGAAATGAAACAAGGAACAAGCATGTTTTCAAAGACTGGTAGGATCTCTAAAACATTTTTATAGTACATGTCATTGATAAAGCTAAATACTCAAAGGTTGTTTAATACAACAAATTAAGCAGTGAGAAGAGTGAAATTATGCTGTTTAGAAAACTATGGAAGGTGAGATTTTCTGCCTAATTATATAAGATGATTTCTCTAAAAAATACACATTATTTCAAAGAATTATTGGCTGTGAAATAAGTTAAGGGTATTTCAAATGGCTTGTCTGCAAAGAAAGGTGAGATGTAGGGAATCACAGAAAGCCGAGGGGATAATATGTCAATATATACATTGCTATATGGTGAACTAAGCCTTAGGCCGGCAACAGTGTAGAGGAATGGACCCTTAGAAACGTACAAGTAAGCTGGAATCTTTAAAAGTTCAAATCTTTATAAGTAAAAAGATTTATTCAAATGAATAACCAAGTGTTTTACTTGACATCAGAAAATCAAAACAATAAACCATGAGAACACAGAAAAAAGACAAATAAAGATATGAGCAGAACTTAATACAACAGAAAACGTATAAAATTCAGGTGATTTAGTAAGTCCATAGAATATTCTTTGAAAAGATTTAAAAGACACACTTTGATTAAGGAAAACAAAAACATAAGTAAAGAATATACAGAAAGAATCAGGACAATGTTATAGCAGAGAATATATGAAATGCCAGTAAATTTGAACATTTCTGTAAAGCGGACCATTTCCTAGCTCCTAAACTTTACCAAAACTGACACAAGAGGAAATCATTTAAGGTCATCATGTCTGCCCTTGGCATTCTCGGATCGCCCTGGCCTCAGAATGCAGCATCTGTAGTCCATGGTAACCTGCGGAGAGGGGGCGTGGCTGAGGGAGTTTGGAAGACTGCCCTCACTGAGCGAGTGGGTGTGGCCATCTCTGCTGTGACTGAACAAAGGTCAGGGGAGCAGGGGGACCAGGGCAGGGCCCTCAGAGCCCGGCAGACCCAGTGGGGTGTCACAAGCATTTAGGCCCAGGCCAAAGGGCGCCTTCTTTGTCTGCACAGCTGCCCAAACTCTCACCTTTCCACTCAGGCCGCCCTCTAATTTGAAGTGTGTTTGGAACCTGTCCGCGCAGTACACCACGCTGCATAGCTAACCATAGGTCAGGGCATCGTACCTTCCTGCCAGGTGACCGAAGTTCGCAGGCAAATGGGTCCCTGGGACACATGCGGAGAGGCTCCTGCCCGGGCCACAGGCCGCCCACTGGCCCTGCCCCAGATCGAAGGCTGAAAAGCAACCATATCTGAGTCCACTGCCTCTCGAAGGAGTATTGGACCAACACTTGTAGAAAACGGGGTCCTTGCGGGCAACTCATTGGAGGGACACAAATAAATCTTTGCCGACTTTCTGCTGAAGCTTACCAGCGTTCACACCTAAGCCTCTTACAAGGTCAGCTGTTTAGCTAAACATGAGCTCATGATCTAAATTTACACAATATTGAAGAAATCAGCTACAAAGTGAGACAATCAGCAAAAACAATCAATACCAGAATGAGATTCCCTAGGCCATCCATCTGATGTTGGAATAATCAGGTGCAAGGCAGAAAACATACATAAAACTGGAACTGAAACAAGGAACAAGGAGGTTTTCAAAGGCTGGTAGGATCTCTAAAACATTTTTAAAGTACATGTCGTTGATAAACCTAAATACTCAAAGGTTGTTTAATACCACAGATTAAGCATTGAGAAGAGTGAAATTATGCTGTTTTGAAAACTATGGCAGGTGAGATTTTCTGCCTAATTATATAAGAAGATTTCTCTAAAAAATACAGATTATTTCACAGACTTATTGGCTGTGAAATAAGTTAAGTGTATTTCAAATGGCTTGTCTGCAAAGAAAGGTGAGATGTAGGGAATCACAGAAAGTCGAGGGGAAAATGTCAATATATACATTGCTATATGGTGAACTAAGCCTTAGGCCAGCCACAATGTAGAGGACCTGACCCTTAGAAACTTAAAAGTGAGCTGGAATCTTTAAAAGTTCAAATCTTTATAAGTAAAAAGATTGATGAAAATGAATAACCAAGTGTTTTAATTGACATCAGAAGATCAAAACAATAAACCCTGAGAACATAGAAAAAAGATAAATAAAGATATGAGCAGAACTTAATACCACAGAAAACGTATAAAATTTAGGTGATTTAGTAAGTCCAAAGAATATTCTTTGAAAAGATTTAAAGGAAACACTTTGATTAACGAAAACAAAAACATAAGTAAAGAATATATAGAAAGAATCAGGACAAAGTTATAGCAGAGAATATATGAAATGCCAGTAAATTTGAACATTTCTGTAAAGTTGACCATTTCCTAGCTCCTACAGTTTACCAAAACTGACAGAAGAGGTAATCATTTAAGGTCATCATGTCTGCCCTTGGCATTCTCGGAACGCACTGGCCTCAGAATGCAGAATCTGTAGTCCATGGTAACCTGCGGAGAGTGGGCGGGGCTGAGGGAGGCTGGAACACTGTCCTCACTGAGGGAGTGGGTGTGGCCATCTCTGCTGTGACTGAACAAATGGCAGGGGTGCAGGGGGCCCAGGGCAGGGCCCTCAGAGCCGGGCAGGCCCAGTTGTGTGTCACAAACCTTTAGGCCCAGGCCATAGGGCACCTTCTTTGTCTGCACAGCTGCACAAACTCTCACTTTTCCACTCAGGCCACCCACTTAGTTGAAGTGTGTGTGGAACCTGTCCGCGCAGTATACCTCGCTGCACAGCTAACCATAGGTCTGGGCATCGTAGTTTCCTGCCAGGTAACCGAAGTTCGCAGGAGAGATGATTCCCAGGTTCACACGCAGAGAGTCTCCTGCCCGGGCCACAGGCGGCCCACTGCCCCTGCCCAAGATCGGGTGCCGAAAGCAGCCCTGTCTAAGTCCCCTACCCCTAGAGGGAGTATTGGACCAACACTTCTAGAAAACGGGGTCCTTGTGGCAACTCATTGGAGGGACACAAATAAATCCTTGCCGACTTTTTGCTGAAACTTACGAGCGTTCACCCCTAAGCCTCTTACAAGGTCAGCTGTTTAGCTAAACATGAGCTCATGATCTAAATTTACACAATATTGAAGAAATCAGCTACAAAGGGAGACAATCAGCAAAAACAATCAATACCAGAATTAGATTCCCTAGGCCACCCATCAGATGTTGGAATAATCAGGTGCTAGGCAGAAAATATACATAAACCTGGAAATGAAACAAGGAACAAGGAGGTTTTCAAAGACTGGTAGGATCTCTAAAACATTTTTAAAGAACATGTCATTGATAAAGCTAAATTCTCAAATGTTCTTTAATACAACAAATTAAGCAGTGAGAAGAGTGAAATTATGCTGTTTAGAAAACTACGGAAGTTGAGATTTTCTGCCTAATTATATAAGATGATTTCTCTAAAAAATACAGATTATTTCAAAGAATTATTGGCTGTGAAATAAGTTAAGGGTATTTCAAATGGCTTGTCTGCAAAGAAAGGTGAGATGTAGGGAATCACAGAAAGCCGAGGGGATAATATGTCAATATATACATTGCTAATGGTGATCTAAGCCTTAGGCCGGCAACATTGTAGAGGAATGGACCCTTAGAAACGTACAAGTAAGCTGGAATCTTTAAAAGTTCAAATCTTTAAAAGTAAAAAGATTTATTAAAATGATTAACCAAGTGTTTTACTTGACATCAGAAAATCAAAACAATAAACCCTGAGAACATAGAAAAAAGATAAATAAAGATATGAGCAGAACTTAATACAACAGAAAACGTATAAAATTCAGGTGATTTAGTAAGTCCAAAGAATATTCTTTGAAAAGATTTAAAAGACACACTTTGATTAACGAAAACAAAAACATAAGTAAAGAATATACAGAAAGAATCAGGACAATGTTATAGCAGAGAATATATGAAATGCCAGTAAATTTGAACATTTCTGTAAAGCGGACCATTTCCTAGCTCCTAAAGTTTACCAAAACTGACACAAGAGGAAATCATTTAAGGTCATCATGTCTGCCCCTGGCATTCTCGGAACGCCCTGGCCTCAGAATGCAGCATCTGTAGTCCATGGTAACCTGCGGAGAGGGGGCGTGGCTGAGGGAGCTTGGACGACTGCCCTCACTGAGGGAGTGGGTGTGGCCATCTCTGCTGTGACTGAACAAAGGGCAGGGGAGCAGGAGGCCCAGGGCAGGGCCCTCAGAGCCCGGCAGATCCAGTGGGGTGTCACAAGCATTTAGGCCCAGGCCAAAGGGCGCCTTCTTTGTCTGCACAGCTGCCCAAACTCTCACCTTTCCACTCAGGCCGCCCTCTAATTTGAAGTGTGTTTGGAAGCTGTCCGCGCAGTACTCCTCGCTGCACAGCTCACCATAGGTCAGGGCATCGTAGCTTCCTGCCAGGTGACCGAATTTCGCAGGCAAATTGGTCCCTGGGACACATGCGGAGAGGCTCTTGCCCGGGCCACAGGCCGCCCACTGGCCCTGCCCAAGATCGAAGGCTGAAAAGCAGCCATGTCTGAGTCCACTGCCTCTCGAAGGAGTATTGGACCAACACTTGTAGAAAACGGGGTCCTTGCGGGCAACTCATTGGAGGGACACAAATAAATCTTTGCCGACTTTCTGCTGAAGCTTACCAGCGTTCACACCTAAGCCTCTTACAAGGTCAGCTGTTTAGCTAAACATGAGCTCATGATCTAAATTTACACAATATTGAAGAAATCAGCTACAAAGGGAGACAATCAGCAGAAACAATCAATACCAGAATGAGATTTCCTAGGCCATCCATCTGATGTTGGAATAATCAGGTGCAAGGCAGAAAATATACATAAAACTGGAACTGAAACAAGGAACAAGGAGGTTTTCAAAGGCTGGTAGGATCTCTAAAACATTTTTAAAGTACATGTCGTTGATAAACCTAAATACTCAAGGTTGTTTAATACCACAGATTAAGCATTGAGAAGAGTGAAATTATGCTGTTTTGAAAACTATGGCAGGTGAGATTTTCTGCCTAATTATATAAGAAGATTTCTCTAACAAATAGACATTATTTCAAAGACTTTTTGGCTGTGAAATAAGTTAAGTGTTTTTCAAATGGCTTGTCTGCAAAGAAAGGTGAGATGTAGGGAATCACAGAAAGTCGAGGGGAAAATGTCAATATATACATTGCTATGTGGTGAACTAAGCCTTAGGCCAGCCACAATGTAGAGGACCTGACCCTTAGAAACTTAAAAGTGAGCTGGAATCTTTAAAAGTTCAAATCTTTATAAGTAAAAAGATTGATGAAAATGAATAACCAAGTGTTTTAATTGACATCAGAAGATCAAAACATAAACCCTGAGAACATAGAAAAAAGATAAATAAAGATATGAGCAGAACTTAATACCACAGAAAACGTATCAAATTCAGGTGACGTAGTAATTCCAAAGAATATTCTTTGAAAAGATTTAAAAGACACACTTTGATTAAGGAAAACACTAACATAATTAAAGAATATATAGAAAGAATCAGGACAATGTTACAGCAGAGAATATATGAAATGCCAGTAAATTTGAACATTTCTGTAAAGTTGACCATTTCCTAGCTCCTACAGTTTACCAAAATTGACACAAGAGGAAATCATTTAAGGTCATGATGTCTGCCCTTGGCATTCTCGGAACGCCCTGGCCTCAGAATGCAGCATCTGTAGTCCATGGTAACCTGCGGAGTGTGGGCGGGGCAGAGGGAGGCTGGAACACTGCCCTCACTGAGGGAGTGGGTGTGGCCATCTCTGCTGTGACTGAACAAATGTTAGGGGAGAAGGTGGCCCAGGGCAGGGCCCTCAGAGACCGGCAGGCCCAGTGGGGTGTCACAAGCATTTAGGCCCAGGCCATAGGGCACCTTCTTTGTATGCACAGCTGCCCAAACTCTCACTTTTCCTCTCAGGCCACCCACTTAGTTGAAGTGTGTGTGTTAGCTGTCCGCGCAGTATAACTCGCTGCACAGCTAACCATAGGTCTGGGCATCGTAGCTTCCTGCCAGGTGACCGAAGTTCGCAGGAGATATGATTCCCAGGTTCACACGCAGAGAGGCTCCTGCCCGGGCCACAGGCCGCCCACTGCCCCTGCCCAAGATCGGGGGCCGAAAGCAGCTCTGTCTAAGTCCCCTACCCCTAGAGGGAGTATTGGACCAACACTTCTAGAAAACGGGGTCCTTGTGGGCAACTCATTGGAGGGACACAAATAAGTCTTTGCCGACTTTTTGCTGAAACTTAGGAGCGTTCACACCTAAGCCTCTTACAAGGTCAGCTGTTTAGCTAAACATGAGCTCATAATCTAAATTTACACAATATTGAAGAAATCAGCTACAAAGGGAGACAATCAGCAAAAACAATCAATACCAGAATTAGATTCCCTAGGCCACCCATCAGATGTTGGAATAATCAGGTGCTAGGCAGAAAATATACATAAACCTGGAAATGAAACAAGGAACAAGCATGTTTTCAAAGACTGGTAGGATCTCTAAAACATTTTTAAGGTACATGTCATTGATAAAGCTAAATACTCAAAGGTTGTTTAATACAACAAATTAAGCAGTGAGAAGAGTGAAATTATGCTGTTTAGAAAACTATGAAAATTGAGATTTTCTGCCTAATTATATAAGATGATTTCTCTAAAAAATACAGATTATTTCAAAGAATTATTGGCTGTGAAATAAGTTAAGGGTATTTCAAATGGCTTGTCTGCAAATAAAGGTGAGATGTAGGGAATCACAGAAAGCCGAGGGGATAATATGTCAATATATACATTGCTATATGGTGAACTAAGCCTTAGGCCGGCAACAGTGTAGAGGAATGGACCCTTAGAAACGTACAAGTAAGCTGGAATCTTTAAAAGTTCAAATCTTTATAAGTAAAAAGATTTATTCAAATGAATAACCAAGTGTTTTACTTGACATCAGAAAATCAAAACAATAAACCATGAGAACACAGAAAAAAGACAAATAAAGATATGAGCAGAACTTAATACAACAGAAAACGTATAAAATTCAGGTGATTTAGTAAGTCCAAAGAATATTCTTTGAAAAGATTTAAAAGACACACTTTGATTAAGGAAAACAAAAACATAAGTAAAGAATATACAGAAAGAATCAGGACAATGTTATAGCAGAGAATATATGAAATGCCAGTAAATTTGAACATTTCTGTAAAGCGGACCATTTCCTAGCTCCTAAAGTTTACCAAAACTGACACAAGAGGAAATCATTTAAGGTCATCATGTCTGCCCTTGGCATTCTCGGAACGCCCTGGCATCAGAATGCAGCATCTGTAGTCCATGGTAACCTGCGGAGAGGGGGCGTGGCTGAGGGAGTTTGGAAGACTGCCCTCACTGAGCGAGTGGGTGTGGCCATCTCTGCTGTGACTGAACAAAGTGCAGGGGAGCAGGGGGCCCAGGGCAGTGCCCTCAGAGCCCGGCAGACCCAGTGGGGTGTCACAAGCATTTAGGCCCAGGCCAAAGGGCGCCTTCTTTGTCTGCACAGCTGCCCAAACTCTCACCTTTCCACTCAGGCCGCCCTCTTATTTGAAGTGTGTTTGCAACCTGTCCGCGCAGTACACCTCGCTGCATAGCTAACCATAGGTCAGGGCATCGTACCTTCCTGCCAGGTGACCGAAGTTCGCAGGCAAATGGGTCCCTGGGAAACATGCGGAGAGGCTCCAGCCCGGGCCACTGGCCGCCCACTGGCCCTGCCCCAGATCGAAGGCTGAAAAGCAACCATGTCTGAGTCCACTGCCTCTCGAAAGAGTATTGGACCAACACTTGTAGAAAACGGGGTCCTTGCGGGCAACTCATTGGAGGGACACAAATAAATCTTTGCCGACTTTCTGCTGAAGCTTACCAGCGTTCACACCTAAGCCTCTTACAAGGTCAGCTGTTTAGCTAAACATGAGCTCATGATCTAAATTTACACAATATTGAAGAAATCAGCTACAAAGTGAGACAATCAGCAAAAACAATCAATACCAGAATGAGATTCCCTAGGCCATCCATCTGATGTTGGAATAATCAGGTGCAAGGCAGAAAACATACATAAAACTGGAACTGAAACAAGGAACAAGGAGGTTTTCAAAGGCTGGTAGGATCTCTAAAACATTTTTAAAGTACATGTCGTTGATAAACCTAAATACTCAAAGGTTGTTTAATACCACAGATTAAGCATTGAGAAGAGTGAAATTATGCTGTTTTGAAAACTATGGCAGGTGAGATTTTCTGCCTAATTATATAAGAAGGTTTCTCTAAAAAATAGACATTATTTCAAAGACTTATTGGCTGTGAAATAAGTTAAGTGTATTTCAAATGGCTTGTCTGCAAAGAAAGGTGAGATGTAGGGAATCACAGAAAGTCGAGGGGAAAATGTCAATATATACAATGCTATGTGGTGAACTAAGCCTTAGGCCAGCCACAATGTAGAGGACCTGACCCTTAGAAACTTAAAAGTGAGCTGGAATCTTTAAAAGTTCAAATCTTTATAAGTAAAAAGATTGATGAAAAAGAATAACCAAGTGTTTCAATTGACATCAGAAGATCAAAACAATAAACCCTGAGAACATAGAAAAAAGATAAATAAAGATATGAGCAGAACTTAATACCACAGAAAACGTATAAAATTCAGGTGAGGTAGTAAGTCCAAAGAATATTCTTTGAAAAGATTTAAAAGACACACTTTGATTAAGGAAAACACAAACATAATTAAAGAATACATAGAAAGAATCAGGACAATGTTATAGCAGAGAATATATGAAATGCCAGTAAATTTGAACATTTCTGTAAAGTTGACCATTTCCTAGCTCCTACAGTTTACCAAAACTGACACAAGAGGAAATCATTTAAGGTCATCATGTCTGCCCTTGGCATTCTCGTTACGCCCTGGCCTCAGAATGCAGCATCTGTAGTCCATGGTAACCTGCGGAGAGTGGGCGGGGCTGAGGGAGGCTGGAACACTGCCCTCACTGAGGGAGTGGGTGTGGCCATCTCTGCTGTGACTGAACCAAGGGCAGGGGAGCAGGGGGCCCAGGGAAGGGCACTCAGAGCTCGGCAGGCCCAGAGGGGTGTCACAAACATTTAGGCCCAGGCCATAGGGCACCTTCTTTGTCTGCACAGCTGCCCAAACTCTCACTTTTCCACTCAGGCCACCCACTTAGTTGAAGTGTGTGTGGAAGCTGTCCGCGCAGTATACCTCGCTGCACAGCTAACCATAGGTCTGGGCATCGTAGCTTCCTGCCAGGTGACCGAAGTTCGCAGGAGAGATGATTCCCAGGTTCACACGCAGAGAGGCTCCTGCCCGGGCCACAGGCCGCCCACTGCCCCTGCCCAAGATCGGGGGCCGAAAGCAGCCCTGTCTAAGTCCCCTACCCCTAGAGGGAGTATTGGACCAACACTTCTAGAAAACGGGGTCCTTGTGGGCAATTCATTGGAGGGACAAAAATAAATCTTTGCCGACTTTTTGCTGCAACTTACGAGCGTTCACACCTAAGCCTCTTACAAGGTCAGGTGTTTAGATAAACATGAGCTCATGATCTAAATTTACACAATATTGAAGAAATCAGCTATAAAGGGAGACAATCAGCAAAAACAATCAATACCAGAATTAGATTCCCTAGGCCATCCTTGAGATGTTGGAATAATCAGGTTCTAGGCAGAAAATATACATAAACCTGGAACTGAAACAAGGAACAAGCATGTTTTCAAAGACTGGCAGGATCTCTAAAACATTTTCAAAGTACATGTCATTGATAAAGCTAAATACTCAAATGTTGTTTAATACAACAAATTAAGCAGTGAGAAGAGTGAAATTATGCTGTTTAGAAAACTATGGAAGTTGAGATTTTCTGCCTAATTATATAAGATGATTTCTCTAAAAAATACACATTATTTCAAAGAATTATTGGCTGTGAAATAAGTTAAGGGTATTTCAAATGGCTTGTCTGCAAAGAAAGGTGAGATGTAGGGAACCACAGAAAGCCGAGGGGATAATATGTCAATATATACATTGCTATATGGTGAACTAAGCCTTAGGCCGGCAACAGTGTAGAGGAATGGACCCTTAGAAACGTACAAGTAAGCTGGAATCTTTAAAAGTTCAAATCTTTATAAGTAAAAAGATTTATTCAAATGAATAACCAAGTGTTTTACTTGACATCAGAAAATCAAAACAATAAACCCTGAGAACACAGAAAAAAGACAAATAAAGATATGAGCAGAACTTAATACAACAGAAAACGTATAAAATTCAGGTGATTTAGTAAGTCCAAAGAATATTCTTTGAAAAGATTTAAAAGACACACTTTGATTAAGGAAAACAAAAACATAAGTAAAGAATATACAGAAAGATTCAGGACAATGTTATAGCAGAGAATATATGAAATGCCAGTAAATTTGAACATTTCTGTAAAGCGGACCATTTCCTAGCTCCTAAAGTTTACCAAAACTGACACAAGAGGAAATCATTTCAGGTCATCATGTCTGCCCTTGGCATTCTCGGAACGCCCTGGCCTCAGAATGCAGCATCTGTAGTCCATGGTAACCTGCGGAGAGGGGGCATGGCTGAGGGATATTGGAAGAGTGCCCTCACTGAGGGAGTGGGTGTGGCCATCTCTGCTGTGACTGAACAAAGGGCAGGGGAGCAGGGGGCCCAGGGCTGGGCCCTCAGAGCCCGGCAGACTCAGTGGGGTGTCACAAGCATTTAGGCCCAGGCCAAAGGGCGCCTTCTTTGTCTGCACAGCTGCCCAAACTCTCACCTTTCCACTCAGGCCGCCCTCTTATTTGAAGTGTGTTTGGAACCTGTCCGCGCAGTACTCCTCGCTGCACAGCTCACCATAGGTCAGGGCATCGTACCTTCCTGACAGGTGACCGAAGTTCGCAGGCAAATGGGTCCCTGGGACACATGTGGAGAGGCTCCTGCCCGGGCCACAGGCCGCCCACAGCCCCTGCCCCAGATCGAAGGCTGAAAAGCAGCCATGTCTGAGTCCACTGCCTCTCGAAGGAGTATTGGACCAACACTTGTAGAAAACGGGGTCCCTGCGGGCAACTCATTGGAGGGACACAAATAAATCTTTGCCGACTTTCGGCTGAAGCTTACCAGCGTTCACACCTAAGCCTTTTACAAGGTCAGCTGTTTAGCTAAACATGAGCTCATGATCTAAATTTACACAATATTGAAGAAATCAGCTACAAAGGGAGGCAATCAGCAGAAACAATCAATACCATAATGAGATTCCCTAGGCCATCCATCTGATGTTGTAATAATCAGGTGCAAGGCAGAAAATATACATAAAACTGGCACTGAAACAAGGAACAAGGAGGTTTTCAAAGGCTGGTAGGATCTCTAAAACATTTTTAAACTATATGTCGTTGATAAACCTAAATACTCAAAGGTTGTTTAATACCACAGATTAAGCATTGAGAAGAGTGAAATTATGCTGTTTTGAAAACTATGGCAGGTGAGATTTTCTGCCTAATTATATAAGAAGATTTCTCTAACAAATAGACATTATTTCAAAGACTTATTGGCTGTGAAATAAGTTAAGTGTATTTCAAATGGCTTGTCTGCAAAGAAAGGTGAGATGTAGGGAATCACAGAAAGTCGAGGGGAAAATGTCAATATATACATTGCTATGTGGTGAACTAAGCCTTAGTCCAGCCACAATGTACAGGACCTGACCCTTAGAAACATAAAAATGAGCTGGAATCTTTAAAAGTTCAAATCTTTATAAGTAAAAATATTGATGAAAATGAATAACCAAGTGTTTTAATTGACATCAGAAGATCAAAACAATAAACCCTGAGAACATAGAAAAAAGATAAATAAAGATATGAGCAGAACTTAATACCACAGAAAACGTATAAAATTCAGGTGAGGTAGTAAGTCCAAAGAATATTCTTTGAAAAGATTTAAAAGACACACTTTGATTAAGGAAAACACAAACATAATTAAAGAATATATAGAAAGAATCAGGACAATGTTATAGAAGAGAATATATGAAATGCCAGTAAATTTGAACATTTCTGTAAATTTGACCATTTCCTAGCTCCTACAGTTTACCAAAACTGACACAAGAGGAAATCATTTAAGGTCATCATGTCTGCCCTTTGCATTCTCGGAACGCCCTGGCCTCAGAATGCAGCATCTGAAGTCCATGGTTACCTGCAGAGAGTGGGCGGGGCTGAGGGAAGCTGGAACACTGCCCTCACTGAGGGAGTCGGTGTGGCCAGCTCTGCTGTGACTGAACAAAGGGCAGGGGAGCTGGGGGCCCAGGGCAGGGACCTCAGAGCACGGCGGGCCCAGTGGAGTGTCACAAGCATTTAGGCCCAGGCCATAGGGCGCCTTCTTTGTCTGCACAGCTACACAAACTCTCACTTTTCCACTCAGGCCACTCACTTAGTTGAAGTGTGTGTGGAACCTGTCCACGCAGTATACCTCGCTGCACAGCTAACCATAGGTCTGGGCATCGTAGCTTCCTGCCAGGTGACCGAAGTTCGCAGGAGAGATGATTCCCAGGTTCACACGCAGAGAGGCTCCTGCCCGGGCCACAGGCCGCCCAATGCCCCTGCCCAAGATCGGGGGCCGAAAGCAGCCCTGTCTAAGTCCCCTACTCCTAGAAGGAGTATTAGACCAACACTTCTAGAAAACGGGGTCCTTATGGGCAACTCATTGGTGGGACACAAATAAATCTTTCCCGACTTTTTGCTGAAACTTATGAGTGTTCACACCTAAGCCTCTTACAAGGTCAGCTGTTTAGCTAAACATGAGCTCATGATCTAAATTTACACAATAATGAAGAAATCAGGTACAAAGTGAGACAATCAGCAAAAACAATCAATACCAGAATTAGATTCCCTAGGCCATCCTTGAGATGTTGGAATAATCAGGTTCTAGGCAGAAAATATACATAAACCTGGAAATGAAACAAGGAACAAGCATGTTGTCAAAGACTGGTAGGATCTCTAAAACATTTTTAAAGTACATGTCATTGATAAAGCTAATTACTCAAAGGTTGTTTAATACAACAAATTAAGCAGTGAGAAGAGTGAAATTATGCTGTTTAGAAAACTATGGAAGGTGAGATTTTCTGCCTAATTATATAAGATGATTTCTCTAAAAAATACACATTATTTCAAAGAATTATTGGCTGTGAAATAAGTTAAGGGTATTTCAAATGGCTTGTCTGCAAAGAAAGGTGAGATGTAGGGAATCACAGAAAGCCGAGGGGATAATATGTCAATATATACATTGCTATATGGTGAACTTAGCCTTAGGCCGTCAACAGTGTAGAGGAATGGTCCCTTAGAAACGTACAAGTAAGCTGGAATCTTGAAAAGGTCAAATCTTTATAAGTAAAAATATTTATTAAAATGAATAACCAAGTGTTTTACTTGACATCAGAAAATCAAAATAATAAACCCTGAGAACATAGAAAAAAGATAAATAACGATATGAGCAGAACTTAATACAACAGAAAACGTATAAAATTCAGGTGATTTAGTAAGTCCAAAGAATATTCTTTGAAAAGATTTAAAAGACACACTTTGATTAAGGAAAACAAAAACATAAGTAAAGAATATACAGAAAGAATCAGGACAATGTTATAGCAGAGAATATATGAAATGCCAGTAAATTTGAACATTTCTGTAAAGCGGACCATTTCCTAGCTCCTAAAATTTACCAAAACTGACACAAGAGGAAATCATTTAAGGTCCTCATGTCTGCCCTTGGCATTCTCGGAACGCCCTGGCCTCAGAATGCAGCATCTGTAGTACATGGTAACCTGCGGAGAAAGGGCGTGGCTGAGGGAGGTTGGAAGTCTGCCCTCACTGAGGGAGTGGGTGTGGCCATCTCTGCTGTGACTGAACAAAGGGCAGGGGAGCAGGGGGCCCAGGGGAGGGCCCTCAGAGCCCGGCAGACCCAGTGGGGTGTCACAAGCATTTAGGCCCAGGCCAAAGGGCGCCTTCTTTGTCTGCACAGCTGCCCAAACTCTCACCTTTCCACTCAGGCCGCCCTCTTATTTGAAGTGTGTTTGGAACCTGTCCGCGCAGTACTCCTCGCTGCACAGCTCACCATAGGTCAGGGCATCGTAGCTTCCTGCCAGGTGACCGAAGTTCGCAGGCAAATGGGTCCCTGGGACACATGCGGAGAGGCTCTTGCCCGGGCCACAGGCCGCCCACTGGCCCTGCCCCAGATCGAAGGCTGAAAAGCAGCCATGTCTGAGTCCACTGCCTCTCGAAGGAGTATTGGACCAACACTTGTAGAAAACGGGGTCCTTGCGGACAACTCATTGGAGGGACACATATATCTCTTTGCCGACTTTCTGCTGAAGCTTACCAGCGTTCACACCTAAGCCTCTTACAAGGTCAGCTGTTTAGCTAAACATGAGCTCATGATCTAAATTTACACAATATTGAAGAAATCAGATGCAAAGTGAGACAATCAGCAAAACAATGAGTACCAGAATGAGATTCCCTGGGCCATCCATCTGATGTTGGAATAATCAGGTGCAAGGCAGAAAATTTACATAAAACTGGAACTGAAACAAGGAACAAGGAGGTTTTCAAAGGCTGGTAGGATCTCTAAAACATTTTTAAAGTACAAGTCGTTGATGAACCTAAATACTCAAAGGTTGTTTAATACCACAGATTAAGCATTGAGAAGAGTGAAATTATGTTGTTTTGAAAACTATGGCAGGTGGGATTTTCTGCCTAATTATATAAGAAGATTTCTCTAAAAAATAGACATTATTTCAAAGACTTATTGGCTGTGAAATAAGTTAAGTGTATTTCAAATGGCTTGTCTGCAAAGAAAGGTGAGATGTAGGGAATCACAGAAAGTCGAGGGGAAAATGTCAATATATACATTGCTATGTGGTGAACTAAGCCTTAGGCCAGCCACAATGTAGAGGACCTGACCCTTAGAAACTTAAAAGTGAGCTGGAATCTTTAAAAGTTCAAATCTTTATAAGTAAAAAGATTGATGAAAATGAATAACCAAGTGTTTTAATTGACATCAGAAGATCAAAACAATAAACCCTGATAACATAGAAAAAAGATAAATAAAGATATGAGCAGAACTTAATACCACAGAAAACGTATAAAATTCAGGTGAGGTAGTAAGTCCAAAGAATATTCTTTGAAAAGATTTAAAAGACACACTTTGATTAAGGAAAACACAAACATAATTAAATAATATATAGAAAGAATCAGGGCAAAGTTATAGAAGAGAATATATGAAATGCCAGTAAATTTGAACATTTCTGTAAAGTTGACCATTTCCTAGCTCCTACAGTTTACCAAAACTGACACAAGAGGAAATCATTTAAGGTCATCATGTCTGCCCTTGGCATTCTCAGAACGCCCTGGCCTCAGAATGCAGCATCTGTAGTCCATGGTAACCTGCGGAGAGTGGGCGGGGCTGAGGGAGGCTGGAACACTGCCCTCACTGAGGGAGTCGGTGTGGCCATCTCTGCTGTGACTGAACAAAGGGCAGGGGAGCAGGGGGACCAGGGCAGGGCCCTCAGAGGACGGCAGGCCCAGTGGTGTGTCACAAGCCTTTAGGCCCAGGCCATAGGACACCTTCTTTGTCTGCACAGCTACACAAACTCTCACTTTTACACTCAGGCCACCCACTTAGTTGAAGTGTGTGTGGAACCTGTCCGCGCAGTATACCTCGCTGCACAGCTAACCATAGGTCTGGGCATCGTAGCTTCCTGCCAGGTGACCGAAGTTCGCAGGAGAGATGATTCCCAGGTTCACACGTAGAGAGGCTCCTGCCAGGGCCACAGGCCGCCCACTGCCCCTGCCCAAGTTCGGGGGCCGAAAGCAGCCCTGTCTAAGTCCCCTACCCCTAGAGGGAGTATTGGACCAACACTTCTAGAAAACGGGGTCCTTGTGGGCAACTCATTGGAGGGACACAAATAAATCTTTGCCGACTTTTTGCTGAAACTTAGGAGCGTTCACACCTATGCCTCTTACAAGGTCAGCTGTTTAGCTAAACCTGAGCTCATGATCTAAATTTACACAATATTGAAGAAATCAGCTACAAAGGGAGACAATCAGCAAAAACAATCAATACCAGAATTAGATTCCTTAGGCCACCCATCAGATGTTGGAATAATCAGGTGCTAGGCAGAAAATATACATAAACCTGGAAATGAAACAAGGAACAAGGAGGTTTTCAAAGACTGGTAGGATCTCTAAAACATTTTTAAAATACATGTCATTGATAAAGCTAAATACTGAAAGGTTCTTTAATACAACAAATTAAGCAGTGAGAAGAGTGAAATTATGCTGTTTAGAAAACTATGGAAGGTGAGATTTTCTGCCTAATTATATAAGATGATTTCTCTAAAAAATACACATTATTTCAAAGAATTATTGGCTGTGAAATAAGTTAAGGGTATTTCAAATGGCTTGTCTGCAAAGAAAGGTGAGATGTAGGGAATCACAGAAAGCCGAGGGGATAATATGTCAATATATACATTGCTAATGGTGATCTAAGCCTTAGGCCGGCAACAGTGTAGAGGAATGGACCCTTAGAAACGTACAAGTAAGCTGGAATCTTTAAAAGTTCAAATCTTTATAAGTAAAAAGATTTATTAAAATGAATAACCAAGTGTTTTACTTGACATCATAAAATCAAAACAATAAACCCTGAGAACATAGAAAAAAGATAAATAAAGATATGAGCAGAACTTAATACAACAGAAAACTTATAAAATTCAGGTGATTTAGTAAGTCCAAAGAATATTCTTTGAAAAGATTTAAAAGACACACTTTGATTAAGGAAAACAAAAACATAAGTAAAGAATATACAGAAAGAATCAGGACAATGTTATAGCAGAGAATATATGAAATGCCAGTAAATTTGAACATTTCTGTAAAGCGGACCATTTCCTAGCTCCTAAAGTTTACCAAAACTGACACAAGGGGAAATCATTTAAGGTCATCATGTCTGCCCTTGGCATTCTCGGAACGCCCTGGCCTCAGAATGCAGCATCTGTAGTCCATGGTAACCTGCGGAGAGGGGACGTGGCTGAGGGAGCTTGGAAGTCTGCCTTCACTGAGGGAGTGGGTGTGGCCATCTCTGCTGTGACTGAACAAAGGGCAGGGGAGCAGGGGGCCCAGGGCAGGGCCCTCAGAGCCCGGCAGACCCAGTGGGGTGTCACAAGCATTTAGGCCCAGGCCAAAGGGCGCCTTCTTTGTCTGCACAGCTGCCCAAACTCTCACCTTTCCACTCAGGCCGCCCTCTTATTTGAAGTGTGTTTGGAACCTGTCCGCGCAGTACTCCTCGCTGCACAGCTAACCATAGGTCAGGGCATCGTAGCTTCCTGCCAGGTGACCGAAGTTCGCAGGCAAATGGGTCCCTGGGACACATGCGGAGAGGCTCTTGCCCGGGCCACAGGCCGCCCACAGGCCCTGCCCCAGATCGAAGGCTGAAAAGCAGCCATGTCTGAGTCCACTGCCTCTCGAAGGAGTATTGGACCAACACTTGTTGAAAACGGGGTCCTTGCGGGCAACTCATTGGAGGGACACAAATAAATCCTTGCCGACTTTCTGCTGAAGCTTACCAGCGTTCACACCTAAGCCCCTTACAAGGTCAGCTGTTTAGCTAAACAAGAGCTCATGATCTAAATTTACACAATATTGAAGAAATCAGCTACAAAGTGAGACAATCAGCAAAAACAATCAATACCAGAATGAGATTCCCTAGGCCATCCATCTGATGTTGTTATACTCAGGTGCAAGGCAGAAAATATACATAAAACTGGAACTGAAACAAGGAACAAGGAGGTTTTCAAAGGCTGGTAGGATCTCTAAAACATTTTTAAAGTACATATCATTGATAAACCTAAATATTCAAAGGTTATTTAATACCACAGATTAAGCATTGAGAAGAGTGAAATTATGCTGTTTTGAAAACTATGGCAGGTGAGATTTTCTGCCTAATTATATAAGAAGATTTCTCTAAAAAATAGACATTATTTCAAAGACTTATTGGCTGTGAAATAAGTTAAGTGTATTTCAAATGGCTTGTCTGCAAAGAAAGGTGAGATGTAGGGAATCACAGAAAGTCGAGGGGAAAATGTCAATATATACATTGCTATATGGTGAACTAAGCCTTAGGCCAGCCACAATGTAGAGGACCTGACCTTTAGAAACTTAAAAGTGAGCTGGAATCTTTAAAAGTTCAAATCTTTATAAGTAAAAAGATTGATGAAAATGAATAACCAAGTGTTTTAATTGACATCAGAAGATCAAAACAATAAACCCTGAGAACATAGAAAAAATATAAATAAAGATATGAGCAGAACTTAATACCACAGAAAACGTATAAAATTCAGGTGATTTAGTAAGTCCAAAGAATATTCTTTGAAAAGATTTAAAAGAAACACTTTGATTAACGAAAACAAAAACATAAGTAAAGAATATATAGAAAGAATCAGGACAAAGTTATAGCAGAGAATATATGAAATGCCAGTAAATTTGAACATTTCTGTAAAGTTGACCATTTCCTTGCTCCTACAGTTTACCAAAACTGACACAAGAGGTAATCATTTAAGGTCATCATGTCTGCCCTTGGCATTCTCAGAACGCCCCGGCCTCAGAATGCAGAATCTGTAGTCCATGGTATCCTGCGGAGAGTGGGCGGGGCTGAGGGAGGCTGGAACACTGCCCTCACCGAGGGAGTCGGTGTGGCCATCTCTGCTGTGACTGAACAATGTGCAGGGGAGCAGGGGGCCCAGGGCAGGGCCCTCAGAGCACGGCAGGCCCAGTGGTGTGTCACAAGCCTTTAGGCCCAGGCCATAGGGCACCTTCTTTGTCTGCACAGCTGCGCAAACTCTCACTTTTCAACTCAGGCCACCCACTTAGTTGAAGTGTGTGTGGAACCTGTCCGCGCAGTATACCTCGCTGCACAGCTAACCATAGGTCTGGGCATCGTAGCTTCCTGCCAGGTGACCGAAGTTCGCAGGAGAGTTGATTCCTAGGTTCACACGCAGAGAGGCTCCTGCCCGGGCCACAGGCCGCCCACTGCACCTGCCCAAGATCGGGGGCCGAAAGCAGCCCTTTCTAAGTCCCTACAGCTAGAGGGAGTATTGGACCAACACTTCTAGAAAACGGGGTCCTTGTGGGCAACTCATTGGAGGGACACAAATAAATCTTTGCCGACTTTTTGCTGAAACTTACGAGCGTTCACACCTAAGCCTCTTACAAGGTCAGCTGTTTAGCTAAACATGAGCTCATGATCTAAATTTACACAATATTGAAGAAATCAGCTACAAAGGGAGACAATCAGCAAAAACAATCAATACCAGAATTAGATTCCCTAGGCCACCCATCAGATGTTGGAATAATCAGGTGCTAGGCAGAAAATATACATAAACCTGGAAATGAAACAAGGAACAAGGAGGTTTTCAAAGACTGGTAGGATCTCTAAAACATTTTTAAAGTACATGTCATTGATAAAGCTAAATACTGAAAGGTTGTTTAATACAACAAATTAAGCAGTGAGAAGAGTGAAATTATGCTGTTTAGAAAACTATGGAAGGTGAGATTTTCTGCCTAATTATATAAGATGATTTCTCTAAAAAATAGACATTATTTCAAAGACTTATTGGCTGTGAAATAAGTTAAGGGTATTTCAAATGGCTTGTCTGCAAAGAAAGGTGAGATGTAGGGAATCACAGAAAGCCGAGGGGATAATATGTCAATATATACATTGCTAATGGTGATCTAAGCCTTAGGCCGGCAACAGTGTAGAGGAATGGACCCTTAGAAACGTACAAGTAAGCTGGAATCTTTAAAATTTCAAATCTTTATAAGTAAAAAGATTTATTAAAATGAATAACCAAGTGTTTTACTTGACATCAGAAAATCAAAACAATAAACCCTGAGAACATAGAAAAAAGATAAATAAAGATATGAGCAGAACTTAATACAACAGAAAACTTATAAAATTCAGGTGATTTAGTAAGTCCAAAGAATATTCTTTGAAAAGGTTTAAAAGACACACTTTGATTAAGGAAAACAAAAACATAAGTAAAGAATATACAGAAAGAATCAGGACAATGTTATAGCAGAGAATATATGAAATGCCAGTAAATTTGAACATTTCTGTAAAGCGGACCATTTCCTAGCTCCTAAAGTTTACCAAAACTGACACAAGAGGAAATCATTTAAGGTCATCATGTCTGCCCTTGGCATTCTCGGAACGCCCTGGCCTCAGAATGCAGCATCTGTAGTCCATGGTATCCTGCGGAGAAGGGGCGTGGCTGAGGGAGGTTGGAAGACTGCCCTCACTGAGGGAGTGGGTGTGGCCATCTCTGCTGTGACTGAACAAAGGGCAGGGGAGAAGGGGGCCCATGGGAGGGCCCTCAGAGCCCGGCAGACCCAGTGGGGTGTCACAAGCATTTAGGCCCAGGCCAAAGGGCGCCTTCTTTGTCTGCAGAGCTGCCCAAACTCTCACCTTTCCCCTCAGGCCGCCCTCTTATTTGAAGTGTGTTTGGAACCTGTCCGCGCAGTACACCTCGCTGCACAGCTAACCATAGGTCAGGGCATCGTACCTTCCTGCCAGGTGACCGAAGTTCACAGGCAAATGGGTCCCTGGGACACATGCGGAGAGGCTCCTGCCCGGGCCACAGGGCGCCCACAGGCCCTGCCCCAGATCCAAGGCTGAAAAGCAGCCATGTCTGAGTCCACTGCCTCTCGAAGGAGTATTGGACCAACACTTGTAGAAAACGGGTTCCTTGCGGGCCACTCATTGGAGGGACACAAATAAATCTTTGCCGACTCTCTGCTGAAGCTTACCAGCGTTCACACCTAAGCCTCTTACAAGGTCAGCTGTTTAGCTAAACATGAGCTCATGATCTAAATTTACACAATATTGAAGAAATCAGCTGCAAAGTGAGACAATCAGCAAAACAATCAATACCAGAATGAGATTCCCTAGGCCATCTATCTGCTGTTGGAATAATCAGGTGCAAGGCAGAAAATATACATAAAACTGGAACTGAAACAAGGAACAAGGAGGTTTTCAAAGGCTATTAGGATCTCTCAAACATTTTTAAAGTACATGTCGTTGATAAACCTAAATACTCAAAGGTTGTTTAATACCACAGATTAAGCATTGAGAAGATTGAAATTATGTTGTTTTGAAAACGATGGCAGGTGGGATTTTGTGCCTAATTATATAAGAAGATTTCTCTAAAAAATAGACATTATTTCAAAGACTTATTGGCTGTGAAATAAGTTAAGTGTATTTCAAATGGCTTGTCTGCAAAGAAAGGTGAGATGTAGGGAATCACAGAAATTCGAGGGGAAAATATCAATATATACATTGCTATATGGTGAACTAAGCCTTAGGCCAGCCACAATGTAGAGGACCTGACCCTTAGAAACTTAAAAGTGAGCTGGAATCTTTAAAAGTTCAAATCTTTATAAGTAAAAAGATTGATGAAAATGAATAACCAAGTGTTTTAATTGACATCAGAAGATCAAAACAATAAACCCTGAGAACATAGAAAAAATATAAATAAAGATATGAGCAGAACTTAATACCACAGAAAACGTATAAAATTCAAGTGAGGTAGTAAGTCCAAAGAATATTCTTTGAAAAGATTTAGAAGACACACTTTGATTAAGGAAAACACAAACATAATTAAATAATATATAGAAAGAATCAGGGCAAAGTTATAGCAGAGAATATATGAAATGCCAGTAAATTTGAACATTTCTGTAAAGTTGACCATTTCCTAGCTCCTACAGTTTACCAAAACTGACACAAGAGGAAATCATTTAAGGTCATCATGTCTGCCCTTGGCATTCTTAGAACGCCCTGGCCACAGAATGCAGCATCTGTAGTCCATGGTAACCTGCGGAGAGTGGGCGTGGCTGAGGGAGGCAGGAACACTGCCCTCACTGAGGGAGTCGGTGTGGCCATCTCCGCTGTGACTGACCAAAGGGCAGGGGAGCAGGGGGCCCAGGTCAGGGCCCTCAGAGCCCGGCCGGCCCAGTGGTGTGTCACAAGCCTTTAGGCCCAGGCCATAGGGCACCTTCTTTGTCTGCACAGCTGCCCAAACTCTCACTTTTCCACTCAGGCCACCCACTTAGTTGAAGTGTGTGTGGAACCTGTCCGCGAAGTATACCTCGTTGCACAGCTAACCATAGGTCTGGGCATCGTAGCTTCCTGCCAGGTGACCGAAGTTCGCAGGAGAGATGATTCCCAGGTTCACACGCAGAGAGGCTCCTACCCGGGCTTCAGGCCGCCCACTGCCCCTGCCCAACATCGGGGGCCGAAAGCAGCCCTGTCTAAGTCCCCTACCCCTAGAGGGATTATTGGACCAACACTTCTAGAAAACGGGGTCCTTGCGGGCAACTCATTGGAGGGACACAAATAAATCTTTGCCGACTTTCTGCTGAAACTTACGAGCGTTCACACCTAAGCCTCTTACAAGGTCAGATGTTTAGCTAAACATGAGCTCATGATCTAAATTTACACAATAATGAAGAAATCAGCTACAAAGGGAGACAATCAGCAAAAACAATCAATACCAGAATTAGATTCCCTAGGCCACCCATCAGATGTTGGAATAATCAGGTGCTAGGCAGAAAATATACATAAACCTGGAAATGAAACAAGGAACAAGCATGTTTTCAAAGACTGGTAGGATCTCTAAAACATTTTTAAAGTACATGTCATAGATAAAGCTAAATACTCAAAGGTTGTTTAATACAACAAATTAAGCAGTGAGAAGAGTGAAATTATGCTGTTTAGAAAACTATGGAAGGTGAGATTTTCTGCCTAATTATATAAGATGATTTCTCTAAAAAATACACATTATTTCAAAGACTTATTGGCTGTGAAATAAGTTAAGGGTATTTCAAATGGCTTGTCTGCAAAGAAAGGTGAGATGTAGGGAATCACAGAAAGCCGAGGGGATAATATGTCAATATATACATTGCTATATGGTGAACTAAGCCTTAGGCCGGCAACAGTGTAGAGGAATGGACCCTTAGAAACGTACAAGTAAGCTGGAATCTTTAAAAATTCAAATCTTTATAAGTAAAAAGATTTACTAAAATGAATAACCAAGTGTTTTACTTGACATCAGAAAATCAAAACAATAAACCATGAGAACATAGAAAAAAGATAAATAAAGATATGAGCAGAACTTAATACAACAGAAAACGTATAAAATTCAGGTGATTTAGTAAGTCCAAAGAATATTCTTTGATAAGATTTAAAAGACACACTTTGATTAAGGAAAACAAAAACATAAGTAAAGAATATACAGAAAGAATCAGGACAATGTTATAGCAGAGAATATATGAAACGCCAGTAAATTTGAACATTTCTGTAAAGCGGACCATTTCCTAGCTCCTAAAGTTTACCAAAACTGACACAAGAGGAATTCATTTAAGGTCATCATGACTGCCCCTGGCATTCTCGGAACGCCCTGGCCTCAGAATGCAGAATCTGTAGTCCATGGTAACCTGCGGAGAGTGGGCGGGGCTGAGGGAGGCTGGAACACTGCCCTCACTGAGGGAGTCGGTGAGGCCATCTCTGCTGTGAATCAACAAAGGGCAGGGGAGCAGGGGGCCCAGGGCTGGGCCCTCAGAGCACGGCAGGCCCAGTGGTGTGTCACAAGCCTTTAGGCCCAGGCCATAGGGCACCTTCTCTGTCGGCACAGCTGCCCAAACTCTCACTTTTCCACTCAGGCCACCCACTTAGTTGAAGTGTGTGTGGAAGCTGTCCGTGCAGTATACCTCGCTGCACAGCTAACCATAGGTCTGGGCATCGTAGCTTCCTGCCAGGTGACCGAAGTTCGCAGGAGAGTTGATTCCCAGGTTCACACGCAGAGAGGCTCCTGCCCGGGCCACAGGCAGCCCACTGCCCCTGCCCAAGATCGGGGGCCGAAAGCAGCCCTGTCTAAGTCCCCTACCCCTAGACGGAGTATTGGACCAACACTTCTAGAAAACGGGGTCCGTGTGGGCAACTCATTGGAGGGACACAAATAAATCTTTGCCTACTTTTTAATGAAACTTACGAGCGTTCACACCTAAGCCTCTTACAAAGTCAGATGGTTACCTAAACATGAGCTCATGATCTAAATTTACACAATAATGAAGAAATCAAATACCGGGGGAGACAATCAGCAAAAACAATCAATACCATAATTAGATTCCCTAGGCCATCCTTTAGATGTTGGAATAATCAGGTGTAAGGCAGAAAATATACACAAGACTGGAACTGAAACAAGGAAAAAGGATGTTTTCAAAGACTGGTAGGATCTCTAAAACATTTTTAAAGTACATGTCATTGATAAAGCTAAATACTCAAAGGTTTTATAATGCAACAGATTCATCCTTGAGAAGAGTGAAATTATGCTGTTTTGAAAACTATGGCAGGTGAGATTTTCTGCCTAATAGTATGAGAAGATTTCTCTAAAAATACACATTATTTCAAAGACATATAAGCTGTGAAATAAGTTAAGGGTATTTCAAATGGCTTGTCTGCAAAGAAAGGGGAGATGTAGGGAATCACAGAAAGTCGAGGGGAAAATAAGTCAATATACACTTTACTATATTGTGAACAAAGCCTTAGGCCAGCAACAATGTAGAGAACGTGACCCTTAGAAACGTACAAGTAAGCTGGTATCTTCAAAAGTTCAAATCTTTATAAGTAAAAAGATTTATTAAAATGAGTAACCAAGTGTTTTAATTGACATCAGAAGATCAAAACAATAAACCCTGAGAACATAGAAAAAAGAAAAATAAAGATATGAGCAGAACTTAATACAACGGAAATCGTATAAAATTCAGGTGATGTAGTAAGTCCAAAGAATATTCATTGACAAGATTTAAAAGACACACTTTGATTAAGGAAAAAAAAACATAAGGAAAGAATATACAGAAAGAATCAGGACAATGTTATAGCAGAGAATATCTGAAATGCCAGTAAATTTGAACATTTGTGTAAAGTGGACCATTTCCTAGCTCCTAAACTTTACCAAAACTGACACAAGAGGAAATCATTTAAGGTCATCATGTCTGCCCATGGCATTCTCGGAAAGCCCTGGCCTCAGAATGCAGCATCTGTAGTGCATGGGAACCTGCGGAGAGGGGGCGGGGCTGAGGGAGGTTGGAACACTGCCCTCACTGAGTGAGTGGGTGAGGCCATCTCTGCAGTAACTGAACAAACATCAGGGGAGCAGTGGTCCCAGTGCAGGGCCCTCAGAGCCCGGCAGGCCCAGTGGGGTGTCACAAGCATTTAGGCCCAGGACAAAGGGCACCTTCTTTGTCTGCACAGCTGCCCAAACTCTCACCTTTCCACTCAGGCCGCCCTCTTACTTGAAGTGTGTGTGGAACCTGTCCGCGCAATACACCTCGCTGCACAGCAAACCATAGGTCTGGGCATCGTTACTTCCTGCCAGGTGACCGTAGTTCGCAGTCAAATGCGTCCCTGGGACCCACGCGGAGAGGCTCCTGCCCGGACCAAAGGCCGCCCACTGGCACTGCCACTGCTCGTGGGGCGCAAAGCAGCCCTGTCTGAGGCCGTGCCTCTAGAGGGAGTATTGGACCAACACTTGTAGAAAACGGAGTCCTCGCGGGCAACTCATTGGAGGTACACAAATAAATCTTTGCGGACTTTCTGATGAAGTTTACGAGTGTTCACACCTAAACATCTTACAAGGTCAGATGTTTAGCTAAACATGAGCTTATGATCTAAATTTACACAATAATGAAGAAATCAGCTACAGGGTGAGACAATCAGCAAAAACAATCAATACCAGAATTAGATTCCCTAGGCCATCCATCAGACGTTGGAATAATCAGGTGCAACGCAGAAAATATACTTGAAACTGGAACTGAAAAAAGGAACAAGGATGTTTTCAAAGAGTGCTAGGATCTCTAAAATATTTTTAAAGTACATGTCATTGATAAAGCTAAATACTCAAAGGTTGTGTGATACAACAGATTCATCATTAAGAAGAGTGAAATTATGCTGTTTTGAAAACTATGGCAGGTAACATTTTCTGCCTAATAATATGAGAAGATTTCTCTAAAAATACACATTACTTCAAAGACTTAATGGCTGTGTAATATGTTAAATGTATTTCAAATGGCTTGTCTGCAAAGAAAGGTGAGATGTAGGAAATCACAGAAAGTCGAGGGGAAAATAGGTCAATATATACTTTGCTACATTGTGAACTAAGCCATTGGCCATCAACAATGTAGAGGACCTGACCCTTAGAAACTTACAAGTAAGCTGGAATATTAAAAAGTTCAAATCTTTATAAGTAAAAAGATTTATTAAAATGAGTATCCAAGTGTTTTAATTGACATCAGAAGATCAAAGCAATAAACACTGAGAACATAGAAAAAAGAAAAATAAAGATATGAGCAGAACTTAGTACAACGGAAAACGTATAAAATTCAGGTGATGTAGTAAGTCCAAAGAATATTCTTTGACAAGATTTAAAAGACACACTTTGATTAAGGAAAACAAAAACATAAGTAAAGAATATACAGAAAGAATCAGGACAATGTTATAGCAGAGATTATCTGAAATGCCAGTAAATTTGAACATTTGTGTAAACTGAACCATTTCCTAGCTCCTAAAGTTTACCAAAACTGACACAAGAGGAAATCATTTAAGGTCATCATGTCTGCCCTTGGCATTCTCGGATCGCCCTGGCCTCAGAATGCAGCATCTGTAGTGCATGTTAACCTGCGCAGAGGGTGCGGGGCTGAGGGATTTTGGAACACTGCCTTCACTGAGGGAGTGGGTGTGGCCATCTCTGCTATGACTGAACAAAGGGCAGGGGAGCAGGGGGCCCAGGGCAGGGCCCTCAGAACCCGACATGCCCATTGGGGTGTCACAAGCATTTAGGCCTAGGCTACAGGGCGCCTTCTTTGTCTGCACACCTGCCCAAACTCTCACCTTTCCACTCAGGCCTCCGTCTTACTTGAAGTGTTTGTGGAACCTGTCCATGCAGTACACCTCGCTGCACAGCTAACCATAGGTCTGGGCATCGTGGCTTCCTGTCAGGTGACCGAAGTTCACAGGCAGTTGGGTCCCTGGGACACACGCGAATAGGCTCCTGACGGGGCCATAGGCCGCCCACTGCCTCTGCCCCAGATTGGGTGCCTCAAAGCAGCCCTGTCTGAGTCCCCTGCCTTTAGAGGGAGTATTGGACCAACACCTGTAGAAAACGCCGTCCTCGTGGGCAACTCATCGGAGGGACACAAATAAATCTTTGCTGACTTTCTGCTGAAGCTTACAAGCGTTCACACCTAAGCCTCTTACAAGGTTAGCTGTTTAGCTAAACGTGAGCTCATGATCTAAATTTACACAATAATGAAGAAATCAGCTACAAGGGGACATAATCAGCAAAAACAATCAATACCAGAATGAGATCCCCTATGCCATCCATCTGATGTTGGAATAATCAGGTGCAAGGCAGGAAATATACATAAAACGGGAACTGAAACAAGGAACAAGGAGGTTTTCAAAGGCTGGTAGGATCTCTAAAACATTTTTAAAGTACATGTCGTTGATAAACCTAAATACTCAAAGGTTGTTTAATGCCACAGATTAAGCATTGAGAAGAGTGAAATTATGCTGTTTTGAAAACTATGGAAGGTGAGATTTTCTGCCTAATTATATAAGAAGATTTCTCTAAAAAATACACATTATTTCAAAGACTTATTGGCTGTGCAATAAGTTTAGTGTATTTCAAATGGCTTGTCTGCAAAGAAAGGTGAGATGTAGGAAATCACAGAATTTCGAGTGGTAAATAGGTCAATATATACTTTGCTATATTGTGAACTAAGCCTTAGGCGAGCAACAATGTAGAGGACATGACCCTTAGAAACTTACAAGTAAGCTGGACTATGAAAAAGTTCAAACCTTTATAAGTAAAAAGATTAATTAAAATGAATAACCAAGTGTTTTAATTGACATCAGAAGATCAAAACAATAAACCCTGAGAACATAGAAAAAAGATAAATAAAGATATGAGCAGAAATTATTACAACAGAAAACGTATAAAATTCAGGTGAGGTAGTAAGTCCAAAGAATATTCTTTGACAAGATTTAAAAGACACACTTTGATTAAGGAAAACAAATCAAAAGTAAAGAATATACAGAAAGAATCAGGACAATGTTATAGCAGAGAATATATGAAATGCCAGTAAATTTGAACATTTCTGAAAGTGGACCATTTGCTAGCTCTTAAGTTTACCAAAACTGACACAAGAGGAAATCATTTAAGGTCATCATGTCTGCCCTTGGCATTCTCGAACGCCCTGGCCTCAGAATGCAGCATCTGTAGTCCATGGTAACCTGCGGAGAGGGGGCGGGGCTGAGGGAGGTTGGAACACTGCCCTCACAGAGGGAGTGTGTGTGGCCATCTCTGCTGTGACTGAACAAAGGGCAGGGGAGCAGGGGGCCCAGGGCAGGGCCCTCAGAGCCCGGCAGGCCCAGTGGGGTGTCACAAGCATTTAGGCCCAGGACAAAGGGCACCAGCTTTGTCTGCACAGCTGCCAAAACCCTCACCTTTCCACTCAGGCCGCCCTCTTACTTGAAGTGTGTGTGGAACATGTCCGCGCAGTACACCTCGCTGCACAGCCAACCATAGTTCTGGGCATCGTATCTTCCTGCCAGGTGACTGAAGTTCGCAGGCAGATGGGTCCCTGGGACACACGCGGAGAGTCTCCTGCCCGGGCCACAGGCTGCCGACTGCCACTGCAACAGATCGTGGGGCGCAAAGCAGCCCTGTCTGAGGCCGTGCCTCTAGAGGGAGTATTGGACAAACACTTGTAGAAAATGGGGTCCTCGCGGGCAACTCATTGGAGGGGCACAAATAAATCTTTGCGGACTTTCTGAAGAAGCTTACGAGTGTTCACACCTAAGCCTCTTACAAGGTCAGATGTTTAGCTAAACATGAGCTCATGATGTAAATTTACACAATAATGAAAAAATCAGCTACAGGGGGAGACAATCAGCAAAAACAATCAATACCAGAATTAGATTCCCTTGGCCATCCATCAGACGTTGGAATAATCAGGTGCAAGGCAGAAAATATACATAAAACTGGAACTGAAACAAGGAAGAAGGATGTTTTCAAAGACTGGTAGGATCTCTAAAACATTTTTAAAGTACATGTCATTGATAAACCAAATAGTCAAAGGTTGTGTAATACAACAGATTCATCATTGAGAAGAGAGAAATTATGCTGTTTTGAAAACTATTGCAGATCAGAATTTCTGCCTAAATATATAAAAAGATTTCTCTAAAAAATACACATTATTTCAAAGACTTATTGGCTGTTAAATAAGTTAAGGGTATTTCAACTAGCTTGTCTGCAAAGAAATGTGATATGTAGGAAATCACAGAAAGTCGAGGGGAAAATAGGTCAATATATACTTTGCAATATTGTGAACTAAGCCTTAGGCCAGCATCAATGTAGAGGACCTGATCCTTAGAAACTTACAAGTAAGCTGGAATCTTGAAAAATACAAATCTTTATAAGTAAAAAGATTTATTAAAAGGAAAAACCAAGTGTTTTAATTGACATCAGATTTTCAAAATAATAAACCTGAGAACATAGAAAAAAGATAAATAAAGATATGAACAGAACTTAATAAAAAGGAAAACGTATAAAATTCAGGTGATGTAGTAAGTCCAAAGAATATTCTTTGACAAGATTTAAAAGACACACTTTGATTAAGGAAAACAAACAAATAAGTAAAGAATATACAGATAAAATCAGGAGAATGTTGTAGCAGAGAATGTATTAAATGCCATTAAATTTGTATATTTCTGTAAAGTGGACCATTTCCTAGCTCCTAAAGTTTACCAAAATTGACACTAGAGGAAATCATTTAAGGTCATCATGTCTGCCCTTGGCATTCTCGGAACGCCCTGGCCTCAGAATGCAGCATCTGTAGTCCATGGTAACCTGCGGAGAGGGGGCGGGGCTGAGGGAGGTCGGAACACTGATCTCACTGAGGGAGTGGGTGTGGACATCTCTGCTGTGACTGAACAAAGGGCAGGGGAGAAGGGGGCCAAGGGCAGGGCCCACAGAGCCCGGCAGACCTAGTGGGGTGTCACAAGCCTTTAGACCTAGGCCAAAGGGCGACTTCTTTTTCTGCACCGCTGCGCAAACTCTCACCTTTCCAATCAGGCCGCCCTCTTACTTGAAGTGTGTGTGGAAACGGTCCGCAGAGTACACCTCACTGCACAGCTAACCGTAGGTCTGGGCATCGTAGCTTCCTGCCAGGTGACCGAAGTTCGCAGGCAGATGGGTCGTGGGACACATGCGGGGAGCCTCCTGCCCGGGCCACAGGCCGCCAAGAGCCACTACACCAGATCGGTGGCAGCAAAGCTGTCTTGTCTGAGTCCCTGCCTGTAGAGGGAGTATTTTACCAACACCTGTAGAAAACGGGGTCCTCGGGGTAACGCATTGCAGGGACACAAATAAATCTTTGCCGACTTTCTGCTGAAGCTTACGAGCGTTCACAACTAAGCCTCTTACAAGGTCAGCTGTTTAGCTAAACATGAGCTCATGATCTAAATTTACACACTAATGAAGAAATCAGCTACAAGGTGAGAAAAGCAGCAAAAACAATCAATACCACAATTAGATTCCATAGGCCCTCCATCAGATGTGGGAATAATCAAGTGCAAGGCAGAATATATACATAAAACTGGGACGGAAACAAGGAACAAGGATGTATTCAAAGACAGGTAGGATCTCTAAAACATTTATAAAGTACATGCCATTGATAAAGCGAAATACTCAAAGGTTGTGTAATACAACAGATTCATCATTGAGAAGAGTGAAATTATGCTGTTTTGAAAACTATGTCAGGTCATATTTTCTGCCTAATTATATAACAAGATTTCTCTGAAAAATATACATTATTTGAAAGACTTATTGGCTGTGAAATAAGTTAAGGGTATTTCAAATGGCTTCTCGGCAAAGAAAGGTGAGATGTAGGAAATCACAGAAAGTAGAGGGGAAAATAGGTCAATATATACTCTGCTATATTGTGAACTAAGCCTTAGGCCAGCAACAATGTAGAGGACCTGAGCCTTAGAAACTTACAAGTAAGCTGGAATCTTGAAAACTTCAAATCTTTATAAGTAAAAAGATTTATTAAAATGAATAACCAAGTGTTTTATTTGACATCAGAAGATCAAAACAATAAACCCTGAGAACATAGACAAAGATAAATAAATATATGAGCAGAACTTATTACAAAGGAAAACGTATAAAATTCAGGTGATGTAGTAAGTCCAAAGAATATTCTTTGACAAGATTCAAAAGACACACTTTTATTAAGGAAAACAAAGACATAAGTAAAGAATATACGGAGAGCATCAGCACAAAGTTATAGCAGAGAATATCGGAAATGCCTGTAAATTTGAACATTTGTGTTAACTGAACCATTACCTAGCTCCTAAAGTTTACCAAAACTGACACAAGAGGAAATCATTTAAGGTCATCATGTCTGCCCTTGGCATTCACAGAACGCCGTGGCCTCAGAATGCCGCATCTGTAGTCCATGGTAACCTGCGGAGAGGGGGCGTGGCTGAGGGAGGTTGGAACAATGCCCTCACTGAGGGAGTGGTTGTGGCCATCTCTGCTGTGACTGAACAAAGGGCAGGGGAGAATGGGGCCAAGGGCATGGCCCTCAGAGCGCGGCAGGCCCAGTCGGGTGTCACAAGCATTTAGGCCCAGGCCAAAGGGTGCCTTCTTTGTCTGCATAGCTGCCCAAACTCTCACATTTCCACTCAGGCCGCCATCTTACTTGAAGTGTGTGTGGAACCGGTCCGCACAGTACACCTCGCTGCACAGCTGACCATAGGTCTGGGCATCGTAAGCTTCCTGCCATGTGACCGAAGTTGGGAGGCAGTTGGGTCGTGGGACACACGTTGGGAGCCTCCTGCCCGGGCCAAAGGCCGCCAAAATCCACTACCCCAGATCGGTGGCAGCAAAGCAGTCCTGTCTGAGTCCCTGCCTCTAAGGGAGTATTTTAGCAACAGTTGTAGAAAACGGGGTCCTCGGCGTAGTGCATTGGAGGGACACAAATAAATCTTTGCCGACTTTCTGCTGAAGCTTACGAGTGTTCACACCTAAGCCTCTTACAAGGTCAGATGTTTAGCTAAACATGAGCTCATGATCTAAATTTACACAATAATGCAGAAATCAGCTACAAAGGGAGACAATCAGCAAAAACAATCAATACCAGAATTAGATTCCCTAGGCCACCCATCAGATGTTGGAATAATCAGGTGCTAGGCAGAAAATATACATAAAACTGGAACTGAAACAAGGAACAAGGAGGTTTTCAAAGGCTGGTAGGATCTCTAAAACATTTTTAAAGTACATGTCGTTGATAAACCTAAATACTCAAAGGTTGTTTAATACCACAGATTAAGCATTGAGAAGAGTGAAATTATGCTGTTTTGAAAACTATGGCAGGAGAGATTTTCTGCCTAATTATATAAGAAGATTTCTCTAAAAAATAGATATTATTTCAAAGACTTATTGGCTGTGAAATAAGTTAAGTGTATTTCAAATGGCTTGTCTGCAAAGAAAGGTGAGATGTAGGGAATCACAGAAAGTCGAGGGGAAAATGTCAATATATACATTGCTATATGGTGAACTAAGCCTTAGGCCAGCCACAATGTAGAGGACCTGACCCTTAGAAACTTAAAAGTGAGCTGGAATCTTTAAAAGTTCAAATCTTTATAAGTAAAAAGATTGATGAAAATGAATAACCAAGTGTTTTAATTGACATCAGAAGATCAAAACAATAAACCCTGAGAACATAGAAAAAAGATAAATAAAGATATGAGCAGAACTTAATACCACAGAAAACGTATAAAATTCAGGTGAGGTAGTAAGTCCAAAGAATATTCTTTGAAAAGAATTAAAAGACACACTTTGATTAAGGAAAACACAAACATAATTAAAGAATATATAGAAAGAATCAGGACAATGTTATAGCAGAGAATATATGAAATGCCAGTAAATTTGAACATTTCTGTAAAGTGGACCATTTCCTAGCTCCTACAGTTTACCAAAACTGACACAAGAGGAAATCATTTAAGGTCATCATGTCTGCCCTTGGCATTCTCGGAACGCCCTGGCCTCAGAATGCAGCATCTGTAGTCCATGGTAACCTGCGGAGAGTGGGCGGGGCTGAGGGAGGCTGGAACACTGCCCTCACTGAGGGAGTCGGTGTGGATATCTCTGCTGTGACTGAACAAAGGGCAGGGGAGCAGGGGGCCCAGGGCAGGGCCCTCAGAGCCCGGAAGGCCCAGTGGAGTGTCACAAGCATTTAGGCCCAGGCCATAGGGCGCCTTCTTTGTCTGCACAGCTGCCCAAACTCTCACTTTTCCACTCAGGCCACCCACTTATTTGAAGTGTGTGTGGAACCTTTCCGCGCAGTATACCTCGCTGCACAGCTAACCATAGGTCTGGGCATCGTAGCTTCCTGCCAGGTGACCGAAGTTTGCAGGAGAGATGATTCCCAGGTTCACACGCAGAGAGGCTCCTGCCCGAGCCACAGGCCGCCCACTGCCCCTGCCCAAGATCGGGGGCCGAAAGCAGCCCTGTCTAAGTCCCCTACTCCTAGAAGGAGTATTGGACCAACACTTCTAGAAAACGGGATCCTTGTGGGCAACTCATTGGAGGGACACAAATAAATCTTTGCCGACTTTTTGCTGAAACTTACGAGCGTTCACACCTAAGCCTCTTACAAGGTCAGCTGTTTAGCTAAACATGACCTCATGATCTAAATTTACACAATAATGAAGAAATCAGCTACAAAGGGAGACAATCAGCAAAAACAATCAATACCAGAATTAGATTCCCTAGGCCATCCTTGAGATGTTGGAATAATCAGGTGCTAGGCAGAAAATATACATAAACCTGGAAATGAAACAAGGAACAAGCATGTTTTCAAAGACTGGTAGGATCTCTAAAACATTTTTAAAGTACATGTCATTGATAAAGCTAAATACTCAAAGGTTGTTTAATACAACAAATTAAGCAGTAAGAAGAGTGAAATTATGCTGTTTAGAAAATTATGGAAGGTGAGATTTTCTGCCTAATTATATACGATGATTTCTCTAAAAATTACACATTATTTCAAAGACTTATTGGCTGTGAAATAAGTTAAGGGTATTTCAAATGGCTTGTCTGCAAAGAAAGGTGAGATGTAGGGAATCACAGAAAGCCGAGGGGATAATATGTCAATATATACATTGCTATATGGTGAACTAAGCCTTAGGCCGGCAACAGTGTAGAGGGATGGACCCTTAGAAAAGTACAAGTAAGCTGGAATCTTTAAAAGTTCAAATCTTTATAAGTAAAAAGATTTATTAAAATGAATAACCAAGTGTTTTACTTGACATCAGAAAATCAAAACAATAAACCCTGAGAACATAGAAAAAAGATAAATAAAGATATGAGCAGAACTTAATACAACAGAAAACGTATAAAATTCAGGTGATTTAGTAAGTCCAAAGAATATTCTTTGAAAAGATTTAAAAGACACACTTTGATTAAGGAAAACAAAAACATAAGTAAAGAATATACAGAAAGAATCAGGACAATGTTATAGCAGAGAATATATGAAATGCCAGTAAATTTGAACATTTCTGTAAAGCGGACCATTTCCTAGCTCCTAAACTTTACCAAAACTGACACAAGAGGAAATCATTTAAGGTCATCATGTCTGCCCTTGGCATTCTCGGAACGCCCTGGCCTCAGAACGCAGCATCTGTAGTCCATGGTAACCTGCGGAGAGTGGGCGGGGCTGAGGGAGGCTGGAACACTGCCCTCACTGAGGGAGTGGGTGTGGCCATCTCTGCTGTGACTGAACAAAGGGCAGGGGAGCAGGGGGCCCAGGGCAGGGCCCTCAGAGCACGGCAGGCCCAGGGGTGTGTCACAAGCCTTTAGGCCCAGGACATAGGGCACCTTCTTTGTCTGCACAGCTGCCCAAACTCTCACTTTTCCACTCAGGCCACCCACTTAGTTGAAGTGTGTGTGGAACCTGTCTGCGCAGTATAACTCGCTGCACAGCTAACCATAGGTCTGGGCATCGTAGCTTCCTGCCAGGTGACCGAAGTTCGCAGGAGAGATGATTCCCAGGTTCAAACGCAGAGAGGCTCCTGCCCGGGCCACAGGCCGCCCACTGCCCCTGCCCAAGATCGGGGGCCGAAAGCAGCCTTGTCTAAGTCCCCTACTCCTAGAAGGAGTATTGGACCAACACTTGTAGAAAACTGGGTCCTTGTGGGCAACTCATTGGAGGGACACAAATAAATCTTTGCCGACTTTTTGCTGAAACTTACGAGCGTTCACACCTAAGCCTCTTACAAGGTCAGCTGTTTAGCTAAACATGAGCTCATGATCTAAATTTACACAATAATGAAGAAATCAGCTACAAAGGGAGACAATCAGCAAAAACAATCAATACCAGAATTAGATTCCCTAGGCGATCCTTGAGATTTTGGAATAATCAGGTGCTAGGCAGAAAATATACATAAACCTGGCAATGAAACAAGGAACAAGCATGTTGTCAAAGACTGGTAGGATCTCTAAAACATTTTTAAAGTACATGTCATTGATAAAGCTAAATACTCAAAGGTTGTTTAATACAACAAATTAAGCAGTGAGAAGAGTGAAATTATGCTGTTTAGAAAACTATGGAAGGTGAGATTTTCTGCCTAATTATATAAGATGATTTCTCTAAAAAATACACATTATTTCAAAGAATTATTGGCTGTGAAATAAGTTAAGGGTATTTCAAATGGCTTGTCTGCAAAGAAAGGTGAGATGTAGGGAATCATAGAAAGCCGAGGGGATAATATGTCAATATATACATTGCTATATGGTGAACTAAGCCTTAGGCCGGCAAAAGTGTAGAGGAATGGACCCTTAGAAACGTACAAGTAAGCTGGAATCTTTAAAAGTTCAAATCTTTATAAGTAAAAAGATTTATTCAAATGAATAACCAAGTGTTTTACTTGACATCAGAAAATCAAAACAATAAACCATGAGAACATAGAAAGAAGATAAATAAAGATATGAGCAGAACTTAATACAACAGAAAACGTATAAAATTCAGGTGATTTAGTAAGTCCAAAGAATATTCTTTGAAAAGATTTAAAAGACACACTTTGATTAAGGAAAACAAAAACATAAGTAAAGAATATACAGAAAGAATCAGGACAATGTTATAGCAGAGAATATATGAAATGCCAGTAAATTTGAACATTTCTGTAAAGCGGACCATTTCCTAGCTCCTAAACTTTACCAAAACTGACACAAGAGGAAATCATTTAAGGTCATCATGTCTGCCCTTGGCATTCTCGGAACGCCCTGGCCTCAGAATGTAGCATCTGTAGTCCATAGTAACCTGCGGAGAGTGGGCGTGGCTGAGGGAGGTTGGAAGACTGCCTTCACTGAGGGAGTGGGTGTGGCCAACTCTGCTGTGACTGAACAAAGGGCAGGGGAGCAGGGGGCCCAGGGGAGGGCCTTCAGAGCCCGGCAGACACAGTGTGGTGTCACAAGCATTTAGGCCCAGGCCAAAAGGCGCCTTCTTTTTCTGCACAGCTGCCCAAACTCTCACCTTTCCACTCAGGCCGCCCTCTTATTTGAAGTGTGTTTGGAACCTGTCCGCGCAGTACACCTCGCTGCACAGCTAACCATAGGTCAGGGCATCGTACCTTCCTGCCAGGTGACCGAAGTTCGCAGGCAAATGGGTCCCTGGGACACATGCGGAGAGGCTCCTGCCCGGGCCACAGGCCGCCCACTGGCTCTGCCCCAGATCGAAGGCTGAAAAGCAGCCGTGTCTGAGTCCACTGCCTCTCGAAGGAGTATTGGACCAACACTTGTAGAAAACGGGGTCCTTGCGGGCAACTCATTGGAGGGACACAAATAAATCTTTGCCGACTTTCTGCTGAAGCTTACCAGCGTTCACACCTAAGCCTCTTACAAGGTCAGCTGTTTAGCTAAACATGAGCTCATGATCTAAATTTACACAATATTGAAGAAATCAGCTGCAAAGTGAGACAAACAGCAAAACAATCAATACCAGAATGAGATTCCCTAGGCCATCCATCTGATGTTGGAATAATCAGGTGCAAGGCAGAAAATATACATAAAACTGGAACTGAAACAAGGAACAAGGAGGTTTTCAAAGGCTGGTAGGATCTCTCAAATATTTTTAAAGTACATGTCGTTGATAAACCTAAATACTCAAAGGTTGTTTAATACCACAGATTAAGCATTGAGAAGAGTGAATTTATGTTGTTTTGAAAACAATGGCAGGGGGATTTTCTGCCTAATTATTTAAGAAGATTTCTCTAAAAAATAGACATTATTACAAAGACTTATTGGCTGTGAAATAAGTTAAGTGTATTTCAAATGGCTTGTCTGCAAAGAAAGGTGAGATGTAGGGAATCACAGAAAGTCGAGGGGAAAATGTCAATATATACATTGCTATATGGTGAACTATGCCTTAGGCCAGCCACAATGTAGAGGACCTGACCCTTGGAAACTTAAAAGTGAGCTGGAATCTTTAAAAGTTCAAAACTTTATAAGTAAAAAGATTGATGAAAATGAATAACCAAGTGTTTTAATTGACATCAGAAGATCAAAACAATAAACCCTGAGAACATAGAAAAAAGATAAATAAAGATATGAGCAGAACTTAATACCACAGAAAACGTATAAAATTCAGGTGAGGAAGTAAGTCCAAAGAATATTCTTTGAAAAGATTTAAAAGACACACTTTGATTAAGGAAAACACAAACATAATTAAATAATATATAGAAAGAATCTGGGCAAAGTTATAGCAGAGAATATATGAAATGCCAGTAAATTTAAACATTTCTGTAAAGCGGACCATTTCCTAGCTCCTAAAGTTTACCAAAACTGAAACAAGAGGAAATCATTTAAGGTCATCATGTCTGCCCTTGGCATTCTCGGAACGCCCTGGCCTCAGAATGTAGCATCTGTAGTCCATGGTAACCTGCGGAGAGTGGGCGGGGCTGAGGGAGGGTGGAACACTGCCCTCACTGAGGGAGTCGGTGTGGCCATCTCTGCTGTGACGGAACAAAGGGCAGGGGAGCAGGGGACCCAGGGCAGGGCCCTCAGAGCCCGGCAGGCCCAGTGGGGTGTCACAAGCATTTAGGCCCAGGCCATAGGGCACCTTCTTTGTCTGCACAGCTGCCCAAACTCTCACTTTTCCTCTCAGGCCACCTACTTAGTTGAAGTGTGTGTGGAACCTGTCCGCGCAGTATACCTCGCTGCACAGCTAACCATAGGTCTGGGCATCGTAGCTTCCTGCCAGGTGACCGAAGTTCGCAGGAGAGATGATTCCCAGGTTCACACGCAGAGAGGCTCCTGCCCGGGCCACAGGCCGCCCACTGCCCCTGCCCAAGATCGGGGGCCGAAAGCAGCCCTGTCTAAGTCCCCTACCCCTAGAGGGACTATTGGACCAACACTTCTAGAAAACGGGGTCCTTGTGGGCAACTCATTGGAGGGATACAAATAAATCTTTGCCGACTTTTTGCTGAAACTTAGGAGAGTTCACACCTAAGCCTCTTACAAGGTCAGCTGTTTAGCTAAACATGAGCTCATGATCTAAATTTACACAATAATGAAGAAATCAGCTACAAAGGGAGACAATCAGCAGAAACAATCAATACCAGAATTAGATTCCCTAGGCCACCCATCAGATGTTGGAATAATCAGGTGCTAGGCAGAAAATATACATAAAACTGGAACTGAAACAAGGAACAAGGAGGTTTTCAAAGGCTGGTAGGATCTCTAAAACATTTTTAAAGTACATGTCGTTGATAAACCTAAATACTCAAAGGTTGTTTAATACCACAGATTAAGCATTGAGAAGAGTGAAATTATGCTGTTTTGAAAACTATGGCAGGAGAGATTTTCTGCCTAATTATATAAGAAGATTTCTCTAAAAAATAGACATTATTTCAAAGACTTATTGGCTGTGAAATAAGTTAAGTGTATTTCAAATGGCTTGTCTGCAAAGAAAGGTGAGATGTAGGGAATCACAGAAAGTCGAGGGGAAAATGTCAATATATACATTGCTATATGGTGAACTATGCCTTAGGCCAGCCACAATGTAGAGGATTTGACCCTTAGAAATTTAAAAGTGAGCTGGAATCTTTAAAAGTTCAAATCTTTATAAGTAAAAAGATTGATGAAAATGAATAACCAAGTGTTTTAATTGACATCAGAAGATCATAACAATAAACCCTGAGAACATAGAAAAAAGATAAATAAAGATATGAGCAGAACTTAATACCACAGAAAACGTATAAAATTCAGGTGAGGTAGTAAGTCCAAAGAATATTCTTTGAAAAGAATTAAAAGACACACTTTGATTAAGGAAAACACAAACATAATTAAAGAATATATAGAAAGAATCAGGACAATGTTATAGCAGAGAATATATGAAATGCCAGTAAATTTGAACATTTCTGTAAAGTGGACCATTTCCTAGCTCCTACAGTTTACCAAAACTGACACAAGAGGAAATCATTTAAGGTCATCATGTCTGCCCTTGGCATTCTCGGAACGCCCTGGCCTCAGAATGCAGCATCTGTAGTCCATGGTAACCTGCGGAGAGTGGGCGGGTCTGAGGGAGGCTGGAACACTGCCCTCACTGAGGGAGTCGGTGTGGCCATCTCTGCTGTGACTGAACAAAGGGCAGGGGAGCAGGGGGCCAAGGGCAGGGCCCTCAAAGCCCGGAAGGCCCAGTGGAGTGTCACAAGCATTTAGGCCCAGGCCATAGGGCGCCTTCTTTGTGTGCACAGCTGCCCAAACTCTCACTTTTCCACTCAGGCCACCCACTTAGTTGAAGTGTGTGTGGAACCTGTCCACGCAGTATACCTCGCTGCACAGCTAACCATAGGTCTGGGCATCGTAGTTTCCTGCCAGGTAACCGAAGATCGCAGGAGAGATGATTCCCAGGTTCACACTCTGAAAGGCTCCTGCCCGGGCCACAGGCCGCCCACTGACCCTGCCCAAGATCGGGGGCCGAAAGCAGCCCTGTCTAAGTCCCCTACCCCTAGAGGGAGTATTGGACCAACACTTCTAGAAAACGGGGTCCTTGTGGCAACTCATTGGAGGGACACAAATAAATCCTTGCCGACTTTTTGCTGAAACTTACGAGCGTTCTCACCTAAGCCTCTTACAAGGTCAGCTGTTTAGCTAAACATGAGCTCATGATCTAAATTTACACAATATTGAAGAAATCAGCTACAAAGGGAGACAATCAGCAAAAACAGTCAATACCAGAATTAGATTCCCTAGGCCACCCATCAGATGTTGGAATAATCAGGTGCTAGGCAGAAAATATACATAAACCTGGAAATGAAACAAGGAACAAGGAGGTTTTCAAAGACTGGTAGGATCTCTAAAACATTTTTAAAGAACATGTCATTGATAAAGCTAAATACTCAAATGTTCTTTAATACAACAAATTAAGCAGTGAGAAGAGTGAAATTATGCTGTTTAGAAAACTATGGAAGGTGAGATTTTCTGCCTAATTATATAAGATGATTTCTCTAAAAAATACAGATTATTTCAAAGAATTATTGGCTGTGAAATAAGTTAAGGGTATTTCAAATGGCTTGTCTGCAAAGAAAGGTGAGATGTAGGGAATCACAGAAAGCCGAGGGGATAATATGACTATATATACATTGCTAATGGTTTTCTAAGCCTTAGGCTGGCAACATTGTAGAGGAATGGACCCTTAGAAACGTACAAGTAAGCTGGAATCTTTAAAAGTTCAAATCTTTATAAGTAAAAAGATTTATTAAAATGAATAACCAAGTGTTTTACTTGACATCAGAAAATCAAAACAATAAACCCTGAGAACATAGAAAAAAGATAAATAAAGATATGAGCAGAACTTAATACAACAGAAAACGTATAAAATTCAGGTGATTTAGTAAGTCCAAAGAATATTCTTTGAAAAGATTTAAAAGACACACTTTGATTAAGGAAAACAAAAACATAAGTAAAGAATATACAGAAAGAATCAGGACAATGTTATAGCAGAGAATATATGAAATGCCAGTAAATATGAACATTTCTGTAAAGCGGACCATTTCCTAGCTCCTAAAGTTTACCAAAACTGACACAAGAGGAAAACATTTAAGGTCATCATGTGTGCCCTTGGCATTCTCGGAACGCCCTGGCCTCAGAATGCAGCATCTGTAGTCCATGGTAACCTGCGGAGAGGGGGCGTGGCTGAGGGAGCTTGGACGACTGCCCTCACTAAGGAGTGGGTGTGGCCATCTCTGCTGTGACTGAACAAAGGGCAGGGGAGCAAGGGGCCCAGGGCAGGGCCCTTAGAGCCCTGCAGACCCAGTGGGGTGTCACAAACATTTAGGCCCAGGCCAAAGGGCGCCTTCTTTGTCTGCACAGCTGCCCAAACACTCACCTTTCCCCTCAGGCCGCCCTCTTATTTGAAGTGTGTTTGGAAGCTGTCCGCGCAGTACTCCTCGCTGCACAGCTCACCATAGGTCAGGGCATCGTAGCTTCCTGCCAGGTGACCGAAGTTCGCAGGCAAATGGGTCCCTGGGACACATGCGGAGAGGCTCTTGCCCGGGCCACAGGCCGCCCAATGGCCCTGCCCCAGATCGAAGGCTGAAAAGCAGCCTTGTCTGAGTCCACTGCCTCTCGAAGGAGTATTGGACCAACACTTGTAGAAAACGGGGTCCTTGCGGGCAACTCATTGGAGGGACACAAATAAATCTTTGCCGACTTTCTGCTGAAGCTTACCAGCGTTCACACCTAAGCCTCTTACAAGGTCAGCTGTTTAGCTAAACATGAGCTCATGATCTAAATTTACACAATATTGAAGAAATCAGCTACAAAGTGAGACAATCAGCAGAAACAATCAATACCAGAATGAGATTTCCTAGGTCATCCATCAGATGTTGGAATAATCAGGTGCAAGGCAGAAAATATACATAAAACTGGAACTGAAACAAGGAACAAGGAGGTTTTCAAAGGCTGGTAGGATCTCTAAAACATTTTTAAAGTACATGTCGTTGATAAACCTAAATACTCAAAGGTTGTTTAATACCACAGATTAAGCATTGAGAAGAGTGAAATTATGCTGTTTTGAAAACTATGGCAGGTGAGATTTTCTGCCTAATTATATAAGAAGATTTCTCTAAAAAATAGACATTATTTCAAAGACTTATTGGCTGTGAAATAAGTTAAGTGTATTTCAAATGGCTTGTCTGCAAAGAAAGGTGAGATGTAGGGAATCACAGAAAGTCGAGGGGAAAATGTCAATATATACATTGCTATATGGTGAACTAAGCCTTAGGCCAGCCACAATGTAGAGGACCTGACCCTTAGAAACTTAAAAGTGTGCTGGAATCTTTAAAAGTTCAAATCTTTATAAGTAAAAAGATTGATGAAAATGAATAACCAAGTGTTTTAATTGACATCAGAAGATCAAAACATAAACCCTGAGAACATAGAAAAAAGATAAATAAAGATATGAGCAGAACTTAATACCACAGAAAATGTATCAAATTCAAGTGACGTAGTAATTCCAAAGAATATTCTTTGAAAAGATTTAAAAGACACAATTTGATTAAGGGAAACACAAACATAATTAAAGAATATATAGAAAGGATCAGGACAATGTTACAGCAGAGAATATATGAAATGCCAGTAAATTTGAACATTTCTGTAAAGTTGACCATTTCCTAGCTCCTACAGTTTACCAAAATTGACACAAGAGGAAATCATTTAAGGTCATCATGTCTGCCCTTGGCATTCTCGGAAAGCCCTGGCCTCAGAATGCAGCATCTGTAGTCCATGGTAACCTGCGGAGAGTGGGCGGGGCTGAGGGAGGCTGGAACACTGCCCTCACTGAGGGAGTGGGTGTGGCCATCTCTGCTGTGACTGAACAAAGGGTAGGGCAGCAGGGGGCCCAGGGCAGGGCCCTCAGAGCCCGGCAGGCCCAGTGGGGTGTCACAAGCATTTAGGCCCAGGCCATAGGGCACCTTCTTTGTCTGCACAGCTGCCCAAACTCTCACTTTTCCTCTCAGGCCACCCACTTAGTTGAAGTGTGTGTGGAAGCTGTCCGCGCAGTATACCTCGCTGCACAGCTAACCATAGGTCTGGGCATCGTAGCTTCCTGCCAGGTGACCGAAGTTCGCAGGAGAGATGATTCCCAGGTTCACACGCAGAGAGGCTCCTGCCTGGGCCACAGGCCGCCCACTGCCCCTGCCCAAGATCGGGGGCCGAAAGCAGCCCTGTCTAAGTCCCCTACCCCTAGAGGGAGTATTGCACCAACACTTCTAGAAAACGGGGTCCTTGTGGGCAACTCATTGGAGGGACACAAATAAATCTTTCCGACTTTTTGCTGAAACTTAGGAGCGTTCACACCTAAGCCTCTTACAAGGTCAGCTGTTTAGCTAAACATGAGCTCATAATCTAAATTTAAACAATATTGAAGAAATCAGCTACAAAGGGAGACAATCAGCAAAAACAATCAATACCAGAATTAGATTCCCTAGGCCTCCCATCAGATGCTGGAATAATCAGGTGCTAGGCAGAAAATATACATAAACCTGGAAATGAAACAAGGAACAAGCATGTTTTCAAAGACTGGTAGTATCTCTAAAACATTTTTAAGGTACATGTCATTGATAAAGCTAAATACTCAAAGGTTGTTTAATACAACAAATTAAGCAGTGAGAAGAGTGAAATTATGCTGTTTAGAAAACTATGGAATGTGAGATTTTCTGCCTAATTATATAAGATGATTTCTCTAAAAAATACACATTATTTCAAAGAATTATTGGCTGTGAAATAAGTTAAGGGTATTTCAAATGGCTTGTCTGCAAAGAAAGGTGAGATGTAGGGAATCACAGAAAGCCGAGGGGATAATATGTCAATATATACATTGCTATATGGTGAACTAAGCCTTAGGCCGGCAACAGTGTAGAGGAATGGACCCTTAGGAACGTACAAGTATGCTGTAATCTTTAAAAGTTCAAATCTTTATAAGTAAAGAGTTTTATTAAAATGAATAACCAAGTGTTTTACTTGACATCAGAAAATCAAAACAATAAACCCTGAGAACATAGAAAAAAGATAAATAAAGATATGAGCAGAACTTAATACAACAGAAAACGTATAAAATTCAGGTGATTTAGTAAGTCAAAAGAATATTCTTTGAAAAGATTTAATAGACACACTTTGATAAAGGAAAACTTAAACATAAGTAAAGAATATAGAGAAAGAATCAGGACAATGTTATAGCAGAGAATATATGAAATGCAAGTAAATTTGAACATTTCTGTAAAGTGGACCATTTCCTAGCTCCTAAAGTTTACCAAAACTGACACATGAGGAAATCATTTAAGGTCATCATGTCTGCCCTTGGCATTCTCGGTATGCCATGGCCTCAGAATGCAGCATCTGTAGTTCATGGTAACCTGCGGAGAGGGGGCGGGGCTGAGGGAGCTTGGAACACTGCCCTCACTGAGGGAGTGGGTGTGGCCATCTCTGCTGTGACTGAACAAAGGGCAGGGGAGCAGGGGGCCCAGGGCAGGGCCCTCAGAGCCCGGCAGACCCAGTGGGGTGTCACAAACATTTAGGCCCAGGCCAAAGGGCGCCTTCTTTGTCTGCACAGCTGTCCAAACTCTCACCTTTCCACTCAGGCCGCCTTCTTATTTGAAGTGTGTTTGGAACCTGTCCGCACAGTACTCCTCGCTGCACAGCTCACCATAGGTCAGGGCATCGTAGCTTCCTGCCAGGTGACCGAAGTTCGCAGGCAAATGGGTCCCTGGGACACATGCGGAGAGGCTCTTGCCCGGGCCACAGGCCGCCCACTGGCCCTGCCCCAGATCGAAGGCTGAAAAGCAGCCATGTCTGAGTCCACTGCCTCTCGAAGGAGTATTGGACCAACACTTGTAGAAAACGGGGTCCTTGCGGGCAACTCATTGGAGGGACACAAATAAATCTTTGCCGACTTTCTGCTGAAGCTTACCAGCGTTCACACCTAAGCCTCTTACAAGGTCAGCTGTTTAGCTAAACATGAGCTCATGATCTAAATTTACACAATATTGAAGAAATCAGCTACAAAGTGAGACAATCAGCAAAAACAATCAATACCAGAATGAGATTCCCTAGGCCATCCATCTGATGTTGGAATAATCAGGTGCAAGGCAGAAAATATACATAAACGTGGAACTGAAACAAGGAACAAGGAGGTTTTCAAAGGCTGGTAGGATCTCTAAAACATTTTTAAAGTACATGTCCTTGATAAACCTAAATACTCAAAGGTTGTTTAATACCACAGATTAAGCATTGAGCAGAGTGAAATTATGCTGTTTTGAAAACTATGGCAGGTGAGATTTTCTGCCTAATTATATAAGAAGATTTCTCTAAAAAATAGACATTATTTCAAAGAATTATTGGCTGTGAAATAAGTTAAGTGTATTTCAAATGGCTTGTCTGCAAAGAAAGGTGAGATGTAGGGAATCACAGAAAGTCGAGGGGAAAATGTCAATATATACATTGCTATATGGTGAACTAAGTCTTAGGCCAGCCACAATGTAGAGGACCTGACCCTTAGAAACTTAAAAGTGAGCTGGAATCTTTAAAAGTTCAAATCTTTATAAGTAAAAAGATTGATGAAAATGAATAACCAAGTGTTTTAATTGATATGAGATGATCAAAACAATAAACCCTGAGAACATAGAAAAAAGATAAATAAAGATATGAGCAGAACTTAATACCACAGAAAACGTATAAAATTCAGGTGAGGTAGTAAGACCAAAGAATATTCTTTGAAAAGATTTAAAAGACACACTTTGATTAAGGAAAACACAAACATAATTAAAGAATATATAGAAAGAATCAGGACAATGTTATAGCAGAGAATATATGAAATGCCAGTAAATTTGAACATTTCTGTAAAGTTGACCATTTCCTAGCTCCTACAGTTTACCAAAACTGACACAAGAGGAAATCATTTAAGGTCATCATGTCTGCCCTTGGCATTCTCGGAACGCCCTGGCCTCAGAATGCAGCATCTGTAGTCCATGGTAACCTGCGGAGAGTGGGCGGGGCTGAGGGAGGCTGGAACACTGCCCTCACTGAGGGAGTGGGTGTGGCCATCTCTGCTGTGACTGAACAAAGGGCAGGGGAGCAGGGGGCCCAGGGCAGGGCCCTCAGAGCCCAGCAGACCCAGTGGGGTGTCACAAGCATTTAGGCCCAGGCCAAAGGGCGCCTTCTTTGTCTGCACAGCTGCCCAAACTCTCACCTTTCCACTCAGGCCGCCTTTTTATTTGAAGTGTGTTTGGAACCTGTCCGCACAGTACTCCTCGCTGCACAGCTCACCATAGGTCAGGGCATCGTAGCTTCCTGCCAGGTGACCCAAGTTCGCAGGCAAATGGGTCCCTGGGACACATGCGGAGAGGCTCTTGCCCGGGCCACAGGCCGCCCACTGGCCCTGCCCCAGATCGAAGGCTGAAAAGCAGCCATGTCTGAGTCCACTGCCTCTCGAAGGAGTATTGGACCAACACTTGTAGAAAACGGGGTCCTTGCGGGCAACTCATTGGAGGGACACAAATAAATCTTTGCCGACTTTCTGCTGAAGCTTACCAGCGTTCACACCTAAGCCTCTTACAAGGTCAGCTGTTTAGCTAAACATGAGCTCATGATCTAAATTTACACAATATTGAAGAAATCAGCTACAAAGTGAGACAATCAGCAAAAACAATCAATACCAGAATGAGATTCCCTAGGCCATCCATCTGATGTTGGAATAATCAGGTGCAAGGCAGAAAATATACATAAACCTGGAACTGAAACAAGGAACAAGGAGGTTTTCAAAGGCTGGTAGGATCTCTAAAACATTTTTAAAGTACATGTCCTTGATAAACCTAAATACTCAAAGGTTGTTTAATACCACAGATTAAGCATTGAGAAGAGTGAAATTATGCTGTTTTGAAAACTATGGCAGGTGAGATTTTCTGCCTAATTATATAAGAAGATTTCTCTAAAAAATAGACATTATTTCAAAGACTTATTGGCTGTGAAATAAGTTAAGTGTATTTCAAAAGGCTTGTCTGCAACGAAAGGTGAGATGTAGGGAATCACAGAAAGTCGAGGGGAAAATGTCAATATATACATTGCTATATGGTGAACTAAGTCTTAGGCCAGCCACAATGTAGAGGACCTGACCCTTAGAAACTTAAAAGTGAGCTGGAATCTTTAAAAGTTCAAATCTTTATAAGTAAAAAGATTGATGAAAATGAATAACCAAGTGTTTTAATTGATATGAGATGATCAAAACAATAAACCCTGAGAACATAGAAATAAGATAAATAAAGATATGAGCAGAACTTAATACCACAGAAAACGTATAAAATTCAGGTGAGGTAGTAAGACCAAAGAATATTCTTTGAAAAGATTTAAAAGACACACTTTGATTAAGGAAAACACAAACATAATTAAAGAATATATAGAAAGAATCAGGACAATGTTATAGCAGAGAATATATGAAATGCCAGTAAATTTGAACATTTCTGTAAAGTGGACCATTTCCTAGCTCCTACAGTTTACCAAAACTGACACAAGAGGAAATCATTTAAGGTCATCATGTCTGCCCTTGGCATTCTCGGAACGCCCTGGCCTCAGAATGCAGCATCTGTAGTCCATGGTAACCTGCGGAGAGTGGGCGGGGCTGAGGGAGGCTGGAACACTGCCCTCACTGAGGGAGTGGGTGTGGCCATCTCTGCTGTGACTGAACAAAGGGCAGGGGAGCAGGGGGCCCAGGGCAGGGCCCTCAGAGCCCGGCAGGCACAGTGGAGTGTCACAAGCATTTAGGCCCAGGCCATAGGGTGCCTTCTTTGTCTGCACAGCTACACAAACTCTCACTTTTCCACTCAGGCCACCCACTTAGTTGAAGTGTGTGTGGAACCTGTCCGCGCAGTATACCTCGCTGCACAGCTAACCATAGGTCTGGGCATCGTAGCTTCCTGCCAGGTGACCGAAGTTTGCTTGAGAGATGATTCCCAGGTTCACACGCAGAGAGGCTCCTGCCCGGGCCACAGGCCGCCCACTGCCCCTGCCCAAGATCGGGGGCCGAAAGCAGCCCTGTCTTAGTCCCCTACTCCTAGAAGGAGTATTGGACCAACACTTCTAGAAAACGGGGTCCTTGTGGGCAACTCATTGGAGGGACACAAATTAATCTTTGCCGACTTTTTGCTGAAACTTACGAGTGTTCACACCTAAGCCTCTTACAAGGTCAGCTGTTTAGCTAAACATGAGCTCATGATCTAAATTTACACAATAATGAAGAAATCAGCTACAAAGGGAGACAATCAGCAAAAACAATCAATACCAGAATTAGATTCCCTAGGCCATCCTTGAGATGTTGGAATAATCAGGTGCTAGGCAGAAAATATACATAAACCTGGAAATGAAACAAGGAACAAGCATGTTGTCAAAGACTGGTAGGATCTCTAAAACATTTTTAAAGTACATGTCATTGATAAAGCTAAATACTCAAAGGTTGTTTAATACACCAAATTAAGCAGTGAGAAGAGTGAAATTATGCTGTTTAGAAAACTATGGAAGGTGAGATTTTCTGCCTAATTATATAAGATGATTTCTCTAAAAAATACACATTATTTCAAAGAATTATTGGCTGTGAAATAAGTTAAGGGTATTTCAAATGGCTTGTCTGCAAAGAAAGGTGAGATGTAGGGAATCACAGAAAGCCGAGGGGATAATATGTCAATATATACATTGCTATATGGTGAACTAAGCCTTAGGCCGGCAACAGTGTAGAGGAATGGACCCTTAGAAACGTACAAGTAAGCTGGAATCTTTAAAAGTTCAAATCTTTATAAGTAAAAAGATTTATTAAAATGAATAACCAAGTGTTTTACTTGACATCAGAAAATCAAAACAATAAACCCTGAGAACATAGAAAGAAGATAAATAAAGATATGAGCAGAACTTAATACAACAGAAAACGTATAAAATTCAGGTGATTTAGTAAGTCCAAAGAATATTCTTTGAAAAGATTTAAAAGACACACTTTGATTAAGGAAAACAAAAACATAAGTAAAGAATATAAAGAAAGAATCAGGACAATGTTATAGCAGAGAATATATGAAATGCCAGTAAATTTAAACATTTCTGTAAAGCGGACCATTTCCTAGCTCCTAAAGTTTACCAAAACTGAAACAAGAGGAAATCATTTAAAGTCATCATGTCTGCCCTTGGCATTCTCGGAACACCCTGGCCTCAGAAAGCAGCATCTGTAGTCCATGGTAACCTGCGGAGAAGGGGCGTGGCTGAGGGAGGTTGGAAGTCTGCCCTCACTGAGGGAGTGGGTGTGGCCATCTCTGCTATGACTGAACAAAGGGCAGGGGAGCAGGGGGCCCAGGGGAGGGCCCTCAGAGCACGGCAGACCCAGTGGGGTGTCACAAGCATTTAGGCCCAGGCCAAAGGGCGCCTTCTTTGTCTGCACAGCTGCCCAAACTCTCACCTTTCCACTCAGGCCGCTCTCTTATTTGAAGTGTGTTTGGAACCTGTCCGCGCAGTACACCTCGCTGCACAGCTACCCATAGGTCAGGGCATCGTAGCTTCCTGCCAGGTGACCGAAGTTCGCAGGAAAATGTGTCCCAGGGACTCATGCGGAGAGGCTCCTCCCCGGGCCACAGGCCGCCCACTTGCCCTGCCCCAGATCGAAGGCTGAACAGCAGCCATGTCTGAGTCCACTGCCTCTCGAAGGAGTATTGGACCAACACATGTAGAAAACGGGTCCTTGCGGGCAACTCAATGGAGGGACACAAAAAAATCTTTGCCGACTTTCTGCTGAAGCTTACCAGCGTTCACACCTAAGCCTCTTACAATGTCAGCTGTTTAGCTAAACAAGAGCTCATGATCTAATTTTACACTATATTGAAGAAATCAGCTACAAAGTGAGACAATCAGCAAAAACAATCAATACCAGAATGAGATTCCCTTGGCCATCCATCTGATGTTGTTATACTCAGGTGCAAGGAAGAAAATATACATAAAACTGGAACTGAAACAAGGAACAAGGAGGTTTTCAAAGGCTGGTAGGATCTCTAAAACATTTTTAAAGTACATGTCGTTGATAAACCTAAATACTCAAAGGTTGTTTAATACCACAGATTAAGCATTGAGAAGAGTGAAATTATGCTGTTTTGAAAACTATGGCAGGTGAGATTTTCTGCCTAATTATATAAGAAGGTTTCTCTAAAAAATAGACATTATTTCAAAGACTTATTGGCTGTGAAATAAGTTAAGTGTATTTCAAATGGCTTGTCTGCAAAGAAAGGTGAGATGTAGGGAATCACAGAAAGTCGAGGGGAAAATGTCAATATATACATTGCTATATGGTGAACTAAGCCTTAGGCCAGCCACAATGTAGAGGACCTGACCCTTAGAAACTTAAACGTGAGCTGGAATCTTTAAAAGTTCAAATCTTTATAAGTAAAAAGATTGATGAAAATGAATAACCAAGTGTTTTAATTGACATCAGAAGATCAAAACAATAAACCCTGAGAACATAGAAAAAAGATAAATAAAGATATGAGCAGAACTTAATACCACAGAAAACGTATAAAATTCAGGTGAGGAAGTAAGTCCAAAGAATATTCTTTGAAAAGATTTAAAAGACACACTTTGATTAAGGAAAACAAAAACATAATTAAATAATATATAGAAAGAATCAGGGCAAAGTTATAGCAGAGAATATATGAAATGCCAGTAAATTTGAACATTTCTGTAAAGTTGACCATTTCCTAGCTCCTACAGTTTAATAAAACTGTCACAAGAGGAAATCATTTAAGGTCATCCTGTCTGCCCTTGGCATTCTCGGAACGCCCTGGCCTCAGAATGCAGCATCTGTAGTCCATGGTAACCTGCGGAGTGTGGGCGGGGCTGAGGGAGGCTGGAACACTGCCCTCACTGAGGGAGTGGGTGTGGCCATCTCTGCTGTGACTGAACAAAGGGCAGGGGAGCAGGGGGCCCAGGGCAGGGCCCTCAGAGCACGGCAGGCCCAGTGGTGTGTCACAAGCCTTTAGGCCCAGGCCATAGGGCACCTTCTTTGTCTGCACAGCTGCCCAAACTCTAACTTTTCCACTCAGGCCACCCAATTAGTTGAAGTGTGTGTGGAACCTGTCCGCACAGTATACCTCGCTGCACAGCTAACCATAGGTCTGGGCATCGTAGCTTCCTGCCAGGTGACCGAAGTTGGCAGGAGAGATGATTCCCAGGTTCACACGCAGAGAGGCTCCTGCCCGGGCCTCAGGCCGCCCACTGCCCCTGCCCAAGATCGGGGGCCGAAAGCAGCCCTGTCTAAGTCCCCTACCCCTAGAGGGAGTATTGGACCAACACTTCTAGAAAACGGGGTCCTTGTGGGCAACTCATTGGAGGGACACAAATAAATCTTTGCCGACTTTTTGCTGAAACTTACGAGCGTTCACACCTAAGCCTCTTACAAGGTCAGCTGTTTAGCTAAACATGAGCTCATGATCTAAATTTACACAATATTGAAGAAATCAGCTACAAAGGGAGACAATCAGCAAAAACAATCAATACCAGAATTAGATTCCTTAGGCCACCCATCAGATGTTGGAATAATCAGGTGCTAGGCAGAAAATATACATAAACCTGGAAATGAAACAAGGAACAAGGAGGTTTTCAAAGACTGGTAGGATCTCTAAAACATTTTTAAAGTACATGTCATTGATAAAGCTAAATACTGAAAGGTTCTTTAATACAACAAATTAAGCAGTGAGAAGATTGAAATTATGCTGTTTAGAAAACTATGGAAGGTGAGATTTTCTGCCTAATTATATAAGATGATTTCTCTAAAAAATACACTTTGTTTCAAAGAATTATTGGCTGTGAAATAAGTTAAGGGTATTTCAAATGGTTTGTCTGCAAAGAAAGGTGAGATGTAGGGAATCACAGAAAGCCGAGGGGATAATATGTCAATATATATTGCTAAAGGTGATCTAAGTCTTAGGCCGGCAACAGTGTAGAGGAATGGACCCTTAGAAACGTACAAGTAAGCTGGAATCTTTAAAAGTTCAAATCTTTATAAGTAAAAATATTTATTAAAATGAATAACCAAGTGTTTTACTTGACATCAGAAAATCAAAACAATAAACCCTGAGAACATAGAAAAAAGATAAATAAAGATATGAGCAGAACTTAATACAAAAGAAAACGTATAAAATTCAGGTGATTTAGTAAGTCCAAAGAATATTCTTTGAAAAGATTTAAAAGACACACTTTGATTAAGGAAAACAAAAACATAAGTAAAGAATATACAGAAAGAATCAGGACAATGTTATAGCAGAGAATATATGAAATGCCAGTAAATTTGAACATTTCTGTAAAGCGGACCATTTCCTAGCTCCTAAAGTTTACCAAAACTGACACAAGAGGAAATCATTTAAGGTCATCATGTCTGCCCTTGAGATTCTCGGAACGCCCTGGCCTCAGAATGCAGCATCTGTAGTCCATGGTAACCTGCGGAGAGTGGGCGGGGCTGAGGGAGGCTGGAACACTGCCCTCACAGAGGGAGTGGGTGTGGCCATCTCTGCTGTGACGGAACAAAGGGCAGGGGAGCAGGGGGCCCAAGGCAGGTCCCTCAGAGCCCGGCAGGCCCAGTGGGGTGTCACAAGCATTTAGGCCCAGGCCATAGGGCACCTTCTTTGTCTGCACAGCTGCCCAAACTCTCACTTTTCCTCTCAGGCCACCCACTTAGTTGAAGTGTGTTTGGAACCTGTCCACGCAGTATACCTCGCTGCACAGCTAACCATAGGTCTGGGCATCGTAGCTTCCTGCCAGGTGACCGAAGTTCGCAGGAGAGATGATTCCCAGGTTCACACGCAGAGAGTCTCCTGCCCGGGCCACAGGCCGCCCACTGCCCCTGCCCAAGATCGGGGGCCGAAAGCAGCCTTGTCTAAGTCCCCTACTCCTAGAAGGAGTATTGGACCAACACTTCTAGAAAACGGGGTCCTTGTGGGCAACTCATTGGAGGGACACAAATAAATCTTTGCCGACTTTTTGCTGAAACTTACGAGCGTTCACACCTAAGCCTCTTACAAGGTCAGCTGTTTTGCTAAACATGAGCTCATGATCTAAATTTACACAATAATGAAGAAATCAGCTACAAAGGGAGACAATCAGCAAAAACAATCAATACCAGAATTAGATTCCCTAGGCCATCCTTGAGATGTTGGAATAATCAGGTGCTAGGCAGAAAATATACATAAACCTGGAAATGAAACAAGGAACAAGCATGTTTTCAAAGACTGGTAGGATCTCTAAAACATTTTTATAGTACATGTCATTGATAAAGCTAAATACTCAAAGGTTGTTTAATACAACAAATTAAGCAGTGAGAAGAGTGAAATTATGCTGTTTTGAAAACTATGGAAGGTGAGATTTTCTGCCTAATTATATAAGATGATTTCTCTAAAAAATACACATTATTTCAAAGAATTATTGGCTGTGAAATAAGTTAAGGGTATTTCAAATGGCTTGTCTGCAAAGAAAGGTGAGATGTAGGGAATCACAGAAAGCCGAGGGGATAATATGTCAATATATACATTGCTATATGGTGAACTAAGCCTTAGGCCGGCAACAGTGTAGAGGAATGGACCCTTAGGAACGTACAAGTAAGCTGTAATCTTTAAAACTTCAAATCTTTATAAGTAAAGAGTTTTATTAAAATGAATAACCAAGTGTTTTACTTGACATCAGAAAATCAAAACAATAAACCCTGAGAACATAGAAAAAAGATAAATAAAGATATGAGCAGAACTTAATACAACAGAAAACGTATAAAATTCAGGTGACTTAGTAAGTCCAAAGAATATTCTTTGAAAAGATTTAATAGACACACTTTGATAAAGGAAAACTTAAACATAAGTAAAGAATATAGAGAAAGAATCAGGACAATGTTATAGCAGAGAATATATGAAATGCAAGTAAATTTGAACATTTCTGTAAAGTGGACCATTTCCTAGCTCCTAAAGTTTACCAAAACTGACACAAGAGGAAATCATTTAAGGTCATCATGTCTGCCCTTGGCATTCTCGGAACGCCCTGGCCTCAGAATGCAGCATCTGTAGTCCATGGTAACCTGCGGAGAGTGGGCGGGCCTGAGGGAGTCTGGAACACTGCCCTCACTGAGGGAGTGGGTGTGGCCATCTCTGCTGTGACTGAACAAAGGGCAGGGGAGCAGGGGGCCCAGGGCAGGGCCCTCAGAGCCCAGCAGACCCAGTGGGGTGTCACAAGCATTTAGGCCCAGGCCAAAGGGCGCCTTCTTTGTCTGCACAGCTGCCCAAACTCTCACCTTTCCACTCAGGCCGCCTTTTTATTTGAAGTGTGTTTGGAACCTGTCCGCAGAGTACTCCTCGCTGCACAGCTCACCATAGGTCAGGGCATCGTAGCTTCCTGCCAGGTGACCCAAGTTCGCAGGCAAATGGGTCCCTGGGACACATGCGGAGAGGCTCTTGCCCGGGCCACAGGCCGCCCACTGGCCCTGCCCCAGATCGAAGGCTGAAAAGCAGCCATGTCTGAGTCCACTGCCTCTCGAAGGAGTATTGGACCAACACTTGTAGAAAACGGGGTCCTTGCGGGCAACTCATTGGAGGGACACAAATAAATCTTTGCCGACTTTCTGCTGAAGCTTACCAGCGTTCACACCTAAGCCTCTTACAAGGTCAGCTGTTTAGCTAAACATGAGCTCATGATCTAAATTTACACAATATTGAAGAAATCAGCTACAAAGTGAGACAATCAGCAAAAACAATCAATACCAGAATGAGATTCCCTAGGCCATCCATCTGATGTTGGAATAATCAGGTGCAAGGCAGAAAATATACATAAACCTGGAACTGAAACAAGGAACAAGGAGGTTTTCAAAGGCTGGTAGGATCTCTAAAACATTTTTAAAGTACATGTCCTTGATAAACCTAAATACTCAAAGGTTGTTTAATACCACAGATTAAGCATTGAGAAGAGTGAAATTATGCTGTTTTGAAAACTATGGCAGGTGAGATTTTCTGCCTAATTATATAAGAAGATTTCTCTAAAAAATAGACATTATTTCAAAGACTTATTGGCTGTGAAATAAGTTAAGTGTATTTCAAATGGCTTGTCTGCAAAGAAAGGTGAGATGTAGGGAATCACAGAAAGTCGAGGGGAAAATGTCAATATATACATTGCTATATGGTGAACTAAGTCTTAGGCCAGCCACAATGTAGAGGACCTGACCCTTAGAAACTTAAAAGTGAGCTGGAATCTTTAAAAGTTCAAATCTTTATAAGTAAAAAGATTGATGAAAATGAATAACCAAGTGTTTTAATTGATATGAGATGATCAAAACAATAAACCCTGAGAACATAGAAATAAGATAAATAAAGATATGAGCAGAACTTAATACCACAGAAAACGTATAAAATTCAGGTGAGGTAGTAAGACCAAAGAATATTCTTTGAAAAGATTTAAAAGACACACTTTGATTAAGGAAAACACAAACATAATTAAAGAATATATAGAAAGAATCAGGACAATGTTATAGCAGAGAATATATGAAATGCCAGTAAATTTGAACATTTCTGTAAAGTTGACCATTTCCTAGCTCCTACAGTTTACCAAAACTGACACAAGAGGAAATCATTTAAGGTCATCATGTCTGCCCTTGGCATTCTCGGAACGCCCTGGCCTCAGAATGCAGCATCTGTAGTCCATGGTAACCTGCGTAGAGTGGGCGGGGCTGAGGGAGGCTGGAACACTGCCCTCACTGAGGGAGTGGGTGTGGCCATCTCTGCTGTGACTGAACAAAGGGCAGGGGAGCAGGGGGCCCAGGGCAGGGCCCTCAGAGCCCGGCAGGCACAGTGGAGTGTCACAAGCATTATGCCCAGGCCATAGGGCGCCTTCTTTGTCTGCACAGCTACACAAACTCTCACTTTTCCACTCAGGCCACCCACTTAGTTGAAGTGTGTGTGGAACCTGTCCGCGCAGTATACCTCGCTGCACAGCTAACCATAGGTCTGGGCATCGTAGCTTCCTGCCAGGTGACCGAAGTTTGCAGGAGAGATGATTCCCAGGTTCACACGCAGAGAGGCTCCTGCCCGGGCCACAGGCCGCCCACTGCCCCTGCCCAAGATCGGGGGCCGAAAGCAGCCCTGTCTTAGTCCCCTACTCCTAGAAGGAGTATTGGACCAACACTTCTAGAAAACGGGGTCCTTGTGGGCAACTCATTGGAGGGACACAAATTAATCTTTGCCGACTTTTTGCTGAAACTTACGAGTGTTCACACCTAAGCCTCTTACAAGGTCAGCTGTTTAGCTAAACATGAGCTCATGATCTAAATTTACACAATAATGAAGAAATCAGCTACAAAGGGAGACAATCAGCAAAAACAATCAATACCAGAATTAGATTCCCTAGGCCATCCTTGAGATGTTGGAATAATCAGGTGCTAGGCAGAAAATATACATAAACCTGGAAATGAAACAAGGAACAAGCATGTTGTCAAAGACTGGTAGGATCTCTAAAACATTTTTAAAGTACATGTCATTGATAAAGCTAAATACTCAAAGGTTGTTTAATACACCAAATTAAGCAGTGAGAAGAGTGAAATTATGCTGTTTAGAAAACTATGGAAGGTGAGATTTTCTGCCTAATTATATAAGATGATTTCTCTAAAAAATACACATTATTTCAAAGAATTATTGGCTGTGAAATAAGTTAAGGGTATTTCAAATGGCTTGTCTGCAAAGAAAGGTGAGATGTAGGGAATCACAGAAAGCCGAGGGGATAATATGTCAATATATACATTGCTATATGGTGAACTAAGCCTTAGGCCGGCAACAGTGTAGAGGAATGGACCCTTAGAAACGTACAAGTAAGCTGGAATCTTTAAAAGTTCAAATCTTTATAAGTAAAAAGATTTATTAAAATGAATAACCAAGTGTTTTACTTGACATCAGAAAATCAAAACAATAAACCCTGAGAACATAGAAAGAAGATAAATAATGATATGAGCAGAACTTAATACAACAGAAAACGTATAAAATTCAGGTGATTTAGTAAGTCCAAAGAATATTCTTTGAAAAGATTTAAAAGACACACTTTGATTAAGGAAAACAAAAACATAAGTAAAGAATATAAAGAAAGAATCAGGACAATGTTATAGCAGAGAATATATGAAATGCCAGTAAATTTAAACATTTCTGTAAAGCGGACCATTTCCTAGCTCCTAAAGTTTACCAAAACTGAAACAAGAGGAAATCATTTAAAGTCATCATGTCTGCCCTTGGCATTCTCGGAACACCCTGGCCTCAGAAAGCAGCATCTGTAGTCCATGGTAACCTGCGGAGAAGGGGCGTGGCTGAGGGAGGTTGGAAGTCTGCCCTCACTGAGGGAGTGGGTGTGGCCATCTCTGCTATGACTGAACAAAGGGCAGGGGAGCAGGGGGCCCAGGGGAGGGCCCTCAGAGCACGGCAGACCCAGTGGGGTGTCACAAGCATTTAGGCCCAGGCCAAAGGGCGCCTTCTTTGTCTGCACAGCTGCCCCAACTCTCACCTTTCCACTCAGGCCGCCCTCTTATTTGAAGTGTGTTTGGAACCTGTCCGCGCAGTACACCTCGCTGCACAGCTACCCATAGGTCAGGGCATCGTACCTTCCTGCCAGGTGACCGAAGTTCGCAGGAAAATGTGTCCCTGGGACTCATGCGGAGAGGCTCCTCCCCGGGCCACAGGCCGCCCACTTGCCCTGCCCCAGATCGAAGGCTGAACAGCAGCCATGTCTGAGTCCACTGCCTCTCGAAGGAGTATTGGACCAACACATGTAGAAAACGGGTCCTTGCGGGCAACTCAATGGAGGGACACAAAAAAATCTTTGCCGACTTTCTGCTGAAGCTTACCAGCGTTCACACCTAAGCCTCTTACAAGGTCAGCTGTTTAGCTAAACAAGAGCTCATGATCTAATTTTACACTATATTGAAGAAATCAGCTACAAAGTGAGACAATCAGCAAAAACAATCAATACCAGAATGAGATTCCCTTGGCCATCCATCTGATGTTGTTATACTCAGGTGCAAGGAAGAAAATATACATAAAACTGGAACTGAAACAAGGAACAAGGAGGTTTTCAAAGGCTGGTAGGATCTCTAAAACATTTTTAAAGTACATGTCGTTGATAAACCTAAATACTCAAAGGTTGTTTAATACCACAGATTAAGCATTGAGAAGAGTGAAATTATGCTGTTTTGAAAACTATGCCAGGTGAGATTTTCTGCCTAATTATATAAGAAGGTTTCTCTAAAAAATAGACATTATTTCAAAGACTTATTGGCTGTGAAATAAGTTAAGTGTATTTCAAATGGCTTGTCTGCAAAGAAAGGTGAGATGTAGGGAATCACAGAAAGTCGAGGGGAAAATGTCAATATATACATTGCTATATGGTGAACTAAGCCTTAGGCCAGCCACAATGTAGAGGACCTGACCCTTAGAAACTTAAACGTGAGCTGGAATCTTTAAAAGTTCAAATCTTTATAAGTAAAAAGATTGATGAAAATGAATAACCAAGTGTTTTAATTGACATCAGAAGATCAAAACAATAAACCCTGAGAACATAGAAAAAAGATAAATAAAGATATGAGCAGAACTTAATACCACAGAAAACGTATAAAATTCAGGTGAGGAAGTAAGTCCAAAGAATATTCTTTGAAAAGATTTAAAAGACACACTTTGATTAAGGAAAACAAAAACATAATTAAATAATATATAGAAAGAATCAGGGCAAAGTTATAGCAGAGAATATATGAAATGCCAGTAAATTTGAACATTTCTGTAAAGTTGACCATTTCCTAGCTCCTACAGTTTAATAAAACTGTCACAAGAGGAAATCATTTAAGGTCATCCTGTCTGCCCTTGGCATTCTCGGAACGCCCTGGCCTCAGAATGCAGCATCTGTAGTCCATGGTAACCTGCGGAGTGTGGGCGGGGCTGAGGGAGGCTGGAACACTGCCCTCACTGAGGGAGTGGGTGTGGCCATCTCTGCTGTGACTGAACAAAGGGCAGGGGAGCAGGGGGCCCAGGGCAGGGCCCTCAGAGCACGGCAGGCCCAGTGGTGTGTCACAAGCCTTTAGGCCCAGGCCATAGGGCACCTTCTTTGTCTGCACAGCTGCCCAAACTCTAACTTTTCCACTCAGGCCACCCAATTAGTTGAAGTGTGTGTGGAACCTGTCCGCGCAGTATACCTCGCTGCACAGCTAACCATAGGTCTGGGCATCGTAGCTTCCTGCCAGGTGACCGAAGTTGGCAGGAGAGATGATTCCCAGGTTCACACGCAGAGAGGCTCCTGCCCGGGCCTCAGGCCGCCCACTGCCCCTGCCCAAGATCGGGGGCCGAAAGCAGCCCTGTCTAAGTCCCCTACCGCTAGAGGGAGTATTGGACCAACACTTCTAGAAAACGGGGTCCTTGTGGGCAACTCATTGGAGGGACACAAATAAATCTTTGCCGACTTTTTGCTGAAACTTACGAGCGTTCACACCTAAGCCTCTTACAAGGTCAGCTGTTTAGCTAAACATGAGCTCATGATCTAAATTTACACAATATTGAAGAAATCAGCTACAAAGGGAGACAATCAGCAAAAACAATCAATACCAGAATTAGATTCCTTAGGCCACCCATCAGATGTTGGAATAATCAGGTGCTAGGCAGAAAATATACATAAACCTGGAAATGAAACAAGGAACAAGGAGGTTTTCAAAGACTGGTAGGATCTCTAAAACATTTTTAAAGTACATGTCATTGATAAAGCTAAATACTGAAAGGTTCTTTAATACAACAAATTAAGCAGTGAGAAGATTGAAATTATGCTGTTTAGAAAACTATGGAAAGTGAGATTTTCTGCCTAATTATATAAGATGATTTCTCTAAAAAATACACTTTGTTTCAAAGAATTATTGGCTGTGAAATAAGTTAAGGGTATTTCAAATGGTTTGTCTGCAAAGAAAGGTGAGATGTAGGGAATCACAGAAAGCCGAGGGGATAATATGTCAATATATATTGCTAAAGGTGATCTAAGTCTTAGGCCGGCAACAGTGTAGAGGAATGGACCCTTAGAAACGTACAAGTAAGCTGGAATCTTTAAAAGTTCAAATCTTTATAAGTAAAAATATTTATTAAAATGAATAACCAAGTGTTTTACTTGACATCAGAAAATCAAAACAATAAACCCTGAGAACATAGAAAAAAGATAAATAAAGATATGAGCAGAACTTAATACAAAAGAAAACGTATAAAATTCAGGTGATTTAGTAAGTCCAAAGAATATTCTTTGAAAAGATTTAAAAGACACACTTTGATTAAGGAAAACAAAAACATAAGTAAAGAATATACAGAAAGAATCAGGACAATGTTATAGCAGAGAATATATGAAATGCCAGTAAATTTGAACATTTCTGTAAAGCGGACCATTTCCTAGCTCCTAAAGTTTACCAAAACTGACACAAGAGGAAATCATTTAAGGTCATCATGTCTGCCCTTGAGATTCTCGGAACGCCCTGGCCTCAGAATGCAGCATCTGTAGTCCATGGTAACCTGCGGAGAGTGGGCGGGGCTGAGGGAGGCTGGAACACTGCCCTCACAGAGGGAGTGGGTGTGGCCATCTCTGCTGTGACGGAACAAAGGGCAGGGGAGCAGGGGGCCCAAGGCAGGTCCCTCAGAGCCCGGCAGGCCCAGTGGGGTGTCACAAGCATTTAGGCACAGGCCATAGGGCACCTTCTTTGTCTGCACAGCTGCCCAAACTCTCACTTTTCCTCTCAGGCCACCCACTTAGTTGAAGTGTGTTTGGAACCTGTCCACGCAGTATACCTCGCTGCACAGCTAACCATAGGTCTGGGCATCGTAGCTTCCTGCCAGGTGACCGAAGTTCGCAGGAGAGATGATTCCCAGGTTCACACGCAGAGAGTCTCCTGCCCGGGCCACAGGCCGCCCACTGCCCCTGCCCAAGATCGGGGGCCGAAAGCAGCCTTGTCTAAGTCCCCTACTCCTAGAAGGAGTATTGGACCAACACTTCTAGAAAACGGGGTCCTTGTGGGCAACTCATTGGAGGGACACAAATAAATCTTTGCCGACTTTTTGCTGAAACTTACGAGCGTTCACACCTAAGCCTCTTACAAGGTCAGCTGTTTTGCTAAACATGAGCTCATGATCTAAATTTACACAATAATGAAGAAATCAGCTACAAAGGGAGACAATCAGCAAAAACAATCAATACCAGAATTAGATTCCCTAGGCCATCCTTGAGATGTTGGAATAATCAGGTGCTAGGCAGAAAATATACATAAACCTGGAAATGAAACAAGGAAGAAGCATGTTTTCAAAGACTGGTAGGATCTCTAAAACATTTTTATAGTACATGTCATTGATAAAGCTAAATACTCAAAGGTTGTTTAATACAACAAATTAAGCAGTGAGAAGAGTGAAATTATGCTGTTTTGAAAACTATGGAAGGTGAGATTTTCTGCCTAATTACATAAGATGATTTCTCTAAAAAATACACATTATTTCAAAGAATTATTGGCTGTGAAATAAGTTAAGGGTATTTCAAATGGCTTGTCTGCAAAGAAAGGTGAGATGTAGGGAATCACAGAAAGCCGAGGGGATAATATGTCAATATATACATTGCTATATGGTGAACTAAGCCTTAGGCCGGCAACAGTGTAGAGGAATGGACCCTTAGGAACGTACAAGTAAGCTGTAATCTTTAAAACTTCAAATCTTTATAAGTAAAGAGTTTTATTAAAATGAATAACCAAGTGTTTTACTTGACATCAGAAAATCAAAACAATAAACCCTGAGAACATAGAAAAAAGATAAATAAAGATATGAGCAGAACTTAATACAACAGAAAACGTATAAAATTCAGGTGATTTAGTAAGTCCAAAGAATATTCTTTGAAAAGATTTAATAGACACACTTTGATAAAGGAAAACTTAAACATAAGTAAAGAATATAGAGAAAGAATCAGGACAATGTTATAGCAGAGAATATATGAAATGCAAGTAAATTTGAACATTTCTGTAAAGTGGACCATTTCCTAGCTCCTAAAGTTTACCAAAACTGACACAAGAGGAAATCATTTAAGGTCATCATGTCTGCCCTTGGCATTCTCGGTATGCCATGGCCTCAGAATGCAGCATCTGTAGTTCATGGTAACCTGCGGAGAGGGGGCGGGGCTGAGGGAGCTTGGAACACTGCCCTCACTGAGGGAGTGGGTGTGGCCATCTCTGCTGTGACTGAACAAAGGGCAGGGGAGCAGTGGGCCCAGGGCAGGGCCCTCAGAGCCCGGCAGACCCAGTGGGGTGTCACAAACATTTAGGCCCAGGCCAAAGGGCGCCTTCTTTGTCTGCACAGCTGTCCAAACTCTCACCTTTCCACTCAGGCCGCCTTCTTATTTGAAGTGTGTTTGGAACCTGTCCGCACAGTACTCCTCGCTGCACAGCTCACCATAGGTCAGGGCATCGTAGCTTCCTGCCAGGTGACCGAAGTTCGCAGGCAAATGGGTCCCTGGGACACATGCGGAGAGGCTCTTGCCCGGGCCACAGGCCGCCCACTGGCCCTGCCCCAGATCGAAGGCTGAAAAGCAGCCATGTCTGAGTCCACTGCCTCTCGAAGGAGTATTGGACCAACACTTGTAGAAAACGGGGTCCTTGCGGGCAACTCATTGGAGGGACACAAATAAATCTTTGCCGACTTTCTGCTGAAGCTTACCAGCGTTCACACCTAAGCCTCTTACAAGGTCAGCTGTTTAGCTAAACATGAGCTCATGATCTAAATTTACACAATATTGAAGAAATCAGCTACAAAGTGAGACAATCAGCAAAAACAATCAATACCAGAATGAGATTCCCTAGGCCATCCATCTGATGTTGGAATAATCAGGTGCAAGGCAGAAAATATACATAAACCTGGAACTGAAACAAGGAACAAGGAGGTTTTCAAAGGCTGGTAGGATCTCTAAAACATTTTTAAAGTACATGTCCTTGATAAACCTAAATACTCAAAGGTTGTTTAATACCACAGATTAAGCATTGAGAAGAGTGAAATTATGCTGTTTTGAAAACTATGGCAGGTGAGATTTTCTGCCTAATTATATAAGAAGATTTCTCTAAAAAATAGACATTATTTCAAAGACTTATTGGATGTGAAATAAGTTAAGTGTATTTCAAATGGCTTGTCTGCAAAGAAAGGTGAGATGAAGGGAATCACAGAAAGTCGAGGGGAAAATGTCAATATATACATTGCTATATGGTGAACTAAGTCTTAGGCCAGCCACAATGTAGAGGACCTGACCCTTAGAAACTTAAAAGTGAGCTGGAATCTTTAAAAGTTCAAATCTTTATAAGTAAAAAGATTGATGAAAATGAATAACCAAGTGTTTTAATTGATATGAGATGATCAAAACAATAAACCCTGAGAACATAGAAAAAAGATAAATAAAGATATGAGCAGAACTTAATACCACAGAAAACGTATAAAATTCAGGTGAGGTAGTAAGACCAAAGAATATTCTTTGAAAAGATTTAAAAGACACACTTTGATTAAGGAAAACACAAACATAATTAAAGAATATATAGAAAGAATCAGGACAATGTTATAGCAGAGAATATATGAAATGCCAGTAAATTTGAACATTTCTGTAAAGTTGACCATTTCCTAGCTCCTACAGTTTACCAAAACTGACACAAGAGGAAATCATTTAAGGTCATCATGTCTGCCCTTGGCATTCTCGGAACGCCCTGGCCTCAGAATGCAGCATCTGTAGTCCATGGTAACCTGCGTAGAGTGGGCGGGGCTGAGGGAGGCTGGAACACTGCCCTCACTGAGGGAGTGGGTGTGGCCATCTCTGCTGTGACTGAACAAAGGGCAGGGGAGCAGGGGGCCCAGGGCAGGGCCCTCAGAGCCCGGCAGGCACAGTGGAGTGTCACAAGCATTTAGGCCCAGGCCATAGGGCGCCTTCTTTGTCTGCACAGCTACACAAACTCTCACTTTTCCACTCAGGCCACCCACTTAGTTGAAGTGTGTGTGGAACCTGTCCGCGCAGTATACCTCGCTGCACAGCTAACCATAGGTCTGGGCATCGTAGCTTCCTGCCAGGTGACCGAAGTTTGCAGGAGAGATGATTCCCAGGTTCACACGCAGAGAGGCTCCTGCCCGGGCCACAGGCCGCCCACTGCCCCTGCCCAAGATCGGGGGCCGAAAGCAGCCCTGTCTTAGTCCCCTACTCCTAGAAGGTGTATTGGACCAACACTTCTAGAAAACGGGGTCCTTGTGGGCAACTCATTGGAGGGACACAAATTAATCTTTGCCGACTTTTTGCTGAAACTTACGAGTGTTCACACCTAAGCCTCTTACAAGGTCAGCTGTTTAGCTAAACATGAGCTCATGATCTAAATTTACACAATAATGAAGAAATCAGCTACAAAGGGAGACAATCAGCAAAAACAATCAATACCAGAATTAGATTCCCTAGGCCATCCTTGAGATGTTGGAATAATCAGGTGCTAGGCAGAAAATATACATAAACCTGGAAATGAAACAAGGAACAAGCATGTTGTCAAAGACTGGTAGGATCTCTAAAACATTTTTAAAGTACATGTCATTGATAAAGCTAAATACTCAAAGGTTGTTTAATACACCAAATTAAGCAGTGAGAAGAGTGAAATTATGCTGTTTAGAAAACTATGGAAGGTGAGATTTTCTGCCTAATTATATAAGATGATTTCTCTAAAAAATACACATTATTTCAAAGAATTATTGGCTGTGAAATAAGTTAAGGGTATTTCAAATGGCTTGTCTGCAAAGAAAGGTGAGATGTAGGGAATCACAGAAAGCCGAGGGGATAATATGTCAATATATACATTGCTATATGGTGAACTAAGCCTTAGGCCGGCAACAGTGTAGAGGAATGGACCCTTAGAAACGTACAAGTAAGCTGGAATCTTTAAAAGTTCAAATCTTTATAAGTAAAAAGATTTATTAAAATGAATAACCAAGTGTTTTACTTGACATCAGAAAATCAAAACAATAAACCCTGAGAACATAGAAAGAAGATAAATAAAGATATGAGCAGAACTTAATACAACAGAAAACGTATAAAATTCAGGTGATTTAGTAAGTCCAAAGAATATTCTTTGAAAAGATTTAAAAGACACACTTTGATTAAGGAAAACAAAAACATAATTAAAGAATATAAAGAAAGAATCAGGACAATGTTATAGCAGAGAATATATGAAATGCCAGTAAATTTAAACATTTCTGTAAAGCGGACCATTTCCTAGCTCCTAAAGTTTACCAAAACTGAAACAAGAGGAAATCATTTAAAGTCATCATGTCTGCCCTTGGCATTCTCGGAACACCCTGGCCTCAGAATAAAGCATCTGTAGTCCATGGTAACCTGCGGAGAAGGGGCGTGGCTGAGGGAGGTTGGAAGTCTGCCCTCACTGAGGGAGTGGGTGTGGCCATCTCTGCTGTGACTGAACAAAGGGCAGGGGAGCAGGGGGCCCAGGGGAGGGCCCTCAGAGCACGGCAGACCCAGTGGGGTGTCACAAGCATTTAGGCCCAGGCCAAAGGGCGCCTTCTTTGTCTGCACAGCTGCCCAAACTCTCACCTTTCCACTCAGGCCGCCCTCTTATTTGAAGTGTGTTTGGAACCTGTCCGCGCAGTACACCTCGCTGCACAGCTACCCATAGGTCAGGGCATCGTAGCTTCCTGCCAGGTGACCGAAGTTCGCAGGAAAATGGGTCCCTGGGACTCATGCGGAGAGGCTCCTCCCCGGGCCACAGGCCGCCCACTTGCCCTGCCCCAGATCGAAGGCTGAACAGCAGCCATGTCTGAGTCCACTGACTCTCGAAGGAGTATTGGACCAACACATGTAGAAAACGGGTCCTTGCGGGCAACTCAATGGAGGGACACAAAAAAATCTTTGCCGACTTTCTGCTGAAGCTTACCAGCGTTCACACCTAAGCCTCTTACAAGGTCAGCTGTTTAGCTAAACAAGAGCTCATGATCTAATTTTACACTATATTGAAGAAATCAGCTACAAAGTGAGACAATCAGCAAAAACAATCAATACCAGAATGAGATTCCCTTGGCCATCCATCTGATGTTGTTATACTCAGGTGCAAGGAAGAAAATATACATAAAACTGGAACTGAAACAAGGAACAAGGAGGTTTTCAAAGGCTGGTAGGATCTCTAAAACATTTTTAAAGTACATGTCGTTGATAAACCTAAATACTCAAAGGTTGTTTAATACCACAGATTAAGCATTGAGAAGAGTGAAATTATGCTGTTTTGAAAACTATGCCAGGTGAGATTTTCTGCCTAATTATATAAGAAGGTTTCTCTAAAAAATAGACATTATTTCAAAGACTTATTGGCTGTGAAATAAGTTAAGTGTATTTCAAATGGCTTGTCTGCAAAGAAAGGTGAGATGTAGGGAATCACAGAAAGTCGAGGGGAAAATGTCAATATATACATTGCTATATGGTGAACTAAGCCTTAGGCCAGCCACAATGTAGAGGACCTGACCCTTAGAAACTTAAACGTGAGCTGGAATCTTTAAAAGTTCAAATCTTTATAAGTAAAAAGATTGATGAAAATGAATAACCAAGTGTTTTAATTGACATCAGAAGATCAAAACAATAAACCCTGAGAACATAGAAAAAAGATAAATAAAGATATGAGCAGAACTTAATACCACAGAAAACGTATAAAATTCAGGTGAGGAAGTACGTCCAAAGAATATTCTTTGAAAAGATTTAAAAGACACACTTTGATTAAGGAAAACAAAAACATAATTAAATAATATATAGAAAGAATCAGGGCAAAGTTATAGCAGAGAATATATGAAATGCCAGTAAATTTGAACATTTCTGTAAAGTTGACCATTTCCTAGCTCCTACAGTTTACCAAAACTGACACAAGAGGAAATCATTTAAGGTCATCATGACTGCCCTTGGCATTCTCGGAACGCCCTGGCCTCAGAATGCAGCATCTGTAGTCCATGGTAACCTGCGGAGTGTGGGCGGGGCTGAGGGAGGCTGGAACACTGCCCTCACTGAGGGAGTGGGTGTGGCCATCTCTGCTGTGACTGAACAAAGGGCAGGGGAGCAGGGGGCCCAGGGCAGGGCCCTCAGAGCACGGCAGGCCCAGTGGTGTGTCACAAGCCTTTAGGCCCAGGCCATAGGGCACCTTCTTTGTCTGCACAGCTGCCCAAACTCTCACTTTGCCACTCAGGCCACCCAATTAGTTGAAGTGTGTGTGGAACCTGTCCGCGCAGTATACCTCGCTGCACAGCTAACCATAGGTATGGACATCGTAGCTTCCTGCCAGGTGACCGAAGTTCGCAGGAGAGATGATTCCCAGGTTCACACACAGAGAGGTTCCTGCCCTGGCCTCAGGCCGCCCACTGCCCCTGCCCAAGATCGGGGGCCGAAAGCAGCCCTGTCTAAGTCCCCTACCCCTAGAGGGAGTATTGGACCAACACTTCTAGAAAACGGGGTCCTTGTGGGCAACTCATTGGAGGGACACAAATAAATCTTTGCCGACTTTTTGCTGAAACTTACGAGCGTTCACACCTAAGCCTCTTACAAGGTCAGCTGTTTAGCTAAACATGAGCTCATGATCTAAATTTACACAATATTGAAGAAATCAGCTACAAAGTGAGACAATCAGCAAAAACAATCAATACCAGAATTAGATTCCTTAGGCCACACATCAGATGTTGGAATAATCAGGTGCTAGGCAGAAAATATACATAATCCTGGAAATGAAACAAGGAACAAGGAGGTTTTCAAAGACTGGTAGGATCTCTAAAACATTTTTAAAGTACATGTCATTGATAAAGCTAAATACTGAAAGGTTCTTTAATACAACAAATTAAGCAGTGAGAAGATTGAAATTATGCTGTTTAGAAAACTATGGAAAGTAAGATTTTCTGCCTAATTATATAAGATGATTTCTCTAAAAAATACACCTTATTTCAAAGAATTATTGGCTGTGAAATAAGTTAAGGGTATTTCAAATGGCTTGTCTGAAAAGAAAGGTGAGATGTAGGGAATCACCGAAAGCCGAGGGGATAATATGTCAATATATATTGCTAAAGGTGATCTAAGTCTTAGGCCGGCAACAGTGTAGAGGAATGGACCCTTAGAAACGTACAAGTAAGCTGGAATCTTTAAAAGTTCAAATCTTTATAAGTAAAAATATTTATTAAAATGAATAACCAAGTGTTTTACTTGACATCAGAAAATCAAAACAATAAACCCTGAGAACATAGAAAAAAGATAAATAAAGATATGAGCAGAACTTAATACAAAAGAAAACGTATAAAATTCAGGTGATTTAGTAAGTCCAAAGAATATTCTTTGAAAAGATTTAAAAGACACACTTTGATTAAGGAAAACAAAAACATAATTAAAGAATATAAAGAAAGAATCAGGACAATGTTATAGCAGAGAATATATGAAATGCCAGTAAATTTAAACATTTCTGTAAAGCGGACCATTTCCTAGCTCCTAAAGTTTACCAAAACTGAAACAAGAGGAAATCATTTAAAGTCATCATGTCTGCCCTTGGCATTCTCGGAACGCCCTGGCCTCAGAATGCAGCATCTGTAGTCCATGGTAACCTGCGGAGAAGGGGCGTGGCTGAGGGAGGTTGGAAGTCTGCCCTCACTGAGGGAGTGGGTGTGGCCATCTCTGCTGTGACTGAACAAAGGGCAGGGGAGCAGGGGGCCCAGGGGAGGGCCCTCAGAGCACGGCAGACCCAGTGGGGTGTCACAAGCATTTAGGCCCAGGCCAAAGGGCGCCTTCTTTGTCTGCACAGCTGCCCAAACTCTCACCTTTCCACTCAGGCCGCCCTCTTATTTGAAGTGTGTTTGGAACCTGTCCGCGCAGTACACCTCGCTGCACAGCTACCCATAGGTCAGGGCATCGTAGCTTCCTGCCAGGTGACCGAAGTTCGCAGGAAAATGGGTCCCTGGGACTCATGCGGAGAGGCTCCTCCCCGGGCCACAGGCCGCCCACTTGCCCTGCCCCAGATCGAAGGCTGAACAGCAGCCATGTCTGAGTCCACTGCCTCTCGAAGGAGTATTGGACCAACACTTGTAGAAAACGGGGTCCTTGCGGGCAACTCAATGGAGGGACACAAAAAAATCTTTGCCGACTTTCTGCTGAAGCTTACCAGCGTTCACACCTAAGCCTCTTACAAGGTCAGCTGTTTAGCTAAACAAGAGCTCATGATCTAATTTTACACTATATTGAAGAAATCAGCTACAAAGTGAGACAATCAGCAAAAACAATCAATACCAGAATGAGATTCCCTTGGCCATCCATCTGATGTTGTTATACTCAGGTGCAAGGAAGAAAATATACATAAAACTGGAACTGAAACAAGGAACAAGGAGGTTTTCAAAGGCTGGTAGGATCTCTAAAACATTTTTAAAGTACATGTCGTTGATAAACCTAAATACTCAAAGGTTGTTTAATACCACAGATTAAGCATTGAGAAGAGTGAAATTATGCTGTTTTGAAAACTATGGCAGGTGAGATTTTCTGCCTAATTATATAAGAAGGTTTCTCTAAAAAATAGACATTATTTCAAAGACTTATTGGCTGTGAAATAAGTTAAGTGTATTTCAAATGGCTTGTCTGCAAAGAAAGGTGAGATGTAGGGAATCACAGAAAGTCGAGGGGAAAATGTCAATATATACATTGCTATATGGTGAACTAAGCCTTAGGCCAGCCACAATGTAGAGGACCTGACCCTTAGAAACTTAAACGTGAGCTGGAATCTTTAAAAGTTCAAATCTTTATAAGTAAAAAGATTGATGAAAATGAATAACCAAGTGTTTTAATTGACATCAGAAGATCAAAACAATAAACCCTGAGAACATAGAAAAAAGATAAATAAAGATATGAGCAGAACTTAATACCACAGAAAACGTATAAAATTCAGGTGAGGAAGTAAGTCCAAAGAATATTCTTTGAAAAGATTTAAAAGACACACTTTGATTAAGGAAAACAAAAACATAATTAAATAATATATAGAAAGAATCAGGGCAAAGTTATAGCAGAGAATATATGAAATGCCAGTAAATTTGAACATTTCTGTAAAGTTGACCATTTCCTAGCTCCTACAGTTTACCAAAACTGACACAAGAGGAAATCATTTAAGGTCATCATGTCTGCCCTTGGCATTCTCGGAACGCCCTGGCCTCAGAATGCAGCATCTGTAGTCCATGGTAACCTGCGGAGTGTGGGCGGGGCTGAGGGAGGCTGGAACACTGCCCTCACTGAGGGAGTGGGTGTGGCCATCTCTGCTGTGACTGAACAAAGGGCAGGGGAGCAGGGGGCCCAGGGCAGGGCCCTCAGAGCACGGCAGGCCCAGTGGTGTGTCACAAGCCTTTAGGCCCAGGCCATAGGGCACCTTCTTTGTCTGCACAGCTGCCCAAACTCTAACTTTTCCACTCAGGCCACCCAATTAGTTGAAGTGTGTGTGGAACCTGTCCGCGCAGTATACCTCGCTGCACAGCAAACCATAGGTCTGGGCATCGTAGCTTCCTGCCAGGTGACCGAAGTTCGCAGGAGAGATGATTCCCAGGTTCACACGCAGAGAGGCTCCTGCCCGGGCCTCAGGCCGCCCACTGCCCCTGCCCAAGATCGGGGGCCGAAAGCAGCCCTGTCTAAGTCCCCTACCCCTAGAGGGAATATTGGACCAACACTTCTAGAAAACGGGGTCCTTGTGGGCAACTCATTGGAGGGACACAAATAAATCTTTGCCGACTTTTTGCTGAAACTTAGGAGCGTTCACACCTAAGCCTCTTACAAGGTCAGCTGTTTAGCTAAACATGAGCTCATGATCTAAATTTACACAATATTGAAGAAATCAGCTACAAAGGGAGACAATCAGCAAAAACAATCAATACCAGAATTAGATTCCTTAGGCCACCCATCAGATGTTGGAATAATCAGGTGCTAGGCAGAAAATATACATAATCCTGGAAATGAAACAAGGAACAAGGAGGTTTTCAAAGACTGGTAGGATCTCTAAAACATTTTTAAAGTACATGTCATTGATAAAGCTAAATACTGAAAGGTTCTTTAATACAACAAATTAAGCAGTGAGAAGATTGAAATTATGCTGTTTAGAAAACTATGGAAAGTGAGATTTTCTGCCTAATTATATAAGATGATTTCTCTAAAAAATACACCTTGTTTCAAAGAATTATTGGCTGTGAAATAAGTTAAGGGTATTTCAAATGGCTTGTCTGCAAAGAAAGGTGAGATGTAGGGAATCACAGAAAGCCGAGGGGATAATATGTCAATATATATTGCTAAAGGTGATCTAAGACTTAGGCCGGCAACAGTGTAGAGGAATGGACCCTTAGAAACGTACAAGTAAGCTGGAATCTTTAAAAGTTCAAATCTTTATAAGTAAAAATATTTATTAAAATGAATAACCAAGTGTTTTACTTGACATCAGAAAATCAAAACAATAAACCCTGAGAACATAGAAAAAAGATAAATAAAGATATGAGCAGAACTTAATACAAAAGAAAACGTATAAAATTCAGGTGATTTAGTAAGTCCAAAGAATATTCTTTGAAAAGATTTAAAAGACACACTTTGATTAAGGAAAACAAAAACATAAGTAAAGAATATACAGAAAGAATCAGGACAATGTTATAGCAGAGAATATATGAAATGCCAGTAAATTTGAACATTTCTGTAAAGCGGACCATTTCCTAGCTCCTAAAGTTTACCAAAACTGACACAAGAGGAAATCATTTAAGGTCATCATGTCTGCCCTTGAGATTCTCGGAACGCCCTGGCCTCAGAATGCAGCATCTGTAGTCCATGGTAACCTGCGGAGAGTGGGCGGGGCTGAGGGAGGCTGGAACACTGCCCTCACAGAGGGAGTGGGTGTGGCCATCTCTGCTGTGACGGAACAAAGGGCAGGGGAGCAGGGGGCCCAAGGCAGGTCCCTCAGAGCCCGGCAGGCCCAGTGGGGTGTCACAAGCATTTAGGCCCAGGCCATAGGGCACCTTCTTTGTCTGCACAGCTGCCCAAACTCTCACTTTTCCTCTCAGGCCACCCACTTAGTTGAAGTGTGTTTGGAACCTGTCCACGCAGTATACCTCGCTGCACAGCTAACCATAGGTCTGGGCATCATAGCTTCCTGCCAGGTGACCGAAGTTCGCAGGAGAGATGATTCCCAGGTTCACACGCAGAGAGTCTCCTGCCCGGGCCACAGGCCGCCCACTGCCCCTGCCCAAGATCGGGGGCCGAAAGCAGCCTTGTCTAAGTCCCCTACTCCTAGAAGGAGTATTGGACCAACACTTCTAGAAAACGGGGTCCTTGTGGGCAACTCATTGGAGGGACACAAATAAATCTTTGCCGACTTTTTGCTGAAACTTACGAGCGTTCACACCTAAGCCTCTTACAAGGTCAGCGGTTTTGCTAAACATGAGCTCATGATCTAAATTTACACAATAATGAAGAAATCAGCTACAAAGGGAGACAATCAGCAAAAACAATCAATACCAGAATTAGATTCCCTAGGCCATCCTTGAGATGTTGGAATAATCAGGTGCTAGGCAGAAAATATACATAAACCTGGAAATGAAACAAGGAAGAAGCATGTTTTCAAAGACTGGTAGGATCTCTAAAACATTTTTATAGTACATGTCATTGATAAAGCTAAATACTCAAAGGTTGTTTAATACAACAAATTAAGCAGTGAGAAGAGTGAAATTATGCTGTTTTGAAAACTATGGAAGGTGAGATTTTCTGCCTAATTATATAAGATGATTTCTCTAAAAAATACACATTATTTCAAAGAATTATTGGCTGTGAAATAAGTTAAGGGTATTTCAAATGGCTTGTCTGCAAAGAAAGGTGAGATGTAGGGAATCACAGAAAGCCGAGGGGATAATATGTCAATATATACATTGCTATATGGTGAACTAAGCCTTAGGCCGGCAACAGTGTAGAGGAATGGACCCTTAGGAACGTACAAGTAAGCTGTAATCTTTAAAACTTCAAATCTTTATAAGTAAAGAGTTTTATTAAAATGAATAACCAAGTGTTTTACTTGACATCAGAAAATCAAAACAATAAACCCTGAGAACATAGAAAAAAGATAAATAAAGATATGAGCAGAACTTAATACAACAGAAAACGTATAAAATTCAGGTGATTTAGTAAGTCCAAAGAATATTCTTTGAAAAGATTTAATAGACACACTTTGATAAAGGAAAACTTAAACATAAGTAAAGAATATAGAGAAAGAATCAGGACAATGTTATAGCAGAGAATATATGAAATGCAAGTAAATTTGAACATTTCTGTAAAGTGGACCATTTCCTAGCTCCTAAAGTTTACCAAAACTGACACAAGAGGAAATCATTTAAGGTCATCATGTCTGCCCTTGGCATTCTCGGTATGCCATGGCCTCAGAATGCAGCATCTGTAGTTCATGGTAACCTGCGGAGAGGGGGCGGGGCTGAGGGAGCTTGGAACACTGCCCTCACTGAGGGAGTGGGTGTGGCCATCTCTGCTGTGACTGAACAAAGGGCAGGGGAGCAGTGGGCCCAGGGCAGGGCCCTCAGAGCCCGGCAGACCCAGTGGGGTGTCACAAACATTTAGGCCCAGGCCAAAGGGCGCCTTCTTTGTCTGCACAGCTGTCCAAACTCTCACCTTTCCACTCAGGCCGCCTTCTTATTTGAAGTGTGTTTGGAACCTGTCCGCACAGTACTCCTCGCTGCACAGCTCACCGTAGGTCAGGGCATCGTAGCTTCCTGCCAGGTGACCGAAGTTCGCAGGCAAATGGGTCCCTGGGACACATGCGGAGAGGCTCTTGCCCGGGCCACAGGCCGCCCACTGGCCCTGCCCCAGATCGAAGGCTGAAAAGCAGCCATGTCTGAGTCCACTGCCTCTCGAAGGAGTATTGGACCAACACTTGTAGAAAACGGGGTCCTTGCGGGCAACTCATTGGAGGGACACAAATAAATCTTTGCCGACTTTCTGCTGAAGCTTACCAGCGTTCACACCTAAGCCTCTTACAAGGTCAGCTGTTTAGCTAAACATGAGCTCATGATCTAAATTTACACAATATTGAAGAAATCAGCTACAAAGTGAGACAATCAGCAAAAACAATCAATACCAGAATGAGATTCCCTAGGCCATCCATCTGATGTTGGAATAATCAGGTGCAAGGCAGAAAATATACATAAACCTGGAACTGAAACAAGGAACAAGGAGGTTTTCAAAGGCTGGTAGGATCTCTAAAACATTTTTAAAGTACATGTCCTTGATAAACCTAAATACTCAAAGGTTGTTTAATACCACAGATTAAGCATTGAGAAGAGTGAAATTATGCTGTTTTGAAAACTATGGCAGGTGAGATTTTCTGCCTAATTATATAAGAAGATTTCTCTAAAAAATAGACATTATTTCAAAGACTTATTGGATGTGAAATAAGTTAAGTGTATTTCAAATGGCTTGTCTGCAAAGAAAGGTGAGATGTAGGGAATCACAGAAATTCGAGGGGAAAATGTCAATATATACATTGCTATATGGTGAACTAAGTCTTAGGCCAGCCACAAAGTAGAGGACCTGACCCTTAGAACCTTAAAAATGAGCTGGAATCTTTAAAAGTTCAAATCTTTATAAGTAAAAAGATTGATGAAAATGAATAACCAAGTGTTTTAATTGATATGAGATGATCAAAACAATAAACCCTGAGAACATAGAAAAAAGATAAATAAAGATATGAGCAGAACTTAATACCACAGAAAACGTATAAAATTCAGGTGAGGTAGTAAGACCAAAGAATATTCTTTGAAAAGATTTAAAAGACACACTTTGATTAAGGAAAACACAAACATAATTAAAGAATATATAGAAAGAATCAGGACAATGTTATAGCAGAGAATATATGAAATGCCAGTAAATTTGAACATTTCTGTAAAGTTGACCATTTCCTAGCTCCTACAGTTTACCAAAACTGACACAAGAGGAAATCATTTAAGGTCATCATGTCTGCCCTTGGCATTCTCGGAACGCCCTGGCCTCAGAATGCAGCATCTGTAGTCCATGGTAACCTGCGGAGAGTGGGCGGGGCTGAGGGAGGCTGGAACACTGCCCTCACTGAGGGAGTGGGTGTGGCCATCTCTGCTGTGACTGAACAAAGGGCAGGGGAGCAGGGGGCCCAGGGCAGGGCCCTCAGAGCACGGCAGGCCCAGTGGTGTGTCACAAGCCTTTAGGCCCAGGCCATAGGGCACCTTCTTTGTCTGCACAGCTGCCCAAACTCTCACTTTGCCACTCAGGCCACCCAATTAGTTGAAGTGTGTGTGGAACCTGTCCGCGCAGTATACCTCGCTGCACAGCTAACCATAGGTATGGACATCGTAGCTTCCTGCCAGGTGACCGAAGTTCGCAGGAGAGATGATTCCCAGGTTCACACACAGAGAGGTTCCTGCCCTGGCCTCAGGCCGCCCACTGCCCCTGCCCAAGATCGGGGGCCGAAAGCAGCCCTGTCTAAGTCCCCTACCCCTAGAGGGAGTATTGGACCAACACTTCTAGAAAACGGGGTCCTTGTGGGCAACTCATTGGAGGGACACAAATAAATCTTTGCCGACTTTTTGCTGAAACTTACGAGCGTTCACACCTAAGCCTCTTACAAGGTCAGCTGTTTAGCTAAACATGAGCTCATGATCTAAATTTACACAATATTGAAGAAATCAGCTACAAAGTGAGACAATCAGCAAAAACAATCAATACCAGAATTAGATTCCTTAGGCCACCCATCAGATGTTGGAATAATCAGGTGCTAGGCAGAAAATATACATAATCCTGGAAATGAAACAAGGAACAAGGATGTTTTCAAAGACTGGTAGGATCTCTAAAACATTTTTAAAGTACATGTCATTGATAAAGCTAAATACTGAAAGGTTCTTTAATACAACAAATTAAGCAGTGAGAAGATTGAAATTATGCTGTTTAGAAAACTATGGAAAGTAAGATTTTCTGCCTAATTATATAAGATGATTTCTCTAAAAAATACACCTTATTTCAAAGAATTATTGGCTGTGAAATAAGTTAAGGGTATTTCAAATGGCTTGTCTGAAAAGAAAGGTGAGATGTAGGGAATCACCGAAAGCCGAGGGGATAATATGTCAATATATATTGCTAAAGGTGATCTAAGTCTTAGGCCGGCAACAGTGTAGAGGAATGGACCCTTAGAAACGTACAAGTAAGCTGGAATCTTTAAAAGTTCAAATCTTTATAAGTAAAAATATTTATTAAAATGAATAACCAAGTGTTTTACTTGACATCAGAAAATCAAAACAATAAACCCTGAGAACATAGAAAAAAGATAAATAAAGATATGAGCAGAACTTAATACAAAAGAAAACGTATAAAATTCAGGTGATTTAGTAAGTCCAAAGAATATTCTTTGAAAAGATTTAAAAGACACACTTTGATTAAGGAAAACAAAAACATAATTAAAGAATATAAAGAAAGAATCAGGACAATGTTATAGCAGAGAATATATGAAATGCCAGTAAATTTAAACATTTCTGTAAAGCGGACCATTTCCTAGCTCCTAAAGTTTACCAAAACTGAAACAAGAGGAAATCATTTAAAGTCATCATGTCTGCCCTTGGCATTCTCGGAACGCCCTGGCCTCAGAATGCAGCATCTGTAGTCCATGGTAACCTGCGGAGAAGGGGCGTGGCTGAGGGAGGTTGGAAGTCTGCCCTCACTGAGGGAGTGGGTGTGGCCATCTCTGCTGTGACTGAACAAAGGGCAGGGGAGCAGGGGGCCCAGGGGAGGGCCCTCAGAGCACGGCAGACCCAGTGGGGTGTCACAAGCATTTAGGCCCAGGCCAAAGGGCGCCTTCTTTGTCTGCACAGCTGCCCAAACTCTCACCTTTCCACTCAGGCCGCCCTCTTATTTGAAGTGTGTTTGGAACCTGTCCGCGCAGTACACCTCGCTGCACAGCTACCCATAGGTCAGGGCATCGTAGCTTCCTGCCAGGTGACCGAAGTTCGCAGGAAAATGGGTCCCTGGGACTCATGCGGAGAGGCTCCTCCCCGGGCCACAGGCCGCCCACTTGCCCTGCCCCAGATCGAAGGCTGAACAGCAGCCATGTCTGAGTCCACTGCCTCTCGAAGGAGTATTGGACCAACACTTGTAGAAAACGGGGTCCTTGCGGGCAACTCAATGGACGGACACAAAAAAATCTTTGCCGACTTTCTGCTGAAGCTTACCAGCGTTCACACCTAAGCCTCTTACAAGGTCAGCTGTTTAGCTAAACAAGAGCTCATGATCTAATTTTACACTATATTGAAGAAATCAGCTACAAAGTGAGACAATCAGCAAAAACAATCAATACCAGAATGAGATTCCCTTGGCCATCCATCTGATGTTGTTATACTCAGGTGCAAGGAAGAAAATATACATAAAACTGGAACTGAAACAAGGAACAAGGAGGTTTTCAAAGGCTGGTAGGATCTCTAAAACATTTTTAAAGTACATGTCGTTGATAAACCTAAATACTCAAAGGTTGTTTAATACCACAGATTAAGCATTGAGAAGAGTGAAATTATGCTGTTTTGAAAACTATGGCAGGTGAGATTTTCTGCCTAATTATATAAGAAGGTTTCTCTAAAAAATAGACATTATTTCAAAGACTTATTGGCTGTGAAATAAGTTAAGTGTATTTCAAATGGCTTGTCTGCAAAGAAAGGTGAGATGTAGGGAATCACAGAAAGTCGAGGGGAAAATGTCAATATATACATTGCTATATGGTGAACTAAGCCTTAGGCCAGCCACAATGTAGAGGACCTGACCCTTAGAAACTTAAACGTGAGCTGGAATCTTTAAAAGTTCAAATCTTTATAAGTAAAAAGATTGATGAAAATGAATAACCAAGTGTTTTAATTGACATCAGAAGATCAAAACAATAAACCCTGAGAACATAGAAAAAAGATAAATAAAGATATGAGCAGAACTTAATACCACAGAAAACGTATAAAATTCAGGTGAGGAAGTAAGTCCAAAGAATATTCTTTGAAAAGATTTAAAAGACACACTTTGATTAAGGAAAACAAAAACATAATTAAATAATATATAGAAAGAATCAGGGCAAAGTTATAGCAGAGAATATATGAAATGCCAGTAAATTTGAACATTTCTGTAAAGTTGACCATTTCCTAGCTCCTACAGTTTACCAAAACTGACACAAGAGGAAATCATTTAAGGTCATCATGTCTGCCCTTGGCATTCTCGGAACGCCCTGGCCTCAGAATGCAGCATCTGTAGTCCATGGTAACCTGCGGAGTGTGGGCGGGGCTGAGGGAGGCTGGAACACTGCCCTCACTGAGGGAGTGGGTGTGGCCATCTCTGCTGTGACTGAACAAAGGGCAGGGGAGCAGGGGGCCCAGGGCAGGGCCCTCAGAGCACGGCAGGCCCAGTGGTGTGTCACAAGCCTTTAGGCCCAGGCCATAGGGCACCTTCTTTGTCTGCACAGCTGCCCAAACTCTAACTTTTCCACTCAGGCCACCCAATTAGTTGAAGTGTGTGTGGAACCTGTCCGCGCAGTATACCTCGCTGCACAGCTAACCATAGGTCTGGGCATCGTAGCTTCCTGCCAGGTGACCGAAGTTCGCAGGAGAGATGATTCCCAGGTTCACACGCAGAGAGGCTCCTGCCCGGGCCTCAGGCCGCCCACTGCCCCTGCCCAAGATCGGGGGCCGAAAGCAGCCCTGTCTAAGTCCCCTACCGCTAGAGGGAGTATTGGACCAACACTTCTAGAAAACGGGGTCCTTGTGGGCAACTCATTGGAGGGACACAAATAAATCTTTGCCGACTTTTTGCTGAAACTTACGAGCGTTCACACCTAAGCCTCTTACAAGGTCAGCTGTTTAGCTAAACATGAGCTCATGATCTAAATTTACACAATATTGAAGAAATCAGCTACAAAGGGAGACAATCAGCAAAAACAATCAATACCAGAATTAGATTCCTTAGGCCACCCATCAGATGTTGGAATAATCAGGTGCTAGGCAGAAAATATACATAATCCTGGAAATGAAACAAGGAACAAGGAGGTTTTCAAAGACTGGTAGGATCTCTAAAACATTTTTAAAGTACATGTCATTGATAAAGCTAAATACTGAAAGGTTCTTTAATACAACAAATTAAGCAGTGAGAAGATTGAAATTATGCTGTTTAGAAAACTATGGAAAGTGAGATTTTCTGCCTAATTATATAAGATGATTTCTCTAAAAAATACACCTTGTTTCAAAGAATTATTGGCTGTGAAATAAGTTAAGGGTATTTCAAATGGCTTGTCTGCAAAGAAAGGTGAGATGTAGGGAATCACAGAAAGCCGAGGGGATAATATGTCAATATATATTGCTAAAGGTGATCTAAGACTTAGGCCGGCAACAGTGTAGAGGAATGGACCCTTAGAAACGTACAAGTAAGCTGGAATCTTTAAAAGTTCAAATCTTTATAAGTAAAAATATTTATTAAAATGAATAACCAAGTGTTTTACTTGACATCAGAAAATCAAAACAATAAACCCTGAGAACATAGAAAAAAGATAAATAAAGATATGAGCAGAACTTAATACAAAAGAAAACGTATAAAATTCAGGTGATTTAGTAAGTCCAAAGAATATTCTTTGAAAAGATTTAAAAGACACACTTTGATTAAGGAAAACAAAAACATAAGTAAAGAATATACAGAAAGAATCAGGACAATGTTATAGCAGAGAATATATGAAATGCCAGTAAATTTGAACATTTCTGTAAAGCGGACCATTTCCTAGCTCCTAAAGTTTACCAAAACTGACACAAGAGGAAATCATTTAAGGTCATCATGTCTGCCCTTGAGATTCTCGGAACGCCCTGGCCTCAGAATGCAGCATCTGTAGTCCATGGTAACCTGCGGAGAGTGGGCGGGGCTGAGGGAGGCTGGAACACTGCCCTCACAGAGGGAGTGGGTGTGGCCATCTCTGCTGTGACGGAACAAAGGGCAGGGGAGCAGGGGGCCCAAGGCAGGTCCCTCAGAGCCCGGCAGGCCCAGTGGGGTGTCACAAGCATTTAGGCCCAGGCCATAGGGCACCTTCTTTGTCTGCACAGCTGCCCAAACTCTCACTTTTCCTCTCAGGCCACCCACTTAGTTGAAGTGTGTTTGGAACCTGTCCACGCAGTATACCTCGCTGCACAGCTAACCATAGGTCTGGGCATCATAGCTTCCTGCCAGGTGACCGAAGTTCGCAGGAGAGATGATTCCCAGGTTCACACGCAGAGAGTCTCCTGCCCGGGCCACAGGCCGCCCACTGCCCCTGCCCAAGATCGGGGGCCGAAAGCAGCCTTGTCTAAGTCCCCTACTCCTAGAAGGAGTATTGGACCAACACTTCTAGAAAACGGGGTCCTTGTGGGCAACTCATTGGAGGGACACAAATAAATCTTTGCCGACTTTTTGCTGAAACTTACGAGCGTTCACACCTAAGCCTCTTACAAGGTCAGCGGTTTTGCTAAACATGAGCTCATGATCTAAATTTACACAATAATGAAGAAATCAGCTACAAAGGGAGACAATCAGCAAAAACAATCAATACCAGAATTAGATTCCCTAGGCCATCCTTGAGATGTTGGAATAATCAGGTGCTAGGCAGAAAATATACATAAACCTGGAAATGAAACAAGGAAGAAGCATGTTTTCAAAGACTGGTAGGATCTCTAAAACATTTTTATAGTACATGTCATTGATAAAGCTAAATACTCAAAGGTTGTTTAATACAACAAATTAAGCAGTGAGAAGAGTGAAATTATGCTGTTTTGAAAACTATGGAAGGTGAGATTTTCTGCCTAATTATATAAGATGATTTCTCTAAAAAATACACATTATTTCAAAGAATTATTGGCTGTGAAATAAGTTAAGGGTATTTCAAATGGCTTGTCTGCAAAGAAAGGTGAGATGTAGGGAATCACAGAAAGCCGAGGGGATAATATGTCAATATATACATTGCTATATGGTGAACTAAGCCTTAGGCCGGCAACAGTGTAGAGGAATGGACCCTTAGGAACGTACAAGTAAGCTGTAATCTTTAAAACTTCAAATCTTTATAAGTAAAGAGTTTTATTAAAATGAATAACCAAGTGTTTTACTTGACATCAGAAAATCAAAACAATAAACCCTGAGAACATAGAAAAAAGATAAATAAAGATATGAGCAGAACTTAATACAACAGAAAACGTATAAAATTCAGGTGATTTAGTAAGTCCAAAGAATATTCTTTGAAAAGATTTAATAGACACACTTTGATAAAGGAAAACTTAAACATAAGTAAAGAATATAGAGAAAGAATCAGGACAATGTTATAGCAGAGAATATATGAAATGCAAGTAAATTTGAACATTTCTGTAAAGTGGACCATTTCCTAGCTCCTAAAGTTTACCAAAACTGACACAAGAGGAAATCATTTAAGGTCATCATGTCTGCCCTTGGCATTCTCGGTATGCCATGGCCTCAGAATGCAGCATCTGTAGTTCATGGTAACCTGCGGAGAGGGGGCGGGGCTGAGGGAGCTTGGAACACTGCCCTCACTGAGGGAGTGGGTGTGGCCATCTCTGCTGTGACTGAACAAAGGGCAGGGGAGCAGTGGGCCCAGGGCAGGGCCCTCAGAGCCCGGCAGACCCAGTGGGGTGTCACAAACATTTAGGCCCAGGCCAAAGGGCGCCTTCTTTGTCTGCACAGCTGTCCAAACTCTCACCTTTCCACTCAGGCCGCCTTCTTATTTGAAGTGTGTTTGGAACCTGTCCGCACAGTACTCCTCGCTGCACAGCTCACCATAGGTCAGGGCATCGTAGCTTCCTGCCAGGTGACCGAAGTTCGCAGGCAAATGGGTCCCTGGGACACATGCGGAGAGGCTCTTGCCCGGGCCACAGGCCGCCCACTGGCCCTGCCCCAGATCGAAGGCTGAAAAGCAGCCATGTCTGAGTCCACTGCCTCTCGAAGGAGTATTGGACCAACACTTGTAGAAAACGGGGTCCTTGCGGGCAACTCATTGGAGGGACACAAATAAATCTTTGCCGACTTTCTGCTGAAGCTTACCAGCGTTCACACCTAAGCCTCTTACAAGGTCAGCTGTTTAGCTAAACATGAGCTCATGATCTAAATTTACACAATATTGAAGAAATCAGCTACAAAGTGAGACAATCAGCAAAAACAATCAATACCAGAATGAGATTCCCTAGGCCATCCATCTGATGTTGGAATAATCAGGTGCAAGGCAGAAAATATACATAAACCTGGAACTGAAACAAGGAACAAGGAGGTTTTCAAAGGCTGGTAGGATCTCTAAAACATTTTTAAAGTACATGTCCTTGATAAACCTAAATACTCAAAGGTTGTTTAATACCACAGATTAAGCATTGAGAAGAGTGAAATTATGCTGTTTTGAAAACTATGGCAGGTGAGATTTTCTGCCTAATTATATAAGAAGATTTCTCTAAAAAATAGACATTATTTCAAAGACTTATTGGATGTGAAATAAGTTAAGTGTATTTCAAATGGCTTGTCTGCAAAGAAAGGTGAGATGTAGGGAATCACAGAAAGTCGAGGGGAAAATGTCAATATATACATTGCTATATGGTGAACTAAGTCTTAGGCCAGCCACAAAGTAGAGGACCTGACCCTTAGAACCTTAAAAATGAGCTGGAATCTTTAAAAGTTCAAATCTTTATAAGTAAAAAGATTGATGAAAATGAATAACCAAGTGTTTTAATTGATATGAGATGATCAAAACAATAAACCCTGAGAACATAGAAAAAAGATAAATAAAGATATGAGCAGAACTTAATACCACAGAAAACGTATAAAATTCAGGTGAGGTAGTAAGACCAAAGAATATTCTTTGAAAAGATTTAAAAGACACACTTTGATTAAGGAAAACACAAACATAATTAAAGAATATATAGAAAGAATCAGGACAATGTTATAGCAGAGAATATATGAAATGCCAGTAAATTTGAACATTTCTGTAAAGTTGACCATTTCCTAGCTCCTACAGTTTACCAAAACTGACACAAGAGGAAATCATTTAAGGTCATCATGTCTGCCCTTGGCATTCTCGGAACGCCCTGGCCTCAGAATGCAGCATCTGTAGTCCATGGTAACCTGCGGAGAGTGGGCGGGGCTGAGGGAGGCTGGAACACTGCCCTCACTGAGGGAGTGGGTGTGGCCATCTCTGCTGTGACTGAACAAAGGGCAGGGGAGCAGGGGGCCCAGGGCAGGGCCCTCAGAGCCCAGCAGACCCAGTGGGGTGTCACAAGCATTTAGGCCCAGGCCAAAGGGCGCCTTCTTTGTCTGCACAGCTGCCCAAACTCTCACCTTTCCACTCAGGCCGCCTTTTTATTTGAAGTGTGTTTGGAACCTGTCCGCGCAGTATACCTCGCTGCACAGCTCACCATAGGTCAGGGCATCGTAGCTTCCTGCCAGGTGACCGAAGTTCGCAGGCAAATGGGTCCCTGGGACACATGCGGAGAGGCTCTTGCCCGGGCCACAGGCCGCCCACTGGCCCTGCCCCAGATCGAAGGCTGAAAAGCAGCCATGTCTGAGTCCACTGCCTCTCGAAGGAGTATTGGACCAACACTTGTAGAAAACGGGGTCCTTGCGGGCAACTCATTGGAGGGACACAAATAAATCTTTGCCGACTTTCTGCTGAAGCTTACCAGCGTTCACACCTAAGCCTCTTACAAGGTCAGCTGTTTAGCTAAACATGAGCTCATGATCTAAATTTACACAATATTGAAGAAATCAGCTACAAAGTGAGACAATCAGCAAAAACAATCAATACCAGAATGAGATTCCCTAGGCCATCCATCTGATGTTGGAATAATCAGGTGCAAGGCAGAAAATATACATAAACCTGGAACTGAAACAAGGAACAAGGAGGTTTTCAAAGGCTGGTAGGATCTCTAAAACATTTTTAAAGTACATGTCCTTGATAAACCTAAATACTCAAAGGTTGTTTAATACCACAGATTAAGCATTGAGAAGAGTGAAATTATGCTGTTTTGAAAACTATGGCAGGTGAGATTTTCTGCCTAATTATATAAGAAGATTTCTCTAAAAAATAGACATTATTTCAAAGACTTATTGGCTGTGAAATAAGTTAAGTGTATTTCAAATGGCTTGTCTGCAAAGAAAGGTAAGATGTAGGGAATCACAGAAAGTCGAGGGGAAAATGTCAATATATACATTGCTATATGGTGAACTAAGTCTTAGGCCAGCCACAATGTAGAGGACCTGACCCTTAGAAACTTAAACGTGAGCTGGAATCTTTAAAAGTTCAAATCTTTATAAGTAAAAAGATTGATGAAAATGAATAACCAAGTGTTTTAATTGATATGAGATGATCAAAACAATAAACCCTGAGAACATAGAAAAAAGATAAATAAAGATATGAGCAGAACTTAATACCACAGAAAACGTATAAAATTCAGGTGAGGTAGTAAGACCAAAGAATATTCTTTGAAAAGATTTAAAAGACACACTTTGATTAAGGAAAACACAAACATAATTAAAGAATATATAGAAAGAATCAGGACAATGTTATAGCAGAGAATATATGAAATGCCAGTAAATTTGAACATTTTTGTAAAGTTGACCATTTCCTAGCTCCTACAGTTTACCAAAACTGACACAAGAGGAAATCATTTAAGGTCATCATGTCTGCCCTTGGCATTCTCGGAACGCCCTGGCCTCAGAATGCAGCATCTGTAGTCCATGGTAACCTGCGTAGAGTGGGCGGGGCTGAGGGAGGCTGGAACACTGCCCTCACTGAGGGAGTGGGTGTGGCCATCTCTGCTGTGACTGAACAAAGGGCAGGGGAGCAGGGGGCCCAGGGCAGGGCCCTCAGAGCCCGGCAGGCACAGTGGAGTGTCACAAGCATTTAGGCCCAGGCCATAGGGCGCCTTCTTTGTCTGCACAGCTACACAAACTCTCACTTTTCCACTCAGGCCACCCACTTAGTTGAAGTGTGTGTGGAACCAGTCCGCGCAGTATACCTCGCTGCACAGCTAACCATAGGTCTGGGCATCGTAGCTTCCTGCCAGGTGAACGAAATTTGCAGGAGAGATGATTCCCAGGTTCACACGCAGAGAGGCTCCTGCCCGGGCCACAGGCCGCCCACTGCCCCTGCCCAAGATCGGGGGCCGAAAGCAGCCCTGTCTTAGTCCCCTACTCCTAGAAGGAGTATTGGACCAACACTTCTAGAAAACGGGGTCCTTGTGGGCAACTCATTGGAGGGACACAAATTAATCTTTGCCGACTTTTTCCTGAAACTTACGAGTGTTCACACCTAAGCCGCTTACAAGGTCAGCTGTTTAGCTCAACATGAGCTCATGATCTAAATTTACACAATAATGAAGAAATCAGCTACAAAGGGAGACAATCAGCAAAAACAATCAATACCAGAATTAGATTCCCTAGGCCATCCTTGAGATGTTGGAATAATCAGGTGCTAGGCAGAAAATATACATAAACCTGGAAATGAAACAAGGAACAAGCATGTTTTCAAAGACTGGTAGGATCTCTAAAACATTTTTAAAGTACATGTCATTGATAAAGCTAAATACTCAAAGGTTGTTTAATACAACAAATTAAGCAGTGAGAAGAGTGAAATTATGCTGTTTAGAAAACTATGGAAGGTGAGATTTTCTGCCTAATTATATAAGATGATTTCTCTAAAAAAATACACATTATTTCAAAGAATTATTGGCTGTGAAATAAGTTAAGGGTATTTCAAATGGCTTGTCTGCAAAGAAAGGTGAGATGTAGGGAATCACAGAAAGCCGAGGGGATAATATGTCAATATATACATTGCTATATGGTGAACTAAGCCTTAGGCCGGCAACAGTGTAGAGAAATGGACCCTTAGAAACGTACAAGTAAGCTGGAATCTTTAAAAGTTCAAATCTTTATAAGTAAAAAGATTTATTAAAATGAATAACCAAGTGTTTTACTTGACATCAGAAAATCAAAACAATAAACCCTGAGAACATAGAAAGAAGATAAATAAAGATATGAGCAGAACTTAATACAACAGAAAACGTATAAAATTCAGGTGATTTAGTATGTCCAAAGAATATTCTTTGGAAAGATTTAAAAGACACACTTTGATTAAGGAAAACAAAAACATAAGTAAAGAATATAAAGAAAGAATCAGGACAATGTTATAGCAGAGAATATATGAAATGCCAGTAAATTTAAACATTTCTGTAAAGCGGACCATTTCCTAGCTCCTAAAGTTTACCAAAACTGAAACAAGAGGAAATCATTTAAAGTCATCATGTCTGCCCTTGGCATTCTCGGAACGCCCTGGCCTCAGAATGCAGCATCTGTAGTCCATGGTAACCTGCGGAGAAGGGGCGTGGCTGAGGGAGGTTGGAAGTCTGCCCTCACTGAGGGAGTGGGTGTGGCCATCTCTGCTGTGACGGAACAAAGGGCAGGGGAGCAGGGGGCCCAAGGCAGGTCCCTCAGAGCCCGGCAGGCCCAGTGGGGTGTCACAAGCATTTAGGCCCAGGCCATAGGGCACCTTCTTTGTCTGCACAGCTGCCCAAACTCTCACTTTTCCTCTCAGGCCACCCACTTAGTTGAAGTGTGTTTGGAACCTGTCCACGCAGTATACCTCGCTGCACAGCTAACCATAGGTCTGGGCATCGTAGCTTCCTGCCAGGTGACCGAAGTTCGCAGGAGAGATGATTCCCAGGTTCACACGCAGAGAGTCTCCTGCCCGGGCCACAGGCCGCCCACTGCCCCTGCCCAAGATCGGGGGCCGAAAGCAGCCTTGTCTAAGTCCCCTACTCCTAGAAGGAGTATTGGACCAACACTTCTAGAAAACGGGGTCCTTGTGGGCAACTCATTGGAGGGACACAAATAAATCTTTGCCGACTTTTTGCTGAAACTTACGAGCGTTCACACCTAAGCCTCTTACAAGGTCAGCTGTTTTGCTAAACATGAGCTCATGATCTAAATTTACACAATAATGAAGAAATCAGCTACAAAGGGAGACAATCAGCATAAACAATCAATACCAGAATTAGATTCCCTAGGCCATCCTTGAGATGTTGGAATAATCAGGTGCTAGGCAGAAAATATACATAAACCTGGAAATGAAACAAGGAAGAAGCATGTTTTCAAAGACTGGTAGGATCTCTAAAACATTTTTATAGTACATGTCATTGATAAAGCTAAATACTCAAAGGTTGTTTAATACAACAAATTAAGCAGTGAGAAGAGTGAAATTATGCTGTTTAGAAAACTATGGAAGGTGAGATTTTCTGCCTAATTATATAAGATGATTTCTCTAAAAAATACACATTATTTCAAAGAATTATTGGCTGTGAAATAAGTTAAGGGTATTTCAAATGGCTTGTCTGCAAAGAAAGGTGAGATGTAGGGAATCACAGAAAGCCGAGGGGATAATATGTCAATATATACATTGCTATATGGTGAACTAAGCCTTAGGCCGGCAACAGTGTAGAGGAATGGACCCTTAGGAACGTACAAGTAAGCTGTAATCTTTAAAACTTCAAATCTTTATAAGTAAAGAGTTTTATTAAAATGAATAACCAAGTGTTTTACTTGACATCAGAAAATCAAAACAATAAACCCTGAGAACATAGAAAAAAGATAAATAAAGATATGAGCAGAACTTAATACAACAGAAAACGTATAAAATTCAGGTGATTTAGTAAGTCCAAAGAATATTCTTTGAAAAGATTTAATAGACACACTTTGATAAAGGAAAACTTAAACATAAGTAAAGAATATAGAGAAAGAATCAGGACAATGTTATAGCAGAGAATATATGAAATGCAAGTAAATTTGAACATTTCTGTAAAGTGGACCATTTCCTAGCTCCTAAAGTTTACCAAAACTGACACAAGAGGAAATCATTTAAGGTCATCATGTCTGCCCTTGGCATTCTCGGTATGCCATGGCCTCAGAATGCAGCATCTGTAGTTCATGGTAACCTGCGGAGAGGGGGCGGGGCTGAGGGAGCTTGGAACACTGCCCTCACTGAGGGAGTGGGTGTGGCCATCTCTGCTGTGACTGAACAAAGGGCAGGGGAGCAGTGGGCCCAGGGCAGGGCCCTCAGAGCCCGGCAGACCCAGTGGGGTGTCACAAACATTTAGGCCCAGGCCAAAGGGCGCCTTCTTTGTCTGCACAGCTGTCCAAACTCTCACCTTTCCACTCAGGCCGCCTTCTTATTTGAAGTGTGTTTGGAACCTGTCCGCACAGTACTCCTCGCTGCACAGCTCACCATAGGTCAGGGCATCGTAGCTTCCTGCCAGGTGACCGAAGTTTGCAGGCAAATGGTTCCCTGGGACACATGCGGAGAGGCTCTTGCCCGGGCCACAGGCCGCCCACTGGCCCTGCCCCAGATTGAAGGCTGAAAAGCAGCCATGTCTGAGTCCACTGCCTCTCGAAGGAGTATTGGACCAACACTTGTAGAAAACGGGGTCCTTGCGGGCAACTCATTGGAGGGACACAAATAAATCTTTGCCGACTTTATGCTGAAGCTTACCAGCGTTCACACCTAAGCCTCTTACAAGGTCAGCTGTTTAGCTAAACATGAGCTCATGATCTAAATTTACACAATATTGAAGAAATCAGCTACAAAGGGAGACAATCAGCAAAAACAATCAATACCAGAATGAGATTCCCTAGGCCATCCATCTGATGTTGGAATAATCAGGTGCAAGGCAGAAAATATACATAAACCTGGAACTGAAACAAGGAAAAAGGAGGTTTTCAAAGGCTGGTAGGATCTCTAAAACATTTTTAAAGTACATGTCCTTGATAAACCTAAATACTCAAAGGTTGTTTAATACCACAGATTAAGCATTGAGAAGAGTGAAATTATGCTGTTTTGAAAACTATGGCAGGTGAGATTTTCTGCCTAATTATATAAGAAGATTTCTCTAAAAAATAGACATTATTTCAAAGACTTATTGGCTGTGAAATAAGTTAAGTGTATTTCAAATGGCTTGTCTGCAAAGAAAGGTAAGATGTAGGGAATCACAGAAAGTCGAGGGGAAAATGTCAATATATACATTGCTATATGGTGAACTAAGTCTTAGGCCAGCCACAATGTAGAGGACCTGACCCTTAGAAACTTAAACGTGAGCTGGAATCTTTAAAAGTTCAAATCTTTATAAGTAAAAAGATTGATGAAAATGAATAACCAAGTGTTTTAATTGATATGAGATGATCAAAACAATAAACCCTGAGAACATAGAAAAAAGATAAATAAAGATATGAGCAGAACTTAATACCACAGAAAACGTATAAAATTCAGGTGAGGTAGTAAGACCAAAGAATATTCTTTGAAAAGATTTAAAAGACACACTTTGATTAAGGAAAACACAAACATAATTAAAGAATATATAGAAAGAATCAGGACAATGTTATAGCAGAGAATATATGAAATGCCAGTAAATTTGAACATTTTTGTAAAGTTGACCATTTCCTAGCTCCTACAGTTTACCAAAACTGACACAAGAGGAAATCATTTAAGGTCATCATGTCTGCCCTTGGCATTCTCGGAACGCCCTGGCCTCAGAATGCAGCATCTGTAGTCCATGGTAACCTGCGTAGAGTGGGCGGGGCTGAGGGAGGCTGGAACACTGCCCTCACTGAGGGAGTGGGTGTGGCCATCTCTGCTGTGACTGAACAAAGGGCAGGGGAGCAGGGGGCCCAGGGCAGGGCCCTCAGAGCCCGGCAGGCACAGTGGAGTGTCACAAGCATTTAGGCCCAGGCCATAGGGCGCCTTCTTTGTCTGCACAGCTACACAAACTCTCACTTTTCCACTCAGGCCACCCACTTAGTTGAAGTGTGTGTGGAACCAGTCCGCGCAGTATACCTCGCTGCACAGCTAACCATAGGTCTGGGCATCGTAGCTTCCTGCCAGGTGAACGAAATTTGCAGGAGAGATGATTCCCAGGTTCACACGCAGAGAGGCTCCTGCCCGGGCCACAGGCCGCCCACTGCCCCTGCCCAAGATCGGGGGCCGAAAGCAGCCCTGTCTTAGTCCCCTACTCCTAGAAGGAGTATTGGACCAACACTTCTAGAAAACGGGGTCCTTGTGGGCAACTCATTGGAGGGACACAAATTAATCTTTGCCGACTTTTTCCTGAAACTTACGAGTGTTCACACCTAAGCCGCTTACAAGGTCAGCTGTTTAGCTCAACATGAGCTCATGATCTAAATTTACACAATAATGAAGAAATCAGCTACAAAGGGAGACAATCAGCAAAAACAATCAATACCAGAATTAGATTCCCTAGGCCATCCTTGAGATGTTGGAATAATCAGGTGCTAGGCAGAAAATATACATAAACCTGGAAATGAAACAAGGAACAAGCATGTTTTCAAAGACTGGTAGGATCTCTAAAACATTTTTAAAGTACATGTCATTGATAAAGCTAAATACTCAAAGGTTGTTTAATACAACAAATTAAGCAGTGAGAAGAGTGAAATTATGCTGTTTAGAAAACTATGGAAGGTGAGATTTTCTGCCTAATTATATAAGATGATTTCTCTAAAAAAATACACATTATTTCAAAGAATTATTGGCTGTGAAATAAGTTAAGGGTATTTCAAATGGCTTGTCTGCAAAGAAAGGTGAGATGTAGGGAATCACAGAAAGCCGAGGGGATAATATGTCAATATATACATTGCTATATGGTGAACTAAGCCTTAGGCCGGCAACAGTGTAGAGAAATGGACCCTTAGAAACGTACAAGTAAGCTGGAATCTTTAAAAGTTCAAATCTTTATAAGTAAAAAGATTTATTAAAATGAATAACCAAGTGTTTTACTTGACATCAGAAAATCAAAACAATAAACCCTGAGAACATAGAAAGAAGATAAATAAAGATATGAGCAGAACTTAATACAACAGAAAACGTATAAAATTCAGGTGATTTAGTATGTCCAAAGAATATTCTTTGGAAAGATTTAAAAGACACACTTTGATTAAGGAAAACAAAAACATAAGTAAAGAATATAAAGAAAGAATCAGGACAATGTTATAGCAGAGAATATATGAAATGCCAGTAAATTTAAACATTTCTGTAAAGCGGACCATTTCCTAGCTCCTAAAGTTTACCAAAACTGAAACAAGAGGAAATCATTTAAAGTCATCATGTCTGCCCTTGGCATTCTCGGAACGCCCTGGCCTCAGAATGCAGCATCTGTAGTCCATGGTAACCTGCGGAGAAGGGGCGTGGCTGAGGGAGGTTGGAAGTCTGCCCTCACTGAGGGAGTGGGTGTGGCCATCTCTGCTGTGACGGAACAAAGGGCAGGGGAGCAGGGGGCCCAAGGCAGGTCCCTCAGAGCCCGGCAGGCCCAGTGGGGTGTCACAAGCATTTAGGCCCAGGCCATAGGGCACCTTCTTTGTCTGCACAGCTGCCCAAACTCTCACTTTTCCTCTCAGGCCACCCACTTAGTTGAAGTGTGTTTGGAACCTGTCCACGCAGTATACCTCGCTGCACAGCTAACCATAGGTCTGGGCATCGTAGCTTCCTGCCAGGTGACCGAAGTTCGCAGGAGAGATGATTCCCAGGTTCACACGCAGAGAGTCTCCTGCCCGGGCCACAGGCCGCCCACTGCCCCTGCCCAAGATCGGGGGCCGAAAGCAGCCTTGTCTAAGTCCCCTACTCCTAGAAGGAGTATTGGACCAACACTTCTAGAAAACGGGGTCCTTGTGGGCAACTCATTGGAGGGACACAAATAAATCTTTGCCGACTTTTTGCTGAAACTTACGAGCGTTCACACCTAAGCCTCTTACAAGGTCAGCTGTTTTGCTAAACATGAGCTCATGATCTAAATTTACACAATAATGAAGAAATCAGCTACAAAGGGAGACAATCAGCATAAACAATCAATACCAGAATTAGATTCCCTAGGCCATCCTTGAGATGTTGGAATAATCAGGTGCTAGGCAGAAAATATACATAAACCTGGAAATGAAACAAGGAAGAAGCATGTTTTCAAAGACTGGTAGGATCTCTAAAACATTTTTATAGTACATGTCATTGATAAAGCTAAATACTCAAAGGTTGTTTAATACAACAAATTAAGCAGTGAGAAGAGTGAAATTATGCTGTTTAGAAAACTATGGAAGGTGAGATTTTCTGCCTAATTATATAAGATGATTTCTCTAAAAAATACACATTATTTCAAAGAATTATTGGCTGTGAAATAAGTTAAGGGTATTTCAAATGGCTTGTCTGCAAAGAAAGGTGAGATGTAGGGAATCACAGAAAGCCGAGGGGATAATATGTCAATATATACATTGCTATATGGTGAACTAAGCCTTAGGCCGGCAACAGTGTAGAGGAATGGACCCTTAGGAACGTACAAGTAAGCTGTAATCTTTAAAACTTCAAATCTTTATAAGTAAAGAGTTTTATTAAAATGAATAACCAAGTGTTTTACTTGACATCAGAAAATCAAAACAATAAACCCTGAGAACATAGAAAAAAGATAAATAAAGATATGAGCAGAACTTAATACAACAGAAAACGTATAAAATTCAGGTGATTTAGTAAGTCCAAAGAATATTCTTTGAAAAGATTTAATAGACACACTTTGATAAAGGAAAACTTAAACATAAGTAAAGAATATAGAGAAAGAATCAGGACAATGTTATAGCAGAGAATATATGAAATGCAAGTAAATTTGAACATTTCTGTAAAGTGGACCATTTCCTAGCTCCTAAAGTTTACCAAAACTGACACAAGAGGAAATCATTTAAGGTCATCATGTCTGCCCTTGGCATTCTCGGTATGCCATGGCCTCAGAATGCAGCATCTGTAGTTCATGGTAACCTGCGGAGAGGGGGCGGGGCTGAGGGAGCTTGGAACACTGCCCTCACTGAGGGAGTGGGTGTGGCCATCTCTGCTGTGACTGAACAAAGGGCAGGGGAGCAGTGGGCCCAGGGCAGGGCCCTCAGAGCCCGGCAGACCCAGTGGGGTGTCACAAACATTTAGGCCCAGGCCAAAGGGCGCCTTCTTTGTCTGCACAGCTGTCCAAACTCTCACCTTTCCACTCAGGCCGCCTTCTTATTTGAAGTGTGTTTGGAACCTGTCCGCACAGTACTCCTCGCTGCACAGCTCACCATAGGTCAGGGCATCGTAGCTTCCTGCCAGGTGACCGAAGTTTGCAGGCAAATGGTTCCCTGGGACACATGCGGAGAGGCTCTTGCCCGGGCCACAGGCCGCCCACTGGCCCTGCCCCAGATTGAAGGCTGAAAAGCAGCCATGTCTGAGTCCACTGCCTCTCGAAGGAGTATTGGACCAACACTTGTAGAAAACGGGGTCCTTGCGGGCAACTCATTGGAGGGACACAAATAAATCTTTGCCGACTTTATGCTGAAGCTTACCAGCGTTCACACCTAAGCCTCTTACAAGGTCAGCTGTTTAGCTAAACATGAGCTCATGATCTAAATTTACACAATATTGAAGAAATCAGCTACAAAGGGAGACAATCAGCAAAAACAATCAATACCAGAATGAGATTCCCTAGGCCATCCATCTGATGTTGGAATAATCAGGTGCAAGGCAGAAAATATACATAAACCTGGAACTGAAACAAGGAACAAGGAGGTTTTCAAAGGCTGGTAGGATCTCTAAAACATTTTTAAAGTACATGTCCTTGATAAACCTAAATACTCAAAGGTTGTTTAATACCACAGATTAAGCATTGAGAAGAGTGAAATTATGCTGTTTTGAAAACTATGGCAGGTGAGATTTTCTGCCTAATTATATAAGAAGATTTCTCTAAAAAATAGACATTATTTCAAAGACTTATTGGCTGTGAAATAAGTTAAGTGTATTTCAAATGGCTTGTCTGCAAAGAAAGGTGAGATGTAGGGAATCACAGAAAGTCGAGGGGAAAATGTCAATATATACATTGCTATATGGTGAACTAAGTCTTAGGCCAGCCACAATGTAGAGGACCTGACCCTTAGAAACTTAAAAATGAGCTGGAATCTTTAAAAGTTCAAATCTTTATAAGTAAAAAGATTGATGAAAATGAATAACCAAGTGTTTTAATTGATATGAGATGATCAAAACAATAAACCCTGAGAACATAGAAAAAAGATAAATAAAGATATGAGCAGAACTTAAAACCACAGAAAAAGTATAAAATTCAGGTGAGGTAGTAAGACCAAAGAATATTCTTTGAAAAGATTTAAAAGACACACTTTGATTAAGGAAAACACAAACATAATTAAAGAATATATAGAAAGAATCAGGACAATGTTATAGCAGAGAATATATGAAATGCAAGTAAATTTGAACATTTCTGTAAAGTGGACCATTTCCTAGCTCCTACAGTTTACCAAAACTGACACTAGAGGAAATCATTTAAGGTCATCATGTCTGCCCTTGGCATTCTCGGAACGCCCTGGCCTCAGAATGCAGCATCTGTAGTCCATGGTAACCTGCGGAGAGTGGGCGGGGCTGAGGGAGGCTGGAACACTGCCCTCACTGAGGGAGTGGGTGTGGCCATCTCTGCTGTGACTGAACAAAGGGCAGGGGAGCAGGGGGCCCAGGGCAGGGCCCTCAGAGCCCAGCAGACCCAGTGGGGTGTCACAAGCATTTAGGCCCAGGCCAAAGGGCGCCTTCTTTGTCTGCACAGCTGCCCAAACTCTCACCTTTCCACTCAGGCCGCCTTTTTATTTGAAGTGTGTTTGGAACCTGTCCGCACAGTACTCCTCGCTGCACAGGTCACCATAGGTCAGGGCATCGTAGCTTCCTGCCAGGTGACCGAAGTTCGCAGGCAAATGGGTCCCTGGGACACATGCGGAGAGGCTCTTGCCCGGGCCACAGGCCGCCCACTGGCCCTGCCCCAGATCGAAGGCTGAAAAGCAGCCATGTCTGAGTCCACTGCCTCTCGAAGGAGTATTGGACCAACACTTGTAGAAAACGGGGTCCTTGCGGGCAACTCATTGGAGGGACACAAATAAATCTTTGCCGACTTTCTGCTGAAGCTTACCAGCGTTCACACCTAAGCCTCTTACAAGGTCAGCTGTTTAGCTAAACATGAGCTCATGATCTAAATTTACACAATATTGAAGAAATCAGCTACAATGTGAGACAATCAGCAAAAACAATCAATACCAGAATGAGATTCCCTAGGCCATCCATCTGATGTTGGAATAATCAGGTGCAAGGCAGAAAATATACATAAACCTGGAACTGAAACAAGGAACAAGGAGGTTTTCAAAGGCTGGTAGGATCTCTAAAACATTTTTAAAGTACATGTCGTTGATAAACCTAAATACTCAAAGGTTGTTTAATACCACAGATTAAGCATTGAGAAGAGTGAAATTATGCTGTTTTGAAAACTATGGCAGGTGAGATTTTCTGCCTAATTATATAAGAAGATTTCTCTAAAAAATAGACATTATTTCAAAGACTTATTGGCTGTGAAATAAGTTAAGTGTATTTCAAATGGCTTGTCTGCAAAGAAAGGTGAGATGTAGGGAATCACAGAAAGTCGAGGGGAAAATGTCAATATATACATTGCTATATGGTGAACTAAGTCTTAGGCCAGCCACAATCTAGAGGACCTGACCCTTAGAAACTTAAAAGTGAGCTGGAATCTTTAAAAGTTCAAATCTTTATAAGTAAAAATATTGATGAAAAGGAATAACCAAGTGTTTTAATTGACATCAGAAGATCAAAACAATAAACCCTGAGAACATAGAAAAAAGATAAATAAAGATATGAGCAGAACTTAATACCACAGAAAACGTAAAAAATTCAGGTGAGGTAGTAAGACCAAAGAATATTCTTTGAAAAGAATTAAAAGACACACTTTGATTAAGGAAAACACAAACATAATTAAAGAATATATAGAAAGAATCAGGACAATGTTATAGCAGAGAATATATGAAATGCCAGTAAATTTGAACATTTCTGTAAAGTTGACCATTTCCTAGCTCCTACAGTTTACCAAAACTGACACAAGAGGAAATCATTTAAGGTCATCATGTCTGCCCTTGGCATTCTCGGAACGCCCTGGCCTCAGAATGCAGCATCTGTAGTCCATGGTAACCTGCGTAGAGTGGGCGGGGCTGAGGGAGGCTGGAACACTGCCCTCACTGAGGGAGTGGGTGTGGCCATCTCTGCTGTGACTGAACAAAGGGCAGGGGAGCAGGGGGCCCAGGGCAGGGCCCTCAGAGCCCGGCAGGCACAGTGGAGTGTCACAAGCATTTAGGCCCAGGCCATAGGGCGCCTTCTTTGTCTGCACAGCTACACAAACTCTCACTTTTCCACTCAGGCCACCCACTTAGTTGAAGTGTGTGTGGAACCAGTCCGCGCAGTATACCTCGCTGCACAGCTAACCATAGGTCTGGGCATCGTAGCTTCCTGCCAGGTGACCGAAGTTTGCAGGAGAGATGATTCCCAGGTTCACACGCAGAGAGGCTCCTGCCCGGGCCACAGACCGCCCACTGCCCCTGCCCAAGATCGGGGGCCGAAAGCAGCCCTGTCTTAGTCCCCTACTCCTAGAAGGAGTAATGGACCAACACTTCTAGAAAACGGGGTCCTTTTGGGCAACTCATTGGAGGGACACAAATTAATCTTTGCCGACTTTTTCCTGAAACTTACGAGTGTTCACACCTAAGCCTCTTACAAGGTCAGCTGTTTAGCTCAACATGAGCTCATGATCTAAATTTACACAATAATGAAGAAATCAGCTACAAAGGGAGACAATCAGCAAAAACAATCAATACCAGAATTAGATTCCCTAGGCCATCCTTGAGATGTTGGAATAATCAGGTGCTAGGCAGAAAATATACATAAACCTGGAAATGAAACAAGGAACAAGCATGTTGTCAAAGACTGGTAGGATCTCTAAAACATTTTTAAAGTACATGTCATTGATAAAGCTAAATACTCAAAGGTTGTTTAATACAACAAATTAAGCAGTGAGAAGAGTGAAATTATGCTGTTTAGAAAACTATGGAAGGTGAGATTTTCTGCCTAATTATATAAGATGATTTCTCTAAAAAAATACACATTATTTCAAAGAATTATTGGCTGTGAAATAAGTTAAGGGTATTTCAAATGGCTTGTCTGCAAAGAAAGGTGAGATGTAGGGAATCACAGAAAGCCGAGGGGATAATATGTCAATATATACATTGCTATATGGTGAACTAAGCCTTAGGCCGGCAACAGTGTAGAGGAATGGACCCTTAGAAACGTACAAGTAAGCTGGAATCTTTAAAAGTTCAAATCTTTATAAGTAAAAAGATTTATTAAAATGAATAACCAAGTGTTTTACTTGACATCAGAAAATCAAAACAATAAACCCTGAGAACATAGAAAGAAGATAAATAAAGATATGAGCAGAACTTAATACAACAGAAAACGTATAAAATTCAGGTGATTTAGTAAGTCCAAAGAATATTCTTTGAAAAGATTTAAAAGACACACTTTGATTAAGGAAAACAAAAACATAAGTAAAGAATATAAAGAAAGAATCAGGACAATGTTATAGCAGAGAATATATGAAATGCCTGTAAATTTAAACATTTCTGTAAAGCGGACCATTTCCTAGCTCCTAAAGTTTACCAAAACTGAAACAAGAGGAAATCATTTAAAGTCATCATGTCTGCCCTTGGCATTCTCGGAACGCCCTGGCCTCAGAATGCAGCATCTGTAGTCCATGGTAACCTGCGGAGAAGGGGCGTGGCTGAGGGAGGTTGGAAGTCTGCCCTCACTGAGGGAGTGGGTGTGGCCATCTCTGCTGTGACTGAACAAAGGGTAGGGGAGCAGGGGGCCCAGGGGAGGGCCCTCAGAGCACGGCAGACCCAGTGGGGTGTCACAAGCATTTAGGCCCAGGCCAAAGGGCGCCTTCTTTGTCTGCACAGCTGCCCAAACTCTCACCTTTCCACTCAGGCCGCCCTCTTATTTGAAGTGTGTTTTAACCTGTCCGCGCAGTACACCTCGCTGCACAGCTACCCATAGGTCAGGGCATCGTAGCTTCCTGCCAGGTGACCGAAGTTCGCAGGAAAATGGGTCCCTGGGACTCATGCGGAGAGGCTCCTCCCCGGGCCACAGGCCGCCCACTTGCCCTGCCCCAGATCGAAGGCTGAACAGCAGCCATGTCTGAGTCCACTGCCTCTCGAAGGAGTATTGGACCAACACTTGTAGAAAACGGGGTCCTTGCGGGCAACTCAATGGACGGACACAAAAAAATCTTTGCCGACTTTCTGCTGAAGCTTACCAGCGTTCACACCTAAGCCTCTTACAAGGTCAGCTGTTTAGCTAAACAAGAGCTCATGATCTAATTTTACACTATATTGAAGAAATCAGCTACAAAGTGAGACAATCAGCAAGAACAATCAATACCAGAATGAGATTCCTTTGGCCATCCATCTGATGTTGTTATACTCAGGTGCAAGGAAGAAAATATACATAAAACTGGAACTGAAACAAGGAACAAGGAGGTTTTCAAAGGCTGGTAGGATCTCTAAAACATTTTTAAAGTACATGTCGTTGATAAACCTAAATACTCAAAGGTTGTTTAATACCACAGATTAAGCATTGAGAAGAGTGAAATTATGCTGTTTTGAAAACTATGGCAGGTGAGATTTTCTGCCTAATTATATAAGAAGGTTTCTCTAAAAAATAGACATTATTTCAAAGACTTATTGGCTGTGAAATAAGTTAAGTGTATTTCAAATGGCTTGTCTGCAAAGAAAGGTGAGATGTAGGGAATCACAGAAAGTCGAGGGGAAAATGTCAATATATACATTGCTATATGGTGAACTAAGCCTTAGGCCAGCCACAATGTAGAGGACCTGACCCTTAGAAACTTAAACGTGAGCTGGAATCTTTAAAAGTTCAAATCTTTATAAGTAAAAAGATTGATGAAAATGAATAACCAAGTGTTTTAATTGACATCAGAAGATCAAAACAATAAACCCTGAGAACATAGAAAAAAGATAAATAAAGATATGAGCAGAACTTAATACCACAGAAAACGTATAAAATTCAGGTGAGGAAGTAAGTCCAAAGAATATTCTTTGAAAAGATTTAAAAGACACACTTTGATTAAGGAAAACAAAAACATAATTAAATAATATATAGAAAGAATCAGGGCAAAGTTATAGCAGAGAATATATGAAATGCCAGTAAATTTGAACATTTCTGTAAAGTTGACCATTTCCTAGCTCCTACAGTTTACCAAAACTGACACAAGAGGAAATCATTTAAGGTCATCATGTCTGCCCTTGGCATTCTCGGAACGCCCTGGCCTCAGAATGCAGCATCTGTAGTCCATGGTAACCTGCGGAGTGTGGGCGAGGCTGAGGGAGGCTGGAACACTGCCCTCACTGAGGGAGTGGGTGTGGCCATCTCTGCTGTGACTGAACAAAGGGCAGGGGAGCAGGGGGCCCAGGGCAGGGCCCTCAGAGCACGGCAGGCCTAGTGGTGTGTCACAAGGCTTTAGGCCCAGGCCATAGGGCACCTTCTTTGTCTGCACAGCTGCCCAAACTCTCACTTTTCCACTCAGGCCACCCAATTAGTTGAAGTGTGTGTGGAACCTGTCCGCGCAGTATACCTCGCTGCACAGCTAACCATAGGTCTGGGCATCGTAGCTTCCTGCCAGGTGACCGAAGTTCGCAGGAGAGATGATTCCCAGGTTCACACGCAGAGAGGCTCCTGCCCGGGCCTCAGGCCGCCCACTGCCCCTGCCCAAGATCGGGGGCCGAAAGCAGCCCTGTCTAAGTCCCCTACCCCTAGAGGGAGTATTGGACCAACACTTCTAGAAAACGGGGTCCTTGTGGGCAACTCATTGGAGGGACACAAATAAATCTTTGCCGACTTATTGCTGAAACTTACGAGCGTTCACACCTAAGCCTCTTACAAGGTCAGCTGTTTAGCTAAACATGAGCTCATGATCTAAATTTACACAATATTGAAGAAATCAGCTACAAAGGGAGACAATCAGCAAAAACAATCAATACCAGATTTAGATTCCTTAGGCCACACATCAGATGTTGGAATAATCAGGTGCTAGGCAGAAAATATACATAATCCTGGAAATGAAACAAGGAACAAGGAGGTTTTCAAAGACTGGTAGGATCTCTAAAACATTTTTAAAGTACATGTCATTGATAAAGCTAAATACTGAAAGGTTATTTAATACAACAAATTAAGCAGTGAGAAGATTGAAATTATGCTGTTTAGAAAACTATGGAAAGTAAGATTTTCTGCCTAATTATATAAGATGATTTCTCTAAAAAATACACCTTATTTCAAAGAATTATTGGCTGTGAAATAAGTTAAGGGTATTTCAAATGGCTTGTCTGAAAAGAAAGGTGAGATGTAGGGAATCACAGAAAGCCGAGGGGATAATATGTCAATATATATTGCTAAAGGTGATCTAAGTCTTAGGCCGGCAACAGTGTAGAGGAATGGACCCTTAGAAACGTACAAGTAAGCTGGAATCTTTAAAAGTTCAAATCTTTATAAGTAAAAAGATTTATTAAAATGAATAACCAAGTGTTTTACTTGACATCAGAAAATCAAAACAATAAACCCTGAGAACATAGAAAAAAGATAAATAAAGATATGAGCAGAACTTAATACAAAAGAAAACGTATAAAATTCAGGTGATTTAGTAAGTCCAAAGAATATTCTTTGAAAAGATTTAAAAGACACACTTTGATTAAGGAAAACAAAAACATAAGTAAAGAATATACAGAAAGAATCAGGACAATGTTATAGCAGAGAATATATGAAATGCCAGTAAATTTAAACATTTCTGTAAAGCGGACCATTTCCTAGCTCCTAAAGTTTACCAAAACTGAAACAAGAGGACATCATTTAAAGTCATCATGTCTGCCCTTGGCATTCTCGGAACGCCCTGGCCTCAGAATGCAGCATCTGTAGTCCATGGTAACCTGCGGAGAAGGGGCGTGGCTGAGGGAGGTTGGAAGTCTGCCCTCACTGAGGGAGTGGGTGTGGCCATCTCTGCTGTGACTGAACAAAGGGCAGGGGAGCAGGGGGCCCAGGGGAGGGCCCTCAGAGCACGGCAGACCCAGTGGGGTGTCACAAGCATTTAGGCCCAGGCCAAAGGGCGCCTTCTTTGTCTGCACAGCTGCCCAAACTCTCACCTTTCCACTCAGGCCGCCCTCTTATTTGAAGTGTGTTTGGAACCTGTCCGCACAGTACACCTCGCTGCACAGCTACCCATAGGTCAGGGCATCGTAGCTTCCTGCCAGGTGACCGAAGTTCGCAGGAAAATGGGTCCCTGGGACTCATGCGGAGAGGCTCCTCCCCGGGCCACAGGCCGCCCACTTGCCCTGCCCCAGATCGAAGGCTGAACAGCAGCCATGTCTGAGTCCACTGCCTCTCGAAGGAGTATTGGACCAACACTTGTAGAAAACGGGGTCCTTGCGGGCAACTCAATGGAGGGACACAAAAAAATCTTTGCCGACTTTCTGCTGAAGCTTACCAGCGTTCACACCTAAGCCTCTTACAAGGTCAGCTGTTTAGCTAAACAAGAGCTCATGATCTAATTTTACACTATATTGAAGAAATCAGCTACAAAGTGAGACAATCAGCAAAAACAATCAATACCAGAATGAGATTCCCTTGGCCATCCATCTGATGTTGTTATACTCAGGTGCAAGGAAGAAAATATACATAAAACTGGAACTGAAACAAGGAACAAGGAGGTTTTCAAAGGCTGGTAGGATCTCTAAAACATTTTTAAAGTACATGTCGTTGATAAACCTAAATACTCAAAGGTTGTTTAATACCACAGATTAAGCATTGAGAAGAGTGAAATTATGCTGTTTTGAAAACTATGGCAGGTGAGATTTTCTGCCTAATTATATAAGAAGGTTTCTCTAAAAAATAGACATTATTTCAAAGACTTATTGGCTGTGATATAAGTTAAGTGTATTTCAAATGGCTTGTCTGCAAAGAAAGGTGAGATGTAGGGAATCACAGAAAGTCGAGGGGAAAATGTCAATATATACATTGCTATATGGTGAACTAAGCCTTAGGCCAGCCACAATGTAGAGGACCTGACCCTAGAAACTTAAACGTGAGCTGGAATCTTTAAAAGTTCAAATCTTTATAAGTAAAAAGATTGATGAAAATGAATAACCAAGTGTTTTAATTGACATCAGAAGATCAAAACAATAAACCCTGAGAACATAGAAAAAAGATAAATAAAGATATGAGCAGAACTTAATACCACAGAAAACGTATAAAATTCAGGTGAGGAAGTAAGTCCAAAGAATATTCTTTGAAAAGATTTAAAAGACACACTTTGATTAAGGAAAACAAAAATATAATTAAATAATATATAGAAAGAATCAGGGCAAAGTTATAGCAGAGAATATATGAAATGCCAGTAAATTTGAACATTTCTGTAAAGTTGACCATTTCCTAGCTCCTACAGTTTACCAAAACTGACACAAGAGGAAATCATTTAAGGTCATCATGTCTGCCCTTGGCATTCTCGGAACGCCCTGGCCTCAGAATGCAGCATCTGTAGTCCATGGTAACCTGCGGAGTGTGGGCGGGGCTGAGGGAGGCTGGAACACTGCCCTCACTGAGGGAGTGGGTGTGGCCATCTCTGCTGTGACTGAACAAAGGGCAGGGGAGCAGGGGGCCCAGGGCAGGGCCCTCAGAGCACGGCAGGCCCAGTGGTGTGTCACAAGCCTTTAGGCCCAGGCCATAGGGCACCTTCTTTATCTGCACAGCTGCCCAAACTCTCACTTTTCCACTCAGGCCACCCAATTAGTTGAAGTGTGTGTGGAACCTGTCCGCGCAGTATACCTCGCTGCACAGCTAACCATAGGTCTGGGCATCGTAGCTTCCTGCCAGGTGACCGAAGTTCGCAGGAGAGATGATTCCCAGGTTCACACGCAGAGAGGCTCCTGCCCGGGCCTCAGGCCGCCCACTGCCCCTGCCCAAGATCGGGGGCCGAAAGCAGCCCTGTCTAAGTCCCCTACCCCTAGAGGGAGTATTGGACCAACACTTCTAGAAAACGGGGTCCTTGTGGGCAACTCATTGGAGGGACACAAATAAATCTTTGCCGACTTTTTGCTGAAACTTACGAGCGTTCACACCTAAGCCTCTTACAAGGTCAGCTGTTTAGCTAAACATGAGCTCATGATCTAAATTTACACAATATTGAAGAAATCAGCTACAAAGGGAGACAATCAGCAAAAACAATCAATACCAGAATTAGATTCCTAAGGCCACCCATCAGATGTTGGAATAATCAAGTGCTAGGCAGAAAATATACATAATCCTGGAAATGAAACAAGGAACAAGGAGGTTTTCAAAGACTGGTAGGATCTCTAAAACATTTTTAAAGTACATGTCATTGATAAAGCTAAATACTGAAAGGTTCTTTAATACAACAAATTAAGCAGTGAGAAGATTGAAATTATGCTGTTTAGAAAACTATGGAAAGTGAGATTTTCTGCCTAATTATATAAGATGATTTCTCTAAAAAATACACCTTATTTCAAAGAATTATTGGCTGTGAAATAAGTTAAGGGTATTTCAAAAGGCTTGTCTGAAAAGAAAGGTGAGATGTAGGGAATCACAGAAAGCCGAGGGGATAATATGTCAATATATATTGCTAAAGGTGATCTAAGTCTTAGGCCGGCAACAGTGTAGAGGAATGGACCCTTAGAAACGTACAAGTAAGCTGGAATCTTTAAAAGTTCAAATCTTTATAAGTAAAAATATTTATTAAAATGAATAACCAAGTGTTTTACTTGACATCAGAAAATCAAAACAATAAACCCTGAGAACATAGAAAAAAGATAAATAAAGATATGAGCAGAACTTAATACAAAAGAAAACGTATAAAATTCAGGTGATTTAGTAAGTCCAAAGAATATTCTTTGAAAAGATTTAAAAGACACACTTTGATTAAGGAAAACAAAAACATAAGTAAAGAATATAGAGAAAGAATCAGGACAATGTTATAGCAGAGAATATATGAAATGCCAGTAAATTTGAACATTTCTGTAAAGCGGACCATTTCCTAGCTCCTAAAGTTTACCAAAACTGACACAAGAGGAAATCATTTAAGGTCATCATGTCTGCCCTTGAGATTCTCGGAACGCCCTGGCCTCAGAATGCAGCATCTGTAGTCCATGGTAACCTGCGGAGAGTGGGCGGGGCTGAGGGAGGCTGGAACACTGCCCTCACAGAGGGAGTGGGTGTGGCCATCTCTGCTGTGACGGAACAAAGGGCAGGGGAGCAGGGGGCCCAAGGCTGGGCCCTCAGAGCCTGGCAGGCCCAGTGGGGTGTCACAAGCATTTAGGCCCAGGCCATAGGGCACCTTCTTTGTCTGCACAGCTGCCCAAACTCTCACTTTTCCTCTCAGACCACCCACTTAGTTGAAGTGTGTTTGGAACCTGTCCACGCAGTATACCTCGCTGCACAGCTAACCATAGGTCTGGGCATCGTAGCTTCCTGCCAGGTGACCGAAGTTCGCAGGAGAGATGATTCCCAGGTTCACACGCAGAGAGTCTCCTGCCCGGGCCACAGGCCGCCCACTGCCCCTGCCCAAGATCGGGGGCCGAAAGCAGCCTTGTCTAAGTCCCCTACTCCTAGAAGGAGTATTGGACCAACACTTCTAGAAAACGGGGTCCTTGTGGGCAACTCATTGGAGGGACACAAATAAATCTTTGCCGACTTTTTGCTGAAACTTACGAGCGTTCACACCTAAGCCTCTTACAAGGTCAGCTGTTTAGCTAAACATGAGCTCATGATCTAAATTTACACAATAATGAAGAAATCAGCTACAAAGGGAGACAATCAGCAAAAACAATCAATACCAGAATTAGATTCCCTAGGCCATCCTTGAGATGTTCGAATAATCAGGTGCTAGGCAGAAAATATACATAAACCTGGAAATGAAACAAGGAACAAGCATGTTGTCAAAGACTGGTAGGATCTCTAAAACATTTTTATAGTACATGTCATTGATAAAGCTAAATACTCAAAGGTTGTTTAATACAACAAATTAAGCAGTGAGAAGAGTGAAATTATGCTGTTTAGAAAACTATGGAAGGTGAGATTTTCTGCCTAATTATATAAGATGATTTCTCTAAAAAATACACATTATTTCAAAGAATTATTGGCTGTGAAATAAGTTAAGGGTATTTCAAATGGCTTGTCTGCAAAGAAAGGTGAGATGTAGGGTATCACAGAAAGCCGAGGGGATAATATGTCAATATATACATTGCTATATGGTGAACTAAGCCTTAGGCCGGCAACAGTGTAGAGGAATGGACCCTTAGAAACGTACAAGTAAGCTGGAATCTTTAAAAGTTCAAATCTTTATAAGTAAAAAGATTTATTCAAATGAATAACCAAGTGTTTTACTTGACATCAGAAAATCAAAACAATAAACCATGAGAACACAGAAAAAAGACAAATAAAGATATGAGCAGAACTTAAAACAACAGAAAACGTATAAAATTCAGGTGATTTAGTAAGTCCAAAGAATATTCTTTGAAAAGATTTAAAAGACACACTTTGATTAAGGAAAACAAAAACATAAGTAAAGAATATACAGAAAGAATCAGGACAATGTTATAGCAGAGAATATATGAAATGCCAGTAAATTTGAACATTTCTGTAAAGCGGACCATTTCCTAGCTCCTAAAGTTTACCAAAACTGACACAAGAGGTAATCATTTAAGGTCATCATGTCTTCCCTTGGCATTCTCGGAACGCCCTGGCCTCAGAATGCAGCATCTGTAGTCCATGGTAACCTGCGGAGAGGGGCCGTGGCTGAGGGAGTTTGGAAGACTGCCCTCACTGAGCGAGTGGGTGTGGCCATCTCTGCTGTGACTGAACAAAGGGCAGGGGAGGAGGGGGCCCAGGGCAGGGCCCTCAGAGCCCGGCAGACCCAGTGGGGTGTCACAAGCATTTAGGCCCAGGCCAAAGGGCGCCTTCTTTGTCTGCACAGCTGCCCAAACTCTCACCTTTCCACTCAGGCCGCCCTCTTATTTGAAGTGTGTTTGGAACCTGTCCGCGCAGTACACCTCGCTGCATAGCTAACCATAGGTCAGGGCATCGTACCTTCCTGCCAGGTGACCGAAGTTCGCAGGCAAATGGGTCCCTGGGACACATGCGCAGAGGCTCCTGCCCGGTCCACAGGCCGCCCACTGGCCCTGCCCCAGATCGAAGGCTGAAAAGCAACCATGTCTGAGTCCACTGCCTCTCGAAGGAGTATTGGACCAACACTTGTAGAAAACGGGGTCCTTGCGGGCAACTCATTGGAGGGACACAAATAAATCTTTGCCGACTTTCTGCTGAAGCTTACCAGCGTTCACACCTAAGCCTCTTACAAGGTCAGCTGTTTAGCTAAACATGAGCTCATGATCTAAATTTACACAATATTGAAGAAATCAGCTACAAAGTGAGACAATCAGCAAAAACAATCAATACCAGAATGAGATTCCCTAGGCCATCCATCTGATGTTGGAATAATCAGGAGCAAGGCAGAAAACATACATAAAACTGGAACTGAAACAAGGAACAAGGAGGTTTTCAAAGGCTGGTAGGATCTCTAAAACATTTTTAAAGAACATGTCGTTGATAAACCTAAATACTCAAAGGTTGTTTAATACCACAGATTAAGCATTGAGAAGAGTGAAATTATGCTGTTTTGAAAACTATGGCAGGTGAGATTTTCTGCCTAATTATATATGAAGATTTCTCTAAAAAATACAGATTATTTCAAAGAATTATTGGCTGTGAAATAAGTTAAGTGTATTTCAAATGGCTTGTCTGCAAAGAAAGGTGAGATGTAGGGAATCACAGAAAGTCGAGGGGAAAATGTCAATATATACATTGCTATATGGTGAACTAAGCCATAGGCCAGCCACAATGTAGAGGACCTGACCCTTAGAAACTTAAAAGTGAGCTGGAATCTTTAAAAGTTCAAATCTTTATAAGTAAAAAGATTGATGAAAATGAATAACCAAGTGTTTTAATTGACATCAGAAGATCAAAACAATAAACCCTGAGAACATAGAAAAAAGATAAATAAAGATATGAGCAGAACTTAATACCACAGAAAACGTATAAAATTTAGGTGATTTAGTAAGTCCAAAGAATATTCTTTGAAAAGATTTAAAAGAAACACTTTGATTAACAAAAACAAAAACATAAGTAAAGAATATATAGAAAGAATCAGGACAAAGTTATAGCAGAGAATATATGAAATGCCAGTAAATTTGAACATTTCTGTAAAGTTGACCATTTCCTAGCTCCTAAAGTTTACCAAAACTGACACAAGAGGAAATCATTTAAGGTCATCATGTCTGCCCTTGAGATTCTCGGAACGCCCTGGCCTCAGAATGCAGCATCTGTAGTCCATGGTAACCTGCGGAGAGTGGGCGGGGCTGAGGGAGGCTGGAACACTGCCCTCACAGAGGGAGTGGGTGTGGCCATCTCTGCTGTGACGGAACAAAGGGCAGGGGAGCAGGGGGCCCAAGGCTGGGCCCTCAGAGCCTGGCAGGCCCAGTGGTGTGTCACAAGCATTTAGGCCCAGGCCATAGGGCACCTTCTTTGTCTGCACAGCTGCCCAAACTCTCACTTTTCCTCTCAGACCACCCACTTAGTTGAAGTGTGTTTGGAACCTGTCCACGCAGTATACCTCGCTGCACAGCTAACCATAGGTCTGGGCATCGTAGCTTCCTGCCAGGTGACCGAAGTTCGCAGGAGAGATGATTCCCAGGTTCACACGCAGAGAGTCTCCTGCCCGGGCCACAGGCCGCCCACTGCCCCTGCCCAAGATCGGGGGCCGAAAGCAGCCTTGTCTAAGTCCCCTACTCCTAGAAGGAGTATTGGACCAACACTTCTAGAAAACGGGGTCCTTGTGGGCAACTCATTGGAGGGACACAAATAAATCTTTGCCGACTTTTTGCTGAAACTTACGAGCGTTCACACCTAAGCCTCTTACAAGGTCAGCTGTTTAGCTAAACATGAGCTCATGATCTAAATTTACACAATAATGAAGAAATCAGCTACAAAGGGAGACAATCAGCAAAAACAATCAATACCAGAATTAGATTCCCTAGGCCATCCTTGAGATGTTCGAATAATCAGGTGCTAGGCAGAAAATATACATAAACCTGGAAATGAAACAAGGAACAAGCATGTTGTCAAAGACTGGTAGGATCTCTAAAACATTTTTATAGTACATGTCATTGATAAAGCTAAATACTCAAAGGTTGTTTAATACAACAAATTAAGCAGTGAGAAGAGTGAAATTATGCTGTTTAGAAAACTATGGAAGGTGAGATTTTCTGCCTAATTATATAAGATGATTTCTCTAAAAAATACACATTATTTCAAAGAATTATTGGCTGTGAAATAAGTTAAGGGTATTTCAAATGGCTTGTCTGCAAAGAAAGGTGAGATGTAGGGTATCACAGAAAGCCGAGGGGATAATATGTCAATATATACATTGCTATATGGTGAACTAAGCCTTAGGCCGGCAACAGTGTAGAGGAATGGACCCTTAGAAACGTACAAGTAAGCTGGAATCTTTAAAAGTTCAAATCTTTATAAGTAAAAAGATTTATTCAAATGAATAACCAAGTGTTTTACTTGACATCAGAAAATCAAAACAATAAACCATGAGAACACAGAAAAAAGACAAATAAAGATATGAGCAGAACTTAAAACAACAGAAAACGTATAAAATTCAGGTGATTTAGTATGTCCAAAGAATATTCTTTGAAAAGATTTAAAAGACACACTTTGATTAAGGAAAACAAAAACATAAGTAAAGAATATACAGAAAGAATCAGGACAATGTTATAGCAGAGAATATATGAAATGCCAGTAAATTTGAACATTTCTGTAAAGCGGACCATTTCCTAGCTCCTAAAGTTTACCAAAACTGACACAAGAGGTAATCATTTAAGGTCATCATGTCTTCCCTTGGCATTCTCGGAACGCCCTGGCCTCAGAATGCAGCATCTGTAGTCCATGGTAACCTGCGGAGAGGGGCCGTGGCTGAGGGAGTTTGGAAGACTGCCCTCACTGAGCGAGTGGCTGTGGCCATCTCTGCTGTGACTGAACAAAGGGCAGGGGAGGAGGGGGCCCAGGGCAGGGCCCTCAGAGCCCGGCAGACCCAGTGGGGTGTCACAAGCATTTAGGCCCAGGCCAAAGGGCGCCTTCTTTGTCTGCACAGCTGCCCAAACTCTCATCTTTCCACTCAGGCCGCCCTCTTATTTGAAGTGTGTTTGGAACCTGTCCGCGCAGTACACCTCGCTGCATAGCTAACCATAGGTCAGGGCATCGTACCTTCCTGCCAGGTGACCGAAGTTCGCAGGCAAATGGGTCCCTGGGACACATGCGCAGAGGCTCCTGCCCGGTCCACAGGCCGCCCACTGGCCCTGCCCCAGATCGAAGGCTGAAAAGCAACCATGTCTGAGTCCACTGCCTCTCGAAGGAGTATTGGACCAACACTTGTAGAAAACGGGGTCCTTGCGGGCAACTCATTGGAGGGACACAAATAAATCTTTGCCGACTTTCTGCTGAAGCTTACCAGCGTTCACACCTAAGCCTCTTACAAGGTCAGCTGTTTAGCTAAACATGAGCTCATGATCTAAATTTACACAATATTGAAGAAATCAGCTACAAAGTGAGACAATCAGCAAAAACAATCAATACCAGAATGAGATTCCCTAGGCCATCCATCTGATGTTGGAATAATCAGGTGCAAGGCAGAAAACATACATAAAACTGGAACTGAAACAAGGAACAAGGAGGTTTTCAAAGGCTGGTAGGATCTCTAAAACATTTTTAAAGTACATGTCGTTGATAAACCTAAATACTCAAAGGTTGTTTAATACCACAGATTAAGCATTGAGAAGAGTGAAATTATGCTGTTTTGAAAACTATGGCAGGTGAGATTTTCTGCCTAATTATATATGAAGATTTCTCTAAAAAATACAGATTATTTCAAAGAATTATTGGCTGTGAAATAAGTTAAGTGTATTTCAAATGGCTTGTCTGCAAAGAAAGGTGAGATGTAGGGAATCACAGAAAGTCGAGGGGAAAATGTCAATATATACATTGCTATATGGTGAACTAAGCCATAGGCCAGCCACAATGTAGAGGACCTGACCCTTAGAAACTTAAAAGTGAGCTGGAATCTTTAAAAGTTCAAATCTTTATAAGTAAAAAGATTGATGAAAATGAATAACCAAGTGTTTTAATTGACATCAGAAGATCAAAACAATAAACCCTGAGAACATAGAAAAAAGATAAATAAAGATATGAGCAGAACTTAATACCACAGAAAACGTATAAAATTTAGGTGATTTAGTAAGTCCAAAGAATATTCTTTGAAAAGATTTAAAAGAAACACTTTGATTAACAAAAACAAAAACATAAGTAAAGAATATATAGAAAGAATCAGGACAAAGTTATAGCAGAGAATATATGAAATGCCAGTAAATTTGAACATTTCTGTAAAGTTGACCATTTCCTAGCTCCTACAGTTTACCAAAACTGACACAAGAGGTAATCATTTAAGTTCATCATGTCTGCCCTTGGCATTCTCGGAACGCACTGGCCTCAGAATGCAGAATCTGTAGTCCATGGTAACCTGCGGAGAGTGGGCAGGGCTGAGGGAGGCTGGAACCCTGCCCTCACTGAGGGAGTGTGTGTGGCCATCTCTGCTGTGACTGAACAAAAGGCAGGGGATCAGGGGGCCCAGGGCAGGGCCCTCAGAGCCGGGCAGGCCCAGTTGTGTGTCACAAACCTTTAGGCCCAGGCCATAGGGCACCTTCTTTGTCTGCACAGCTGCCCAAACTCTCACTTTTCCACTCAGGCCACCCACTTAGTTGAAGTGTGTGTGGAACCAGTCCGCGCAGTATACCTCGCTGCACAGCTAACCATAGGTCTGGGCATCGTAGCTTCCTGCCAGGTGACCGAAGTTCGCAGGAGAGATGATTCCCAGGTTCACACGCAGAGAGGCTCCTGCCCGGGCCACAGGCCGCCCACTGCCCCTGCCCAAGATCGGGGGCCGAAAGCAGCCTTGTCTAAGTCCCCTACTCCTAGAAGGAGTATTGGACCAACACTTCTAGAAAACGGGGTCCTTGTGGGCAACTCATTGGAGGGACACAAATAAATCTTTGCCGACTTTTTGCTGAAACTTACGAGCGTTCACACCTAAGCCTCTTACAAGGTCAGCTGTTTAGCTAAACATGAGCTCATGATCTAAATTTACACAATAATGAAGAAATCAGCTACAAAGGGAGACAATCAGCAAAAACAATCAATACCAGAATTAGATTCCCTAGGCCATCCTTGAGATGTTGGAATAATCAGGTGCTAGGCAGAAAATATACATAAACCTGGAAATGAAACAAGGAACAAGCATGTTGTCAAAGACTGGTAGGATCTCTAAAACATTTTTATAGTACATGTCATTGATAAAGCTAAATACTCAAAGGTTGTTTAATACAACAAATTAAGCAGTGAGAAGAGTGAAATTATGCTGTTTAGAAAACTATGGAAGGTGAGATTTTCTGCCTAATTATATAAGATGATTTCTCTAAAAAATACAAATTATTTCAAAGAATTATTGGCTGTGAAATAAGTTAAGGGTATTTCAAATGGCTTGTGTGCAAAGAAAGGTGAGATGTAGGGAATCACAGAAAGCCGAGGGGATAATATGTCAATATATACATTGCTATATGGTGAACTAAGCCTTAGGCCGGCAACAGTGTAGAGGAATGGACCCTTAGAAACGTACAAGTAAGCTGGAATCTTTAAAAGTTCAAATCTTTATAAGTAAAAAGATTTATTCAAATGAATAACCAAGTGTTTTACTTGACATCAGAAAATCAAAACAATAAACCATGAGAACACAGAAAAAAGACAAATAAAGATATTAGCAGAACTTAATACAAAAGAAAACGGATAAAATTCAGGTGATTTAGTAAGTCCAAAGAATATTCTTTGAAAAGATTTAAAAGACACACTTTGATTAAGGAAAACAAAAACATAAGTAAAGAATATACAGAAAGAATCAGGACAATGTTATAGCAGAGAATATATGAAATGCCAGTAAATTTGAACATTTCTGTAAAGCGGACCATTTCCTAGCTCCTAAAGTTTACCAAAACTGACACAAGAGGAAATCATTTAAGGTCATCATGTCTGCCCTTGGCATTCTCGGAACGCCCTGGCCTCAGAATGCAGCATCTGTAGTCCATGGTAACCTGCGGAGAGGGGGCGTGGCTGAGGGAGTTTGGAAGACTGCCCTCACTGAGCGAGTGGGTGGGGCCATCTCTGCTGTGACTGAACAAAGGGCAGGGGAGGAGGGGGCCCAGGGCAGGGTCCTCAGAGCCCGGCAGACCCAGTGGGGTGTCACAAGCATTTAGGCCAAGGCCAAAGGGCGCCTTCTTTGTCTGCACAGCTGCCCAAACTCTCACCTTTCCACTCAGGCCGCCCTCTTATTTGAAGTGTGTTTGGAACCTGTCCGCGCAGTACACCTCGCTGCATAGCTAACCATAGGTCAGGGCATCGTACCTTCCTGCCAGGTGACCGAAGTTCGCAGGGAAATGGGTCCCTGGGACACATGCGGACAGGCTCCTGCCCGGGCCACAGGCCGCCCACTGGCCCTGCCCCAGATCGAAGGCTGAAAAGCAACCATGTCTGAGTCCACTGCCTCTCGAAGGAGTATTGGACCAACACTTGTAGAAAACGGGGTCCTTGCGGGCCACTCATTGGAGGGACACAAATAAATCTATGCCGACTTTCTGCTGAAGCTTACCAGCGTTCACACCTAAGCCTCTTACAAGGTCAGCTGTTTAGCTAAACATGAGCTCATGATCTAAATTTACACAATATCGAAGAAATCAGCTACAAAGTGAGACAATCAGCAAAAACAATCAATACCAGAATGAGATTCCCTAGGCCATCCATCTGATGTTGGAATAATCAGGTGCAAGGCAGAAAACATACATAAAACTGGAACTGAAACAAGGAACAAGGAGGTTTTCAAAGGCTGGTAGGATCTCTAAAACATTTTTAAAGTACATGTCGTTGATAAACCTAAATACTCAAAGGTTGTTTAATACCACAGATTAAGCATTGAGAAGAGTGAAATTATGCTGTTTTGAAAACTATGGCAGGTGAGATTTTCTGCCTAATTATATAAGAAGATTTCTCTAAAAAATACAGATTATTTCAAAGACTTATTGGCTGTGAAATAAGTTAAGTGTATTTCAAATGGCTTGTCTGCAAAGAAAGGTGAGATGTAGGGAATCACAGAAAGTCGAGGGGAAAATGTCAATATATACATTGCTATATGGTGAACTAAGCCTTAGGCCAGCCACAATGTAGAGGACCTGACCCTTAGAAACTTAAAAGTGAGCTGGAATCTTTAAAAGTTCAAATCTTTATAAGTAAAAAGATTGATGAAAATGAATAACCAAGTGTTTTAATTGACATCAGAAGATCAAAACAATAAACCCTGAGAACATAGAAAAAAGATAAATAAAGATATGAGCAGAACTTAATACCACAGAAAACGTATAAAATTTAGGTGATTTAGTAAGTCCAAAGAATATTCTTTGAAAAGATTTAAAAGAAACACTTTGATTAACGAAAACAAAAACATAAGTAAAGAATATATAGAAAGAATCAGGACAAAGTTATAGCAGAGAATATATTTAATGCCAGTAAATTTGAATATTTCTGTAAAGTTGACCATTTCCTAGCTCCTACAGTTTACCAAAACTGACACAAGAGGTAATCATTTAATTTCATCATGTCTGCCCTTGGCATTCTCGGAACGCACTGGCCTCAGAATGCAGAATCTGTAGTCCATGGTAAACTGCGGAGAGTGGGCGGGGCTGAGGGAGGCTGGAACGCTGCCCTCACTGAAGGAGTGGGTGTGGCCATCTCTGCTGTGACTGAACAAATGGCAGGGGAGAAGGGGGCCCAGGGCAGGGCCCTCAGAGCCGGGCAGGCCCAGTTGTGTGTCACAAACCTTTAGGCCCAGGCCATAGGGCACCTTCTTTGTCTGCACAGCTGCCCAAACTCTCACTTTTCCACTCAGGCCACCCACTTAGTTGAAGTGTGTGTGGAACCTGTCCGTGCAGTATACCTCGCTGCACAGCTAACCATAGGTCTGGGCATCGTAGTTTCCTGCCAGGTAACCGAAATTCGCAGGAGAGATGATTCCCAGGTTCACACGCAGAGAGGCTCCTGCCAGGGCCACAGGCCGCCCACTGCCCCTGCCCAAGATCGGGGGCCGAAAGCAGCCCTGTCTAAGTCCCCTACACCTAGAGGGAGTATTGGACCAACACTTCTAGAAAACGGGGTCTTTGTGGCAATTCATTGGAGGGACACAAATAAATCCTTGCCGACTTTTTGCTGAAACTTACGAGCGTTCACACCTAAGCCTCTTACAAGGTCAGCTGTTTAGCTAAACATGAGCTCATGATCTAAATTTACACTATATTGAAGAAATCAGCTACAAAGCGAGACAATCAGCAAAAACAATCAATACCAGAATGAGATTCCCTTGGCCATCCATCTGATGTTGTTATACTCAGGTGCAAGGCAGAAAATATACATAAAACTGGAACTGAAACAAGGAACAAGGAGGTTTTCAAAGGCTGTTAGGATCTCTAAAACATTTTTTAAAATACATGTCGTTGATAAACCTAAATACTCAAAGGTTGTTTAATACCACAGATTAAGCATTGAGAAGAGTGAAATTATGCTGTTTTGAAAACTATGGCAGGTGAGATTTTCTGCCTAATTATATAAGAAGGTTTCTCTAAAAAATAGACATTATTTCAAAGACTTATTGGCTGTGAAATAAGTTAAGTGTATTTCAAATGGCTTGTCTGCAAAGAAAGGTGAGATGTAGGGAATCACAGAAAGTCGAGGGGAAAATGTCAATATATACAATGCTATGTGGTGAACTAAGCCTTAGGCCAGCCACAATGTAGAGGACCTGACCCTTAGAAACTTAAAAGTGAGCTGGAATCTTTAAAAGTTCAAATCTTTATAAGTAAAAAGATTGATGAAAATGAATAACCAAGTGTTTTAATTGACATCAGAAGATCAAAACAATAAACCCTGAGAACATAGAAAAAAGATAAATAAAGATATGAGCAGAACTTAATACCACAGAAAACGTATCAAATTCAGGTGAGGTAGTAAGTCCAAAGAATATTCTTTGAAAAGATTTAAAAGACACACTTTGATTAAGGAAAACACAAACATAATTAAACAATATATAGAAAGAATCAGGGCAATGTTATTGCAGAGAATATATGAAATGCCAGTAAATTTGAACTTTTCTGTAAAGCGGACCATTTCCTAGCTCCTAAAGTTTACCAAAACTGACACAAGAGGAAATCATTTAAGGTCATCATGTCTTCCCTTGGCATTCTCGTAACGCCCTGGCCTCAGAATGCAGCATCTGTAGTCCATGGTAACCTTCGGAGAGGGGGCGTGGCTGAGGGAGTTTGGAAGACTGCCCTCACTGAGGTAGTGGGTTTGGCCATCTCTGCTGTGACTGAACAAAGGGCAGGGGAGTAGGGGTTCCAGGGGAGGGCCCTCAGAGCCCGGCAGACCCAGTGGTGTGTCACAAGCATTTAGGCCTAGGCCAAAGGGCGCCTTCTTTGTCTGCACAGCTGCCCAAACTCTCACCTTTCCACTCAGGCCGCCCTCTTATTTGAAGTGTGTTTGAACCTGTCCACGCAGTACACCTCGCTGCATAGCTAACCATAGGTCAGGGCATCGTACCTTCCTGCCAGGTGAACGAAGTTTGCAGGCAAATGGGTCCCTGGGACACATGCGGAGAGTCTCTTGCCCGGGCCACAGGCCACCCACTGGCCCTGCCCCAGATCGAAGGCTGAAAAGCAGCCATGTTTGAGTCCACTGCCTCTCGAAGGAGTATTGGACCAACACTTGTAGAAAACGGGGTCCTTGCGGGCAACTCATTGGAGGAACACAAATAAATCTTTGCCAACTTTCTGCTGAAGCTTACCAGTGTTCACACCTAAGCCTCTTACAAGGTCAGCTGTTTAGCTAAACATGAGCTCATGATCTAAATTTACACAATATTGAAGAAATTAGCTATAAAGGGAGACAATCAGCAAAAACAATCAATACTAGAATGAGATTCCCTAGGCCATCCATCTGATGTTGGAATAATCAGGTGCAAGGCAGAAAATATACATAAAACTGGAACTGAAACAAGGAACAAGGAGGTTTTCAAAAGCTGGTAGGATCTCTAAAACATTTTTAAAGTACATGTCGTTGATAAACCTAAATACTCAAAGGTTGTTTAATACCACAGATTAAGCATTGAGAAGAGTGAAATTATGCTGATTTGAAAACTATGGCAGGTGAGATTTTCTGCCTAATTATATAAGAAGATTTCTATAAAAAATAGACATTATTTCAAAGACTTATTGGCTGTGAAATAAGTTAAGTGTATTTCAAATGGCTTGTCTGCAAATAAAGGTGAGATGTAGGGAATCACAGAAAGTCGAGGGGAAAATGTCAATATATACATTGCTATGTGGTGAACTAAGCCTTAGTCCAGCCACAATGTACAGAACCTGACCCTTAGAAACTTAAAAATGAGCTGGAATCTTTAAAAGTTCAAATCTTTATAAGTAAAAATATTGATGAAAATGAATAACCAAGTGTTTTAATTGACATCAGAAGATCAAAACAATAAACCCTGAGAACATAGAAAAAAGATAAATAAAGATATGAGCAGAACTTAATACCACAGAAAACGTATAAAATTCAGGTGAGGTAGTAAGTCCAAAGAATATTCTTTGAAAAGATTTAAAAGACACACTTTGATTAAGGAAAACACAAACATAATTAAAGAATATATAGAAAGAATCAGGACAATGTTATAGCAGAGAATATATGAAATGCCAGTAAATTTGAACATTTCTGTAAAGTTGACCATTTCCTAGCTCCTACAGTTTACCAAAACTGACACAAGAGGAAATCATTTAAGGTCATCATGTCTGCCCTTTGCATTTTCGGAACGCCCTGGCCTCAGAATGCAGCATCTGAAGTCCATGGTAACCTGCAGAGAGTGGGCGGGGCTGAGGGAAGCTGGAACACTGCCCTCACTGAGGGAGTCGGTGTGGCCATCTCTGCTGTGACTGAACAAAGGGCAGGGGAGCTGGGGGCCCAGGGCAGGGACCTCAGAGCACGGCAGGCCCAGTGGAGTGTCACAAGCATTTAGGCCCAGGCCATAGGGCGCCTTCTTTGTCTGCACAGCTACACAAACTCTCACTTTTCCACTCAGGCCACCCACTTAGTTGAAGTGTGTGTGTAACCTGTCCACGCAGTATACCTCGCTGCACAGCTAACCATAGGTCTGGGCATCGTAGCTTCCTGCCAGGTGACCGAAGTTCGCAGGAGAGATGATTCCCAGGTTCACACGCAGAGAGTCTCCTGCCCGGGCCACAGGCCGCCCACTGCCCCTGCCCAAGATCGGGGGCCGAAAGCAGCCCTGTCTAAGTCCCCTACTCCTAGAAGGAGTATTAGACCAACACTTCTAGAAAACGGTGTCCTTATGGGCAACTCATTGGAGGGACACAAATAAATCTTTCCCGACTTTTTGCTGAAACTTATGAGTGTTCACACCTAAGCCTCTTACAAGGTCAGCTGTTTAGCTAAACATGAGCTCATGATCTAAATTTACACAATAATGAAGAAATCAGCTACAAAGGGAGACAATCAGCAAAAACAATCAATACCAGAATTAGATTCCCTAGGCCATCCTTGAGATGTTGGAATAATCAGGTGCTAGGCAGAAAATATACATAAACCTGGAAATGAAACAAGGAAGAAGCATGTTGTCAAAGACTGGTAGGATCTCTAAAACATTTTTAAAGTACATGTCATTGATAAAGCTAATTACTCAAAGGTTGTTTAATACAACAAATTAAGCAGTGAGAAGAGTGAAATTATGCTGTTTAGAAAACTATGGAAGGTGAGATTTTCTGCCTAATTATATAAGATGATTTCTCTAAAAAATACACATTATTTCAAAGAATTATTGGCTGTGAAATAAGTTAAGGGTATTTCAAATGGCTTGTCTGCAAAGAAAGGTGAGATGTAGGGAATCACAGAAAGCCGAGGGGATAATATGTCAATATATACATTGCTATATGTTGAACTTAGCCTTAGGCCGGTAACAGTGTAGAGGAATGGACCCTTAGAAACGTACAAGTAAGCTGGAATCTTGAAAAGTTCAAATCTTTATAAGTAAAAAGATTTATTAAAATGAATAACCAAGTGTTTTACTTGACATCAGAAACTCAAAATAGTAAACCCTGAGAACATAGAAAAAAGATAAATAACGATATGAGCAGAACTTAATACAACAGAAAACGTATAAAATTCAGGTGATTTAGTAAGTCCAAAGAATATTCTTTGAAAAGATTTAAAAGACACACTTTGATTAAGGAAAACAAAAACATAAGTAAAGAATATAAAGAAAGAATCAGGACAATGTTATAGCAGAGAATATATGAAATGCCAGTAAATTTAAACATTTCTGTAAAGCGGACCATTTCCTAGCTCCTAAAGTTTACCAAAACTGACACAAGAGGAAATCATTTAAGGTCCTCATGTCTGCCCTTGGCATTCTCGGAACGCCCTGGCCTCAGAATGCAGCATCTGTAGTACATGGTAACCTGCGGAGAATGGGCGTGGCTGAGGGAGTTTGGAAGTCTGCCCTCACTGAGGGAGTGGGAGTGGCCATCTCTGCTGTGACTGAACAAATGGCAGGGGAGCAGGGGACCCAGGGGAGGGCCCTCAGAGCCCGGCAGACCCAGTGGGGTGTCACAAGCATTTAGGCCCAGGCCAAAGGGCGCCTTCTTTGTCTGCACAGCTGCCCAAAGTCTCACCTTTCCACTCAGGCCGCCCTCTTATTTGAAGTGTGTTTGGAACCTGTCCGCGCAGTACACCTCGCTGCACAGCTCACCATAGGTCAGGGCATCGTACCTTCCTGCCAGGTGACCGAAGTTCGCAGGCAAATGGGTCCCTGGGACACATGCGGAGAGGCTCCTGCCCGGGCCACATGCCGCCCACTGGCCCTGCCCCAGATCGAAGGCTGAAAAGCAGCCATGTCTGAGTCCACTGCCTCTCGAAGGAGTATTGGACCAACACTTGTAGAAAACGGGGTCCTTGCGGACAACTCATTGTAGGGACACATATAACTCTTTGCCGACTTTCTGCTGAAGCTTACCAGCGTTCACACCTAAGCCTCTTACAAGGTCAGCTGTTTAGCTAAACATGAGCTCATGATCTAAATTTACACAATATTGAAGAAATCAGATGCAAAGTGAGACAATCAGCAAAACAATCAGTACCAGAATGAGATTCCCTGGGCCATCCATCTGATGTTGGAATAATCAGGTGCAAGGCAGAAAATTTACATAAAACTGGAACTGAAACATGGAACAAGGAGGATTTCAAAGGCTGGTAGGATCTCTAAAACATTTTTAAAGTACAAGTCGTTGATGAACCTAAATACTCAAAGGTTGTTTAATACCACAGATTAAGCATTGAGAAGAGTGAAATTATGTTGTTTTGAAAACTATGGCAGGTGGGATTTTCTGCCTAATTATATAAGAAGATTTCTCTAAAAAATAGACATTATTTCAAAGACTTATTGGCTGTGAAATAAGTTAAGTGTATTTCAAATGGCTTGTCTGCAAAGAAAGGTGAGATGTAGGGAATCACAGAAATTCGAGGGGAAAATGTCAATATATTCATTGCTATGTGGTGAACTAAGCCTTAGGCCAGCCACAATGTAGAGGACCTGACCCTTAGAAACTTAAAAGTGAGCTGGAATCTTTAAAAGTTCAAATCTTTATAAGTAAAAAGATTGATGAAAATGAATAACCAAGTGTTTTAATTGACATCAGAAGATCAAAACAATAAACCCTGAGAACATAGAAAAAAGATAAATAAAGATATGAGCAGAACTTAATACCACAGAAAACGTATAAAATTCAGTTGAGGTAGTAAGTCCAAAGAATATTCTTTGAAAAGATTTAAAAGACACACTTTGATTAAGGAGAACACAAACATAATTAAATAATATATAGAAAGAATCAGGGCAAAGTTATAGAAGAGAATATATGAAATGCCAGTAAATTTGAACATTTCTGTAAAGTTGACCATTTCCTAGCTCCTACAGTTTACCAAAACTGACACAAGAGGAAATCATTTAAGGTCATCATGTCTGCCCTTGGCATTCTCAGAACGCCCTGGCCTCAGAATGCAGCATCTGTAGTCCATGGTAACCTGCGGAGTGTGGGCGGGGCTGAGGGAGGCTGGAACACTGCCCTCACTGAGGGAGTCGGTGTGGCCATCTCTGCTGTGACTGAACAAAGGGCAGGGGAGCAGGGGGACCAGGGCAGGGCCCTCAGAGGACGGCAGGCCCAGTGGTGTGTCACAAGCCTTTCGGCCCAGGCCATAGGACACCTTCTTTTTCTGCACATCTGCCCAAACTCTCACTTTTCCACTCAGGCCACCCACTTAGTTGAAGTGTGTGTGGAACCTGTCCGCGCAGTATACCTCGCTGCACAGCTAACCATAGGTCTGGGCATCGTAGCTTCCTGCCAGGTGACCGAAGTTCGCAGGAGAGATGATTCCCAGGTTCACACGCAGAGAGGCTCCTGCCCGGGCCACAGGCCGCCCACTGCACCTGCCCAAGTTCGGGGGCCGAAAGCAGCCCTGTCTAAGTCCCCTACCCCTAGAGGGAGTATTGGACCAACACTTCTAGAAAACGGGGTCCTTGAGGGCAACTCATTGGAGGGACACAAATAAATCTTTGCCGACTTTTTGCTGAAACTTAGGAGCGTTCACACCTATGCCTCTTACAAGGTCACCTGTTTAGCTAAACCTGAGCTCATGATCTAAATTTACACAATATTGAAGAAATCAGCTACAAAGGGAGACAATCAGCAAAAACAATCAATACCAGAATTAGATTCCTTAGGCCACCCATCAGATGTTGGAATAATCAGGTGCTAGGCAGAAAATATACATAAAACTGGAAATGAAACAAGGAACAAGGAGGTTTTCAAAGACTGGTAGGATCTCTAAAACATTTTTAAAGAACATGTCATTGATAAAGCTAAATACTCAAATGTTCTTTAATACAACAAATTAAGCAGTGAGAAGAGTGAAATTATGCTGTTTAGAAAACTATGGAAGGTGAGATTTTCTGCCTAATTATATAAGATGATTTCTCTAAAAAATACACATTATTTCAAAGAATTATTGGCTGTGAAATAAGTTAAGGGTATTTCAAATGGCTTGTCTGCAAAGAAAGGTGAGATGTAGGGAATCACAGAAAGTCGAGGGGAAAATGTCAATATATACATTGCTATATGGTGAACTAAGCCTTAGGCCAGCCACAATGTAGAGGACCTGACCCTTAGAAACTTAAACGTGAGCTGGAATCTTTAAAAGTTCAAATCTTTATAAGTAAAAAGATTGATGAAAATGAATAACCAAGTGTTTTAATTGACATCAGAAGATCAAAACAATAAACCCTGAGAACATAGAAAAAAGATAAATAAAGATATGAGCAGAACTTAATACCACAGAAAACGTATAAAATTCAGGTGAGGAAGTAAGTCCAAAGAATATTATTTGAAAATATTTAAAAGACACACTTTGATTAAGGAAAACAAAAACATAAGTAAAGAATATACAGAAAGAATCAGGACAATGTTATAGCAGAGAATATATGAAATGCCAGTAAATTTGAACATTTCTGTAAAGCGGACCATTTCCTAGCTCCTAAACTTTACCAAAACTGACACAAGAGGAAATCATTTAAGGTCATCATGTCTGCCCTTGGCATTCTCGGAACGCCCTGGCCTCAGAATGCAGCATCTGTAGTCCATGGTACCTGCGGAGAGGGGACGTGGCTGAGGGAGCTTGGAAGTCTGCCCTCACTGAGGGAGTGGGTGTGGCCATCTCTGCTGTGACTGAACAAAGGGCAGGGGAGCAGGGGGCCCAGGGCAGGGCCCTCAGAGCCCGGCAGACCCAGTGGGGTGTCACAAGCATTTAGGCCCAGGCCAAAGGGCGCCTTCTTTGTCTGCACAGCTGCCCAAACTCTCACCTTTTCACTCAGGCCGCCCTCTTATTTGAAGTGTGTTTGGAACCTGTCCGCACAGTACTCCTCGCTGCACAGCTCACCATAGGTCAGGGCATCGTAGCTTCCTGCCAGGTGACCGAAGTTCGCAGGCAAATGGGTCCCTGGGATACATGGGGAGAGGCTCTTGCCCGGGCCACAGGCCGCCCACTGGCCCTGCCCCAGATCGAAGGCTGAAAAGCAGCCCTGTCTGAGTCCACTGCCTCTCGAAGGAGTATTGGACCAACACTTGTTGAAAACGGGGTCCTTGCGGGCAACTCATTGGAGGGACACAAATAAATTTTGCCGACTTTCTGCTGAAGCTTACCAGCGTTCACACCTAAGCCTCTTACAAGGTCAGCTGTTTAGCTAAACATGAGCTCATGATCTAAATTTACACAATATTGAAGAAATCAGCTACAAAGGGAGACAATCAGCAGAAACAATCAATACCAGAATGAGATTCCCTAGGCCATCCATCTGATGTTGGAATAATCAGGTGCAACGCAGAAAATATACATAAAACTGGAACTGAAACAAGGAACAAGGAGGTTTTCAAAGGTTGGTAGGATCTCTAAAACATTTTTAAAGTACATGTCGTTGATAAACCTAAATACTCAAAGGTTCTTTAATACCACAGATTAAGCATTGAGAAGAGTGAAATTATGCTGTTTTGAAAACTATGGCAGGTGAGATTTTCTGCCTAATAATATAAGAAGATTTCTCTAAAAAATAGACATTATTTCAAAGACTTATTGGCTGTGAAATAAGTTAAGTGTATTTCAAATGGCTTGTCTGCAAAGAAAGGTGAGATGTAGGGAATCACAGAAAGTCGAGGGGAAAATGTCAATATATACATTGCTATGTGGTGAACTAAGCCTTAGGCCAGCCACAATGTAGAGGACCTGACCCTTAGAAACTTAAAAGTGAGCTGGAATCTTTAAAAGTTCAAATCTTTATAAGTAAAAAGATTGATGAAAATGAATAACCAAGTGTTTTAATTGACATCAGAAGATCAAAACAATAAACCCTGAGAACATAGAAAAAAGATAAATAAAGATATGAGCAGAACTTAATACCACAGAAAACGTATAAAATTCAGGTGAGGTAGTAAGTCCAAAGAATATTCTTTGAAAAGATTTAAAAGACACACTTTGATTAAGGAAAACACAAACATAATTAAAGAATATATAGAAAGAATCAGGACAATGTTATAGCAGAGAATATATGAAATGCCAGTAAATTTGAACATTTCTGTAAATTTGACCATTTCCTAGCTCCTACAGTTTACCAAAACTGACACAAGAGGTAATCATTTAAGGTCATCATGTCTGCCCTTGGCATTCTCCGAACGCCCCGGCCTCAGAATGCAGAATCTGTAGTCCATGGTATCCTGCGGAGAGTGGGCGGGGCTGTGGGAGGCTGGAACACTGCCCTCACTGAGGGAGTCGGTGTGGCCATCTCTGCTGTGACTGAACAATGTGCAGGGGAGCAGGGGGACCAGGGCTGGGCCCTCAGAGCACGGCAGGCCCAGTGGTGTGTCACAAGCCTTTAGGCCCAGGCCATAGGGCACCTTCTTTGTCTTCACAGCTGCGCAAACTCTCACTTTTCCACTCAGGCCACCCACTTAGTTGAAGTGTGTGTGGAACCTGTCCGCGCAGTATACCTCGCTGCACAGCTAACCATAGGTCTGGGCATCGTAGCTTCCTGCCAGGTGACCGAAGTTCGCAGGAGAGATGATTCCCAGGTTCACACGCAGAGAGGCTCCTGCCCGGGCCACAGGCCGCCCACTGCCCCTGCCCAAGATCGGGGGCCGAAAGCAGCCCTGTCTAAGTCCCCTACCCCTAGAGGGAGGATTGGACCAACACTTCTAGAAAACGGGGTCCTTGTGGGCAACTCATTGGAGGGACACAAATAAATCTTTGCCGACTTTTTGCTGAAACTTACGAGCATTCACACCTAAGCCTCTTACAAGGTCAGCTGTTTAGCTAAACATGAGCTCATGATCTAAATTTACACAATAATGAAGAAATCAGCTACAAAGGGAGACAATCAGCAAAAACAATCAATACCAGAATTAGATTCCCTAGGCCATCCTTGAGACGTTGGAATAATCAGGTGCTAGGCAGAAAATATACATAAACCTGGAAATGAAACAAGGAACAAGCATGTTTTCAAAGACTGGTAGGATCTCTAAAACATTTTTAAAGTACATGTCATTGATAAAGCTAAATACTCAAAGGTTCTTTAATACAACAAATTAAGCAGTGAGAAGAGTGAAATTATGCTCTTTAGAAAACTATGGAAGGTGAGATTTTCTGCCTAATTATATAAGATGATTTCTCTAAAAAATACACATTATTTCAAAGAATTATTGGCTGTGAAATAAGTTACGGGTATTTCAAATGGCTTGTCTGCAAAGAAAGGTGAGATGTAGGGAATCACAGAAAGCCGAGGGGATAATATGTCAATATATACATTGCTATATGGTGAACTAAGCCTTAGGCCGGCAACAGTGTAGAGGAATGGACCCTTAGAAACGTACAAGTAAGCTGGAATCTTTAAAAGTTCAAATCTTTATAAGTAAAAAGATTTATTCAAATGAATAACCAAGTGTTTTACTTGACATCAGAAAATCAAAACAATAAACCATGAGAACATAGAAAAAAGATAAATAAAGATATGAGCAGAACTTAATACCACAGAAAACGTATAAAATTCAGGTGAGGTAGTAAGTCCAAAGAATATTCTTTGAAAAGATTTAGAAGACACACTTTGATTAAGGAAAACACAAACATAATTAAAGAATATATAGAAAGAATCAGGGCAAAGTTATAGCAGAGAATATATGAAATGCCAGTAAATTTGAACATTTCTGTAAAGTTGACCATTTCCTAGCTCCTACAGTTTACCAAAACTGACACAATAGGAAATCATTTAAGGTCATCATGTCTGCCCTTGGCATTCTCAGAACGCCCTGGCCTCAGAATGCAGCATCTGTAGTCCATGGTAACCTGCGGAGAGTGGGCGGGGCTGAGGGAGGCTGGAACACTGCCCTCACTGAGGGAGTCGGTGTGGCCATCTCTGCTGTGACTGAACAAAGGGCAGGGGAGCAGGGGGCCCAGGGCAGGGCCCTCAGAGCCCGGCAGGCCCAAGGTGTATCACAAGCCTTTAGGCCCAGGCCATAGGGCACCTTCTTTGTCTGCACAGCTGCCAAAACTCTCACTTTTCCACTCAGGCCGCCCACTTAGTTGAAGTGTGTGTGGAACCTTTCCGCGCAGTATACCTCGCTGCACAGCTAACCATAGGTCTGGGCATCGTAGCTTCCTGCCAGGTGACCGAAGTTCGCAGGAGAGATGATTCCCAGGTTCACACGCAGAGAGGCTCCTGCCCGGGCCACAGGCCGCCCACTGCCCCTGCCCAAGATCGGGGGCCGAAAGCAGCCCTGTCTAAGTCCCCTACCCCTAGAGGGAGGATTGGACCAACACTTCTAGAAAACGGGGTCCTTGTGGGCAACTCATTGGAGGGACACAAATAAATCTTTGCCGACTTTTTGCTGAAACTTATGAGCGGTCACACCTAAGCCTCTTACAAGGTCAGCTGTTTAGCTAAACATGAGCTCATGATCTAAATTTACACAATATTGAAGAAATCAGCTACAAAGGGAGACAATCAGCAAAAACAATCAATACCAGAATTAGATTCCTTAGGCCACCCATCAGATGTTGGAATAATCAGGTGCTAGGCAGAAAATATACATAAACCTGGAAATGAAACAAGGAAAAAGGAGGTTTTCAAAGACTGGTAGGATCTCTAAAACATTTTTAAAGTACATGTCATTGATAAAGCTAAATACTGAAAGGTTCTTTAATACAACAAATTAAGCAGTGAGAACAGTGAAATTATGCTGTTTAGAAAACTATGGAAGGTGAGATTTTCTGCCTAATTATATAAGATGATTTCTCTAAAAAATACACCTTATTTCAAAGAATTATTGGCTGTGAAATAAGTTAAGGGTATTTCAAATGGCTTGTCTGCAAAGAAAGGTGAGATGTAGGGAATCACAGAAAGCCGAGGGGATAATATGTCAATATATACATTGCTAATGGTGATCTAAGCCTTAGGCCGGCAACAGTGTAGAGGAATGGACCCTTAGAAACGTACAAGTAAGCTGGAATCTTTAAAAGTTCAAATCTTTATAAGTAAAAAGTTTTATTAAAATGAATAACCAAGTGTTTTACTTGACATCAGAAAATCAAAACAGTAAACCCTGAGAACATAGAAAAAAGATAAATAAAGATATGAGCAGAACTTAATACAACAGAAAACGTATAAAATTCAGGTGATTTAGTAAGTCCAAAGAATATTCTTAGAAAAGATTTAAAAGACACACTTTGATTAAGGAAAACAAAAACATAAGTAAAGAATATACAGAAAGAATCAGGACAATGTTATAGCAGAGAATATATGAAATGCCAGTAAATTTGAACATTTCTGTAAAGCGGACCATTTCCTAGCTCCTAAAGTTTACCAAAACTTACACAAGAGGAAATCATTTAAGGTCATCATGTCTGCCCTTGGCATTCTCGGTATGCCATGGCCTCAGAATGCAGCATCTGTAGTTCATGGTAACCTGCGGAGAGGGGGCGGGGCTGAGGGAGCTTGGAACACTGCCCTCACTGAGGGAGTGGTTGTGGCCATCTCTGCTGTGACTGAACAAAGGGCAGGGGAGCAGGGGGCCCAGGGCAGGGCCCTCAGAGCCCGGCAGACCCAGTGGGGTGTCACTAGCATTTAGGCCCAGTCCGAAGGGCGCCTTCTTTGTCTGCACAGCTGCCCAAACTCTCACCTTTCCACTCAGGCCGCCTTCTTATTTGAAGTGTGTTTGGAACCTGTCCGCGCAGTACTCCTCGCTGCACAGCTCACCATAGGTCAGGGCATCGTAGCTTCCTGCCAGGTGACCGAAGTTCGCAGGCAAATGGGTCCCTGGGACACATGCGGAGAGGCTCTTGCCCGGGCCACAGGCCGCCCACTGACCCTGCCCCAGATCGAAGGCTGAAAACCAGCCATGTCTGAGTCCACTGCCTCTCGAAGGAGTATTGGACCAACACTTGTAGAGAACGGGGTCCTTGCGGGCAACTCATTGGAGGGACACAAATAAATCTTTGCCGACTTTCTGCTGAAGCTTACCAGCGTTCACACCTAAGCCTCTTACAAGGTCAGCTGTTTAGCTAAACATGAGCCCATGATCTAAATTTACACAATATTGAAGAAATCAGCTACAAAGGGAGACAATCAGCAAAAACAATCAATACCAGAATGAGATTCCCTAGGCCATCCATCTGATGTTGGAATAATCAGGTGCAAGGCAGAAAATATACATAAAACGAACTGAAACAAGGAACAAGGAGGTTTTCAAAGGCTGGTAGGATCTCTAAAACATTTTTAAAGTACATGTCGTTGATAAACCTAAATACTCAAAGGTTGTTTAATACCACAGATTAAGCATTGAGAAGAGTGAAATTATGCTATTTTGAAAACTATGGCAGGTGAGATTTTCTGCCTAATTATATAAGAAGATTTCTCTAAAAAATAGACATTATTTCAAAGACTTATTGGCTGTGAAATAAGTTAAGTGTATTTCAAATGGCTTGTCTGCAAAGAAAGGTGAGATGTAGGGAATCACAGAAAGTCGAGGGGAAAATGTCAATATATACATTGCTATATGGTGAACTAAGCCTTAGGCCAGCCACATTGTAGAGGACCTGACCCTTAGGAACTTAAAAGTGAGCTGGAATCTTTAAAAGTTCAAATCTTTATAAGTAAAAAGATTGATGAAAATCAATAACCAAGTGTTTTAATTGACATCAGAAGATCAAAACAATAAACCCTGAGAACATAGAAAAAAGATAAATAAAGATATGAGCAGAACTTAATACCACAGAAAACGTATAAAATTCAGGTGAGGTAGTAAGTCCAAAGAATATTCTTTGAAAAGATTTAAAAGACACACTTTGATTAAGGAAAACACAAACATAATTAAAGAATATATAGAAAGAATCAGGACAATGTTATAGCAGAGAATATATGAAATGCCAGTAAATTTGAACATTTCTGTAAAGTTGACCATTTCCTAGCTCCTACAGTTTACCAAAACTGACACAAGAGGAAATCATTTAAGGTCATCATGTCTGCCCTTGGCATTCTCCTTACGCCCTGGCCTCAGAATACAGCATCTGTAGTCCATGGTAACCTGCGGAGAGTGGGCGGGGCTGAGGGAGGCTGGAACACTGCCCTCACTGAGGGAGTGGGTGTGGCCATCTCTGCTGTGACTGAACAAAGGGCAGGAGAGCAGGGGGCCCAGGGCAGGGCCCTCAGAGCCGGGCAGGCCCAGTGGTGTGTCACAAACCTTTAGGCCCAGGCCATAGGGCACCTTCTTTGTCTGCACAGCTGCCCAAACTCTCACTTTTCCACTCAGGCCACCCACTTAGTTGAAGTGTGTGTGGAACCTGTCCGCGCAGTATACCTCGCTGCACAGCTAACCATAGGTCTGGGCATCGTAGCTTCCTGCCAGGTGACCGAAGTTCGCAGGAGAGATGATTCCCAGGTTCACATGCAGAGAGGCTCCTGCCCGGGCCACAGGCCGCCCACTGCCCCTGCCCAAGATCGGGGGCCGAAAGCAGCCCTGTCTAAGTCCCCTACCCCGGGAGGGAGTATTGGACCAACACTTCTAGAAAACGGGGTCCTTGTGGGCAACTCATTGGAGGGACACAAATAAATCTTAGCCGACTTTTTGCTGAAACTTAGGAGCGTTCACACCTAAGCCTCTTACAAGGTCAGCTGTTTATCTAAACATGAGCTCATGATCTAAATTTACACAATAATGAAGAAATCAGCTACAAAGGGAGACAATCAGCAAAAACAATCAATACCAGAATTAGATTCCCTAGGCCACCCATCAGATGTTGGAATAATCAGGTGCTAGGCAGAAAATATACATAAAACTGGAAATGAAACAAGGAACAAGGAGGTTTTCAAAGACTGGTAGGATCTCTAAAACATTTTTAAAGAACATGTCATTGATAAAGCTAAATACTCAAATGTTCTTTAATACAACAAATTAAGCAGTGAGAAGAGTGAAATTATGCTGTTTAGAAAACTATGGAAGGTGAGATTTTCTGCCTAATTATATAAGATGATTTCTCTAAAAAATACACATTATTTCAAAGAATTATTGGCTGTGAAATAAGTTAAGGGTATTTCAAATGGCTTGTCTGCAAAGAAAGGTGAGATGTAGGGAATCACAGAAAGCCGAGGGGATAATATGTCAATATATACATTGCTAATGGTGATCTAAGCCTTAGGCCGGCAACAGTGTAGAGGAATGGACCCTTAGAAACGTACAAGTAAGCTGGAATCTTTAAAAGTTCAAATCTTTATAAGTAAAAAGATTTATTAAAATGAATAACCAAGTGTTTTACTTGACATCAGAAAATCAAAACAATAAACCCTGAGAACATAGAAAAAAGATAAATAAAGATATGAGCAGAACTTAATACAGCAGAAAACGTATAATATTCAGGTGATTTAGTAAGTCCAAAGAATATTCTTTGAAAAGATTTAAAAGACACACTTTGATTAAGGAAAACAAAAAACATAAGTAAAGAATATACAGAAAGAATCAGGACAATGTTATAGCAGAGAATATATGAAATGCAAGTAAATTTGAACATTTCTGTAAAGCGGACCATTTCCTAGCTCCTAAAGTTTACTAAAACTGACACAAGAGGAAATCATTTAAGGTCATCATGTCTGCCCTTGGCATTCTCGGAACGCCGTGGCCTCAGAATGCAGCATCTGTAGTCCATGGTAACCTGCGGACAGGGTGCGTGGCTGATGGAGGTTGGAAGACTGCCCTCACTGAGGGAGTGGGTGTGGCCATCTCTGCTGTGACTGAACAAAGGGCAGGGGAGCAGGGGGCCCAGGGCAGGGCCCTCAGAGCCCGGCAGACCCAGTCGGGTGTCACAAGCATTTAGGCCCAGGCCAAAGGGCGCCTTCTTTGTCTGCACAGCTGCCCAAACTCTCACCTTTCCACTCAGGCCGCCCTCTTATTTGAAGTGTGTTTGGAACCTGTCCGCGCAGTACTCCTCGCTGCACAGCTCACCATAGGTCAGGGCATCGTAGCTTCCTGCCAGGTGACCGAAGTTCGCAGGCAAATGGGTCCCTGGGACACATGCGGAGAGGCTCCTGCCCGGGCCACAGGCCGCCCACTGGCCCTGCCCCAGATCGAAGGCTGAAAACCAGCCATGTCTGAGTCCACTGCCTCTCGAAGGAGTATTGGACCAACACTTGTAGAAAACGGGGTCCTTGCGGGCAACTCATTAGAGGGACACAAATAAATCTTTGCCGACTTTCTGCTGAAGCTTACCAGCGTTCACACCTAAGCCTCTTACAAGGTCAGCTGTTTAGCTAAACATGAGCTCATGATCTAAATTTACACAATATTGAAGAAATCAGCTACAAAGGGAGACAATCAGCAGAAACAATCAATACAAGAATGAGATTCCCTAGGCCATCCATCTGATGTTGGAATAGTCAGGTGCAAGGCAGAAAATATACATAAAACTGGAACTGAAACAAGGAACAAGGAGGTTTTCAAAGGCTGGTAGGATCTCTAAAATATTTTTAAAGTACATGTCGTTGATAAACCTAAATACTCAAAGGTTGTTTAATACCACAGATTAAGCATTGAGAAGAGTGAAATTATGCTGTTTTGAAAACTATGGCAGGTGAGATTTTCTGCCTAATTATATAAGAAGATTTCTCTAAAAAAAAGACATTATTTCGCAGACTTATTGGCTGTGAAATAAGTTAAGTGTATTTCAAATGGCTTGTCTGCAAAGAAAGGTGAGATGTAGGGAATCACAGAAAGTCGAGGGGAAAATGTCAATATATACATTGCTATGTGGTGAACTAAGCCTTAGGCCAGCCACAATGTAGAGGACCTGACCCTTAGAAACTTAAAAGTGAGCTGGAATCTTTAAAAGTTCAAATCTTTATAAGTAAAAAGATTGATGAAAATGAATAACCAAGTGTTTTAATTGACATCAGAAGATCTAAACAATAAACCCTGAGAACATAGAAAAAAGATAAATAAAGATATGAGCAGAACTTAATACCACAGAAAACGTATCAAATTAAGGTGACGTAGTAATTCCAAAGAATATTCTTTGAAAAGATTTAAAAGACACACTTTGATTAAGGAAAACACAAACATAATTAAAGAATATATAGAAAGAATCAGGACAATGTTATAGCAGAGAATATATGAAATGCCAGTAAATTTGAACATTTCTGTAAAGTTGACCATTTCCTAGCTCCTACAGTTTACCAAAACTGACACAAGAGGAAATCATTTAAGGTCATCATGTCTGCCCTTGGCATTCTCGTTACGCCCTGGACTCAGAATGCAGCATCTGTAGTCCATGGTAACCTGCGGAGAGTGGGCGGGGCTGAGGGAGGCTGGAACACTGCCCTCACTGAGGGAGTGGGTGTGGCCATCTCTGCTGTGACTGAACAAAGGACAGGGGAGCAGGGGGCCCAGGGCAGGGTCCTCAGAGCCCGGCAGGCCCAGTGGGGTGTCACAAATATTTAGGCCCAGGCCATAGGGCACCTTCTTTGTCTGTACAGCTGCCCAAACTCTCATTTTTCCTCTCAGGCCACCCACTTAGTAGAAGTGTGTGTGGAAGCTGTCCGCGCAGTATACCTCGCTGCTCAGCTAACCATAGGTCTGGGCATCGTAGCTTCCTGCCAGGTGACCGAAGTTCGCAGGAGAGATGATTCCCAGGTTCACACGCAGAGAGGCTCCTGCCCGGGCCACAGGCCGCCCACTGCCCGTGCCCAAGATCGGGGGCCGAAAGCAGCCCTGTCTAAGTCCCCTACCACTAGAGGGAGTATTGGACCAACACTTCTAGAAAACGGGGTCCTTGTGGGCAACTCATTGGAGGGACACAAATAAATCTTTGCCGACTTTTTGCTGAAACTTAGGAGCGTTCACACCTAAGCCTCTTACAAGGTCCGCTGTTTAGCTAAATATGAGCTCATGATCTAAATTTACACAATAATGAAGAAATCAGCTACAAAGGGAGACAATCAGCAAAAACAATCAATACCAGAATTAGATTCCCTAGGCCACCCATCAGATGTTGGAATAATCAGGTGCTAGGCAGAAAATATACATAAACCTGGAAATGAAACAAGGAACAAGCATGTTTTCAAAGACTGGTAGGATCTCTAAAACATTTTTAAAGTACATGTCATTGATAAAGCTAAATACTCAAAGGTACTTTAATACAACAAATTAAGCAGTGAGAAGAGTGAAATTATGCTCTTTAGAAAATTATGGAAGGTGAGATTTTCTGCCTAATTATATAAGATGATTTCTCTAAAAAATACACATTATTTCAAAGAATTATTGGCTGTGAAATAAGTTACGGGTATTTCAAATGGCTTGTCTGCAAAGAAAGGTGAGATGTAGGGAATCACAGAAAGCCGAGGGGATAATATATCAATATATACATTGCTATATGGTGAACTAAGACTTAGGCTGGCAACAGTGTAGAGGAATGGACCCTTAGAAACGTACAAGTAAGCTGGAATCTTTAAAATTTCAAATCTTTATATGTAAAAAGATTTATTGGGCTTCCCTGGTGGCGCAGTGGTTGAGAGTCCGCCTGCCGATGCAGGGGATACGGGTTCGTGCCCCGGTCTGGGAAGATCCCACATGCCACGGAGCGGCTGGGCCCGTGAGCCATGGCTGCTGAGCCTGCGCATCCGGAGCCTGCGCTCCGCAACGGGAGAGGCCACAACAGTGAGAGGCCCGCATACCGCAAAAAATAAAAAATAAAAAAAAAAAATAAAAAATAAAAATAAAAATTTATTAAATTGAATAACCAAGTGTTTTACTTGACATCAGAAAATCAAAACAATAAACCCTGAGAACATAGAAAAAAATAAATAAAGATATGAGCAGAACTTAATACAACAGAAAACGTATAAAATTCAGGTGATTTAGTAAGTCCAAAGAATATTCTTTGAAAAGATTTAAAAGACACAATTTGATTAAGGAAAACAAAAACATAAGTAAAGAATATACAGAAAGAATCAGGACAATGTTATAGCAGAGAATATATGAAATGCCAGTAAATTTGAACATTTCTGTAAAGCGGACCATTTCCTAGCTCCTAAAGTTTACCAAAACTGACACAAGAGGAAATCATTTAAGGTCATCATGTCTGCCCTTGGCATTCTCGGAAAGCCCTGGCCTCAGAATGCAGCATCTGTAGTCCATGGTAACCTGCGGAGAGGGGACGTGGCTGAGGGAGCTTGGAAGACTGCCCTCACTGAGGGATTGGGTGTGGCCATCTCTGCTGTGACTGAACAAAGGGCAGGGGAGCAGGGGGCCCAGGGCAGGGCCCTCAGAGCCCGGCAGACCCAGTGGGGTGTCACAAGCATTTAGGCCCAGGCCAAAGGGCGCCTTCTTTGTCTGCACAGCTGCCCAAACTCTCACCTTTCCACTCAGGAAGCCCTCTTATTTGAAGTGTGTTTGGAACCTGTCCGCGCAGTACTCCTCGCTGCACAGCTCACCATAGGTCAGGGCATCGTAGCTTCCTGCCAGGTGACCGAAGTTCGCAGGCAAATGGGTCCCTGGGACACATGCGGAGAGGCTCTTGCCCGGGCCACAGGCCGCCCACTGGCCCTGCCCCAGATCGAAGGCTGAAAAGCAGCCATGTCTGAGTCCACTGCCTCTCGAAGGAGTATTGGACCAACACTTGTAGTAAACGGTGTCCTTGCGGGCAACTCATTGCAGGGACACAAATAAATCTTTGCAGACTTTCTGCTGAAGTTTACCAGCGTTCACACCTAAGCCTCTTACAAGGTCAGCTGTTTAGCTAAACATGAGCTCATTATCTAAATTTACACAATATTGAAGAAATCAGCTACAAAGGGAGACAATCAGCAAAAACAATCAATACCAGAATGAGATTCCCTAGGCCATCCATCTGATGTTGGAATAATCAGGTGCAAGGCAGAAAATATACATAAAACTGGAACTGAAACAAGGAACTAGGAGGTTTTCAAAGGCTGGTAGGATCTCTAAAACATTTTTAAAGTACATGTCGTTGATAAACCTAAATACTCAAAGGTTGTTTAATACCACAGATTAAGCATTGAGAAGAGTGAAATTATGCTGTTTTGAAAACTATGGCAGGTGAGATTTTCTGCCTAATTATATAAGAAGATTTCTCTAAAAAATAGACATTATTTCAAAGACTTATTGGCTGTGAAATAAGTAAAGTGTATTTCAAATGGCTTGTCTGCAAAGAAAGGTGAGATGTAGGGAATCACAGAAAGTCGAGGGGAAAATGTCAATATATACATTGCTATGTGGTGAACTAAGCCTTAGGCCAGCCACAATGTAGAGGACCTGACCCTTAGAAACTTAAAAGTGAGCTGGAATCTTTAAAAGTTCAAATCTTTATAAGTAAAAAGATTGATGAAAATGAATAACCAAGTGTTTTAATTGACATCAGAAGATCAAAACAATAAACCCTGAGAACATAGAAAAAAGATAAATAAAGATATGAGCAGAACTTAATACCACAGAAAACGTATCAAATTCAGGTGACGTAGTAATTCCAAAGAATATTCTTTGAAAATATTTAAAAGACACACTTTGATTAAGGAAAACACAAACATAATTAAAGAATATATAGAAAGAATCAGGACAATGTTATAGCAGAGAATATATGAAATGCCAGTAAATTTGAACATTTCTGTAAAGTTGACCATTTCCTAGCTCCTACAGTTTACCAAAACTGACACAAGAGGAAATCATTTAAGGTCATCATGTCTGCCCTTGGCATTCTCGTTACGCCCTGGCCTCAGAATGCAGCATCTGTAGTCCATGGTAACCTGCGGAGAGTGGGCGGGGCTGAGGGAGGCTGGAACACTGCCCTCACTGAGGGAGTGTGTGTGGCCATCTCTGCTGTGACTGAACAAAGGGAAGGGAAGCAGGGGGCCCAGGGCAGGGCCCTCAGAGCCCGGCAGGCCCAGTGGGGTGTCACAAATATTTAGGCCCAGGCCATAGGGCACCTTCTTTTTCTGTACAGCTGCACAAACTCTCATTTTTCCTCTCAGGCCACCCACTTAGTAGAAGTGTGTGTGGAAGCTGTCCGCGCAGTATACCTCGCTGCACAGCTAACCATAGGCCTGGGCATCGTAGCTTCCTGCCAGGTGACCGAAGTTCGCAGGAGAGATGATTCCCAGGTTCACACGCAGAGAGGCTCCTGCCCGGGCCACAGGCCGCCCACTGACCCTGCCCAAGATCGGGGGCCGAAAGCAGCCCTGTCTAAGTCCCCTACCCCTAGAGGGAGTATTGGACCAACACTTCTAGAAAACGGGGTCCTTGTGGGCAACTCATTGGAGGGACACAAATAAATCTTTGCCGACTTTTTGCTGAAACTTAGGAGCGTTCACACCTAAGCCTCTTACAAGGTCAGCTGTTTAGCTAAACATGAGCTCATGATCTAAATTTACACAATAATGAAGAAATCAGCTACAAAGGGAGACAATCAGCAAAAACAATCAATACCAGAAGTAGATTCCCTAGGCCACCCATCAGATGTTGGAATAATCAGGTGCTAGGCAGAAAATATACATAAACCAGGAAATGAAACAAGGAACAAGCATGTTTTCAAAGACTGGTAGGATCTCTAAAACATTTTGAAAGTACATGTCATTGATAAAGCTAAATACTCAACGGATCTTTAATACAACAAATTAAGCAGTGAGAAGAGTGAAATTATGCTGCTTAGAAAACTATGGAATGTGAGATTTTCTGCCTAATTATATAAGATGATTTCTCTAAAAAATACACATTATTTCAAAGAATTATTGGCTGTGAAATAACTTACGGGTATTTCAAAAGGCTTGTCTGCAAAGAAAGGTGAGATGTAGGGAATCACAGAAAGCCGAGGGGATAATATGTCAATATATACATTGCTATATGGTGAACTAAGCCTTAGGCCGGCAACAGTGTAGAGGAATGGACCCTTAGGAACGTACAAGGAAGCTGGAATCTTTAAAAGTTCAAATCTTTATAAGTAAAAAGATTTATTAAAATGAATAACCAAGTGTTTTACTTGACATCAGAAAATCAAAACAATAAACCCTGAGAACATAGAAAAAAGATAAATAAAGATATGAGCAGAACTTAATACAACAGAAAACGTATAAAATTCAGGTGATTTAGTGAGTCCAAAGAATATTCTTTGAAAAGATTTAAAAGACACACTTTGATTAAGGAAAACAAAAACATAAGTAAAGAATATACAGAAAGAATCAGGACAATGTTATAGCAGAGAATATATGAAATGCCAGTAAATTTGAACATTTCTGTAAAGCCGACCATTTCCTAGCTCCTAAAGTTTACCAAAACTGACACAAGAGGAAATCATTTAAGGTCATCATGTCTGCCCTTGGCATTCTCGGAACGCCCTGGCGTCAGAATGCAGCATCTGTAGTCCATGGTAACCTGCGGAGAGGGGGCGTGGCTGAGGGAGCTTGGAAGACTGCCCTCACTGAGGGAGAGGGTGTGGCCATCTCTGCTGTGACTGAACAAAGGGCAGGGGAGCAGGGGGCCCAGGGCAGGGCCCTCAGAGCCCGGCAGACCCAGTTGGGTGTCACAAGCATTTAGGCCCAGGCCAAAGGGCGCCTTCTTTGTCTGCACAGCTGCCCAAACTCTCACCTTTCCACTCAGGCCGCCCTCTTATTTGAAGTGTGTTTGGAACCTGTCCGCGCAGTACTCCTCGCTGCACAGCTCACCATAGGTCAGGGCATCGTAGCTTCCTGCCAGGTGACCGAAGTTCGCAGGCAAATGGGTCCCTGGGACACATGCGGAGAGGCTCTTGCCCGGGCCACAGGCCGCCCACTGGCCCTGCCCCAGATCGAAGGCTGAAAAGCAGCCATGTCTGAGTCCACTGCATCTCGAAGGAGTATTGGACCAACACTTGTAGAAAACGGGGTCCTTGCGGGCAACTCATTGGAGGGACACAAATAAATCTTTGCCGACTTTCTGCTGAAGCTTACCAGCGTTCACACCTAAGCCTCTTACAAGGTCAGCTGTTTAGCTAAACATGAGCTCATGATCTAAATTTACACAATATTGAAGAAATCAGCTACAAAGGGAGACAATCAGCAAAAACAATCAATACCAGAATGAGATTCCCTAGGCCATCCATCTGATGTTGGAATAATCAGGTGCAAGGCAGAAAATATACATAAAACTGGAACTGAAACAAGGAACTAGGAGGTTTTCAAAGGCTGGTAGGATCTCTAAAACATTTTTAAAGTACATGTCGTTGATAAACCTAAATACTCAAAGGTTGTTTAATACCACAGATTAAGCATTGAGAAGAGTGAAATTATGCTGTTTTGAAAACTATGGCAGGTGAGATTTTCTGCCTAATTATATAAGAAGATTTCTCTAAAAAATAGACATTATTTCAAAGAATTATTGGCTGTGAAATAAGATAAGTGTATTTCAAATGGCTTGTCTGCAAAGAAAGGTGAGATGTAGGGAATCACAGAAAGTCGAGGGGAAAATGTCAATATATACATTGCTATGTGGTGAACTAAGCCTTAGGCCAGCCACAATGTAGAGGACCTGACCCTTAGAAACTTAAAAGTGAGCTGGAATCTTTAAAAGTTCAAATCTTTATAAGTAAAATGATTGATGAAAATGAATAACCAAGTGTTTTAATTGACATCAGAAGATCAAAACAATAAACCCTGAGAACATAGAAAAAAGATAAATAAAGATATGAGCAGAACTTAATACCACAGAAAACGTATCAAATTCAGGTGACGTAGTAATTCCAAAGAATATTCTTTGAAAAGATTTAAAAGACACACTTTGATTAAGGAAAACACAAACATAATTAAAGAATATATAGAAAGAATCAGGACAATGTTATAGCAGAGAATATATGAAATGCCAGTAAATTTGAACAATTCTGTAAAGTTGACCATTTCCTAGCTCCTACAGTTTACCAAAACTGACACAAGAGGAAATCATTTAAGGTCATCATGTCTGCCCTTGGCATTCTCTTTACGCCCTGGCCTCAGAATGCAGCATCTGTAGTCCATGGTAACCTGCGGAGAGTGGGCGGGGCTGAGGGAGCCTGGAACACTGCCCTCACTGAGGGAGTGGGTGTGGCCATCTCTGCTGTGACTGAACAAAGGGCAGGGGAGCAGGGGGCCCAGGGCAGGGCCCTCAGAGCCCGGCAGGCCCAGTGGGGTGTCACAAATATTTAGGCCCAGGCCAAAGGGCACCTTCTTTGTCTGTACAGCTGCCCAAACTCTCATTTTTCCTCTCAGGCCACCCACTTAGTAGAAGTGTGTGTGGAAGCTGTCCGCGCAGTATACCTCGCTGCACAGCTAACCATAGGTCTGGGCATCGTAGCTTCCTGCCAGGTGACCGAAGTTCGCAGGAGAGATGATTCCCAGGTTCACACGCAGAGAGGCTCCTGCCCGGGCCACAGGCCGCCCACTGCCCCTGCCCAAGATCGGGGGCCGAAAGCAGCCCTGTCTAAGTCCCCTACCCCTAGAGGGAGTATTGGACCAACACTTCTAGAAAACGGGGTCCTTGTGGGCAACTCATTGGAGGGACACAAATAAATCTTTGCCGACTTTTTGCAGAAACTTAGGAGCTTTCACACCTAAGCCTCTTACAAGGTCAGCTGTTTAGCTAAACATGAGCTCATGATCTAAATTTACACAATAATGAAGAAATCAGCTACAAAGGGAGACAATCAGCAAAAACAATCAATACCAGAATTAGATTCCCTAGGCCACCCATCAGATTTTGGAATAATCAGGTGCTAGGCAGAAAATATACATAAACCTGGAAATGAAACAAGGAACAAGGAGGTTTTCAAAGACTGGTAGGATCTCTAAAACATTTTTAAAGTACATGTCGTTGATAAACCTAAATACTCAAAGGTTGTTTAATACCACAGATTAAGCATTGAGAAGAGTGAAATTATGCTGTTTTGAAAACTATGGCAGGTGAGATTTTCTGCCTAATTATATAAGAAGATTTCTCTAAAAAATAGACATTATTTCAAAGAATTATTGGCTGTGAAATAAGATAAGTGTATTTCAAATGGCTTGTCTGCAAAGAAAGGTGAGATGTAGGGAATCACAGAAAGTCGAGGGGAAAATGTCAATATATACATTGCTATGTGGTGAACTAAGCCTTAGGCCAGCCACAATGTAGAGGACCTGACCCTTAGAAACTTAAAAGTGAGCTGGAATCTTTAAAAGTTCAAATCTTTATAAGTAAAATGATTGATGAAAATGAATAACCAAGTGTTTTAATTGACATCAGAAGATCAAAACAATAAACCCTGAGAACATAGAAAAAAGATAAATAAAGATATGAGCAGAACTTAATACCACAGAAAACGTATCAAATTCAGGTGACGTAGTAATTCCAAAGAATATTCTTTGAAAAGATTTAAAAGACACACTTTGATTAAGGAAAACACAAACATAATTAAAGAATATATAGAAAGAATCAGGACAATGTTATAGCAGAGAATATATGAAATGCCAGTAAATTTGAACAATTCTGTAAAGTTGACCATTTCCTAGCTCCTACAGTTTACCAAAACTGACACAAGAGGAAATCATTTAAGGTCATCATGTCTGCCCTTGGCATTCTCTTTACGCCCTGGCCTCAGAATGCAGCATCTGTAGTCCATGGTAACCTGCGGAGAGTGGGCGGGGCTGAGGGAGCCTGGAACACTGCCCTCACTGAGGGAGTGGGTGTGGCCATCTCTGCTGTGACTGAACAAAGGGCAGGGGAGCAGGGGGCCCAGGGCAGGGCCCTCAGAGCCCGGCAGGCCCAGTGGGGTGTCACAAATATTTAGGCCCAGGCCAAAGGGCACCTTCTTTGTCTGTACAGCTGCCCAAACTCTCATTTTTCCTCTCAGGCCACCCACTTAGTAGAAGTGTGTGTGGAAGCTGTCCGCGCAGTATACCTCGCTGCACAGCTAACCATAGGTCTGGGCATCGTAGCTTCCTGCCAGGTGACCGAAGTTCGCAGGAGAGATGATTCCCAGGTTCACACGCAGAGAGGCTCCTGCCCGGGCCACAGGCCGCCCACTGCCCCTGCCCAAGATCGGGGGCCGAAAGCAGCCCTGTCTAAGTCCCCTACCCCTAGAGGGAGTATTGGACCAACACTTCTAGAAAACGGGGTCCTTGTGGGCAACTCATTGGAGGGACACAAATAAATCTTTGCCGACTTTTTGCAGAAACTTAGGAGCTTTCACACCTAAGCCTCTTACAAGGTCAGCTGTTTAGCTAAACATGAGCTCATGATCTAAATTTACACAATAATGAAGAAATCAGCTACAAAGGGAGACAATCAGCAAAAACAATCAATACCAGAATTAGATTCCCTAGGCCACCCATCAGATTTTGGAATAATCAGGTGCTAGGCAGAAAATATACATAAACCTGGAAATGAAACAAGGAACAAGGAGGTTTTCAAAGACTGGTAGGATCTCTAAAACATTTTTAAAGTACATGTCATTGATAAAGCTAAATACTCAAAGGTTCTTTAATACAACAAATTAAGCAGTGAGAAGAGTGAAATTATGCTGTTTAGAAAACTATGGAAGGTGAGATTTTCTGCCTAATTATATAAGATGATTTCTCTAAAAAATACACATTATTTCAAAGAATTATTGGCTGTGAAATAAGTTACGGGTGTTTCAAAAGGCTTGTCTGCAAAGAAAGGTGAGATGTAGGGAATCACAGAAAGCCGAGGGGATAATATGTCAATATATACATTGCTATATGGTGAACTAAGCCTTAGGCCGGCAACAGTGTAGAGGAATGGACCCTTAGGAACGTACAAGTAAGCTGGAATCTTTAAAAGTTCAAATCTTTATAAGTAAAAAGTTTTATTAAAATGAATAACCAAGTGTTTTACTTGACATCAGAAAATCAAAACAATAAACCCTGAGAACATAGAAAGAAGAAAAATAAAGATATGAGCAGAACTTAATACAACAGAAAACGTATAAAATTCAGGTGATTTAGTAATTCCAAAGAATATTCTTTGAAAAGATTTAAAAGACACACTTTGATAAAGGAAAACATAAACATAAGTAAAGAATATAGAGAAAGAATCAGGACAATCTTATAGCAGAGAATATATGAAATGCAAGTAAATTTGAACATTTCTGTAAAGTGGACCATTTCCTAGCTCCTAAGGTTTACCAAAACTGACACAAGAGGAAATCATTTAAGGTCATCATGTCTGCCCTTGGCATTCTCGGTATGCCATGGCCTCAGAATGCAGCATCTGTAGTTCATGGTAACCTGCGGAGAGGGGGCGGGGCTGAGGGAGCTTGGAACACTGCCCTCACTGAGGGAGTGGTTGTGGCCATCTCTGCTGTGACTGAACAAAGGGCAGGGGAGCAGGCGGCCCAGGGCAGGTCCCTCAGAGCCCGGCACACCCAGTGGGGTGTCACAAGCATTTAGGCCCAGGCCAATGGGCGCCTTCTTTGTCTGCACAGCTGCCCAAACTCTCACCTTTCCACTCAGGCTGCCTTCTTATTTGAAGTGTGTTTGGAACCTGTCTGCGCAGTACTCCTCGCTGCACAGCTCACCATAGGCCAGGGCATCGTAGCTTCCTGCCAGGTGACCGAAGTTCGCAGGCAAATGGGTCCCTGGGACACATGCGGAGAGGCTCTTGCCCGGGCCACAGGCCGCCCACTGGCCCTGCCCCAGATCGAAGGCTGAAAAGCAGCCATGTCTGAGTCCACTGCCTCTCGAAGGAGTATTGGACCAACACTTGTAGAAAATGGGGTACTTGCGGGCAACTCATTGGAGGGACACAAATAAATCTTTGCCGACTTTCTGCTGAAGCTTACCAGCGTTCACACCTAAGCCTCTTACAAGGTCAGCTGTTTAGCTAAACATGAGCTCATGATCTAAATTTACACAATATTGAAGAAATCAGCTACAAAGGGAGACAATCAGCAAAAACAATCAATACCAGAATGAGATTCCCTAGGCCATCCATCTGATGTTGGAATAGTCAGGTGCAAGGCCGAAAATATACATAAAACTGGAACTGAACCAAGGAACAAGGAGGTTTTCAAAGGCTGGTAGGATCTCTAAAACATTTTTAAAGTACATGTCGTTGATAAACCTAAATACTCAAAGGTTGTTTAATACCACAGGTTAAGCATTGAGAAGAGTGAAATTATGCTGTTTTGAAAACTATGGCAGTTGAGATTTTCTGCCTAATTATATAAGAAGATTTCTCTAAAAAATAGACATTATTTCAAAGACTTATTGGCTGTGAAATAAGTTAAGTGTATTTCAAATGGCTTGTCTGCAAAGAAAGGTGAAATGTAGGGAATCTCAGAAAGTCGAGGGGAAAATGTCAATATATACATTGCTATGTGGTGAACTAAGCCTTAGGCCAGCCACAATGTAGAGGACCTTACCCTTAGGAACTTAAAAGTGAGCTGGAATCTTTAAAAGTTCAAATCATTATAAGTAAAAAGATTGATGAAAATGAATAACCAAGTGTTTTAATTGACATCAGAAGATCAAAACAATAAACCCTGAGAACATAGAAAAAAGATAAATAAAGATATGAGCAGAACTTAATACCACAGAAAACGTATCAAATTCAGGTGACGTAGTAATTCCAAAGAATATTCTTTGAAAAGATTTAAAAGACACACTTTGATTAAGGAAAACACAAACATAATTAAAGAATATATAGAAAGAATCAGGACAATGTTATAGCAGAGAATATATGAAATGCCAGTAAATTTGAACATTTCTGTAAAGCGGACCATTTCCTAGCTCCTAAACTTTACCAAAACTGACACAAGAGGGAATCATTTAAGGTCATCATGTCTGCCCTTGGCATTCTCGTTACGCCCTGGCCTCAGAATGCAGCATCTGTAGTCCATGGTAACCTGCGGAGAGTGGGCGGGGCTGAGGGAGGCTGGAACACTGCCCTCACTGAGGGAGTGGGTGTGGCCATCTCTGCTGTGACTGAACAAAGGGCAGGGGAGCAGGGGGCCCAGGGCAGGGCCCTCAGAGCCCGGCAGGCCCAGTGAGGTGTCACAAACATTTAGGCCCAGGCCATAGGGCACCTTCCTTGTCTTCACAGCTGCCCAAACTCTCACTTTTCCTCTCAGGCCACCCACTTACTTGAAGTGTGTGTGGAAGCTGTCCACGCAGTATAACTCGCTGCACAGCTAACCATAGGTCTGGGCATCGTAGCTTCCTGCCAGGTGACCGAAGTTCGCAGGAGAGATGATTCCCAGGTTAACACGCAGAGAGGTTCCTGCCCGGGCCACAGGCCGCCCACTGACCCTGCCCAAGATCGGGGGCCGAAAGCAGCCCTGTCTAAGTCCCCTACCCCTAGAGGGAGTATTGGACCAACACTTCTAGAAAACGGGGTCCTTGTGGGCAACTCATTGGAGGGACACAAATAAATCTTTGCCGACTTTTTGCTGAAACTTACGAGCGTTCACACCTAAGCCTCTTACAAGGTCAGCTGTTTAGCTAAACATGAGCTCATGATCTAAATTTACACAATAATGAAGAAATCAGCTACAAAGGGAGACAATCAGCAAAAACAATCAATACCAGAATTAGATTCCCTAGGCCACGCATCAGATTTTGGAATAATCAGGTGCTAGGCAGAAAATATACATAAACCTGGAAATGAAACAAGGAACAAGCATGTTTTCAAAGACTGGTAGGATCTCTAAAACATTTTTAAAGTACATGTCATTGATAAAGCTAAATACTCAAAGGTTCTTTAATACAACAAATTAAGCAGTGAGAAGAGTGAAATTATGCTCTTTAGAAAACTATGGAAGGTGAGATTTTCTGCCTAATTATATAAGATGATTTCTCTAAAAAATACACATTATTTCAAAGAATTATTGGCTGTGAAATAAGTTACGGGTATTTCAAAAGGCTTGTCTGCAAAGAAAGGTGAGATGTAGGGAATCACAGAAAGCCGAGGGGATAATATGTCAATATATACATTGCTATATGGTGAACTAAGCCTTAGGCCGGCAACAGTGTAGAGGAATGGACCCTTCGGAACGTACAAGTAAGCTGGAATCTTTAAAAGTTCAAATCTTTATAAGTAAAAAGATTTATTAAAATGAATAACCAAGTGTTTTACTTGACATCAGAAAATCAAAACAATAAACCCAGAGAACATAGAAAAAAGAAAAATAAAGATATGAGCAGAACTTAATACAACAGAAAACGTATAAAATTCAGGTGATTTAGTAAGTCCAAAGAATATTCTTTGAAAAGATTTAAAAGACACACTTTGATTAAGGAAAACAAAAACATAAGTAAAGAATATACAGAAAGAATCAGGACAATGTTATAGCAGAGAATATATGAAATGCAAGTAAATTTGAACATTTCTGTAAAGTGGACCATTTCCTAGCTCCTAAACTTTACCAAAACTGACACAAGAGGAAATCATTTAAGGTCATCTTGTCTGCCCTTGGCATTCTCGGAACGCCCTGGCGTCAGAATGCAGCATCTGTAGTCCATGGTAACCTGCGGAGAGGGGGCGTGGCTGAGGGAGCTTGGAAGACTGCCCTCACTGAGGGAGTGGTTGTGGCCATCTCTGCTGTGACTGAACAAAGGGCAGGGGAGCAGGGGGCCCAGGGCAGGGCCCTCAGAGCCCGGCAGACCCAGTGGGGTGTCACAAGCATATAGGCCCAGGCCAAAGGGCGCCTTCTTTGTCTGCACAGCTGCCCAAACTCTCACCTTTCCACTCAGGCCGCCCTCTTATTTGAAGTGTGTTTGGAACCTGTCCGCGCAGTACTCCTCGCTGCACAGCTCACCATAGGTCAGGGCATCGTAGCTTCCTGCCAGGTGACCGAAGTTCGCAGGCAAATGGGTCCCTGGGACACATGCGGAGAGGCTCTTGCCCGGGCCACAGGCCGCCCACTGGCCCTGCCCCAGATCGAAGGCTGAAAAGCAGCCATGTCTGAGTCCACTGCCTCTCGAAGGAGTATTGGACCAACACTTGTAGAAAACGGGGTCCTTGCGGGCAACTCATTGGAGGGACACAAATAAATCTTTGCCGACTTTCTGCTGAAGCTTACCAGCGTTCACACCTAAGCCTCTTACAAGGTCTGCTGTTTAGCTAAACATGAGCTCATGATCTAAATTTACACAATATTGAAGAAATCAGCTACAAAGGGAGACATTCAGCAAAAACAATCAATACCAGAATGAGATTCCCTAGGCCATCCATCTGATGTTGGAATAATCAGGTGCAAGGCAGAAAATATACATTAAACTGGAACTGAAACAAGGAACTAGGAGGTTTTCAAAGGCTGGTAGGATCTCTAAAACATTTTTAAAGTACATGTCGTTGATAAACCTAACTACTCAAAGGTTGTTTAATACCACAGATTAAGCATTGAGAAGAGTGAAATTATGCTGTTTTGAAAACTATGGCAGGTGAGATTTTCTGCCTAATTATATAAGAAGATTTCTCTAAAAAATAGACATTATTTCAAAGACTTATTGGCTGTGAAATAAGATAAGTGTATTTCAAAAGGCTTGTCTGCAAAGAAAGGTGAGATGTAGGGAATCACAGAAAGTCGAGGGGAAAATGTCAATATATACATTGCTATGTGGTGAACTAAGCCTTAGGCCAGCCACAATGTAGAGGACCTGACCCTTAGAAACTTAAAAGTGAGCTGGAATCTTTAAAAGTTCAAATCTTTATAAGTAAAAAGATTGATGAAAATGAATAACCAAGTGTTTTAATTGACATCAGAAGATCTAAACAATAAACCCTGAGAACATAGAAAAAAGATAAATAAAGATATGAGCAGAACTTAATACCACAGAAAACGTATCAAATTCAGGTGACGTAGTAATTCCAAAGAATATTCTTTGAAAATATTTAAAAGACACACTTTGATTAAGGAAAACACAAACATAATTAAAGAATATATAGAAAGAATCAGGACAATGTTATAGCAGAGAATATATGAAATGCCAGTAAATTTGAACATTTCTGTAAAGTTGACCATTTCCTAGCTCCTACAGTTTACCAAAACTGACACAAGAGGAAATCATTTAAGGTCATCATGTCTGCCCTTGGCATTCTCGTTACGCCCTGGCCTCAGAATGCAGCATCTGTAGTCCATGGTAACCTGCGGAGAGTGGGCGGGGCTGAGGGTGGCTGGAACACTGCCCTCACTGAGGGAGTGGGTGTGGCCATTTCTTCTGTGACTGAACAAAGGGCAGGGGAGCAGGGGGCCCAGGGCAGGGCCCTCAGAGCCCGGCAGGCCCAGTGGTGTGTCACAAATATTTAGGCCCAGGCCATAGGGCACCTTCTTTGTCTGTACAGCTGCCCAAACTCTCATTTTTCCTCTCAGGCCACCCACTTAGTAGAAGTGTGTGTGGAAGCTGTCAGCGCAGTATACCTCGCTGCACAGCTAACCATAGGTCTGGGCATCGTAGCTTCCTGCCAGGTGACCGAAGTTCGCAGGAGAGATGATTCCCAGGTTCACAGGCAGAGAGGCTCCTGCCCGGGCCACAGGCCGCCCACTGCCCCTGCCCAAGATCGGGGGCCGAAAGCAGCCCTGTCTAAGTCCCCTACCCCTAGAGGGAGTATTGGACCAACACTTCTAGAAAACGGGGTCCTTGTGGGCAACTCATTGGAGGGACACAAATAAATCTTTGCCGACTTTTTGCTGAAACTTAGGAGCTTTCACAACTAAGCCTCTTACAAGGTCAGCTGTTTAGCTAAACATGAGCTCATGATCTAAATTTACACAATAATGAAGAAATCAGCTACAAAGTGAGACAATCAGCAAAAACAATCAATACCAGAATTAGATTCCCTAGGCCACCCATCAGATTTTGGACTAATCAGGTGCTAGGCAGAAAATATACATAAACCTGGAAATGAAACAAGGAACAAGCATGTTTTCAAAGACTGGTAGGATCTCTAAAACATTTTTAAAGTACATGTCATTGATAAAGCTAAATACTCAAAGGTTCTTTAATACAACAAATTAAGCAGTGAGAAGAGTGAAATTATGCTGTTTAGAAAACTATGGAAGGTGAGATTTTCTGCCTAATTATATAAGATGATTTCTCTAAAAAATACACATTATTTCAAAGAATTATTGGCTGTGAAATAAGTTACGGGTATTTCAAAAGGCTTGTCTGCAAAGAAAGGTGAGATGTAGGGAATCACAGAAAGCCGAGGGGATAATATATCAATATATACATTGCTATATGGTGAACTAAGCCTTAGGCCGGCAACAGTGTAGAGGAATGGACCCTTAGGAACGTACAAGTAAGCTGGAATCTTTAAAAGTTCAAATATTTATAAGTAAAAAGATTTATTAAAATGAATAACCAAGTGTTTTACTTGACATCAGAAAATCAAAACAATAAACCCTGAGAACATAGAAAAAAGATAAATAAAGATATGAGCAGAACTTAATACAACAGAAAACGTATAAAATTCAGGTGATTTAGTAATTCCAAAGAATATTCTTTGAAAAGATTTAAAAGACACACTTTGATAAAGGAAAACATAAACATAAATAAAGAATATAGAGAAAGAATCAGGACAATGTTATAGCAGAGAATATATGAAATGCAAGTAAATTTGAACATTTCTGTAAAGTGGACAATTTCCTAGCTCCTAAAGTTTACCAAAACTCACACAAGAGGAAATCATTTAAGGTCATCATGTCTGCCCTTGGCATTCTCGGTATGCCATGGCCTCAGAATGCAGCATCTGTAGTTCATGGTAACCTGCGGAGAGGGGGCGGGGCTGAGGGAGCTTGGAACACTGCCCTCACTGAGGGAGTGGTTGTGGCCATCTCTGCTGTGACGGAACAAAGGGCAGGGGAGCAGGGGGCCCAGGGCTGGTCCCTCAGAGCCCGGCAGACCCAGTGGGGTGTCACAAGCATTTAGGCCCAGGCCAAAGGGCGCCTTCTTTGTCTGCACAGCTGCCCAAACTCTCACCTTTCCACTCAGGCCGCCTTCTTATTTGAAGTGTGTTTGGAACCTGTCCGCGCAGTACTCCTCGATGCACAACTCACCATAGGTCAGGGCATCGTAGCTTCCTGCCAGGTGACCGAAGTTCGCAGGCAAATGGGTCCCTGGGACACATGCGGAGAGGTTCTTGCCCGGGCCACAGGCCGCCCACCGGCCCTGCCCCAGATCGAAGGCTGAAAAGCAGCCATGTCTGAGTCCACTGCCTCTCGAAGGAGTATTGGACCAACACTTGTAGTAAACGGGGTCCTTGCGGGCAACTCATTGGAGGGACACAAATAAATCTTTGCCGACTTTCTGCTGAAGCTTACCGGCGTTCACACCTAAGCCTCTTACAAGGTCAGCTGTTTAGCTAAACATGAGCTCATGATCTAAATTTACACAATATTGAAGAAATCAGCTACAAAGGGAGACAATCAGCAAAAACAAACAATACCAGAATGAGATTCCCTAGGCCATCCATCTGATGTTGGAATAGTCAGGTGCAAGGCAGAAAATATACATAAAACTGGAACTGAAACAAGGAACTAAGAGGTTTTCAAAGGCTGGTAGGATCTCTAAAACATTTTTAAAGTACATGTCGTTGATAAACCTAAATACTCAAAGGTTGTTTAATACCACAGATTAAGCATTGAGAAGAGTGAAATTATGCTGTTTTGAAAACTATGGCAGGTGAGATTTTCTGCCTAATTATATAAGAAGATTTCTCTAAAAAATAGACATTATTTCAAAGACTTATTGGCTGTGAAATAAGTTAAGTGTATTTCAAATGGCTTGTCTGCAAAGAAAGGTGAGATGTAGGGAATCACAGAAAGTCGAGGAGAAAATGTCAATATATACATTGCTATGTGGTGAACTAAGCCTTAGGCCAGCCACAATGTAGAGGACCTGACCCTTAGAAACTTAAAAGTGAGCTGGAATCTTTAAAAGTTCAAATCTTTATAAGTAAAAAGATTGATGAAAATGAATAACCAAGTGTTTTAATTGACATCAGAAGATCAAAACAATAAACCCTGAGAACATAGAAAAAAGATAAATAAAGATATGAGCAGAACTTAATACCACAGAAAACGTATCAAATTCAGGTGACGTAGTAATTCCAAAGAATATTCTTTGAAAAGATTTAAAAGACACACTTTGATTAAGGAAAACACAAACATAATTAAAGAATATATAGAAAGAATCAGGACAATGTTATAGCAGAGTATATATGAAATGCCAGTAAATTTGAACATTTCTGTAAAGTTGACCATTTCCTAGCTCCTACAGTTTACCAAAACTGACACAAGAGGAAATCATTTAAGGTCATCATGTCTGCCCGTGGCATTCTCGATACGCCCTGGCCTCAGAATGCAGCACCTGTAGTCCATGGTAACCTGCGGAGAGTGGGCGGGGCTGAGGGAGGCTGGAACACTGCCCTCACTGAGGGAGTGGGAGTGGCCATCTCTGCTATGACTGAACAAAGGGCAGGGGAGCAGGGGGCCCAGGGCAGGGCCCTCAGAGCCCGGCAGGCCCAGTAGGGTGTCACAAATATTTAGGCCCAGGCCATAGGGCACCTTCTTTGTCTGTACAGCTGCCCAAACTCTCATTTTTCCTCTCAGGCCTCCCACTTAGTTGAAGTGTGTGTGGAAGCTTTCCGCGCAGTATACCTCTCTGCACAGCTAACCATAGGTCTGGGCATCGTAGCTTCCTGCCAGGTGACCGAAGTTCGCAGGAGAGATGATTCCCAGGTTCACACGCAGAGAGGCTCCTGCCCGGGCCACAGGCCGCCCACTGCCCCTGCCCAAGATCGGGGGCCGAAAGCAGCCCTGTCTAAGTCCCCTACCCCTAGAGGGAGTATTGGACCAACACTTCTAGAAAACGGGGTCCTTGTGGGCAACTCATTGGAGGGACACAAATAAATCTTTGCCGACTTTTTGCTGAAACTTAGGAGCGTTCACACCTAAGCCTCTTACAAGGTCAGCTGTTTAGCTAAACATGAGCTCATGATCAAAATTTACACAATAATGAAGAAATCAGCTACAAAGGGAGACAATCAGCAAAAACAATCAATACCAGAATTAGATTCCCTAGGACACCCATCAGATGTTGGAATAATCAGGTGCTAGGCAGAAAATATACATAAACCTGGAAATGAATCAAGGAACAAGCATGTTTTCAAAGACTGGTAGGATCTCTAAAACATTTTTAAAGTACATGTCATTGATAAAGCTAAATACTCAAAGGTTCTTTAAAACAACAAATTAAGCAGTGAGAAGAGTGAAATTATGCTGTTTAGAAAACTATGGAAGGTGAGATTTTCTGCCTAATTATATAAGATGATTTCTCTAAAAAATACACATTATTTCAAAGAATTATTGGCTGTGAAATAAGTTACGGGTATTTCAAATGGCTTGTCTGCAAAGAAAGGTGAGATGTAGGGAATCACAGAAAGCCGAGGGGATAATATGTCAATATATACATTGCTATATGGTGAACTAAGCCTTAGGCCGGCAACAGTGTAGAGGAATGGATCCTTAGGAACGTACAAGTAAGCTGGAATCTTTAAAAGTTCAAATCTTTATAAGTAAAAAGATTTATTGAAATGAATAACCAAGTGTTATACTTGACATCAGAAAATCAAAACAATAAACCCTGAGAACATAGAAAAAAGATAAATAAAGATATGAGCAGAACTTAATACAACAGAAAACGTATAAAATTCAGGTGATTTAGTAATTCCAAAGAATATTCTTTGAAAAGATTTAAAAGACACACTTTGATAAAGGAAAACATAAACATAAGTAAAGAATATAGAGAAAGAATCAGGACAATGTTATAGCAGAGAATATATGAAATGCATGTAAATTTGAACATTTCTGTAAAGTGGACCATTTCCTAGCTCCTAAAGTTTACCAAAACTGACACAAGAGGAAATCATTTAAGGTCATCATGTCTGCCCTTGGCATTCTCGGTATGCCATGGCCTCAGAATGCAGCATCTGTAGTTCATGGTAACCTGCGGAGAGGGGGCGGGGCTGAGGGATCTTGGAACACTGCCCTCACTGAGGGAGTGATTGTGGCCATCTCTGCTGTGACTGAACAAAGGGCAGGGGAGCAGTTGGCCCAGGGCAGGGCCCTCAGAGCCCGGCAGACCCAGTGGGGTGTCACAAGCATTTAGGCCCAGGCCAAAGGGCGCCTTCTTTGACTGCACAGCTGCCCAAACTCTCACCTTTCCACTCAGGCCGCCCTCTTATTTGAAGTGTGTTTGGAACCTGTCCGCGCAGTACTCCTCGCTGCACAGCTCACCATAGGTCAGGGCATCGTAGCTTCCTGCCAGGTGACCGAAGTTCGCAGGCAAATGGGTCCCTGGGACACATGCGGAGAGGCTCCTGCCCGGGCCACAGGCCGCCCACTGGCCCTGCCCCAGATCGAAGGCTGAAAAGCAGCCATGTCTGAGTCCACTGCCTCTCGAAGGAGTATTGGACCAACACTTGTAGAAAACGGGGTCCTTGCGGGCAACTCATTGGAGGGACACAAATAAATCTTTGCCGACTTTCTGCTGAAGCTTACCAGCGTTCACACCTAAGCCTCTTACAAGGTCAGCTGTTTACCTAAACATGAGCTCATGATCTAAATTTACACAATATTGAAGAAATCAGCTACAAAGGGAGACAATCAGCAGAAACAATCAATACCAGAATGAGATTCCCTAGGCCATCCATCTGATGTTGGAATAATCAGGTGCAAGGCAGAAAATATGCATAAAACTGGAACTGAAACAAGGAACAAGGAGGTTTTCAAAGGCTGGTAGGATCTCTAAAACATTTTTAAAGTACATGTCGTTGATAAACCTAAATACTCAAAGGTTGTTTAATACCACAGATTAAGCATTGAGAAGAGTGAAATTATGCTGTTTTGAAAACTATGGCAGGTGAGATTTTCTGCCTAATTATATAAGAAGATTTCTCTAAAAAATAGATATTATTTCAAAGACTTATTGGCTGTGAAATAAGTTAAGTGTATTTCAAATGGCTTGTCTGCAAAGAAAGGTGAGATGTAGGGAATCACAGAAAGTCGAGGGGAAAATGTCAATATATACATTGCTATGTGGTGAACTAAGCCTTAGGCCAGCCACAATGTAGAGGACCTGACCCTTAGAAACTTAAAAGTGAGCTGGAATCTTTAAAAGTTCAAATCTTTATAAGTAAAAAGATTGATGAAAATGAATAACCAAGTGTTTTAATTGACATCAGAAGATCAAAACAATAAACCCTGAGAACATAGAAAAAAGATAAATAAAGATATGAGCAGAACTTAATACCACAGAAAACGTATCAAATTCAGGTGACGTAGTAATTCCAAAGAATATTCCTTGAAAAGATTTAAAAGACACACTTTGATTAAGGAAAACACAAACATAATTAAAGAATATATAGAAAGAATCAGGACAATGTTATAGCAGAGAATATATGAAATGCCAGTAAATTTGAGCATTTCTGTAAAGTTGACCATTTCCTAGCTCCTACAGTTTACCAAAACTGACACAAGAGGAAATCATTTAAGGTCATCATGTCTGCCCTTGGCATTCTCGTTACGCCCTGGCCTCAGAATGCAGCATCTGTAGTCCATGGTAACCTGCGGAGAGTGGGCGGGGCTGACGGAGGCTGGAACACTGCCCTCACTGAGGGAGTGGGTGTGGCCATCTCTGCTGTGACTGAACAAAGGGCAGGGGAGCAGGGGGCCCAGGGCAGGGCCCTCAGAGCCCGGCAGGCCCAGTGGGGTGTCACAAATATTTAGGCCCAGGCCATAGGGCACCTTCTTTGTCTGTACAGCTGCCCAAACTCTCATTTTTCCTCTCAGGCCACCCACTTAGTTGAAGTGTGTGTGGAAGCTGTCCGCGCAGTATACCTCGCTGCACAGCTAACCATAGGTCTGGGCATCGTAGCTTCCTGCCAGGTGACCGAAGTTCGCAGGAGAGATGATTCCCAGGTTCACACGCAGAGAGGCTCCTGCCCGGGCCACAGGCCGCCCACTGCCCGTGCCCAAGATCGGGGGCCGAAAGCAGCCCTGTCTAAGTCCCCTACCCCTAGAGGGAGTATTGGACCAACACTTCTAGAAAACGGGGTCCTTGTGGGCACCTCATTGGAGAGACACAAATAATCTTTGCCGACTTTTTGCTGAAACTTACGAGCGTTCACACCTAAGCCTCCTACAAGGTCAGCTGTTTAGCTAAACATGAGCTCATGATCTAAATTTACACAATAATGAAGAAATCAGCTACAAAGGGAGACAATCAGCAAAAACAATCAATACCAGAGTTAAATTCCCTAGGCCACCCATCAGATGTTGGAATAATCAGGTGCTAGGCAGAAAATATACATAAACCTGGAAATGAAACAAGGAACAAGGAGGTTTTCAAAGGCTGGTAGGATCTCTAAAACATTTTTAAAGTACATGTCGTTGATAAACCTAAATACTCAAAGGTTGTTTAATACCACAGATTAAGCATTGAGAAGAGTGAAATTATGCTGTTTTGAAAACTCTGGCAGGTGAGATTTTCTGCCTAATTATATAAGAAGATTTCTCTAAAAAATAGACATTATTTCAAAGACTTTTTGGCTGTGAAATAAGTTAAGTGTTTTTCAAATGGCTTGTCTGCAAAGAAAGGTGAGATGTAGGGAATCACAGAAAGTCGAGGGGAAAATGTCAATATATACATTGCTATGTGGAGAACTAAGCCTTAGGCCAGCCACAATGTAGAGGACCTGACCCTTAGAAACTTAAAAGTGAGCTGGAATCTTTAAAAGTTCAAATCTTTATAAGTAAAAAGATTGATGAAAATGAATAACCAAGTGTTTTACTTGACATCAGAATATCAAAACAATAAACCCTGTGAACATAGAAAAAAGATAAATAAAAATATGAGCAGAACTTAATACAACAGAAAACGTATAAAATTCAGGTGATTTAGTAAGTCCAAAGGATATTCTTTGAAAAGATTTAAAAGACACACTTTGATTAAGGAAAACAAAAACATAAGTAAAGAATATACAGAAAGAATCAGGACAATGTTATAGCAGAGAATATATGAAATGCCAGTAAATTTGAACATTTCTGTAAAGTGGACCATTTCCTAGCTCCTAAACTTTACCAAAACTGACACAAGAGGAAATCATTTCAGGTCATCATGTCTGCCCTTGGCATTCTCGGAACGCCCTGGCCTCAGAATGCAGCATCTGTAGTCCATGGTAACCTGCGGAGAGGGGGCGTGGATGAGGGAGCTTGGAAGACTGCCCTCACTGAGGGAGTGGGTGTGGCCATCTCTGCTGTGACTGAACAAAGGGCAGGAGAGCAGGGGGCCCAGGGCAGGGCCCTCAGAGCCCGGCAGACCCAGTGGGGTGTCACAAGCATTTAGGCCCTGGCCAAAGGGCGCCTTCTTTGTCTGCACAGCTGCCCAAACTCTCACCTTTCCACTCAGGCCGCCCTCTTATTTGAAGTGTGTTTGGAACCTGTCCGCGCAGTACTCCTCGCTGCACAGCTCACCATAGGTCAGGGCATCGTAGCTTCCTGCCAGGTGACCGAAGTTTGCAGGCAAATGGGTCCCTGGGACACATGCGGAGAGGCTCTTGCCCGGGCCACAGGCCGCCCACTGGCCCTGCCCCAGATCGAAGGCTGAAGAGCAGCCATGTCTGAGTCCACTGCCTCTCGAAGGAGTATTGGACCAACACTTGTAGAAAACGGGGTCCTTGCGGGCAACTCATTGGAGGGACACAAATAAATCTTTGCCGACTTTCTGCTGAAGCTTACCAGCGTTCACACCTAAGCCTCTTACAAGGTCAGCTGTTTAGCTAAACATGAGCTCAAGATCTAAATTTACACAATATTGAAGAAATCAGCTACAAAGGGAGACAATCAGCAGAAACAATCAATACCAGAATGAGATTCCCTAGGCCATCCATCTGATGTTGGAATAGTCAGGTGCAAGGCAGAAAATATACATAAACCTGGAAATGAAACAAGGAACAAGGAGGTTTTCAAAGACTGGTAGGATCTCTAAAACATTTTTAAAGTACATGTCGTTGATAAACCTAAATACTCAAATGTTGTTTAATACCACAGATTAAGCATTGAGAAGAGTGAAATTATGCTGTTTTGAAAACTATCGCAGGTGAGATTTTCTACCTAATTATATAAGAAGATTGCTCCAAAAAATAGACATTATTTCAAAGACTTATTGGCTGTGAAATAAGTTAAGTGTATTTCAAATGGCTTGTCTGCAAAGAAAGGTGAGATGTAGGGAATCACAGAAAGTCGAGGGGAAAATGTCAATATATACATTGCTATGTGGTGAACTAAGCCTTAGGCCAGCCACAATGTAGAGGACCTGACCCTTAGAAACTTAAAAGTGAGCTGGAATCTTTAAAAGTTCAAATCTTTATAAGTAAAAAGATTGATGAAAATGAATAACCAAGTGTTTTAATTGACATCAGAAGATCAAAACAATAAACCCTGAGAACATAGAAAAAAGATATATAAAGATATGAGCAGAACTTAATACCACAGAAAACGTATCAAATTCAGGTGACGTAGTAATTCCAAAGAATATTCTTTGAAAAGATTTAAAAGACACACTTTGATTAAGGAAAACACAAACATAATTAAAGAATATATAGAAAGAATCAGGACAATGTTATAGCAGAGAATATATGAAATGCCAGTAAATTTGAACATTTCTGTAAAGTTGACCATTTCCTAGCTCCTATAGTTTACCAAAACTGACACAAGAGGAAATCATTTAAGGTCATCATGTCTGCCCTTGGCATTCTCGTTACGCCCTGGCCTCAGAATGCAGCATCTGTAGTCCATGGTAACCTGCGGAGAGTGGGCGGGGTTGAGGGAGGCTGGAACACTGCCCTCACTGAGGTAGTCGGTGTGGCCATCTCTGCTGTGACTGAACAAAGGGCAGGGGAGCAGGGGGCCCAGGGCAGGGCCCTCAGAGCCCGGCAGGCCCAGTGGGGTGTCACAAATATTTAGGCCCAGGCCATAGGGCACCTTCTTTGTCTGTACAGCTGCCCAAACTCTCATTTTTCCTCTCAGGCCACCCACTTAGTTGAAGTGTGTGTGGAAGCTGTCCGCGCAGTATACCTCGCTGCACAGCTAACCATAGGTCTGGGCATCGTAGCTTCCTGCCAGGTGACCGAAGTTCGCAGGAGAGATGATTCCCAGGTTCACATGCAGAGAGGCTCCTGCCCGGGCCACAGGCCGCCCTCTGCCCCTGCCCAACATCGGGGGCCGAAAGCAGCCCTGTCTAAGTCCCCTACCCCTAGAGGGAGTATTGGACCAACACTTCTAGAAAACGGGGTCCTTGTGGGCAACTCTTTGGAGAGACACAAATAAATCTTTGCCGACTTTCGGCTGAAACTTACGAGCGTTCACACCTAAGCCTCTTACAAGGTCAGCTGTTTAGCTAAACATGAGCTCATGATCTAAATTTACACAATAATGAAGAAATCAGCTACAAAGGGAGACAATCAGCAAAAACAATCAATACCAGAATAAAATTCCCTAGGCCACCCATCAGATGTTGGAATAATCAGGTGCTAGGCAGAAAATATACATAAACCTGGAAATGAAACAAGGAACAAGGAGGTTTTCAAAGACTGGTAGGATCTCTAAAACATTTTTAAAGAACATGTCATTGATAAAGCTAAATACTCAAATGTTCTTTAATATAACAAATTAAGCAGTGAGAAGAGTGAAATTATGCTGTTTAGAAAACTATGGAAGGTGAGATTTTCTGCCTAATTATATAAGATGATTTCTCTAAAAAATACACATTATTTCAAAGAATTATTGGCTGTGAAATAAGTTAAGGGTATTTCAAATGGCTTGTCTGCAAAGAAAGGTGAGATGTAGGGAATCACAGAAAGCCGAGGGGATAATATGTCAATATATACATTGCTAATGGTGATCTAAGCCTTAGGCCGGCAACAGTTTAGAGGAATGGACCCTTAGAAACGTCCAAGTAAGCTGGAATCTTTAAAAGTTCAAATCTTTATAAGTAAAAAGATTTATTAAAATTAATAACCAAGTGTTTTACTTGACATCAGAATATCAAAACAATAAAACCTGAGAACATAGAAAAAAGATAAATAAAAATATGAGCAGAACTTAATACAACAGAAAACGTATAAAATTCAGGTGATTTAGTAAGTCCAAAGAATATTCTTTGAAAAGATTTAAAAGACACACTTTGATTAAGGAAAACAAAAACATAAGTAAAGAATATACAGAAAGAATCAGGACAATGTTATAGCAGAGAATATATGAAATGCCAGTAAATTTGAACATTTCTGTAAAGCGGACCATTTCCTAGCTCCTAAAGTTTACCAAAACTGACACAAGAGGAAATCATTTCAGGTCATCATGTCTGCCCTTGGCATTCTCGGAACGCCCTGGCCTCAGAATGCAGCATCTGTAGTCCATGGTAACCTGCGGAGAGGGGGCGTGGATGAGGGAGCTTGGAAGACTGCCCTCACTGAGGGAGTGGGTGTGGCCATCTCTGCTGTGACTGAACAAAGGGCAGGAGAGCAGGGGGCCCAGGGCAGGGCCCTCAGAGCCCGGCAGACCCAGTGGGGTGTCACAAGCATTTAGGCCCTGGCCAAAGGGCGCCTTCTTTGTCTGCACAGCTGCCCAAACTCTCACCTTTCCACTCAGGCCGCCCTCTTATTTGAAGTGTGTTTGGAACCTGTCCGCGCAGTACTCCTCGCTGCACAGCTCACCATAGGTCAGGGCATCGTAGCTTCCTGCCAGGTGACCGAAGTTTGCAGGCAAATGGGTCCCTGGGACACATGCGGAGAGGCTCTTGCCCGGGCCACAGGCCGCCCACTGGCCCTGCCCCAGATCGAAGGCTGAAGAGCAGCCATGTCTGAGTCCACTGCCTCTCGAAGGAGTATTGGACCAACACTTGTAGAAAACGGGGTCCTTGCGGGCAACTCATTGGAGGGACACAAATAAATCTTTGCCGACTTTCTACTGAAGCTTACCAGCGTTCACACCTAAGCCTCTTACAAGGTCAGCTGTTTAGCTAAACATGAGCTCATGATCTAAATTTACACAATATTGAAGAAATCAGCTACAAAGGGAGACAATCAGCAGAAACAATCAATACCAGAATGAGATTCCCTAGGCCATCCATCTGATGTTGGAATAGTCAGGTGCAAGGCAGAAAATATACATAAACCTGGAAATGAAACAAGGAACAAGGAGGTTTTCAAAGACTGGTAGGATCTCTAAAACATTTTTAAAGTACATGTCGTTGATAAACCTAAATACTCAAAGGTTGTTTAATACCACAGATTAAGCATTGAGAAGAGTGAAATTATGCTGTTTTGAAAACTATCGCAGGTGAGATTTTCTACCTAATTATATAAGAAGATTGCTCCAAAAAATAGACATTATTTCAAAGACTTATTGGCTGTGAAATAAGTTAAGTGTATTTCAAATGGCTTGTCTGCAAAGAAAGGTGAGATGTAGGGAATCACAGAAAGTCGAGGGAAAAATGTCAATATATACATTGCTATGTGGTGAACTAAGCCTTATGCCAGCCACAATGTAGAGGACCTGACCCTTAGAAACTTAAAAGTGAGCTGGAATCTTTAAAAGTTCAAATCTTTATAAGTAAAAAGATTGATGAAAATGAATAACCAAGTGTTTTAATTGACATCAGAAGATCAAAACAATAAACCCTGAGAACATAGAAAAAAGATATATAAAGATATGAGCAGAACTTAATACCACAGAAAACGTATCAAATTCAGGTGACGTAGTAATTCCAAAGAATATTCTTTGAAAAGATTTAAAAGACACACTTTGATTAAGGAAAACACAAACATAATTAAAGAATATATAGAACGAATCAGGACAATGTTATAACAGAGAATATATGAAATGCCAGTAAATTTGAACATTTCTGTAAAGTTGACCATTTCCTAGCTCCTACAGTTTACCAAAACTGACACAAGAGGAAATCATTTAAGGTCATCATTTCTGCCCTTGGCATTCTCGTTACGCCCTGGCCTCAGAATGCAGCATCTGTAGTCCATGTTAACCTGCGGAGAGTGGGCGGGGTTGAGGGAGGCTGGAAGACTGCCCTCACTGAGGTAGTCGGTGTGGCCATCTCTGCTGTGACTGAACAAAGGGCAGGGGAGCAGGGGGCCCAGGGCAGGGCCATCAGAGCCCGGCAGGCCCAGTGGGGTGTCACAAATATTTAGGCCCAGGCCATAGGGCACCTTCTTTGTCTGTACAGCTGCCCAAACTCTCATTTTTCCTCTCAGGCCACCCACTTAGTTGAAGTGTGTGTGGAAGCTGTCCGCGCAGTATACATCGCTGCACAGCTAACCATAGGTCTGGGCATCGTAGCTTCCTGCCAGGTGACCGAAGTTCGCAGGAGAGATGATTCCCAGGTTCACACGCAGAGAGGCTCCTGCCCGGGCCACAGGCCGCCCACTGCCCCTGCCCAACATCGGGGGCCGAAAGCAGCCCTGTCTAAGTCCCCTACCCCTAGAGGGAGTATTGGACCAACGCTTCTAGAAAACGGGGTCCTTGTGGGCAACTCCTTGGAGAGACACAAATAAATCTTTGCCGACTTTCGGCTGAAACTTACGAGCGTTCACACCTAAGCCTCTTACAAGGTCAGCTGTTTAGCTAAACATGAGCTCATGATCTAAATTTACACAATAATGAAGAAATCAGCTACAAAGGGAGACAATCAGCAAAAACAATCAATACCAGAATAAAATTCCCTAGGCCACCCATCAGATGTTGGAATAATCAGGTGCTAGGCAGAAAATATACATAAACCTGGAAATGAAACAAGGAACAAGGAGGTTTTCAAAGACTGGTAGGATCTCTAAAACATTTTTAAAGAACATGTCATTGATAAAGCTAAATACTCAAATGTTCTTTAATATAACAAATTAAGCAGTGAGAAGAGTGAAATTATGCTGTTTAGAAAACTATGGAAGGTGAGATTTTCTGCCTAATTATATAAGATGATTTCTCTAAAAAATACACATTATTTCAAAGAATTATTGGCTGTGAAATAAGTTACGGGTATTTCAAATGGCTTGTCTGCAAAGAAAGGTGAGATGTAGGGAATCACAGAAAGCCGAGGGGATAATATGTCAATATATACATTGCTAATGGTGATCTAAGCCTTAGGCCGGCAACAGTTTAGAGGAATGGACCCTTAGAAACGTCCAAGTAAGCTGGAATCTTTAAAAGTTCAAATATTTATAAGTAAAAAGATTTATTAAAATTAATAACCAAGTGTTTTACTTGACATCAGAATATCAAAACAATAAAACCTGAGAACATAGAAAAAAGATAAATAAAAATATGAGCAGAACTTAATACAACAGAAAACGTATAAAATTCAGGTGATTTAGTAAGTCCAAAGAATATTCTTTGAAAAGATTTAAAAGACACACTTTGATTAAGGAAAACAAAAACATAAGTAAAGAATATACAGAAAGAATCAGGACAATGTTATAGCAGAGAATATATGAAATGCCAGTAAATTTGAACATTTCTGTAAAGCGGACCATTTCCTAGCTCCTAAAGTTTACCAAAACTGACACAAGAGGAAATCATTTAAGGTCATCATGTCTGCCCTTGGCATTCTCGGAACGCCCTGGCCTCAGAATGCAGCATCTGTAGTCCATGGTAACCTGCGGAGAGGGGGCGTGGATGAGGGAGCTTGGAAGACTGCCCTCACTGAGGGAGTGGGTGTGGCCATCTCTGCTGTGACTGAACAAAGGGCAGGAGAGCAGGGGGCCCAGGGCAGGGCCCTCAGAGCCCGGCAGACCCAGTGGGGTGTCACAAGCATTTAGGCCCTGGCCAAAGGGCGCCTTCTTTGTCTGCACAGCTGCCCAAACTCTCACCTTTCCACTCAGGCCGCCCTCTTATTTGAAGTGTGTTTGGAACCTGTCCGCGCAGTACTCCTCGCTGCACAGCTCACCATAGGTCAGGGCATCGTAGCTTCCAGCCAGGTGACCGAAGTTTGCAGGCAAATGGGTCCCTGGGACACATGCGGAGAGGCTCTTGCCCGGGCCACAGGCCGCCCACTGGCCCTGCCCCAGATCGAAGGCTGAAGAGCAGCCATGTCTGAGTCCACTGCCTCTCGAAGGAGTATTTGACCAACACTTGTAGAAAACGGGGTCCTTGCGGGCAACTCATTGGAGGGACACAAATAAATCTTTGCCGACTTTCTGCTGAAGCTTACCAGCGTTCACACCTAAGCCTCTTACAAGGTCAGCTGTTTAGCTAAACATGAGCTCATGATCTAAATTTACACAATATTGAAGAAATCAGCTACAAAGGGAGACAATCAGCAGAAACAATCAATACCAGAATGAGATTCCCTAGGCCATCCATCTGATGTTGGAATAATCAGGTGCAAGGCAGAAAATATACATAAAACTGGAACTGAAACAAGGAACAAGGAGGTTTTCAAAGGCTGGTAGGATCTCTAAAACATTTTTAAAGTACATGTCGTTGATAAACCTAAATACTCAAAGGTTGTTTAATACCACAGATTAAGCATTGAGAAGAGTGAAATTATGCTGTTTTGAAAACTATCGCAGGTGAGATTTTCTACCTAATTAAATAAGAAGATTGCTCCAAAAAATAGACATTATTTCAAAGACTTATTGGCTGTGAAATAAGTTAAGTGTATTTCAAATGGCTTGTCTGCAAAGAAAGGTGAGATGTAGGGAATCACAGAAAGTCGAGGGGAAAATGTCAATATATACATTGCTATGTGGTGAACTAAGCCTTATGCCAGCCACAATGTAGAGGACCTGACCCTTAGAAACTTAAAAGTGAGCTGGAATCTTTAAAAGTTCAAATCTTTATAAGTAAAAAGATTGATGAAAATGAATAACCAAGTGTTTTAATTGACATCAGAAGATCAAAACAATAAACCCTGAGAACATAGAAAAAAGATAAATAAAGATATGAGCAGAACTTAATACCACAGAAAACGTATCAAATTCAGGTGACGTAGTAATTCCAAAGAATATTCTTTAAAAGATTTAAAAGACACACTTTGATTAAGGAAAACACAAACATAATTAAAGAATATATAGAAAGAATCAGGACAATGTTATAGCAGAGAATATATGAAATGCCTGTAAATTTGAACATTTCTGTAAAGCGGACCATTTCCTAGCTCCTAAACTTTACCAAAACTGACACAAGAGGGAATCATTTAAGGTCATCATGTCTGCCCTTGGCATTCTCGTTACGCCCTGGCCTCAGAATGCAGCATCTGTAGTCCATGGTAACCTGCGGAGAGTGGGCGGGGCTGAGGGAGGCTGGAACACTGCCCTCACTGAGGGAGTGGGTGTGGCCATCTCTGCTGTGACTGAACAAAGGTCAGGGGAGCAGGGGGCCCAGGGCAGGGCCCTCAGAGCCCGGCAGGCCCAGTGAGGTGTCACAAACATTTAGGCCCAGGCCATAGGGCACCTTCCTTGTCTTCACAGCTGCCCAAACTCTCACTTTTCCTCTCAGGCCACCCACTTACTTTAAGTGTGTGTGGAAGCTGTCCACGCAGTATAACTCACTGCACAGCTAACCATAGGTCTGGGCATCGTAGCTTCCTGCCAGGTGACCGAAGTTCGCAGGAGAGATGATTCCCAGGTTAACACGCAGAGAGGTTCCTGCCCGGGCCACAGGCCGCCCACTGACCCTGCCCAAGATCGGGGGCCGAAAGCAGCCCTGTCTAAGTCCCCTACCCCTAGAGGGAGTATTGGACCAACACTTCTAGAAAACGGGGTCCTTGTGGGCAACTCATTGGAGGGACACAAATAAATCTTTGCCGACTTTTTGCTGAAACTTAGGAGCGTTCACACCTAAGCCTCTTACAAGGTCAGCTGTTTAGCTAAACATGAGCTCATGATCTAAATTTACACAATAATGAAGAAATCAGCTACAAAGGGAGACAATCAGCAAAAACAATCAATACCAGAATTAGATTCCCTAGGCCATCCTTGAGATGTTGGAATAATCAGGTGCTAGGCAGAAAATATACATAAACCTGGAAATGAAACAAGGAACAAGCATGTTTTCAAAGACTGGTAGGATCTCTAAAACATTTTTAAAGTACATGTCATTGATAAAGCTAAATACTCAAAGGTTCTTTAATACAACAAATTAAGCAGTGAGAAGAGTGAAATTATGCTGTTTAGAAAACTATGGAAGGTGAGATTTTCTGCCTAATTATATAAGATGATTTCTCTAAAAAATACACATTATTTCAAAGAATTATTGGCTGTGAAATTAGTTACGGGTATTTCAAATGGCTTGTCTGCAAAGAAAGGTGAGATGTAGGGAATCACAGAAAGCCGCGGGGATAATATGTCAATATATACATTGCTATATGGTGAACTAAGCCTTAGGCCGGCAACAGTGTAGAGGAATGGACCCTTAGGAACGTACAAGTAAGCTGGAATCTTTAAAAGTTCAAATCTTTATAAGTAAAAAGATTTATTAAAATGAATAACCAAGTGTTTTACTTGACATCAGAAAATCAAAACAATAAACCCTGAGAACATAGAAAAAAGATAAATAAAGATATGAGCAGAGCTTAATACAACAGAAAACGTATAAAATTCAGGTGATTTAGTAAGTCCAAAGAATATTCTTTGAAAAGTTTTAAAAGACACACTTTGATAAAGGAAAATATAAACATAAGTAAAGAATATAGAGAAAGAATCAGGACAATGTTATAGCAGAGAATATATGAAATGCAAGTAAATTTGAACATTTCTGTAAAGTGGACCATTTCCTAGCTCCTAAAGTTTACCAAAACTGACACAAGAGGAAATCATTTAAGGTCATCATGTCTGCCCTTGGCATTCTCGATATGCAATGGCCTCAGAATGCAGCATCTGTAGTTCATGGTAACCTGCGCAGAGGGGGCGGGGCTGAGGGAGCTTGGTACACTGCCCTCACTGAGGGAGTGGTTGTGGCCATCTCTGCTGTGACTGAACAAAGGGCAGGGGAGCAGGGGGCCCAGGGCAGGGACCTCAGAGCCCGGCAGACCCAGTGGGGTGTCACAAGCATTTAGGCCCTGGCCAAAGGGCGCCTTCTTTGTCTGCACAGCTGCCCAAACTCTCACCTTTCCACTCAGGCCGCCTTCTTATTTGAAGTGTGTTTGGAACCTGTCCGCGCAGTACTCCTCGCTGCACAGCTCACCATAGGTCAGGGCATCGTAGCTTCCTGCCAGGTGACCGAAGTTCGCAGGCAAATGGGTCCCTGGGACACATGAGGAGAGGCTCTTGCCCGGGCCACAGGCCGCCCACTGGCCCTGCCCCAGATCGAAGGCTGAAAAGCAGCCATGTCTGAGTCCACTGCCTCTCGAAGGAGTATTGGACCAACACTTGTAGAAAACGGGGTCCTTGCGGGCAACTCATTGGAGGGACACAAATAAATCTTTGCCGACTTTCTGCTGAAGCTTACCAGCGTTCACACCTAAGCCTCTTACAAGGTCAGGTGTTTACCTAAACATGAGCTCATGATCTAAATTTACACAATATTGAAGAAATAAGCTACAAAGGGAGACAATCAGCAGAAGCAATCAATACCAGAATGAGATTCCCTAAGCCATCCATCTGATGTTGGAATAGTCAGGTGCAAAGCAGAAAATATACATAAAACTGGAACTGAAACAAGGAACAAGGATGTTTTCAAAGGCTGGTAGGATCTCTAAAACATTTTTAAAGTACATGTCGTTGATAAACCTAAATACTCAAAGGTTGTTTAATACCACAGATTAAGCATTGAGAAGAGTGAAATTATGCTGTTTTGAAAACTATGGCAGGTGAGATTTTCTGCCTAATTATATAAGAAGATTTCTCTAAAAAATAGATATTATTTCAAAGACTTATTGGCTGTGAAATAAGTTAAGTGTATTTCAAATGGCTTGTCTGCAAAGAAAGGTGAGATGTAGGGAATCACAGAAAGTCGAGGGGAAAATGTCAATATATACATTGCTATGTGGTGAACTAAGCCTTAGGCCAGCCACAATGTAGAGGACCTGACCCTTAGAAACTTAAAAGTGAGCTGGAATCTTTAAAAGTTCAAATCTTTATAAGTAAAAAGATTGATGAAAATGAATAACCAAGTGTTTTAATTGACATCAGAAGATCAAAACAATAAACCCTGAGAACATAGAAAAAAGATAAATAAAGATATGAGCAGAACTTAATACCACAGAAAACGTATCAAATTCAGGTGACGTAGTAATTCCAAAGAATATTCCTTGAAAAGATTTAAAAGACACACTTTGATTAAGGAAAACACAAACATAATTAAAGAATATATAGAAAGAATCAGGACAATGTTATAGCAGAGAATATATGAAATGCCAGTAAATTTGAGCATTTCTGTAAAGTTGACCATTTCCTAGCTCCTACAGTTTACCAAAACTGACACAAGAGGAAATCATTTAAGGTCATCATGTCTGCCCTTGGCATTTTCGTTACGCCCTGGCCTCAGAATGCAGCATCTGTAGTCCATGGTAACCTGCGGAGAGTGGGCGGGGCTGAGGGAGGCTGGAACACTGCCCTCACTGAGGGAGTGGGTGTGGCCATCTCTGCTGTGACTGAACAAAGGGCAGGGGAGCAGGGGGCCCAGGGCAGGGCCCTCAGAGCCCGGCAGGCCCAGTGGGGTGTCACAAATATTTAGGCCCAGGCCATAGGGCACCTTCTTTGTCTGTACAGCTGCCCAAACTCTCATTTTTCCTCTCAGGCCACCCACTTAGTTGAAGTGTGTGTGGAAGCTGTCCGCGCAGTATACCTCGCTGCACAGCTAACCATAGGTCTGGGCATCGTAGCTTCCTGCCAGGTGACCGAAGTTCGCAGGAGAGATGATTCCCAGGTTCACACGCAGAGAGGCTCCTGCCCGGGCCACAGGCCGCCCACTGCCCGTGCCCAAGATCGGGGGCCGAAAGCAGCCCTGTCTAAGTCCCCTACCCCTAGAGGGAGTATTGGACCAACACTTCTAGAAAACGGGGTCCTTGTGGGCACCTCATTGGAGAGACACAAATAATCTTTGCCGACTTTTTGCTGAAACTTACGAGCGTTCACACCTAAGCCTCCTACAAGGTCAGCTGTTTAGCTAAACATGAGCTCATGATCTAAATTTACACAATAATGAAGAAATCAGCTACAAAGGGAGACAATCAGCAAAAACAATCAATACCAGAGTTAAATTCCCTAGGCCACCCATCAGATGTTGGAATAATCAGGTGCTAGGCAGAAAATATACATAAACCTGGAAATGAAACAAGGAACAAGGAGGTTTTCAAAGGCTGGTAGGATCTCTAAAACATTTTTAAAGTACATGTCGTTGATAAACCTAAATACTCAAAGGTTGTTTAATACCACAGATTAAGCATTGAGAAGAGTGAAATTATGCTGTTTTGAAAACTCTGGCAGGTGAGATTTTCTGCCTAATTATATAAGAAGATTTCTCTAAAAAATAGACATTATTTCAAAGACTTTTTGGCTGTGAAATAAGTTAAGTGTATTTCAAATGGCTTGTCTGCAAAGAAAGGTGAGATGTAGGGAATCACAGAAAGTCGAGGGGAAAATGTCAATATATACATTGCTATGTGGAGAACTAAGCCTTAGGCCAGCCACAATGTAGAGGACCTGACCCTTAGAAACTTAAAAGTGAGCTGGAATCTTTAAAAGTTCAAATCTTTATAAGTAAAAAGATTGATGAAAATGAATAACCAAGTGTTTTACTTGACATCAGAATATCAAAACAATAAACCCTGAGAACATAGAAAAAAGATAAATAAAAATATGAGCAGAACTTAATACAACAGAAAACGTATAAAATTCAGGTGATTTAGTAAGTCCAAAGGATATTCTTTGAAAAGATTTAAAAGACACACTTTGATTAAGGAAAACAAAAACATAAGTAAAGAATATACAGAAAGAATCAGGACAATGTTATAGCAGAGAATATATGAAATGCCAGTAAATTTGAACATTTCTGTAAAGCGGACCATTTCCTAGCTCCTAAACTTTACCAAAACTGACACAAGAGGAAATCATTTAAGGTCATCATGTCTGCCCTTGGCATTCTCGGAACGCCCTGGCCTCAGAATGCAGCATCTGTAGTCCATGGTAACCTGCGGACAGGGGGCGTGGATGAGGGAGCTTGGAAGACTGCCCTCACTGAGGGAGTGGGTGTGGCCATCTCTGCTGTGACTGAACAAAGGGCAGGAGAGCAGGGGGCCCAGGGCAGGGCCCTCAGAGCCCGGCAGACCCAGTGGGGTGTCACAAGCATTTAGGCCCTGGCCAAAGGGCGCCTTCTTTGTCTGCACAGCTGCCCAAACTCTCACCTTTCCACTCAGGCCGCCCTCTTATTTGAAGTGTGTTTGGAACCTGTCCGCGCAGTACTCCTCGCTGCACAGCTCACCATAGGTCAGGGCATCGTAGCTTCCTGCCAGTTGACCGAAGTTTGCAGGCAAATGGGTCCCTGGGACACATGCGGAGAGGCTCTTGCCCGGGCCACAGGCCGCCCACTGGCCCTGCCCCAGATCGAAGGCTGAAGAGCAGCCATGTCTGAGTCCACTGCCTCTCGAAGGAGTATTGGACCAACACTTGTAGAAAACGGGGTCCTTGCGGGCAACTCATTGGAGGGACACAAATAAATCTTTGCCGACTTTCTGCTGAAGCTTACCAGCGTTCACACCTAAGCCTCTTACAAGGTCAGCTGTTTAGCTAAACATGAGCTCAAGATCTAAATTTACACAATATTGAAGAAATCAGCTACAAAGGGAGACAATCAGCAGAAACAATCAATACCAGAATGAGATTCCCTAGGCCATCCATCTGATGTTGGAATAGTCAGGTGCAAGGCAGAAAATATACATAAACCTGGAAATGAAACAAGGAACAAGGAGGTTTTCAAAGACTGGTAGGATCTCTAAAACATTTTTAAAGTACATGTCGTTGATAAACCTAAATACTCAAATGTTGTTTAATACCACAGATTAAGCATTGAGAAGAGTGAAATTATGCTGTTTTGAAAACTATCGCAGGTGAGATTTTCTACCTAATTATATAAGAAGATTGCTCCAAAAAATAGACATTATTTCAAAGACTTATTGGCTGTGAAATAAGTTAAGTGTATTTCAAATGGCTTGTCTGCAAAGAAAGGTGAGATGTAGGGAATCACAGAAAGTCGAGGGGAAAATGTCAATATATACATTGCTATGTGGTGAACTAAGCCTTATGCCAGCCACAATGTAGAGGACCTGACCCTTAGAAACTTAAAAGTGAGCTGGAATCTTTAAAAGTTCAAATCTTTATAAGTAAAAAGATTGATGAAAATGAATAACCAAGTGTTTTAATTGACATCAGAAGATCAAAACAATAAACCCTGAGAACATAGAAAAAAGATATATAAAGATATGAGCAGAACTTAATACCACAGAAAACGTATCAAATTCAGGTGACGTAGTAATTCCAAAGAATATTCTTTGAAAAGATTTAAAAGACACACTTTGATTAAGGAAAACACAAACATAATTAAAGAATATATAGAAAGAATCAGGACAATGTTATAGCAGAGAATATATGAAATGCCAGTAAATTTGAACATTTCTGTAAAGTTGACCATTTCCTAGCTCCTATAGTTTACCAAAACTGACACAAGAGGAAATCATTTAAGGTCATCATGTCTGCCCTTGGCATTCTCGTTACGCCCTGGCCTCAGAATGCAGCATCTGTAGTCCATGGTAACCTGCGGAGAGTGGGCGGGGTTGAGGGAGGCTGGAACACTGCCCTCACTGAGGTAGTCGGTGTGGCCATCTCTGCTGTGACTGAACAAAGGGCAGGGGAGCAGGGGGCCCAGGGCAGGGCCCTCAGAGCCCGGCAGGCCCAGTGGGGTGTCACAAATATTTAGGCCCAGGCCATAGGGCACCTTCTTTGTCTGTACAGCTGCCCAAACTCTCATTTTTCCTCTCAGGCCACCCACTTAGTTGAAGTGTGTGTGGAAGCTGTCCGCGCAGTATACCTCGCTGCACAGCTAACCATAGGTCTGGGCATCGTAGCTTCCTGCCAGGTGACCGAAGTTCGCAGGAGAGATGATTCCCAGGTTCACACGCAGAGAGGCTCCTGCCCGGGCCACAGGCCGCCCTCTGCCCCTGCCCAACATCGGGGGCCGAAAGCAGCCCTGTCTAAGTCCCCTACCCCTAGAGGGAGTATTGGACCAACACTTCTAGAAAACGGGGTCCTTGTGGGCAACTCTTTGGAGAGACACAAATAAATCTTTGCCGACTTTCGGCTGAAACTTACGAGCGTTCACACCTAAGCCTCTTACAAGGTCAGCTGTTTAGCTAAACATGAGCTCATGATCTAAATTTACACAATAATGAAGAAATCAGCTACAAAGGGAGACAATCAGCAAAAACAATCAATACCAGAATAAAATTCCCTAGGCCACCCATCAGATGTTGGAATAATCAGGTGCTAGGCAGAAAATATACATAAACCTGGAAATGAAACAAGGAACAAGGAGGTTTTCAAAGACTGGTAGGATCTCTAAAACATTTTTAAAGAACATGTCATTGATAAAGCTAAATACTCAAATGTTCTTTAATATAACAAATTAAGCAGTGAGAAGAGTGAAATTATGCTGTTTAGAAAACTATGGAAGGTGAGATTTTCTGCCTAATTATATAAGATGATTTCTCTAAAAAATACACATTATTTCAAAGAATTATTGGCTGTGAAATAAGTTAAGGGTATTTCAAATGGCTTGTCTGCAAAGAAAGGTGAGATGTAGGGAATCACAGAAAGCCGAGGGGATAATATGTCAATATATACATTGCTAATGGTGATCTAAGCCTTAGGCCGGCAACAGTTTAGAGGAATGGACCCTTAGAAACGTCCAAGTAAGCTGGAATCTTTAAAAGTTCAAATCTTTATAAGTAAAAAGATTTATTAAAATTAATAACCAAGTGTTTTACTTGACATCAGAATATCAAAACAATAAAACCTGAGAACATAGAAAAAAGATAAATAAAAATATGAGCAGAACTTAATACAACAGAAAACGTATAAAATTCAGGTGATTTAGTAAGTCCAAAGAATATTCTTTGAAAAGATTTAAAAGACACACTTTGATTAAGGAAAACAAAAACATAAGTAAAGAATATACAGAAAGAATCAGGACAATGTTATAGCAGAGAATATATGAAATGCCAGTAAATTTGAACATTTCTGTAAAGCGGACCATTTCCTAGCTCCTAAAGTTTACCAAAACTGACACAAGAGGAAATCATTTCAGGTCATCATGTCTGCCCTTGGCATTCTCGGAACGCCCTGGCCTCAGAATGCAGCATCTGTAGTCCATGGTAACCTGCGGAGAGGGGGCGTGGATGAGGGAGCTTGGAAGACTGCCCTCACTGAGGGAGTGGGTGTGGCCATCTCTGCTGTGACTGAACAAAGGGCAGGAGAGCAGGGGGCCCAGGGCAGGGCCCTCAGAGCCCGGCAGACCCAGTGGGGTGTCACAAGCATTTAGGCCCTGGCCAAAGGGCGCCTTCTTTGTCTGCACAGCTGCCCAAACTCTCACCTTTCCACTCAGGCCGCCCTCTTATTTGAAGTGTGTTTGGAACCTGTCCGCGCAGTACTCCTCGCTGCACAGCTCACCATAGGTCAGGGCATCGTAGCTTCCTGCCAGGTGACCGAAGTTTGCAGGCAAATGGGTCCCTGGGACACATGCGGAGAGGCTCTTGCCCGGGCCACAGGCCGCCCACTGGCCCTGCCCCAGATCGAAGGCTGAAGAGCAGCCATGTCTGAGTCCACTGCCTCTCGAAGGAGTATTGGACCAACACTTGTAGAAAACGGGGTCCTTGCGGGCAACTCATTGGAGGGACACAAATAAATCTTTGCCGACTTTCTGCTGAAGCTTACCAGCGTTCACACCTAAGCCTCTTACAAGGTCAGCTGTTTAGCTAAACATGAGCTCATGATCTAAATTTACACAATATTGAAGAAATCAGCTACAAAGGGAGACAATCAGCAGAAACAATCAATACCAGAATGAGATTCCCTAGGCCATCCATCTGATGTTGGAATAGTCAGGTGCAAGGCAGAAAATATACATAAACCTGGAAATGAAACAAGGAACAAGGAGGTTTTCAAAGACTGGTAGGATCTCTAAAACATTTTTAAAGTACATGTCGTTGATAAACCTAAATACTCAAAGGTTGTTTAATACCACAGATTAAGCATTGAGAAGAGTGAAATTATGCTGTTTTGAAAACTATCGCAGGTGAGATTTTCTACCTAATTATATAAGAAGATTGCTCCAAAAAATAGACATTATTTCAAAGACTTATTGGCTGTGAAATAAGTTAAGTGTATTTCAAATGGCTTGTCTGCAAAGAAAGGTGAGATGTAGGGAATCACAGAAAGTCGAGGGAAAAATGTCAATATATACATTGCTATGTGGTGAACTAAGCCTTATGCCAGCCACAATGTAGAGGACCTGACCCTTAGAAACTTAAAAGTGAGCTGGAATCTTTAAAAGTTCAAATCTTTATAAGTAAAAAGATTGATGAAAATGAATAACCAAGTGTTTTAATTGACATCAGAAGATCAAAACAATAAACCCTGAGAACATAGAAAAAAGATATATAAAGATATGAGCAGAACTTAATACCACAGAAAACGTATCAAATTCAGGTGACGTAGTAATTCCAAAGAATATTCTTTGAAAAGATTTAAAAGACACACTTTGATTAAGGAAAACACAAACATAATTAAAGAATATATAGAAAGAATCAGGACAATGTTATAACAGAGAATATATGAAATGCCAGTAAATTTGAACATTTCTGTAAAGTTGACCATTTCCTAGCTCCTACAGTTTACCAAAACTGACACAAGAGGAAATCATTTAAGGTCATCATGTCTGCCCTTAGCATTCTCGTTACGCCCTGGCCTCAGAATGCAGCATCTGTAGTCCATGGTAACCTGCGGAGAGTGGGCGGGGTTGAGGGAGGCTGGAAGACTGCCCTCACTGAGGTAGTCGGTGTGGCCATCTCTGCTGTGACTGAACAAAGGGCAGGGGATCAGGGGGCCCAGGGCAGGGCCATCAGAGCCCGGCAGGCCCAGTGGGGTGTCACAAATATTTAGGCCCAGGCCATAGGGCACCTTCTTTGTCTGTACAGCTGCCCAAACTCTCATTTTTCCTCTCAGGCCACCCACTTAGTTGAAGTGTGTGTGGAAGCTGTCCGCGCAGTATACCTCGCTGCACAGCTAACCATAGGTCTGGGCATCGTAGCTTCCTGCCAGGTGACCGAAGTTCGCAGGAGAGATGATTCCCAGGTTCACACGCAGAGAGGCTCCTGCCCGGGCCACAGGCCGCCCACTGCCCCTGCCCAATATCGGGGGCCGAAAGCAGCCCTGTCTAAGTCCCCTACCCCTAGAGGGAGTATTGGACCAACGCTTCTAGAAAACGGGGTCCTTGTGGGCAACTCATTGGAGAGACACAAATAAATCTTTGCCGACTTTCGGCTGAAACTTACGAGCGTTCACACCTAAGCCTCTTACAAGGTCAGCTGTTTAGCTAAACATGAGCTCATGATCTAAATTTACACAATAATGAAGAAATCAGCTACAAAGGGAGACAATCAGCAAAAACAATCAATACCAGAATAAAATTCCCTAGGCCACCCATCAGATGTTGGAATAATCAGGTGCTAGGCAGAAAATATACATAAACCTGGAAATGAAACAAGGAACAAGGAGGTTTTCAAAGACTGGTAGGATCTCTAAAACATTTTTAAAGAACATGTCATTGATAAAGCTAAATACTCAAATGTTCTTTAATATAACAAATTAAGCAGTGAGAAGAGTGAAATTATGCTGTTTAGAAAACTATGGAAGGTGAGATTTTCTGCCTAATTATATAAGATGATTTCTCTAAAAAATACACATTATTTCAAAGAATTATTGGCTGTGAAATAAGTTACGGGTATTTCAAATGGCTTGTCTGCAAAGAAAGGTGAGATGTAGGGAATCACAGAAAGCCGAGGGGATAATATGTCAATATATACATTGCTAATGGTGATCTAAGCCTTAGGCCGGCAACAGTTTAGAGGAATGGACCCTTAGAAACGTCCAAGTAAGCTGGAATCTTTAAAAGTTCAAATCTTTATAAGTAAAAAGATTTATTAAAATGAATAACCAAGTGTTTTACTTGACATCAGAATATCAAAACAATAAAACCTGAGAACATAGAAAAAAGATAAATAAAAATATGAGCAGAACTTAATACAACAGAAAACGTATAAAATTCAGGTGATTTAGTAAGTCCAAAGAATATTCTTTGAAAAGATTTAAAAGACACACTTTGATTAAGGAAAACAAAAACATAAGTAAAGAATATACAGAAAGAATCAGGACAATGTTATAGCAGAGAATATATGAAATGCCAGTAAATTTGAACATTTCTGTAAAGCGGACCATTTCCTAGCTCCTAAAGTTTACCAAAACTGACACAAGAGGAAATCATTTCAGGTCATCATGTCTGCCCTTGGCATTCTCGGAACGCCCTGGCCTCAGAATGCAGCATCTGTAGTCCATGGTAACCTGCGGAGAGGGGGCGTGGATGAGGGAGCTTGGAAGACTGCCCTCACTGAGGGAGTGGGTGTGGCCATCTCTGCTGTGACTGAACAAAGGGCAGGAGAGCAGGGGGCCCAGGGCAGGGCCCTCAGAGCCCGGCAGACCCAGTGGGGTGTCACAAGCATTTAGGCCCTGGCCAAAGGGCGCCTTCTTTGTCTGCACAGCTGCCCAAACTCTCACCTTTCCACTCAGGCCGCCCTCTTATTTGAAGTGTGTTTGGAACCTGTCCGCGCAGTACTCCTCGCTGCACAGCTCACCATAGGTCAGGGCATCGTAGCTTCCTGCCAGGTGACCGAAGTTTGCAGGCAAATGGGTCCCTGGGACACATGCGGAGAGGCTCTTGCCCGGGCCACAGGCCGCCCACTGGCCCTGCCCCAGATCGAAGGCTGAAGAGCAGCCATGTCTGAGTCCACTGCCTCTCGAAGGAGTATTTGACCAACACTTGTAGAAAACGGGGTCCTTGCGGGCAACTCATTGGAGGGACACAAATAAATCTTTGCCGACTTTCTGCTGAAGCTTACCAGCGTTCACACCTAAGCCTCTTACAAGGTCAGCTGTTTAGCTAAACATGAGCTCATGATCTAAATTTACACAATATTGAAGAAATCAGCTACAAAGGGAGACAATCAGCAGAAACAATCAATACCAGAATGAGATTCCCTAGGCCATCCATCTGATGTTGGAATAATCAGGTGCAAGGCAGAAAATATACATAAAACTGGAACTGAAACAAGGAACAAGGAGGTTTTCAAAGGCTGGTAGGATCTCTAAAACATTTTTAAAGTACATGTCGTTGATAAACCTAAATACTCAAAGGTTGTTTAATACCACAGATTAAGCATTGAGAAGAGTGAAATTATGCTGTTTTGAAAACTATCGCAGGTGAGATTTTCTACCTAATTAAATAAGAAGATTGCTCCAAAAAATAGACATTATTTCAAAGACTTATTGGCTGTGAAATAAGTTAAGTGTATTTCAAATGGCTTGTCTGCAAAGAAAGGTGAGATGTAGGGAATCACAGAAAGTCGAGGGGAAAATGTCAATATATACATTGCTATGTGGTGAACTAAGCCTTATGCCAGCCACAATGTAGAGGACCTGACCCTTAGAAACTTAAAAGTGAGCTGGAATCTTTAAAAGTTCAAATCTTTATAAGTAAAAAGATTGATGAAAATGAATAACCAAGTGTTTTAATTGACATCAGAAGATCAAAACAATAAACCCTGAGAACATAGAAAAAAGATAAATAAAGATATGAGCAGAACTTAATACCACAGAAAACGTATCAAATTCAGGTGACGTAGTAATTCCAAAGAATATTCTTTGAAAAGATTTAAAAGACACACTTTGATTAAGGAAAACACAAACATAATTAAAGAATATATAGAAAGAATCAGGACAATGTTATAGCAGAGAATATATGAAATGAAAGTAAATTTGAACATTTCTGTAAAGCGGACCATTTCCTAGCTCCTAAACTTTACCAAAACTGACACAAGAGGGAATCATTTAAGGTCATCATGTCTGCCCTTGGCATTCTCGATACGCCCTGGCCTCAGAATGCAGCATCTGTAGTCCATGGTAACCTGCGGAGAGTGGGCGGGGCTGAGGGAGGCTGGAACACTGCCCTCACTGAGGGAGTGGGTGTGGCCATCTCTGCTGTGACTGAACAAAGGGCAGGGGAGCAGGGGGCCCAGGGCAGGGCCCTCAGAGCCCGGCAGGCCCAGTGAGGTGTCACAAACATTTAGGCCCAGGCCATAGGGCACCTTCCTTGTCTTCACAGCTGCCCAAACTCTCACTTTTCCTCTCAGGCCACCCACTTACTTGAAGTGTGTGTGGAAGCTGTCCACGCAGTATAACTCGCTGCACAGCTAACCATAGGTCTGGGCATCGTAGCTTCCTGCCAGGTTACCGAAGTTCGCAGGAGAGATGATTCCCAGGTTAACACGCAGAGAGGTTCCTGCCCGGGCCACAGGCCGCCCACTGACCCTGCCCAAGATCGGGGGCCGAAAGCAGCCCTGTCTAAGTCCCCTACCCCTAGAGGGAGTATTGGACCAACACTTCTAGAAAACGGGGTCCTTGTGGGCAACTCATTGGAGGGACACAAATAAATCTTTGCCGACTTTTTGCTGAAACTTAGGAGCGTTCACACCTAAGCCTCTTACAAGGTCAGCTGTTTAGCTAAACATGAGCTCATGATCTAAATTTACACAATAATGAAGAAATCAGCTACAAAGGGAGACAATCAGCAAAAACAATCAATACCAGAATTAGATTCCCTAGGCCATCCTTGAGATGTTGGAATAATCAGGTGCTAGGCAGAAAATATACATAAACCTGGAAATGAAACAAGGAACAAGCATGTTTTCAAAGACTGGTAGGATCTCTAAAACATTTTTAAAGTACATGTCATTGATAAAGCTAAATACTCAAAGGTTCTTTAATACAACAAATTAAGCAGTGAGAAGAGTGAAATTATGCTGTTTAGAAAACTATGGAAGGTGAGATTTTCTGCCTAATTATATAAGATGATTTCTCTAAAAAATACACATTATTTCAAAGAATTATTGGCTGTGAAATTAGTTACGGGTATTTCAAATGGCTTGTCTGCAAAGAAAGGTGAGATGTAGGGAATCACAGAAAGCCGCGGGGATAATATGTCAATATATACATTGCTATATGGTGAACTAAGCCTTAGGCCGGCAACAGTGTAGAGGAATGGACCCTTAGGAACGTACAAGTAAGCTGGAATCTTTAAAAGTTCAAATCTTTATAAGTAAAAAGATTTATTAAAATGAATAACCAAGTGTTTTACTTGACATCAGAAAATCAAAACAATAAACCCTGAGAACATAGAAAAAAGATAAATAAAGATATGAGCAGAGCTTAATACAACAGAAAACGTATAAAATTCAGGTGATTTAGTAAGTCCAAAGAATATTCTTTGAAAAGTTTTAAAAGACACACTTTGATAAAGGAAAATATAAACATAAGTAAAGAATATAGAGAAAGAATCAGGACAATGTTATAGCAGAGAATATATGAAATGCAAGTAAATTTGAACATTTCTGTAAAGTGGACCATTTCCTAGCTCCTAAAGTTTACCAAAACTGACACAAGAGGAAATCATTTAAGGTCATCATGTCTGCCCTTGGCATTCTCGGTATGCCATGGCCTCAGAATGCAGCATCTGTAGTTCATGGTAACCTGCGCAGAGGGGGCGGGGCTGAGGGAGCTTGGTACACTGCCCTCACTGAGGGAGTGGTTGTGGCCATCTCTGCTGTGACTGAACAAAGGGCAGGGGAGCAGGGGGCCCAGGGCAGGGACCTCAGAGCCCGGCAGACCCAGTGGGGTGTCACAAGCATTTAGGCCCTGGCCAAAGGGCGCCTTCTTTGTCTGCACAGCTGCCCAAACTCTCACCTTTCCACTCAGGCCGCCTTCTTATTTGAAGTGTGTTTGGAACCTGTCCGCGCAGTACTCCTCGCTGCACAGCTCACCATAGGTCAGGGCATCGTAGCTTCCTGCCAGGTGACCGAAGTTCGCAGGCAAAAGGGTCCCTGGGACACATGAGGAGAGGCTCTTGCCCGGGCCACAGGCCGCCCACTGGCCCTGCCCCAGATCGAAGGCTGAAAAGCAGCCATGTCTGAGTCCACTGCCTCTCGAAGGAGTATTGGACCAACACTTGTAGAAAACGGGGTCCTTGCGGGCAACTCATTAGAGGGACAGAAATAAATCTTTGCCGACTTTCTGCTGAAGCTTACCAGCGTTCACACCTAAGCCTCTTACAAGGTCAGCTGTTTAGCTAAACATGAGCTCATGATCTAAATTTACACAATATTGAAGAAATCAGCTACAAAGGGAGACAATCAGCAAAAACAATCAATACCAGAATGAGATTCCCTAGGCCATCCATCTGATGTTGGAATAGTCAGGTGCAAGGAAGAAAATATACATAAAACTGGAACTGAAACAAGGAACAAGGAGGTTTTCAAAGGCTGGTAGGATCTCTAAAACATTTTTAAAGTACATGTCGTTGATAAACCTAAATACACAAAGGTTGTTTAATACCACAGATTAAGCATTGAGAAGAGTGAAATTATGCTGTTTTGAAAACTTATGGCAGGTGAGATTTTCTGCCTAATTATATAAGAAGATTTCTCTAAAAAGTAGACATTATTTCAAAGACTTATTGGCTGTGAAATAAGTTAAGTGTATTTCAAATGGCTTGTCTGCAAAGAAAGGTGAGATGTAGGGAATCACAGAAAGTCGAGAGGAAAATGTCAATATATACATTGCTATATGGTGAACTAAGCCTTAGGCCAGCCACAATGTAGAGGACCTTACCCTTATAAACTTAAAAGTGAGCTGGAATCTTTAAAAGTTCAAATCTTTATAAGTAAAAAGATTGATGAAAATGAATAACCAAGTGTTTTAATTGATATCAGAAGATCAAAACAATAAACCCTGAGAACATAGAAAAAAGATAAATAAAGATATGAGCAGAACTTAATACCACAGAAAACGTATAAAATTCAGGTGAGGTAGTAAGTCCAAAGAATATTCTTTGAAAAGATTTAAAAGACACACTTTGATTAAGGAAAACACAAACATAATTAAAGAATATATAGAAAGAATCAGGACAATGTTATAGCAGAGAATATATGAAATGCCAATAAATTTGAACATTTCTGTAAAGTTGACCATTTCCTAGCTCCTACAGTTTACCAAAACTGACACAAGAGGAAATCATTTAAGGTCATCATTTCTGCCCTTGGCATTTTCGGAACGCCCTGGCCTCAGAATGCAGAATCTGTAGTCCATGGTAACCTGAGGAGAGTGGGCGGGGCTGAGGGAGGCTGGAACACTGCCCTCACTGAGGGAGTGGGTGTGGCCATCTCTGCTGTGACTGAACAAATGGCAGGGGAGCACGGGGCCCAGGGCAGGGCCCTCAGAGCCGGGCAGGCCCAGTGGTGTGTCACAAACCTTTAGGCCCAGGCCATAGGACACCTTCTTTGTCTGCACAGCTGCCCAAACTCTCACTTTTCCACTCAGGCCACCCACTTAGTTGAAGTGTGTGTGGAACCTGTCCACGCAGTATGCCTCGCTGCACAGCTAACCATAAGTCTGGGCATCGTAGCTTCCTGCCAGGTGACCGAAGTCCGCAGGAGAGATGATTCCCTGGTTCACACGCAGAGAGGCTCCTGCCCGGGCCACAGGCCGCCCACTGCCCCTGCCCAAGATCGGGGGCCGAAAGCAGCCCTGTCTAAGTCCCCTACCCCTAGAGGGAGTATTGGACCAACACTTCTAGAAAACGTGGTCCTTGTGGGCAACTCATTGGAGGGAAACAAATAAATCTTTGCCGTCTTTTTGCTGAAACTTAGGAGCGTTCACACCTAAGCCTCTTACAAGGTCAGCTGTTTAGCTAAACATGAGCTCATGATCTATATTTACACAATAATGAAGAAATCAGCTACAAAGGGTGACAATCAGCAAAAACAATCAATACCAGAATTAGATTCCCTAGGCCACCCATCAGATGTTGGAATAATCAGGTGCTAGGCAGAAAATATACATAAAACTGGAAATGAAACAAGGAACAAGCATGTTTTCAAAGACTGGTAGGATCTCTAAAATATTTTTAAAGTACATGTCATTGATAAAGCTAAATACTCAAAGGTTCTTTAATACAACAAATTAAGCAGTGAGAAGAGTGAAATTATGCTGTTTAGAAAACTATGGAAGGTGAGATTTTCTGCCTAATTATATAAGATGATTTCTCTAAATAATACACATTATTTCAAAGAATTATTGGCTGTGAAATAAGTTAAGGGTATTTCAAATGGCTTGTCTGCAAAGAAAGGTGAGATGTAGGGAATCACAGAAAGCCGAGGGGAAAATATGTCAATATATACATTGCTAAAGGTGATCTAAGCCTTAGGCCGGCAACAGTGTAGAGGAATGGACCCTTAGAAACGTACAAGTAAGCTGGAATCTTTAAAAGTTCAAATCTTTATAAGTAAAAAAATTTATTAAAATGAATAACCAAGTGTTTTACTTGACATCAGAAAATCAAAACAATAAACGCTGAGAACATAGAAAAAAGATAAATAAAGATATGAGCAGGACTTAATACAACAGAAAACGTATAAAATTCAGGTGATTTAGTAAGTCCAAAGAATATTCTTTGAAAAGATTTAAAAGACACACTTTGATTAAGGAAAACAAAAACATAAGTAAAGAATATACAGAAAGAATCAGGACAATGTTATAGCAGAGAATATATGAAATGCCAGTAAATTTGAACATTTCTGTAAAGCGGACCATTTCCTAGCTCCTAAAGTTTACCAAAACTGACACAAGAGGAAATCATTTAAGGTCATCATGTCTGCCCTTGGCATTCTCGGAACGCCCTGGCCTCAGAATGCAGCATCTGTAGTCCATGGTAACCTGCGGAGAGGGGGCGTGGCTGAGGGAGCTTGGAAGTGTGCCCTCACTGAGGGATTGGGTGTGGCCATCTCTGCTGTGACTGAAAAAAGGGCAGGAGAGCAGGGGGCCCAGGGCAGGGCCCTCAGAGCCCGGCAGACCCAGTGGGGTGTCACAAGCATTTAGGCCCAGGCCAAAGGGCGCCTTCTTTGTCTGCACAGCTGCCCAAACTCTCACCTTTCCACTCAGGCCGCCCTCTTATTTGAAGTGTGTTTGGAACCTTTCCGCGCAGTACTCCTCGCTGCACAGCTCACCATAGGTCAGGGCATCGTAGCTTCCTGCCAGGTGACCGAAGTTCGCAGGCAAATGGGTCCCTGGGACACATGCGGAGAGGCTCTTGCCTGGGCCACAGGCCGCCCACTGGCGCTGCCCCAGATCGAAGGCTGAAAAGCAGCCATGTCTGAGTCCACTGCCTCTCGAAGGAGTATTGGACCAACACTTGTAGAAAACGGGGTCCTTGCGGGCAACTCATTGGAGGGACACAAATAAATCTTTGCCGACTTTCTGCTGAAGCTTACCAGCGTTCACACCTAAGCCTCTTACAAGGTCAGCTGTTTAGCTAAACATGAGCTCATGATCTAAATTTACACAATATTGAAGAAATCAGCTACAAAGGGAGACAATCAGCAGAAACAATCAATACCAGAATGAGATTCCCTAGGCCATCCATCTGATGTTGGAATAATCAGGTGCAAGGCAGAAAATATACATAAAACTGGAACTGAAACAAGGAACAAGGAGGTTTTCAAAGGCTGGTAGGATCTCTAAAACATTTTTAAAGTACATGTCGTTGATAAACCTAAATACTCAAAGGTTGTTTAATACCACAGATTAAGCATTGAGAAGAGTGAAACTATGCTGTTTTGAAAACTATGACAGGTGAGATTTTCAACCGAATTATATAAGAAGATTTCTCTAAAAAATAGACATTATTTCAAAGACTTATTGGCTGTGAAATAAGTTAAGTATATTTCAAATGGCTTGTCTGCAAAGAAAGGTGAGATGTAGGGAATCACAGAAAGTAGAGGGGAAAATGTCAATATATACATTGCTATGTGGTGAACTAAGCCTTAGGCCAGCCACAATGTAGAGGACCTTACCCTTAGAAACTTAAAAGTGAGCTGGAATCTTTAAAAGTTCAAATCTTTATAAGTAAAAAGATTGATGAAAATGAATAACCAAGTGTTTTAATTGACATCAGAAGATCAAAACAATAAACCCTGAGAACATAGAAAAAAGATAAATAAAGATATGAGCAGAACTTAATACCACAGAAAACGTATCAAATTCAGGTGACGTAGTAATTCCAAAGAATATTCTTTGAAAAGATTTAAAAGACACACTTTGATTAAGGAAAACACAAACATAATTAAAGAATATATAGAAAGAATCAGGACAATGTTATAGCAGAGAATATATGAAATGCCAGTAAATTTGAACATTTCTGTAAAGTTGACCATTTCCTAGCTCCTACAGTTTACCAAAACTGACACAAGAGGAAATCATTTAAGGTCATCATGTCTGCCCTTGGCATTCTCGTTACGCCCTGGCCTCAGAATGCAGCATCTGTAGTCCATGGTAACCTGCGGAGAGTGGGCGGGGCTGAGGGAGGCTGGAACACTGCCCTCACTGAGGGAGTGTGTGTGGCCATCTCTGCTGTGACTGAACAAAGGGCAGGGGAGCAGGGGGCCCAGGGCAGGGCCCTCAGAGCCGGGCAGGCCATGTGGTGTGTCACAAACCTTTAGGCCCAGGCCATAGGGCACCTTCTTTGTCTGCACAGCTGCCCAAACTCTCACTTTTCCACTCAGGCCACCCACTTAGTTGAAGTGTGTGTGGAAGCTGTCCACGCAGTATACCTCGCTGCACAGCTAACCATAGGTCTGGGCATCGTAGCTTCCTGCCAGGTGACCGAAGTTCGCAGGAGAGATGATTCCCAGGTTCACACGCAGAGAGGCTCCTGCCCGGGCCACAGGCCGCCCACTGCCCCTGCCCAAGATCGGGGGCCGAAAGCAGCCCTGTCTAAGTCCCCTACCCCTAGAGGGAGTATTGGACCAACACTTCTAGAAAACGGGGTCCTTGTGTGCAACTCATTGGAGGGACACAAATAAATCTTTGCCGACTTTTTGCTGAAACTTACGAGCGTTCACACCTAAGCCTCTTACAAGGTCAGCTGTTTAGCTAAACATGAGCTCATGATCTAAATTTACACAATAATGAAGAAATCAGCTACAAAGCGAGACAATCAGCAAAAACAATCAATACCAGAATTAGATTCCCTAGGCCACCCATCAGATGTTGGAATAATCAGGTGCTAGGCAGAAAATATACATAAAACTGGAAATGAATCAAGGAACAAGGAGGTTTTCAAAGACTGGTAGGATCTCTAAAACATTTTTAAAGAACATGTCATTGATAAAGCTAAATACTCAAATGTTCTTTAATACAACAAATTAAGCAGTGAGAAGAGTGAAATTATGCTGTTTAGAAAACTATGGAAGGTGAGATTTTCTGCCTAATTATATAAGATGATTTCTCTAAAAAATAAACATTATTTCAAAGAATTATTGGCTGTGAAATAAGTTAAGGGTATTTCAAATGGCTTGTCTGCCAAGAAAGGTGAGATGTAGGGAATCACAGAAAGCCGAGGGGATAATATGTCAATATATACATTGCTAATGGTGATCTAAGCCTTAGGCCGGCAGCAGTGTAGAGGAATGGACCCTTAGAAACGTACAAGTAAGCTGGAATCTTTAAAAGTTCAAATCTTTATAAGTAAAAAGATTTATTAAAATGAATAACCAAGTGTTTTACTTGACATCAGAAAATCAAAACAATAAACCCTGAGAACATAGAAAAAAGATAAATAAAGATATGAGCAGAACTTAATACAACAGAAAACGTATAAAATTCAGGTGATTTAGTAAGTCCAAAGAATATTCTTTGAAAAGATTTAAAAGACACAATTTGATTAAGGAAAACAAAAACATAAGTGAAGAATATACAGAAAGAATCAGGACAATGTTATAGCAGAGAATATATGAAATGCCAGTAAATTTGAACATTTCTGTAAAGCGGACCATTTCCTAGCTCCTAAACTTTACCAAAACTGACACAAGAGGAAATCATTTAAGGTCATCATGTCTGCCCTTGGCATTCTCGGAACGCCCTGGCGTCAGAATGCAGCATCTGTAGTCCATGGTAACCTGCGGACAGGGGGCGTGGCTGAGGGAGCTTGGAAGACTGCCCTCACTGAGGGAGTGCGTGTGGCCATCTCTGCTGTGACTGAACAAAGGGCAGGGGAGCAGGGGGCCCAGGGCAGGGCCCTCAGAGCCCGGCAGACCCAGTGGGGTGTCACAAGCATTTAGGCCCAGGCCAAAGGGCGCCTTCTTTGTCTGCACAGCTGCCCAAACTCTCACCTTTCCACTCAGGCCGCCTTCTTATTTGAAGTGTGTTTGGAACCTGTCCGCGCAGTACTCCTCGCTGCACAGCTCACCATAGGTCAGGGCATCGTAGCTTCCTGCCAGATGACCGAAGTTCGCAGGCAAATGGGTCCCTGGGACACATGCGGAGAGGCTCTTGCCCGGGCCACAGGACGCCCACTGGCCCTGCCCCAGATCGAAGGCTGAAAAGCAGCCATGTCTGAGTCCACTGCCTCTCGAAGGAGTATTGGACCAACACTTGTAGAGAACGGGGTCCTTGCGGGCAACTCATTGGAGGGACACAAATAAATCTTTGCCGACTTTCTGCTGAAGCTTACCAGCGTTCACACCTAAGCCTCTTACAAGGTCAGCTGTTTAGCTAAACATGAGCTCATGATCTAAATTTACACAATATTGAAGAAATCAGCTACAAAGGGAGACAATCAGCAAAAACAATCAATACCAGAATGAGATTCCCTAGGCCATCCATCTGATGTTGGAATAATCAGGTGCAAGGCAGAAAATATACATAAAACTGGAACTGAAACAAGGAACAAGGAGGTTTTCAAAGGCTGGTAGGATCTCTAAAACATTTTTAAAGTACATGTCGTTGATAAACCTAAATACTCAAAGGTTGTTTAATACCACAGATTAAGCATTGAGAAGAGTGAAATTATGCTGCTTTGAAAACTATGGCAGGTGAGATTTTCTGCCTAATTATATAAGAAGATTTCTCTAAAAAATAGACATTATTTCAAAGACTTATTGGCTGTGAAATAAGTTAAGTGTATTTCAAATGGCTTGTCTGCAAAGAAAGGTGAGGTGTAGGAAATCACAGAAAGCCGAGGGGATAATATGTCAATATATACATTGCTATATGGTGAACTAAGCCTTAGGCCAGCCACAATGTAGAGGACCTGACCCTTAGAAACATAAAAGTGAGCTGGAATCTTGAAAAGTTCAAATCTTTATAAGTAAAAAGTTTGATGAAAATGAATAACCAAGTGTTTTAATTGACATCAGAAGATCAAAACAATAAACCCCGAGAACTTAGAAAAAAGATAAATAAAGATATGAGCAGAACTTAATACCACAGAAAACGTATCAAATTCAGGTGAGGTATTAAGTCCAAAGAATATTCTTTGAGAAGATTTAAAAGACACATTTTGATTAAGGAAAACAAAAACATAAGTAAAGAATATACAGAAAGAATCAGGACAATGTTATAGCAGAGAATATATGAAATGCCAGTAAATTTGAACATTTCTGTAAAGCGGACCATTTCCTAGCTCCTAAAGTTTACCAAAACAGACACAAGAGGAAATCATTTAGGGTCATCATGTCTGCCCTTGGCATTCTCGGAACGCCCTGGCGTCAGAATGCAGCATCTGTAGTCCATGGTAACCTGTGGAGAGGGGGCGTGGCTGAGGGATCTTGGAAGACTGCCCTCACTGAGGGAGTGGGTGTGGCCATCTCTGCTGTGACTGAACAAAGGGCAGGGGAGCAGGGGGCCTAGGGGAGGGCCCTCAGAGCCCGGCAGACCCAGTGGGGTGTCACAAGCATTTAGGCCCAAGACAAAGGGCGCCTTCTTTGTCTGCACAGCTGCCCAAACTCTCACCTTTCCACTCAGGCCGCCTTCTTATTTGAAGTGTGTTTGGAACCTGTCCGCGCAGTACTCCTCGCTGCACAGCTCACCATAGGTCAGGGCATCGTAGCTTCCTGCCAGGTGACCCAAGTTCGCAGGCAAATGGGTCCCTGGGACACATGCGGAGAGGCTCTTGACCGGGCCACAGGCCGCCCACTGGCCCTGCCCCAGATCGAAGGCTGAAAAGCAGCCATGTCTGAGTCCACTGCCTCTCGAAGCAGTATTGGACCAACACTTGTACTAAACGGGGTCCTTGCGGGCAACTCATTGGAGGGACACAAATAAATCTTTGCCGACATTCTGCTGAAGCTTACCAGCGTTCACACCTAAGCCTCTTACAAGGTCAGCTGTTTAGCTAAACATGAGCACATGATCTAAATTTACACAATATTGAAGAAATCAGCTACAAAGGGAGACAATCAGCAGAAACAATCAATACCAGAATGAGATTCCCTAGGCCATCCATCTGATGTTGGAATAATCAGCTGCAAGGCAGAAAATATGCATAAAACTGGAACTGAAACAAGGAACAAGGAGGTTTTCAAAGGCTGGTAGGATCTCTAAAACATTTTTAAAGTACATGTCGTTGATAAACCTAAATACTCAAAGGTTGTTTAATACCACAGATTAAGCATTGAGAAGAGTGAAATTATGCTGTTTTGAAAACTATGGCAGGTGAGATTTTCTGCCTAATTATATAAGAAGATTTCTGTAAAAAATAGACATTATTTCAAAGACTTATTGGCTGTGAAATAAGTTAAGTGTATTTCAAATGGCTTGTCTGCAAAGAAAGGTGAGATGTAAGGAATCACAGAAAGTCGAGGGGAAAATGTCAATATATACATTGTTATGTGGTGAACTAAGCCTTAGGCCAGCCACAATGTAGAGGACCTGACCCTTAGAAACTTAAAAGTGAGCTGGAATCTTTAAAAGTTCAAATCTTTATAAGTAAAAAGATTGATGAAAATGAATAACCAAGTGTTTTAATTGACATCAGAAGATCAAAACAATAAACCCTGAGAACATATAAAAAAGATAAATAAAGATATGAGCAGAACTTAATACCACAGAAAACGTATCAAATTCAGGTGAGGTAGTAAGTCCAAAGAATATTCTTTGAAAAGACTTAAAAGACACACTTTGATTAAGGAAAACACAAACATAATTAAAGAATATATAGAAAGAATCAGGACAATGTTATAGCAGAGAATATATGAAATGCCAGTAAATTTGAACATTTCTGTAAAGTGCACCATTTCCTAGCTCCTACAGTTTACCAAAACTGACACAAGAGGAAATCATTTAAGGTCATCATGTCTGCCCTTGGCATTCTCGGAACGCCCTGGCCTCAGAATGCCGCATCTGTAGTCCATGGTAACCTGCGGAGAGTGGGCGGGGCTGAGGGAGGCTGGAACACTGCCCTCACTGAGGGAGTGAGTGTGGCCATCTCTGCTGTGATGGAACAAAGGGCAGGGGAGAAGGGGGCCCAGGGCAGGGCCCTCAGAGCCCGGCAGGCCCAATGTGGTGTCACAAGCATTTAGGCCCAGGCCATAGGGCACCTTATTTGTCTGCACAGCTGCCCAAACTCTCACTTTTCCTCTCAGGCCACCCACTTATTTGAAGTGTGTGTGGAACCTGTCCGCGCAGTATACCTCGCTACACAGCTAACCATAGGTCTGGGCATCGTAGCTTCCTGCCAGGTGAACGAAGTTCGCAGGAGAGATGAATCCCAGGTTCACACGCAGAGAGGCTCCTGCCCGGGCCACAGGCCGCCCACTGCCCCTGCCCAAGATCGGGGCCCGAAAGCAGCCTTGTCTAAGTCCCCTACTCCTAGAAGGAATATTGGACCAACACTTCCAGAAAACGGGGTCCTTGTGGGCAACTCATTGGAGGGACACAAATAAATCTTTGCCGACATTTTGCTGAAACTTACGAGCGTTCACACCTAAGCCTCTTACAAGGTCAGCTGTTTAGCTAAACATGAGCTCATGATCTAAATTTACACAATAATGAAGAAATCAGCTACAAAGGGAGACAATCAGCAAAAACAATCAGTACCAGAATTAGATTCCCTAGGCCATCCTTGAGATGTTGGAATAATCAGGTGCTAGGCAGAAAATATACATAAACCTGGAAATGAAACAAGGAACAAGCATGTTTTCAAAGACTGGTAGGATCTCTAAAACATTTTTAAAGTACATGTCATTGATAAAGCTAAATACTCAAAGGTTGTTTAATACAACAAATTAAGCAGTGAGAAGAGTGAAATTATGCTGTTTAGAAAACTATGGAAGGTGAGATTTTCTGCCTAATTATATAAGATGATTTCTCTAAAAAATACACATTATTTCAAAGAATTATTGGCTGTGAAATAAGTTAAGGGTATTTCAAATGGCTTGTCTGCAAAGAAAGGTGAGATGTAGGGAATCACAGAAAGCCGAGGGGATAATATGTCAATATATACATTGCTAATGGTGATCTAAGCCTTAGGCCGGCAACAGTAGAGGAATGGACCCTTAGAAACGTACAAATAAGCTGGAATCTTTAAAAGTTCAAATCTTTATATGTAAAAAGATTTATTAAAATGAATAACCAAGTGTTTTACTTGACATCAGAAAATCAAAACAATAAACCGTGAGAACATAGAAAAAAGATAAATAAAGATATGAGCAGAACTTAATACAACAGAAAACGTATAAAATTCAGGTGATTTAGTAAGTCAAAGAATATTCTTTGAAAAGATTTAAAAGACACACTTTGATTAAGGAAAACAAAAACATAAGTAAAGAATATACAGAAAGAATCAGGACAATGTTATAGCAGAGAATATATGAAATGCCAGTAAATTTGTACATTTCTGTAAAGCGCACCATTTCCTAGCTCCTAAAGTTTACCAAAACTGACACAAGAGGAAATCATTTAAGGTCATCATGTCTGCCCTTGGCATTCTCGGAACGCCCTGGCCTCAGAATGCAGCATCTGTAGTCCATCGTAACCTGCGGAGAGGGGGCGTGGCTGAGGGAGGTTGGAAGACTGCCCTCACTGAGGGAGTGGGTGTGGCCATCTCTGCTGTGAGTGAACAAAGGGCAGGGGAGCAGGGGGCCCAGGGCAGGGCCCTCAGAGCCCGGCAGACCCAGTGGGTTGTCACAAGCATTTAGGCCCAGGTCAAAGGGCGCCTTCTTTGTCTGCACAGCTGCCCAAACTCTCACCTTTCCACTCAGGCCGCCCTCTTATTTGAAGTGTGTTTGGAACCTGTCCGCGCAATACACCTCGCTGCATAGCTAACCATAGGTCAGGGCATCGTACCTTCCTGCCAGGTGACCGAAGTTCGCAGGCAAATGAGTCCCTGGGACACATGCGGAGAAGCTCCTGCCCGGGCCACAGGCCACCCACAGGCCCTGCCCCAGATCGAAGGCTGAAAAGCAGCCATGTCTGAGTCCACTGCCTCTCGAAGGAGTATTGGACCAACACTTGTAGAAAACGGGGTCCTTGCGGGCAACTCATTGGAGGGACACAAATAAATCTTTGCCGACTTTCTGCTGAAGCTTACCAGCGTTCACACTTAAGCCTCTTACAAGGTCAGCTGTTTAGCTAAACATGAGCTCATGATCTAAATTTACACAATATTGAAGAAATCAGCTACAAAGGAGACAATCAGCAAAAACAATCAATACCAGAATGAGATACCCTAGGCCATCCATCTGATGTTGGAATAATCAGGTGCAAGGCAGAAAATATACATAAAACTGGAATTGAAACAAGGAACAAGGAGGTTTTCAAAGGCTGGTAGGATCTCTAAAATATTTTTAAAGTACATGTCGTTGATAAACCTAAATACTCAAAGGTTGTTTAATACCACAGATTAAGCATTGAGAAGAGTGAAATTATGCTGTTTTGAAAACTATGGCAGGTGAGATTTTCTGCCTAATTATATAAGAAGATTTCTCTAAAAAATAGACATTATTTCAAAGGCTTATTGGCTGTGATAAGTTAAATGTATTTCAAATGGCTTGTCTGCAAAGAAAGGTGAGATGTAGGGAATCACAGAAAGTCGAGGGGAAAATGTCAATATATACATTGCTATATGGTGAACTAAGCCTTAGGCCAGCCACAATGTAGAGGACCTGACCCTTAGAAACTTAAAAGTGAGCTGAAATCTTTAAAAGTTCAAATCTTTATAAGTAAAAATATTGTTGAATATGAATAACCAAGTGTTTTAATTGACATCAGAAGATCAAAACAATAAACCCTGAGAACATAGAAAAAAGATAAATAAAGATATGAGCAGAACTTAATATCACAGAAAACGTATAAAATTCAGGTGAGGTAGTAAGTCCAAAGAATATTCTTTGAAAAGATTTAAAAGACACACTTTGATTAAGGAAAACACAAACATAATTAAAGAATATATAGAAAGAATCAGGACAATGTTATAGCAGAGAATATATGAAATGCCAGTAAATTTGAACATTTCTGTAAAGTTGACCATTTCCTAGCTCCTACAGTTTACCAAAACTGACACAATAGGAAATCATTTAAGGTCATCATGTCTGCCCTTGTCATTCTCGTTACGCCCTGGCCTCAGAATGCAGCATCTGTAGTCCATGGTAACCTGCGGAGAGTGGGCGGGGCTGAGGGAGCCTGGAACACTGCCCTCACTGAGGGAGTGGTTGTGGCCATCTCTGCTGTGACTGAACAAAGGGCAAGGGAGCAGGGGGCCAAGGGCAGGGCCCTCAGAGCCCGGCAGGCCCAGTGGGGTGTCACAAACATTTAGGCCCAGGCCATAGGGCACCTTGTTTGTCTGCACAGCTGCCCAAACTCTCACTTATCCTCTCAGGCCACCCACTTAGTTGAAGTGTGTGTGGAAGCTGTCCGCGCAGTATACCTCGCTGCACAGCTAACCATAGGTCTGGGCATCGTAGCTTCCTGCCAGGTGACCGAAGTTCGCAGGAGAGATGATTCCCAGGTTCACACGCAGAGAGGCTCCTGCCCGGGCCACAGGCCGCCCACTGCACCTGCCCAAGTTCGGGGTCCGAAAGCAGCCCTGTCTAAGTCCCCTACTCCTTGAAGGAGTATTGGACCAACACTTCTAGAAAACGGGGTCCTTGTGGGCAACTCATTGGAGGGACACAAAGAAATCTTTGCCGACTTTTTGCTGAAACTTACGGGTGTTCACACCTAAGCCTCTTACAAGGTCAGCTGTTTAGCTAAACATGAGCTCATGATCTAAATTTACACAATAATGAAGAAATCAGCTACAAAGGGAGACAATCAGCAAAAACAATCAATACCAGAATTAGATTTCCTAGGCCACCCATCAGATGTTGGAATAATCAGGTGCTAGGCAGAAAATATACATAAACCTCGAAATGAAACAAGGAACAAGCATGTTTTCAAAGACTTGTAGGATCTCTAAAACATTTTTAAAGTACATGTCATTGATAAAGCTAAATACTCAAAGGTTGTTTAATACAACAAATTAAGCAGTGAGAAGAGTGAAATTATGCTGTTTAGAAAACTATGGAAGGTGAGATTTTCTGCCTAATTATATAAGATGATTTCTCTAAAAAATACACATTATTTCAAAGAATTATTGGCTGTGAAATAAGTTAAGGGTATTTCAAATGGCTTGTCTGCAAAGAAAGGTGAGGTGTAGGGAATCACAGAAAGCCGAGGGGATAATATGTCAATATATACATTGCTATATGGTGAACTAATCCTTAGGCCAGCAACAGTGTAGAGGAATGGACCCTTTGAAACGTACAAGTAAGCTGGAATCTTTAAAAGGTCAAATCTTTATAAGTAAAAATATTTATTAAAATGAATAACCAAGTGTTTTACTTGACATCAGAAAATCAAAACAATAAACCCTGAGAACATAGAAAAAAGATAAATAAAGATATGAGCAGAACTTAATACAACAGAAAACGTATAAAATTCAGGTGATTTAGTAAGTCAAAGAATATTCTTTGAAAAGATTTAAAAGACACACTTTGATTAAGGAAAACAAAAACATATGTAAAGAATATACAGAAAGAATCAGGACAATGTTATAGCAGAGAATATATGAAATGCCAGTAAATTTGAACATTTCTGTAAAGCGGACCATTTCCTAGCTCCTAATGTTTACCAAAACTGACACAAGAGGAAATCATTTAAGGTCATCATGTCTGCCCTTGGCATTCTCGGAACGCCCTGGCCTCAGAATGCAGCATCTGTAGTCCATGGTAACCTGCGGAGAAGGGGCGTGGCTGAGGGAGGTTGGAAGACTGCCCTCACTGAGGGAGTGGGTTTGGCCATCTCTGCTGTGACTGAACAAAGGGCAGGGGAGCAGGGGGCCCAGGTGAGGGCCCTCAGAGCCCGGCAGACCCAGGGCGTGTCACAAGCGTTTAGGCCAAGGCCAAAGGGCGCCTTCTTTGTCTGCACAGCTGCCCAAACTCTCACCTTTCCACTCAGGCCGCCCTCTTATTTGAAGTGTGTTTGGAACCTGTCCGCGCAGTACACCTCGCTGCACAGCTAACCATATGTCAGGGCATCGTACCTTCCTGCAGGGTGACCGAAGTTCGCAGGCAAATGGGTCCCTGGGACACATGCGGAGTGGCTCCTGCCCGGGCCACAGGCCTCCCACTGGCCCTGCAACAGATCGAAGGCTGAAAAGCAGCCATGTCTGAGTCCACAGCCTCTCGAAGGAGTATTGGACCAACACTCGTAGAAAACGGGGTCCTTGCGGGCAACTCATTGGAGGGACACAAATAAATCTTTGCCGACTTTCTGCTGAAGCTTACAAGCGTTCACACCTCAGCCTCTTACAAGGTCAGCTGTTGAGCTAAACATGAGCTCATTATCTAAATTTACACAATATTGAAGAAATCAGCTGCAAAGAGAGACAATCAGCAAAACAATCAATACCAGAATGACATTCCCTAGGCCATCCATCTGATGTTGGAATAATCAGGTGCAAGGCAGAAAATATACATAAAACTGGAACTGAACCAAGGAACAAGGAGGTTTTCAAAGGCTGGTAGGATCTCTAAAACATTTTTAAATTACATGTCGTTGATAAACCTAAATACTCAAAGGTTGTTTAATACCACAGATTAAGAATTGAGAAGAGTGAAATTATGTTGTTTTGAAAACTATGGCAGGTGGGGTTTTCTGCCTAATTATATAAGAAGATTTCTCTAAAAAATAGACATTATTTCAAAGACTTATTGGCTGTGAAATAAGTTAAGTGTATTTCAAATGGCTTGTCTGCAAAGAAAGGTGAGATGTAGGGAATCACAGAAAGTCGAAGGGAAAATGTCAATATATACATTGCTATATGGTGAACTAAGCCTTAGGCCAGCCACAATGTAGAGGACCTGACCCTTAGAAACTTAAAAGTGAGCTGGAATCTTTAAAAGTTCAAATCTTTATAAGTAAAAAGATTGATGAAAATGAATAACCAAGTGTTTTAATTGACATCAGAAGATCAAAACAATAAACCCTGAGAACAAAGAAAAAAGATAAATAAAATATGAGCAGAACTTAATACCACAGAAAACGTATCAAATTCAGGTGAGGTAGTAAGTCCAAAGAATATTCTTTGAAAAGATTTAAAAGACACACTTTGATTAAGGAAAACACAAACATAATTAAATAATATATAGAAAGAATCAGGGCAAAGTTATAGCAGAGAATATATGAAATGCCAGTAAATTTGAACATTTCTGTAAAGCGGACCATTTCCTAGCTCCTAGAGTTTACCAAAACTGACACAAGAGGAAATCATTTAAGGTCATCATGTCTGCCCTTGGCATTCTCAGAACGCCCTGGCCTCAGAATGCAGCATCTGTAGTCCATGGCAACCTGTGGAGAGAGGGCGGGGCTGCAGGATGTTGGAACACTGTCCTTACTGAGGGTGTGTGTGTGGCCATCTCTGGTGTGACTGAACAAATGGCAGGAGAGCAGGGGCGCCAGGGCAGGGCCCTCAGAGCATGGCAGGACCAGTGGCGTGGCACAAGCATTAAGGCTCAGGATAAAGAGAACATTCTTGCGCTGCATGGCAGCCTGACGTCTCATTTTTCCTCTCAGGCCACCCTCCTAGTTGAAGTGTGTGTGGAAGCTTTCCACGTAGTACACCAAGCTGAACAGGTAACCATAGGTTTGGGTATCGTAACTTCCTGCCACGTGACCGAATGTCGCACCAGGTGGGTCCCTGGGAAATTCACGGAGAGGCTCCTGCCAGGGCCTGGGCCACTCGATGCCCCTTCCCCAAAGCAGGGGCCACAAACAGCTGTGTTTGAGTCCCATGCCTCTAGAGGGAGTATTGGACCAACAGTTCTATAAAATGTTATTTTTTTGTGGGAAATTTAGTTGTGGGTCACAACTAAATCTTTGCTGACTTTCTGCTGAAGCTCTCGTGCGTTCACACCTACGACTCTTACAAAGTCAGCTGTTTAGCTAAACATGAGCTCATGATCTAAATTTACACAATAATGAAGAAATCAGCTACAAGTGGAGACAATCAGCAAAAGCAATCAATACCAGAATTAGATTCCCAAGTCCATCCATCAGATGGTGGAATAATCAGCTGCAAGTTAGACAATATACATACAACTGGAACTGAAACAAGGAACAAGGATGTTTTAAAAGACTGGTAGGATCTTTAAAACATTTTTAAAGTACATGTCATTGATAAAGCTAAATACTCAAAGGTTGTGTAATACAACAGATTCATCATTGAGAAGAGTGAAATTATGCTGTTTTGAAAAATATGGCAGGTCAGATTTTCTGCCTAATTATATATAGAAGAATTATCTAAAAAATACACCTTATTTCAAAGACTTATTGGCTGTGATATAAGTTAAGGGTATTTCAAATGGCTTGTCTGCAAAGGTGAGATGTAGGAAACACAGAAAGTCGAGGGGAAAATATGTCAATATATACATTGCTATATGGTGATCTAAGCCTTAGACCAGCAATAATATGGAGGACCTGAACCTTAGATACTTAGAAGTAAGCTGGATTCTTCAGAAATTTCAAGTCTTTATAATTAGAAAGATTTTTTTTAAAATTAATTACCAATTGTTTTATTTGACATCACATGATCAAAACAATGAACCCTGAGAACATAGAAAAAATAAATAAATATATGAGCAGAACTTAATAAAACAGAAAACGTATAAAAGTGAGGTGATTTAGTAAGTCAAAAGAATATTCTTTGAAAATATGCCTTTTTCATCACAATGCTCCATGCCCTTTTCATCACAATGCTCCATGACCCTGGTCATCACAATACTCCACAAGCTTGTCATAAGAATGCTCCATGACACTTGTCATCACAATGCTACATGTCCACTGTCATCACAATGCTCCATGACACCTGTTATCACAATGTTCAATGCCACTTGTCATTACAGTGCTCCATGACGCTCGTCATCACAATTATCCATGGTTTTCTCATCAAAAGGCTACACGGTCTTGCCATCACAATGCTCCTTGCACTAGTCATCACAATGCTCCATGTCCTTTGTCATCACAATTCTCGCCGTCCTAGTCATCACAATGCTCCATGACACTTCTCATCAAAATGTTACATGCTCTTTTCATCACAATTCTCCATGCACTTGTCATCGCAATGCTCCATGACCGCTTTCATAGCAAGCTCCATGCGCTTGTCATCACAATGCTTCATGACCTTGTCATCAAAATTCTCATTGGCCCTTGTCATCACAATGTTCCATGCCCCTGTCATCACAATACTGCATGACCCTTTTCATCACAATGCTCCAAGCCCTTGTCATCACAATGCTCCATTACCTTTGTCATCAGTCCGCCATGACACTTGGCATCACAATGCTCCATGCAATTGTCATCACAATGGACCATGACATATATCATCACAATGTTCACTGACACATGTCTTCACAATAATCCATGACCTTGTCATCACAATGCTCCATGCCCTTGTCATCACAATGTGCCATGCCCACTGTCATTACAATAATCCATGAAACTTGTCAAACAAATGCTCCAAGCCCCTGTCATCACAATGCTCCATACCTGTGTCATCACAATGCTTCATGACCGCTGTCATCACAGTGCTCCATGACGCCAGTCATCACAATGCTTTATACCCTTTGTCACCACAATGCTCCATGAACATTTCATCACAATGCTCTATGACCCTTCTCATCAAAATGCTCCATGAACTTGTCAATACAATCCTCCGTGACCCGTGTATCACAGTGTTCCGTGCCCTTGTCATCACAATGCTCATTACCCAATCTCAATACAATAATCAATGAAATTTTTCAGACCAATGCACCAGGCGCTTGTCATCAAAATGCTCCATTACCCCTGTCATAACAATGCTCCCTGACCCCTGCCATCACAATGTTCCACGGCCTTCTCATCACAAGGCTCCATGACCCTTGTCATCACAATGCTCCAAGACCCCTGTAATCACAATGCACCAAGCCCTTGTCATCACAAATCTCCATGACGCATGTCATCAGAATGCTCCATGGCCTTCTCATCACAATGCTCCTTTCCCTTGTCATCACAATGCTCCACGACACCTGTAATCACAATGCTCCATGTCCATTTTCATCAGAATGCTCCATGAGACTTGTCATCACAAGGCTCCATGACCGTCTCATCACAATGCTCCAGGACTTTTTCATCAGAATTCTCCAATCCCTTGTCATCACAAAGCTCCAAGACGCTTGTCATCACAATACTCGATGCACTTCTCATCAAAATGCTCCATGCCATTGTCATTACAATCCTCCATGACCCATGTATCACAGTGTTCCGTGCCCTTGTCATCACAATGCTCCATGTCCACTCTCATCACAATAATCGGTGAAAGTTTTCAGACTTATGCTCCATGCCCTTTTCATCACAATGTTCCATTACACCTGTCATAACAATGCTCCATGACCCCTGCCATCACAATATTCCACGGCCTTGTCATCACAAGGCTCCATGACCCTTGTCATCACGGTGCTCCAAGATCCCTGTATTCACAATGCTCCATTCCCTTGTCATCACAAAGCTCCATGACGCATGTCATCAGAATGCTCCATGGCCTTCTCATCACAATTCACCATGTCTTTGTCAGCACAATGCTCCAAGAGCCCTGTAATCTCAATGCTCCATGCCCTTTTTCATCTCAATGCCGTTTGAACCCTGTCATCACAATGAACCAGGCCCATCATCATAATGCTTACATGCTATTGTCATCACAATGAAATCAAAATGCTCCATGATCTCTGTCATCACAATGTTCCAAACCCTTGTGATCACAATGTTCCATAAAACTTGTCATCACAATACTCCATGACCATTGTCATCACAACGCTCCATGAACACTGACAACATAATGATTTTGGACTCTTGACATAAAAATGCTCCATATAATTTTCATCAAAATGCTCCATGCCCTTGCCATTACAATCCTCCATGACCCATGTATCACAGTGTCCATTGCCCTTGTCTTCACAATGCCCAATGTCCGCTCTCATCACAATAATCAATGAAACATTTAAGACCTATGCTCCATGCACTTGTCGTGACAATGCTCCATTACACCTGTCATAACAATGCTCCATGACCCCTGCCATCACAGTGTTCCACGGCCTTGTCATCACAAGGCTCCATGACCCTTGTCATCACAGTTCTCCAAGACTCCTGTAATCACAAAGCTCCATGCCCTTTGTCATCAAAAATCTCCATGATGCATGTCATCAGAATGCTCCATGGACTTCTCATCACAATGCTCCATGGCCTTGTCATCACAAAGCTCCAAGACCCATGTAATCACAGTGCTCCATGCCCCTTTATACTCAATGATCTATGAACCCTGTCATCACAATGCACCATGACCCTTTTCATCACAATGCTCCATAACCAACGACATCAAAATGTTCCATAACCACTGTCATCAAAATGTTCCATGACATTTTTCATCAAATTGCTCCAGGACCCTGTAATCACAATGCTCCCTGCCATTCTCATCACAATGCACCACGCCCTTCTCATCAAAATGCTCCATGACATTTGTCATCACAAAGCTCCATGACCCTTGGCATCACAATGCTCCGTGACTCCAGTCATCACAATGCTTCATGACCTTTGTCATCACAACGGTCCATGCACTCATCATCACAAGGCTCTGTGACATTTGTCACCACAATGCTCCTTGAACTTTCAATCACAATGCTCTCTGACCCTTGTCATCACAGTGCTCCATGCCTTTGTCAGCACAATGCTCCATGACGCTTGTCATCACAATGCACCATGCTCTTGTCGTGTCAATGTTCCACAACCTTGTCATCACAGTGTTCCATAAACCTTGTAATCACAATGCTCCATTAACTTCTCATCAAAAACCTCTCTCACCACTGATATAACAATGTTCCTTCTGTAGTCATCACGATAAGCCCTCACCCCTGTCATCACATTGTTCCACGACCCCGTCATCACAATGCTACATGCCTTTATCATCACAGTGCTCTATGACCCCTAACATCACAATGTTCCCTAAACCCTGCCATCAAAATGCTTCATGACCCTTTTCATCACAATGCTCCATGACCCCTGTCCTCACAATGCTCTGTGACTCCAGTCATCACAATGCTTCATGACCATTGTCATCACAATGGTCCATGCCCTCATCATCACAAGGCTCTGTGACCTTTGTCACCACAATGCTCCATGAACTTTTCATCACAATGCTCTGTGACGCTTGTCATCACAATGCTCCATGCTTTTGTCAGCACAATGCTCCATGACCATTGTCATCACAATGCTCCATGCGCTTGTCAGCACAATGCTCCATGACCCATGTCATCACAATGTGCCATGAGTTCGTCATCACATTGCTCCACAACCTTGTCATCACAATGCTCCATAAACCTTGTCATCGCAGTGCTCCATGCACTTCTCATCAGAATGCTCTCTCACCACTGATATCACAATGTTCCTTCACTAGTCATCACCATACACCCTCACCCCTGTCATCACATTGTTCCATGACACCGTCATCACAATGCTACATGCCCTTATCATCACAATGCTCCATGACCACGAACATCACAATGTTCCCTAACCCCTTTCATCAAAATGCTTCATGACCCTTTTCATCACAATGCTCCATGACCCCTTTCATCACAATGCTCTGTGACTCCAGTCATCAATATGCTTCATGAACTTTTCATCACAATGCTCTGTGACGCTTGTCATCAGAGTGCTCCATGCATATGTCAGCACAATGCTCCATGACCCATGTCATCACAATGTGCCATGCACATGTCATCAGAATGCTCCATGACCTTTGGCATCACAATGCTCCATTACCCTTGTCATCACAATGTTCCATGACCCTTGTCATCACAATACTCCATGCGCTTGTTAGCACAATGCTCCATGACCCATGTCATCACAATGTGCCATGCTTTTGTCATCAGAATGCTCCATGACCTTTGGCATCACAATGCTCCATTACCCTTGTCATAACAATGCGACATGACCGCTGCCATCACAATTTTCCACGGCCTTGTCATCACAAGGCTCCATGACCCTTGTCATCACAATGCACCAAGACGACTGTAATCACAATGTGAAATGCCCTTGTCATCACAAAGCTCCATGAAGCATGTCATAAGAATGCTCCTTGGCCTTCTCATCACATTACTGCATGCCCTTGTCATCACAATGCTCCATGACCCATGTCATCACAATGCACCATGCTCTTGTCATCTCAATGCTCCACAACCTAGTCATCACAATGCTAAATAAACCTTGTCATCACAATGCTCCATGTACTTCTCATCAAAATGCTCACTCACCACTGATATCACAATGTTCCATCTCTAGTCATCACAATACTCCCTCACCCCTGTCATCACAATGATCCATGACCCCATCATCACAAAGCTACGTGCCCTTATCATCACAATGCTCCATGAACCCTGACATCACAATGTTCCATAACACCTGTCATCAAAATGCTCCATGACCTTTGTCATCACAATGCTCCATGACCCCTGTTATCACAATGCTCCATGACTCCAGTCATCACAATGCTTCATGACCTTTGTCATCAAAATGGTCCATGCCCTCATCATCACAAGTCTCTGTGACATTTGTCACCACAATGTTCCGTAAACTTTTCATCACAATGCTCTCTGACCCTTGTCATCACAATGCTCCATGCTTTTATCAGCACAATGCTCAATGACAATTGCCATTAAAATGCACCATGCTCTTGTCATCTCAATGCTCCACAACCTTGTCATCACAATGCTCCATAAACCTTGTCATCACAATGCTCCATGCACTTCTCATCATAATGCTCTCTCACCGCTGACTTCACAATGTTCCTTCACTAGTCATCACCATACTCCCTCATCCCTGTCATCACATTGTTCCATGACACCGTCATCATAATGCTACATGCCCTTAAAATCCCAATGCTCCATGACCCCTACCATCACAATGTTCCCTAAACCCTGTCATCAACATGATCCATGACCATTTTCATCACAATGCTCCATGACCCCTGACATCACAATGTTCCATAACCCCTGTCATCAAAATGTTCCATGACACTTTTCATCAAATTGCTCCAGGACCCTGTCATCACAATGCTCCCTGCCATTCTCATCACAATGCACCACGCCCATGTCACCACAATGCTCCATCCTCTTGTCATCACAATTCTCCATGACCACTGTCATCACAATGCTCCATGACTCCAGTCATCACAATGCTTCATGACCTTTGTCATCACAATGGTCCATACCCTCATCATCACAAGGCTCTGTGACAGTGTCAACACAATGCTCAATGAACTTTTCATCACAAAGCTCTCTGACCCTTGTCACCTCAGTGTTCCATGCCTTTGTCAGCACAATGCTCAATGACCCTTGTCATCACAATGCTCCAAGCGCTTGTCAGCACAATGCTCCAGGACACATATCATCACAATGCACCATGCGTTTGTCATCACAATGCTCCACAACCTTGTCATCACAATGCTCCATAAACCTTTTCATCACAATGCTCCATGCACTTCTCATCAAAATGCTCCCTCTCCACTCATATCACAAAGTTCCATCACTAGTCATCACAATACTCAGTCAACCCTGTCATCACAATATTCCATGACCCCAGTAATCATAATGCTACATGCTCTAATCGTCACAATGCTCCATGACCCTTGACATCACAATGTTCCATAATCCCTGTAATCAAAATGCTCCATGACCCTTTTCATCACAATGCTTCATGACCACTGACATCACAATGTTCAATATCCCCTCTCATCAAAATGTTCCTTGACCCTCTTCATCAAATTGCCCCATAACCCTGTCATCACAATACTCCCTGCCCTTCTCATCACAATGCACCACGCACTTGTCTTCAAAATGCTCCATGACCCTTGTCATCACAATGCTCCATGCGCTTCTCAGCACAATGCTACGTGACCCTTGTCATCACAATGCTCCATGCCTTTGTCAGCACAATGCTCCATGAAACATGTCATCACAATACTCCATGTGATTGTCAGCACAATGCTACATGACAAATGTCATCACAATGTGCCAAGCACTAGTCCATTACCTTTGTCATCACAATGGACAATGACATATGTCATCACAATGTTCCATCACTAGTCATCACAATACTCCCTCAGCCCTGTCATCACTATGTTCCATGACCCAAGTCATCACAACGTTACATGCCCTTTTCAGCAGAATTCTTCATGACCCGAAATATCACAGTGTTCCATAACCCATGTCATCAAAATGTTCCATGACACTTTTCGTCAAATTGGTCCATGACCCGGTCATCAAAATGTACGCTGCCCTTCTCACCACAATGCACCACGCCCTTGTCATCAAAATGCTCCATGACGTTTGTCATCACGAAGATCCATGACACTTGGCATCACAATGATTCATGCCATTGTCATCACCATGATCCATGAAGCTTTTCATCACAATGCTCCATACCACTGTCAAAACAATGCTCCATGAAACCTCTCATCACATTGCTCCATGCCCTGGTGATCACAAAGCTCCATGACGCTTGTCATCATAATGCTCCATGCCCTTCTCATCACAATGCTCCATGCACTTGTCATTACAATCCTCCATGACCCATGTATCACAGTGTTTTGTGCCCTTGTCATCACAAAGCTCCATGCCCATTCTCATCACAATAATCCATGCAAATTTTCAGAACAATGGTCCATGCCCTTGTCATCACAATGCTCCATTACACCTGTCATAACAATGCTCCATGACCCCTGCCATCACAGAGTTCCACAGCCTTGTCATCACAAGGCTTCATGACCCATGACATCACAATGCTCCAAGAACCCTGTAATCACAATGCTCCATGCCCTTGTCATCACAAAGCTCCTTGACGCATGTCATCAGAATGCTCCATGGCCTTTTCATCACAATGCTCCATGCCCTTGTCATCAGAATGCTCCAAGAACCTTGTAATCACTATGCTCCATGCCCCTTTGCATCTCAATGCTCCATGAATCCTGTCATCAAAATGCACCATGACCATCATCATAATGTTTCATGCTATTGTCATCACAATGAAATCAAAATGCTCCATGACCTCTGTCATCACAATGCTCCATGTGCTTGTCATCACAATCTTCCATGAAACTTGGGATCTCATTGCTTCATACCCTTGTCATCACAATGCTCCATGCTCCTTGAAATCAAAATGCACGATGACCTCTATCATCACAATGCTCCAAACTCTTGCGATCACAATGTTCCATAACACTTTTCATCACAATGCCCCATCACACCCGTTATCACAATTATCCATGATCTTCTCATCACTATTCTGTATGACATTTGTCATCACAATGCTCAATAAACATTTCATCACAATGCTCCCTGACACTTGTCGTCAGAATGCTCTTTGAAAACTGTCATGAAAAGGCTCCATGCCTTTTTCATCACGATGATACATGCTCTTTTCATCAAAATGCTCCATTCCATTGTCATCACAATACTCCACAAGCTTGTCATCAGAATGCTCCATGACCCTTGTCATCACAGTGCTCCATGACCCCTGTCATCAGAATGCTCCATGAAACCTGTCATCACAATGCTCCATGCCCTGGTCATCACAATGCTCCATGTCCCTTGTCATCACAATTCTCCACGTCCTTGTCATCACAATGTTCCATGACACTTCTCATCACAATGTTACATGCTTTTGTCATCACAATTCTCCATGCACTTGTCATTGCAATGCTCCATGACCCCTGTCACAGCAAGATCCATACACTTGCCATCACAATCCTTCACGACCTTGTCATCAAAATTCTCAATGGCCCTTGTTATCACAATGCTCCATAACCCTTGTCATCACAATGCTCCAAGCCCTTGTCATCACAATGCTCCATTACCATTGTCATCACAATCCTCCATGACCCTTGGCTTCACAATGCTCCATGCCATTGTAATCACAATGCTCCATGAACACTCTCATAACATTGCTCCATGCCTTTGTCATCACAATTCTCCATGATCATTGTCATCACAATGCTCGATGCCCATCTCATCACAATGCTCCACGCCATTGTCATTACAATCCTCCATGACCCATGTATCACAGTTTCCATGCCCTTGTCATCACAATGTTCCATGCCTACACTCATCACAATAATCCAAGAAATATTTCAGACGAATGCTCCATGCCCTTGTCATCACAATGCTCCATTATCCCTGTCATTACAGTGCTCCATGAACCCAGCCATCACAATGTTCCAAGGCCTTGTCATCACAAGGCTCCAAGACGCATGTCATCAGAATGATCCATGGCCTTCTCATCACAATGCTCCATGCTCTGGTCATCACAATTCTCCAACACCCCTGAAATCACAATGTTCCATGGCCCTTTTCATCTCAATGCTCCATGAACCCTGTCATCAAAATGCACCATGCCCATAATCATAATGCTTCATGCTATTGTCATCACAATGAAACCAAAATGCTTCATGACCTCTGTCATCACAATGCTCCTAACACTTGTGATCACAATGTTCCATAACTCTTGTCATCACAACGCCCCATGATGCTCGTCATCACAGTTATCCATGGTCTTCTCATCACAATGCTCCATGACCTTTGTCCTCAAAATGCTCAATACACTTGTCATCACAATGCTGCCTAAAACTTGTCGTCTGTATGCTCCTTGAATCCTGTCATGACAAGGCTCCATGCCTTTTTCCTCAAAATGATCCACGCCCTTTTCATCACAATATTCCAAGACCCTGTAATCACAATGCTCCATGCCCTTGTCATCAAAAAGCTCCATGACGCATGTCATCAGAATGCTCCATGGCTTTCTCATCACAATGCTCCATGCCCTTGTCATCACAATGCTCCAAGACCCCTGTAATCACAACGCTCCATGCCCTTTTCATCAGAATGCTCCATGAGACTTGTCATCAAAAGGCTCCATGGTCTTCTCATCACAATGCTCCAGGACCTTATCATCACAATGCTCCATGCCCTTGTCATCAAAAAGCTCCATGACGCATGTCATCAGAATGCTCCTTGGCTTTCTCATCACAATGCTCCATGCCCTTGTCATCACAATGCTCCAAGACCCCTGTAATCACAACGCTCCATGCCCTTTTCATCAGAATGCTCCATGAGACTTGTCATCAAAAGGCTCCATGGACTTCTTATCACAATGCTCCAGGACCTTATCATCACAATGCTCTATTCCCTTCTCATCACAATGCTCCATGACGCCTGTCATCACAATAACCCATGAATATTTTCAGCCCAATGCTGCATGACCTTCTCTTCACAATGCTCCATGATCCCTGTCATCACAATGCTCTATGATCACTGTCATCACAACGCTCCATGACCCCTGACAACACAATGATCTGGGACCCTTGTATTCAAAATCTAAATGATATTTCTCATCACAATGATCTATGCCGTTGTTATCCCAATGCTCCATGACCCCTGTAATTACAATGCTTCTTGACACTTGTCATCACAGTGCTCCATGACCCTTGTCATCACAATGCTCCATGCCTTTGTTGGCAAAATGCTACATGACCTTGTCATCACAATGCTCCATGCACTTGTCATCAAAATATTCCATTACCATTGTCATCACAATCCTCCATGAAACTTGGGATAACATTGCTTCATGACCTTGTCATCACAGTGCTCCTGACCCTTGTCTTCACAATGCTCCATGACACTTGGCATCACAATGCTCCATGCCACTGTCATCACAATTGACCATGACATATGTCATCACAATGCTCCCTGACACCAGTCTTCAAAATACTCCATGACCTTGTCATCACAATGCTCCATGCCCTTGTCATCACAATTCTCCACGTCCTTGTCATCACAATGTTCCATGACACTTCTCATCACAATGTTACATGCTTTTGTCATCACAATTCTCCATGCACTTGTCATTGCAATGCTCCATGACCCCTGTCACAGCAAGATCCATACACTTGCCATCACAATCCTTCACGACCTTGTCATCAAAATTCTCAATGGCCCTTGTTATCACAATGCTCCATAACCCTTGTCATCACAATGCTCCAAGCCCTTGTCATCACAATGCTCCATTACCATTGTCATCACAATCCTCCATGAAACTTGGGATAACATTGCTTCATGACCTTGTCATCACAGTGCTCCTGACCCTTGTCTTCACAATGCTCCATGACACTTGGCATCACAATGCTCCATGCCACTGTCATCACAATTGACCATGACATATGTCATCACAATGCTCCCTGACACCAGTCTTCAAAATACTCCATGACCTTGTCATCACAATGCTCCATGCCCTTGTCATCACAATGCTCCAAGACGCCTGTAATCACAATGCTCCATGACCTTTTCATCACAAAGCTCCATGACGTATGTCATCAGAATGCTCCATGGCCTTCTCATCACAATGCTCCATGGTCTTGTCATTACAATGCTCCAAGAACCTTGTAATCCCAATGCTCCATGGCCCTTTTCATCAGAATTATCCATGAGACTTGACATCACAAGGCTCCATGGTTTTCTCATCACAATGCTCCATGACCCTTGTCATCAAAATGCTCCATGCGCTTGTCATCAAAATACTCCAATACCATTGTCATAACAATCCTCCACCAACATCGGGATCACATTGATTCATGCCCTTGTCATCACAATGCTCCATGCTCCTAGAAATCTAAATGATCCATGAACTCTGTCATCACAATGCTCCAAACCCTTGTGATCACAATGTTCCATAACACTTGTCATCACAATGCTCCATGATGCCTGTAATCACAATACTCCATACCCGTGTCATCACAATGCTCCATGACCCCCGACATCACAATGTTCCCTAAACCCTGTCATCAAAATGCTCCATGACACTTTTCATCTCAATTATCAATTAACCCGGTCATCACAATGCACCATGCCCATCATCATAATGCTTCATGCTATTGTCATCATAATGAAATCAAAATGCTCCATGACCTCTGTCATCACAATGCTCCAAACACTTGTGATCACCATATTCCATAACACTTGTCATCACACGTATCCATGGTCTTCTCATCACAATACTCCATGACCTTTGTCATCACAATGCTCAATACACTTGTCATCACAATGCTCCCTGACACTTGTCGTCAGTATGCTCCTTGAACACGGTCATGACAAAGCTACATGCCTTTTTCATCACAATGCTCCAAGGCGCCTGTAATCACAATGCTCCATGCCCTTGTCATCACAAAGATCCATGACGCATGTCATCACAATGCTCCATGGCCTTCTCATCACAATGCTCCATGGCCTTGTCATTACAGTGTTCCTAGAACCCTGGAATCACAATGTTCCATGCCCCTTTTAATCAGAGTGCTCCATTAGACTTGTTATCAAAGGGCTCCATGGTCTTCTCAACACAATACTCCAGGACCATGTCATCACAATGCTCCATTCCCTTGTCATTACAATCCTCCATGACCCGTGTATCATAGTGTTCCGTGCCCTTGTCATCACAATGCTCCATGCCAATTCTCATCACAATAATCCATGAAATTTTTCAGAACAATGCTCCATGCCCTTTTCATCACAATGCTCCATTACAACTGTCATAACAATGCTCCATGACCGCTGCCATCACAATGTCCTATGGCCGTGTCATCAAAAGGTTCCATGACCCTTGTCATAACAGTGCTCCAGGACCACTGTAATCACAATGCTCCATGCCTTTGTCATCACAAGGCTCCATGACGCATGTCATCAGAATGCTTCATGGTATTCTCATCACAATGCTCCATGCCCTTGTCATCACAATGCTCCAAGACCCCTGAGATCACAATGCTCCATGCCCGTTTTCATCTCAGTGATCTATGAACCCTGTCATCACAATGCACCATGAGCCCTGAATGCAAAATGATCAGGGACTCTTGTCATTAAAATGCGCCATGACCGTTGTCATCACAATGATCCATTCCCTTGTCATCCCAGTGCTCCATGAACCATGTAATCACAATGCTCCATGACGATTGTCATCACAGTGCTCCATGACCCTTGTCATCACAATGCTTCATGCCTTTGTCAGCAAAATGCTACATGACCTTGTCATCAACATGCTCCAAGCACTTGTCATCACAATCCTCCATGAACTTTGGGATCACATTGCTTCATGCCCTTGTCATCACAATGCTCCATGCTCCTTGAAATCAAAATGATCCATGAACTCTGTCATTACAATGATCCAAACCCTTGTGATCACAATGTTCCATAACACTTGTCATCACAATGCTCCATGATGCCTGTCATCACAATAATCCATGCCCTTGTCATTACAATGCTCCATGACCTTTGTCATCACAATGCTCCCTGGCACTTGCCATCAGTATGCACTTGAACCATGCCATGACAATGTTGCATGCCTTGTTAATCACAATGATCCATGCCCTTTTCATCACAATGCTCCAAGACTCCTATAATCACAATGCTCCATGCCTTTTTCAGCAAAATGCTACAAGACCTTGTCACCACAAATCTGCATGCGCTTGTCATCACAATCCTCCATGAATCTTTGGATCACATTGCTTCATGATCTTGGCAACACAATGCTCTATGTTCCTTGAAATCACAATGATCCATGACCATTTTCATCACAATGCTCTAAATGCTTGTGATCACAATGTTCCATAACACTTGTCATCACAACGCTCCATGATGCCTGTCATCACAATACTCCATGCCCTTGTCATCACAATGCGCCATGGCCATTGTCATCACAATGCTCAATACACTTGTCATCACAATGCTCCATGACATTTGTCGTCAGAATGCTCCTTGAACACTCTCATAAAAAGACTCCATGCATTTTTCATCACAATGCTCCATCCAAATGTCACCAAAATACTCCACAAGCTTGTCATCACAATGCTCCATGACACTTGTCATCACAATGCTCCATGACCCCTGTCATCACAATGCTCCATGACACCTGTAATCACAATGCTTCGTGGCTCTTGTAATTAGAGTGCTCCATGACACTCGTCATGAACATAATCCATGGACTTCTCCTCACTATGCTCCACCGTCTTGCCATCACAATGATCCATTCTCTGATCATCACTATGCTCCAAGTCCCTTGTCATCATATTTCTCCACGTCCTCCTCATAACAATGCTACATGACATTTCTCATCACAATGTTACATGCTCTTGTCATCACAATTCTCCATGCACTTGTCTTCACAATACTCCAAGACCCCTGTAAGCACAATGCTCCATGCCCTTGTCATCACAAAGCTCCATGACGCATGTCATCAGTATGCTCCATGGCTTTCCCATCACAATGCTCCAAGACCCCTATAATCATAATGTTCCTTGCCGCTTTTCATGTCAATGCTCCACGAACCCTGTCATCACAATGCACCATGCCCATCATCGTAATGCTTCATGCTATTGTCATCACAATGAAATCAAAATGCTCCATGACCTCTGTCATTACCATACTCAAAACCCTAGTGCTCACATTGTTCCATAACACTTGTCATCACAATGCTCAATTCACTTGTCATCACAATGTTGCCTGACACTTGTTGTAAGTATGCTCCTTGAAACCTGTCATGACAAGGCTCCATACATTTTTCATCAAAATGATCCATGCCCTTTTCATCACAGTACTCCAAGACCCCTGTAATCACAATGTCCCATGCCCTTGTCATCACAAAGCTCCATGATACATGTTATCAGAATGCTCCATGGCCTTCTCATCACAATGCTATTAGCACTTGTCATCACAATGCTCCAAGACCCCAGTAATCTCAATGCCCCATGCCTCTTTCAGTGAGAATGCTCCAGGATACTTGTCATCACAAGGCTCCATGATCCGCTCATCACAATGCTCCAGGACGTTGTCATCAAAATGCTCCATTCCCTTGTCATCTCAATACTCCATGAATATTTTCAGCTCAATGCTCCATGACCTTCACATCACAATGCTCCATGACCCCTGTCATCACAATGCTCCATGACCTTTGTCATCACAATGCACAATACACTTGTCATCACAATGCTCCCTGACACTTGCCATCAGTATGCACTTGAACTATGTCATGACAATGTTCCATGCCTTTTTCATCACAATGATCCATGCGCTTTTCATCACAATGTTCCAAGTCTACTGTAATCAAAATGCTCCATGACTTTTTCAGCAAAATGCTACAAGACCTTGTCACCACAATGCTCCATGCGCTTATCATCATAATCCTCCATGAACCTTAGGATAACATTGCTTCATGATCTTGGCATCACAATGCTCCATGCTCCTTGAAATCAACATGATCCATGACCACTTTCATCACAATGCTCTAAATGCTTGTGAACACAATGTTCCATAACACTTGTCATCACAACGCTCCATGATGCCTGTCATCACAATACTCCATGCCCTTGTCGTCACAATGCGCCCTGAAAATTGTCATCAGAATGCTCAATACACTTGTCATCACAATGCTCCCTGACATTTGTCGTCAGAATGCTCCTTGAACACTCTCTTAAAAAGACTCCATGCATTTTTCATCACAATGCTCCATCCAAATGTCATCACAGTACTCCACAAGCTTGTCATCACAATGCTCCATGACACTTGTCATCACAATGCTCGATTCATTTCTCATCACAATTCTCCACGCCCTTGTCATTACAATCCTCCCTGACTCATGTATCACAGTGATCCGTGCCCTTGTCATCACAATACTCCATGCCCACTCTCATCAAAATAATCCATGAAACATTTCCGACCAATGATCCATGCCCTTGTCATCACAATGCTCCATTACCCCTGTTATAACAATGCTCCATGATCCCTGCCAGCACAATGTTCCACGGTCTTGGCATCACAAGGCTTCATGACACTTGTCATCACAATGCTCCAAGACCCCTGTAATCACAATGCTCCATGCCCTTTCATCACAATGCTCCATGATGCATGTTATCAGAAGTCTCCATGGCCTTCTCATCACATTGCTCGAAGCCCTTGTCATCACAATGCTCCATAACCATTGTCATCACAATCCTCTATGACACTTGGCATCACAATGCTCCATTCCATTGTCATCACAATGGAGCACGACATATGTCATCACAATGTTCCCTGACACCTGTCTTCACAATACTCCATGACCTTGTCATCACAATACTCCATGCCCTTGTCATCACCATGCTCCATGACCGCTGTCATCACAATGTTCCGTGACTCCAGTCATCCCAATGCTTCAGGAGTTTTGTCATCACAGTGGTCCATGCCCTCGTCATCACAATGCTCTGTGACATTTGTCACCACAATGCTCCATGAAATTTTCATCACTAAGCTCCTTGACCCATGTCATCACAATGCTCCATTCCTTTGTCAGTACAATGCTCCATGACCCTTGTAAGCAAAATGCTCCATGACCCATGTCATCACAATAAGCCATGCGCTTGTCAACACAATGCTCTACAACATTCTCATCACAATGCTCCATAAAACTTGTCATCACAATGCTCCATTCACTTCTCATCAAAATGCTCTCTGACAACTGATATCACAAGGTTCCATCACTAGTCATCACAATAATCCCTCACCCGTGTCATATCAATGTTACATGACCCCTGTCATCACAATGCTACATGCCTTTATCCTCACAATGCTCCATGACCCCTGACATCACAGTGTTCCATAACCTCTGTCATCAAAATATTCCTTGACACTTTTCATCAAATTGCTCCTTGATCCTGTCATCACAATGCTTCCCACCTTTCTCATCACAATGCACAACGCCCTTGTCATCAAAATGCTCCATAACCTTTGTCATCACAAAGCTCCATGACCCTTGGCATCACAAAGCTCCATGCCACTTTTCATCTCAATGCTCCATGAACCCTGTCATCACAATGCACCATAAACTTCATCATAATGCTTCATGATATTGTCATCACAATGAAATCAAAATGCACCAAGACCTCTGTCATCATAATGCTCCAAACCCTTGGGATAACATTGTTCCATAACAGTTGTCATCACAACGCCCCTTGATGCTCCTCATCACAATTATCCATGGTCTTCTCAACACAATGCCCCATGCCTTTGTCATCACAATGTTCAATACACTTGTCATCACAATGCTCCCTGACACTTGTCGTCAGTATGCTCCTTGAACCCTGTCATGACAAGGCTCCATGTTATTTCATCACAATAATCCATGCCCTTTTCATCACAATGCTCCAAGACCCCTGTAATGACAATGCTCCATGCCCTTGTGATCACAAAGCTCCATGACCCCTGTCATCACAATGCTACCTGCCCTTATCATCACAATGCTCCATCACTCCTGACATCACAATGTTCCATAACACTTGTCATCAAAATATTCCATGACCGTTTTCATCAAATTGTTACATGAACCTGTCATCACAATGCTCCCTGCCCTTCTCATCACTGTGCACCACACATTGTCATCAAAATGCTCCATGACATTGGTCATCACAAACCGCCATGACACTTGGTATCACAATGCCCCATGCCATTGTCATCAGAATGCTCAATGAACCCTCTTATCACTTTGCTCCATGCCCTTTTCATCACAAAGCTCCATGACGCTTGTCATCACAATGCTTGATGCACTTCTCATCACAATGCTTCATGCCCTTCTCATTACAATGCTCTATGACCTATGTATCACAGTTTTCTGTGCCCTTGTCATCACAGTGCTCCATGCCGACTCTCATCACACTAATCCATGAAACTTTTCAGACCAATGTCCCATGCCCTTGTCATCACAATTCTGCATTACCCCTGTCATAACAATGCTCCATGACCCCTGGCATCACAATATTCCATGGCCTTGTCATAACACTTCCCCATGACCCTTGTCAGCACAGTGCTCCAAGACCCCTGTATTCACAATGCTCCATGCCCTTGTCATGACAAAGCTCCATGACACATGTCATCAGAATGCTCCATGGCTTTCTCATCACAATGCTCCATGCCCTTGTCATCTCAATGCTCCATGAACCCTGTCATCACAATGCACCATGCCCATCTTCATAATGCTTCATGCTATTGTCATCACAATGAAATCAACATGCTCCATGACCTCTGTCATCACAATGCTCCAAAACCTTGCGATCAAAATGTTCCATATCACTTGTCATCACAACGCCCCATGACGCTCATCATCACAATTATCCATGGTCTGCTCATCACAATGCTCCATGACATTTGGCATCACAATGTTCCATAACCCCTCTAATCACAATGCTCTCTGACAATTGTCATCACCGTGCACCATGACCCTTGTCATCAAAATGCTCCATGCCTATGTCAGCAAAATGCTACATGACTTGTCATCACAATGCTCCCTGACACTTGTCGTCAAAATGCTCCTTGAAGCCTATCATGAAAAGTCTCCATGCCTTTTTCATCACAATGCTCCATGCCCTTTTCATCACAATGCTCCATGTCATTGTCATCACATTACTCCACAAGCTTGTCATCAGAATGCTCCATAAGCCTTGTCATTACAATGCTCCATGACCCCTGTCATCACAATGCTTCATGCCCCTTGTCATTACAGTGCTCCAAGAAGCTCGACATTACAATTATCCATGGTTTTTTCATCACAATGCTCCACGATTTTGCCATCACAATGCACCATGCCCTGGTCATCACAGTGCTACATGTCCTTTGTCATCAAAATTCACCACGTCCATTTCATCACAATGTTCCATGACACTACTCAACACAATGTTTCATGCTCTTGACATCACAATTCTCCATGCACTTGTCATCGCAATTATCCATGACCCCTCACATAGCAAGCTCCATGCGTTTTTAATCTCAATGCTTCACGACCTTGTCATCAAAATTCTCAATGGCCCTTGTCATCACAATGCGCCAAGCCCTTGTCATCACAATGCTCCATTACCTTTGTCATCACAATCCTCCATGACACATGGCATCACAATGATTCATGCCATTGTCATCAAAATGGACCATGACCTATGTCATCACAATGCTCCTTGACCCCTGACTTCACAATAATCTGTGACCTTGTCATCAGAATGTTTCATGCCCTTGTCATCACAATGCGCCATGCCCACTGTCATCACAATAATCCATGAAACTTGTCAGACCAATGCTCCATGCCCCTTTTCATCTCAAAACACCATGAACCCTGTCATCACAATGCACCATGCCCATCATCATAATGCTTCATGCTATTGTCATCACAATGAAATTAAAATGTTCCATGACATCTGTCTTCACAATGCTCCAAACCCTTGTGATCACAATGTTCCATAACACTTGTTATCACATCGCCCCATGACCCTCGTCATTAAAATTATCCATGGTCTTCTCATCACAATGCTCAATACACTTGTCATCACAATGCTCCCTGACACTTGTCGTCAGTATGCTCCTTGAACCCTGTCATGACAAGTCTCCATGCCTTTTTCATCACAATGATTCATGCCCTTTTCATCACAATGCTCCAAGACACCTGTAATCAAATGGCTCCATGACGTTGTCATCACATAGCTCCGTGATGCATGTCATCAGTATGATCCATGGCGTTCTCATCACAATGATCCATGCCATTCTCATCACAATGCACCACGACCTTGTCATCAAAATGCTCCATGACATTGGCCATCACAAAGCTCCATGACCCTTGGTATCACAATGCTCCATGCCATTGTCATCACAATGCTCCATGAACACTCTCATCACATTTCTCCATGCCCTTGTCATCAGAACGCTCCATGACGCTTGTCATCACAACGCACGATGCCCTTCTCATCACAATGCTCCACGCCGTTGTCATTACAATCCTCCATGACCCATGTAACACAGCGTTCCGTGCCCTTGTCATCACAATGCTCCATGCCCAATCTCATCACAATAATCCGTGAAACTTTTCAGACCAATGCTCCATAACCTTATCATGACAATGCTCCATTATCACTGTCATAACAATGCTCCATGAACCCTGCCATCACAGTGTTCCACGGCCTTGTCATCACATGGCTCCATGACCCTTGTCATCACAATTATCCAAGACCCCTGTAATCACAATGCTCCATGCCCTTGTCATCACAAAGCTCCATGACGCATGTCATCAGTATGCTCCATGGTCATCTCATCACAATGCTCCATGGCCTTCTCATCACAATGCTCCAAGACCCCTATAATCACAATGCTCCTTGCTGCTTTTCATCTCAATTCTCCATGAACCCTGTCATCACAATGCACCATGCCCATCATCATAATGCTTCATGTTATTGTCATCACAATGAAATCAAAATGCTCCATGACCTCTGTCATTACCATGCTCCAAACCCTAGTGATCCCATTGTTCCATAACACTTGTCATCACAATGCCCAATGACGCTCGTCATCACAATTATCAATGGTCTTCTCATCACAATGCTCCATAAACTTTGTCATCACAATGCTCAATACACTTGTCATCACAATGTTGCCTGACACTTGTCGTCAGTATGCTCCTTGAACCCTGTCATGACGAGGCTCCTTGCCTTTTTCCTCACAATGATCCATGCCCTGTTCATCACAGTACTCCAAGACACCTGTAATCACAATGTCCCATGCCCTTGTCATCACAAAGCTCCATGATGCATGTTATCAGAATGCTCCATGGCCTTCTCATCACAATGTTCTTAGCACTTGTCATCACAATGCTCCAAGACCCCTGTAATCACAATGCCCCATGCCTCTTTTAGTGAGAATGCTCCATGATAATTATCATCACAAGGCTCCATGGTCCGCTCATCACAATGCTCCAGGACGTTGTCATCAAAATGCTCCATTCCCTTGTCATCTCAATACTCCATGAATATTTTCAGCACAATGCTCCATGACCTTCTCATCACAATGCTCCATGACCCCTGTCATCAAAATGTTCCGTGACCACAGTAATCACAATGCTCCATGACCCCTTGACAACACAATGATCCTGGACTCTTGTCATCAAAATACTCCATGACACTTGTCATCACAAGATCCATGCTCAATTCATCCCAATGTTCCATGTCCCCTGTAATCACAATGATCCGTGACGCTTGTCATTACAGTGCTCCATCACCTTTGTCATCACAATGCTCCATGCCTTTGTCAGAAAAATGCTACATGACCTTGTCATCACAATGCTCCATGCGCTTGTCATCACAATCCTCCATGAACCTTGGGATCACATTGCTTCATGCCCTTGTCATCACAATGCTCCATGCTCCTTGGAATCAAAATGATCCATGAAATCTGTCATCATAATGATACAAACCCTTGTGATCACACTGTTCCATAAGACTTGTCATCACAATGCTCCATGATGCCTGTCATCGCAATACTCCATGCCCTTGTCATCACAATGCTCCATGACCTTTGTCATCACAATGCACTATACACTTGTCATCACAGTGCTCCCTGGCACTTGCCATCAGTACACACTTGAACCGTGTCATGACAATGCTCCGTGCCTTTTTCATCACAATGATCCATGCCCTTTTCATCACAATGCTCCAAGACTCCTGTAATCACAATGCTCCATGCCTTTTTCAGCAAAATGCTACAAGACCTTGTCACCACAGTGTTCCATGCGCTTGTCATCACAAACCTCCATGAACCTTGGGATCACATTGCTTCATGATCTTGGCATCACAATGCTCCATGCTCTTTGAAATCAAAATGATCCATGAACACTTTCATCACAATGCTCTAAATGCTTCTGATCACAATGTTCCATAACACTTGTCATCACAACGCTCCATGATGCCTGTCATCACAAGACTCCATGCCCTTGTCATCACAATGTGCCATGGCCATTGTCATCACAATGCTCAATACACTTTTCATCACAATGCTCCATGACATTTGTCGTCAGAATGTTCCTTGAACACTCTCATAAAAAGACTCCATGCCTTTTTCATCACAATGCTCCATCCAAATGTCATCACAATACTCCACAAGCTTGTCATCACAATGCTCCATGACACTTGTCATCACAATGCTCCATGACTCCTGTCATCACAGTGCTCCATGACACCTGTAATCACAATGCTCCATGGCTCTTGTAATTAGAGTGCTCCATGACACTCGTCATCAACATAATCCATGGACTTCTCATCACTATGCTCCACGGTCTTGCCATCACAGTGATCCATTCCCTTATCATCACAATGCTCCAAGTCCCTTGTCATCACATGTCTCCACGTCCTCCTCATAACAATGCTACATGACATTTCTCATCGCAATGTTACATGCTCTTGTCATCACAATTCTCCATGCACTTGTCATCGCAATGCTCCATGACCCCTGTCATAGCAAGCTCCATGCCCTTCTCATCACAATGCACCACGCCCTTGTCATCAAAATGCTCCATGACATTTGTCATCACAAAGCTCCTTGATCCTTGGCATCACAATGCTCCATGCTATTGTCATCACAAAGCTCCATGAACCCTCTCATCACATTGCTCAATGCCATTGTCATCACAATGCTCCATGACGATTGTCATCAAAATGCTCGATTCACTTCTCATCACAATTCTCCACGCTCTTCTCACTACAATCCTCCCTGACTCATGTATCACAGTGATCCGTGCCCTTGTCATCACAATGCTCCATGCCCACTCTCATCAAAATAATCCATGAAACATTTCAGACCAATGATCCATGCCCTTGTCATCACAATGCTCCATTACCCCTGTCATAACAATGCTCCATGATCCCTGCCATTACAATGTTCCACAGTTTTGTCATCACAAGGCTCCATGACACTTGTCATCACAATGCTCCAAGACCCCTGTAATCACAATGCTCCATGTCCTTTTCATCACTAAGCTCCATGACGCATGTCATCAGTATGCTCCATGGCTTTCTCATCACAATGCTCCATGCCCTTGTCATCACAATGCTTCAAGAACGCTGTAATCACAAAGCTCCATGCCACTTTTCATCTCAATGCTCCATGACCCCTGTCATCACAATGCTACATGCCCTTAACCTCACAATGCTCCATGACCCCTGACATCACAGTGTTCCATAACCTCTGTCATCAAAATATGCCTTGACACTTTTCATCAAATTGCTCCTTGATCCTGTCATCACAATGCTTCGTGCCCTTCTCATCACAATGCACAACGCCCTTGTCATCAAAATGCTCCATAACCTTTGTCATCACAAAGCTCCATGACCCTTGGCATCACAATGCTCCATGACGCTTGTCATCACAATGCTCGATGCCCTTCTCATCAAAATACTCCATGGCTTTGTCATTACAATCCTCCATGACCCATGTATCACAGTGTTCCGTGGCCTTTTCATCACAATGCTCCATGTCCACGCTCATCATAATAATCCATGAAACATTTCAGACTTATGCTCCATGACCCCTGACATCACAATGTTCCACGGCCTTGTCATCACAATGCTCCATGAACCCTCTCATCACATTGCTCAATGCCGTTGTCATCACAACGCTCCATGACGCTTGTCATCAAAATGCTCGATTCACTTCTCATCACAATTCTCCACGCCCTTGTCATTACAATCCTCCCTGACTCATGTATCACAGTGATCCGTGCCCTTGTCATCACAATGCTCCATGCCCACTCTCATCAAAATAATCCAAGAAACATTTCAGACCAATGATCCATGCCCTTGTCATCACAATGCTCCATTACCCCTGTTATAACAATGCTCCATGATCCCTGCCATCACAATGTTCCATGGTCTTGTCATCACAATGCTCCAAGACACCTGTAATCACAATTGTCCATGCCCTTTTCATCACAAAGCTCCATGACGGATGTCAACCGAAGGCTCCGTAGCATACGCATCACATTGCTCGAAGCCCTTGTCATCACAATGCTCCATAACATTTGTCATCACAATCCTCCATGACACTTGGCATCACAATGCTCCATTCCATTGTCATCACAATGGAGCATGACATATGTCATCACAATGCTCCCTGACAACTGTCTTCACAATATTCCATGACCTTGTCATCACAATACTCCATGCCCTTGTCTTCACAATGCTCCATGACCGCTGTCATCACAATGTTCCGTGACTCCAGTCATCACAATGCTTCATGACTTTTGTCATCACAATGGTCCATGCCCTCGTCATCACAAGGCTCTGTGACATTTGTCACCACAATGCTCCATGAAATTTTCATCACAAAGCTCCTTGACCCATGTCATCACAATGCTCCATTCCTGTGTCAGCACAATGCTCCGTGACACTTGTCATCACAATGCTCCATGCCCATGTCAGCAAAATGCTCCATGACACATGTCATCACAATAAGCCATGCGCTTGTCAACACAATGCTCTACAACATTGTCATCACAATGCTCCATAAAATTTGTCATCACACTGCTCCATTCACTTCTCATCAAAATGCTCTCTGACAACTGATATCACAAGGTTCCATCATTAGTCATCACAATAATCCCTCACCCCTGTCATCACAATGTTCCATGACCCCTGTCATCACAATGCTACATGCCCTTATCCTCACAATGCTCCATGACCCCTGACATCACAATGTTCCATAACCTCTGTCATCAAAATATGCCTTGACACTTTTCATCAAATTGCTCCTTGATCCTGTCATCACAATGCTTCGTGCCCTTCTCATCACAATGCACAACGCCCTTGTCATCAAAATGCTCCATAACCTTTGTCATCACAAAGCTCCATGACCCTTGGCATCACAATGCTCCATGACGCTTGTCATCACAATGCTCGATGATCTTCTCATCAAAATACTCCATGGCTTTGTCATTACAATCCTCCATGACCCATGTATCACAGTGTTCCGTGGCCTTTTCATCACAATGTTCCATGTCCACGCTCATCATAATAATCCATGAAACATTTCAGACTTATGCTCCATGACCCCTGACATCACAATGTTCCACAAACTTGTCATCACAAGGTTCCATGACCCTTGTCATCACAATGCTCCAAGACCCCTGTTATCACAATGCTCCATGCCCTTATCATCACAAAGCTCCATGACGCATGTCATCAGTATGCTCCATGGATTTCTCATCACAATGCTCCATGTCCTTGTCATCACAATGCTTCAAGACCCCTGTAATCACAAAGCTCCATGCCGCTTTTGATCTCAATGCTCCATGAACCCTGTAATCACAATGCACCATGCCCTTCATCATAATGCTTCATGCTATTGCCATCACAATGAAATCAAAATGCACCAAGACCTCTGTCATCATAATGCTCCAAACCCTTGTGATCACAATGTTCCATAACACTTGTCATCACAACGCCCCATGATTCTCCTCATCACAGTTATCCATGGTCTTCTCATCACAATGCTCCATGTCTTTGTCATCACAATGCTCAATACACTTGTCATCACAATGCTCCCTGACACTTGTCATCAGTATGCTCCTTGAACCCTGTCATGACAAGGCTCTGTGTTATTTCATCACATTGATCCATGCCCTTTTCATCACAATGCTCCAAGACCCCTGTAATGACAATGCTCCATGCCCTTGTGATCACAAAGCTCCATGACCCCTGTCATCACAATGCTACATGCCCTTATCATCACAATGCTCCATCACACCTGACCACTTAATGTTCCATAACACTTGTCATCAAAATATTCCATGACATTTTTCACCAAATTGCTCCATGACCCTGTCATCACAATGCTCCCTGCCCTTCTCATAACAGTGCACCACACACTTGTCATCAAATGCTCCATGACCTTTGTCATCAGAAACCTCCATGACCCTTGGCATCACAATGCTCCATGCCATTGTCATCACAATGCTCCATGAACCCTCTTATCACATTGCTCCATGCCCTTTTCATCACAAAGCTCCATGACGCGTGTCATCACAATGCTTGATGCACTTCTCATCACAATGCTTCATGGCTTTCTCATTACAATGCTCCATGACCCATGTATCACAGTGTTCCGTGCCCTTGTCATCACAGTGCTCCATGCCCACTCTCATCACACTAATCCATGAAACTTTTCAGACCAATGTTCCATGCTCTTGTCATCACAATGCTCCATTGCACCTGTCATAAAAATGCTCCATGACCCCTGGCATCACAATATTCCATGGCCTTTTCATAACACTTCCCCATGACGCTTGTCATCACAATGCTCCATGCCTTTGTCAGAAAAATGCTCCATGATCTTGTCATCACAATGCTCCATGCACTTGTCATCACAATCCTCCATGAACCTTGGGATCACATTGATTCATGCCCTTGTCATCACAATGCTCCATGCTCCTTGAAATCAAAATGATCCATGAAATCTGTCATCACAATTATCCAAACACTTGTGATCACAATGTTCCATAACACTTGTCATCACAATGCTCCATGATGCCTGTCATCACAATACTCCATGCCCTTGTCATCACAATGCTCCATGACCTTTGTCATCACAATGCACTATACACTTGTCATCACAATGCTCCCTGACACTTGCCATCAGTATGCACTTGAACCATGTCATGACAATGCTCCATGCCTTTTTCATCACAATGATCCATGCCCTTTTCATCACAATGCTCCAAGACTCCTGTAATCACAATGCTCCATGCCTTTTTCAGCAAAATGCTACAAGACCTTGTCACCACAAAGCTCCATACGCTTGTCATCACAATCTTCCATGAACCCTGGGATCATATTGCTTCATGATCTTGGCATCACAATGTTCCATGCTCTTTGAAATCAAAATGATCCATGAACACTTTCATCACAACGCTCTAAATGCTTGTGATCACAATGTTCCATAACACTTTTCATCACAATGCTTCATGATGCCTGTCATCACAATACTCCATGCCCTTGTCATCACAATGCGCCATGACCAGTGTCATCACAATGCTTAATACACTTGTCATCACAATGCTCCCTGACATTTGTTGAAAGAATGCTTCTTGAACTCTCTCATAAAAAGACTCCATGCCTTTTTCATCACAATGCTCCATCCAAATGTCATCACAATACTCCACAAGCTTGTCATCACAATGCTCCATGACACTTGTCATCACAATGCTCCATGACCCCTGTCATCACAATGCTCCATGACACCTGTAATCACAATGCTTCATGGCTCTTGGAATTAGAGTGCTCCATGACACTCGTCATCAACATAATCCATGGACTTCTCATCACTATGCTCCACGGTCTTGCCATCACAATGATCCATTCCCTGATCATCACAATGCTCCAAGTCCCTTGTCATCACATGTCTCCACGTCCTCCTCATAACAATGCTACATGACATTTCTCATCACAATGTTACATGCTCTTGTCATCACAATTCTCCATGCACTTGTCATCGCAATGCTCCATGAACCCTGTCATAGCAAGCTCCATGCACTTCTCATCACAATGCTTCACGGCCTTGTCATCAAAATTCTCAATGACCCTTGTCATCACAATGCTCCATGCCTTTATCAGAACTATTCTCCATAACCCTTGTCATCACAATGCTCCATTACCTTTGTCATGACAATCCTCCATGACACTTGGCATCACAATGCTCCATGCCATTGTCATCACAATGGACCATGACATATGTCATCAAAATGCTCCCTGACACCTGTCTTCACAATATTCCATGACCTTGTCATCACAATGCTCCATGCCCTTGTCATCACAATGCTCAATGCCCTTGTCATCACAATGTGCAGTGCCCACTGTCATCGCAATAGTCCATGAAACTTGTCAGACCTATGCTCCATGCCCCTATCATCACAATGCTCCATGCCCTTGTCATCAAAATGCTCCATGACCCCTGTAATCACAATGCTCCGTGACTGCAGTCATTACAATGCCTCATGACTTTGGCATCAAAATTGTCCATGCCCTCGTCATAACAAGGCTCTGTGACTGTTGTCACCACAATGCTCCATGAACTTTTCATCACAATGCTCTATGACCCTTCTCATCACAATGCCCCATGCCTTTATCAGCACAATGCTCCATGACATGTCATCACAATGCTCCATGCGTTGTCAGCACAATGCTCCATGACCCATGTCATCACAATGCGCCATCTGCTTGTCATCACAATGCTCCATTACTTTAGTCATCACAATGGACCATGCCATATGTCATCACAATGTTCCAACATTAGTCACTACAATATTCCATCACACCTGTCATCACAATGTTCCATGACCCCAGTCATCACAGTGCTATATGTTCTTATCATCACAATGCTCCTTGACCCCTGCCATCACCGTGTTCCACAGCCATGACATCACAAGGCTCGTTGACCCTTATCATCTCCATGCTCCAAGACCCCTGTAATCACAATGCACCGTGCCCATCATCATAATGTTTCATGCTATTGTCATCAAAATGAAATAAATATGCTCCATGACCTCTGTCATTACCATGCTCCAAACCATAGTGATCACAGTGTTCCATGACACTTGTCATCACAATGCCCAATGACGCTCATCATCACAATTATCAATGGTCTTCTCATCACAATGCTCCATAAACTTGTCATCACAATGCTCCATTAACCCTGTTGTAACAATGCTCCATGACCGCTACCATCACAATGTTCCACGGCCTTGTCATCACAATGCTCCAAGACCCCTGTAATCAAAATGTTCCATGCCCTTGTCATCACAAAGCTACATAACGGATGTCATCAGAATGCTCCATGGCCTTCTGATCACAATGATCCATGCCCTTGTCATCAGAATAAACCAAGACCCTTGTAATCACAATGCTCCATGCCCCTTTTCATCTCAATGCTTCATGAAACCTGTCATCACAATGCACCATGCCCATCATCATAATGATTCATGCTATTGTCATCAAAATAAAATCAAAATGCTCCAGGACCTCTGTCATCCCAATGCTCCAAACACTAGTGATCACAATGTTCCAAAGCACTTGTCATCACAACGCCCCATGACGCTCGTCATCACAATTATCCATGGTCTTCTCATCACAATGCTCCATGACCTTTGTCATCACAATGCTCAATACACTTGTCATCACAATGCTCCCTGCCACTTTTCGTCAGTATGCTCCTTGAACGCTGTCATGACAAGGCTCCATGCCATTTTCATCACAATTATCCATGCCCTTTTGATCACAATGCTCCAAGACCCCTGTAATCACAATGTTCCATGCCCCTTTTCATTAGAATGCTCTATGAGACTTGTAATCACAAGGTTCCATGGTCTTATCATCACAATGCTCCTGGACATTGTTATCAGAATGCTCCATTCCGTTGTCATCACAATTCTCCATTTCTTTGTCAGCAAAATGCAACATGACCTTGTCATCTCTATGCTCCATGCACTTGTCATCACAATCCTCCATGAACCTTGGGATCACATTGCTTCATGGCCTTGTCATCACAATGCTCCATGCTCCTTGAAATCAAAATGATCAATAACATCTGTCATCACAATGCCTCAAACACTTGTGATCACAGTTTTCCATAATACTTGTCATCACAACACTCCATGAATCCTGTCATCACAATACTCCTTGCCCTTGTCATCACAATACTCCATGACCTTTGTCATCACAATGCTCAATACACTTGTCATCACAATGCTCCCTGACACTTGGCATCAGAATGCTCCTTGAAACCTGTCATGAAAAGTCTCCATACCTTTTTCATCACAGTGTTTCATGCCATATTCATCACAATGCTCCATGCCATTGTCATCACAATACTCCACAAGCTGTTCATCAGAATGTTCCATGACCCTTTGTATCACTATTCTCCATGGCCCCTGGCATCACAATGCTCCATGACACCCATCATTACAATGCTCCATGCCTCGTGTCATTACAGTGCTCCTTGACGCTCTTCATCACAATAATCCATGGTCTTCTAATCACAAAACTCCACGGTCTTGCCATCACAATGCTCCATGCCCTGGTAATCACAATGCTCCATGTCCTTTGTCATCACAATTCTCCACATCCTTGTCATCACAATGCTCCATGACACTTCTCATCACAATGATCCATGCCCTTGTCATCACAATGTTCCATGACCACTGTCAACACAGTGTTCCATGACCCCTGACCACACAATGATCCGGGATTCTTTTCATCAAAATGCTCCATGACCCTTGTCATCACAGTGATCCATGCCCTTGTCATCCCAGTGCTCCATGACCCCTGTAATCACAATGCTCCCTGACACTTATCATCACAGGGCTTCGTGACATTTGTCATCACAATGCTCCATGCCTTTCTCAGCAAAATGCTACATGACCTTGTCATCACAATGCTCCATGCGCTTGTCATAACAATCCTCCATGAACCTTAGGATCACATTGTTTCCTGCCCTTGTCATCACAATGCTCCATCTTGCTTGAAATCAAAATGATCCATGACCTTTGTCATCACAATTCTCCAAACTCTTGTGATCACAATGTTCCATAACACTTTTCATCACAACGCTCCATGATGTCTGTCATCATAATACTCCTTGACCTTGTCATCACAATGTTCCATGACCTTTGTCATCACAGTGCTCAATACACTTGTCATCACAATGCTACCTGACAATTTTCGTCAGAATGCTCCTTGAACCCTGTCATGAAAAGGCTCCATGACTTTTTCATCACCATGCTCCATGCCCTTTTCATCACAATTCTCCGTTCCCACTGTCATCACTGTAATCCATGAAACTTTTCAGACCAATGCTCCATGCCCGTGTCATCACATTGCTCCATACCCTTGTCATCACAATGCTCTGTGACTCCAGTCATCACAATGCTTCATGACCTTTGTCATCACAATGCTCCAAGACACTTGTCATCACAATGCTCCAAACCCTTGTCATCACAATGCTCCATTACCCCTGTCGTAACAATGCTCCATGACCCCTGCCATCACAACGTTCCAAGGCCTTGTCATCACAAGCCTCCATGACCCTTGTCATCACAATGCTCCAAGACCCCTGTAAGCACAATGAGCCATGCACTTGTCATCACAATGCTCCACAACTTTGTCATCGCAATGCTCCATAAATCTCGTCATCACAATGCTCAATGCACTTCTCATCAAAATGCTCTCTCACCACTGATATCAAAGTGTTCCATCACTAGTCATCACAATACTCCCTCACCCCTTTCATCACAATGTTCCATGACCCCTGTCAACACAATGCTCCATGACCTTGTCATCACAATGCTCCATGCCCACTCTCATCACAATAATCCATGCAACTTCTCAAATGGTTCATGGCCTTGTCCTCACAATGCTCCATTACAACTGTCATAACAATGCTCCATGAACCCTGCCATCAGAATGTTCCACGGCCTTGTCATCACAAGGCTCCATGACCCTTGTCATCACATTTCTCCAAGACTACTATAATTACAATGTTCCATGACCTTGACTTCACAAAGCTCCATGACCCCTGTCATCACAATACTCCATGAACACTTTCAGCCAAATTATCCATGACATTCTCATCACAATGCTCCATAACACCTGTCATCACAACACTCCATGACCCCTGACAACACAATGATCCGGGACTCTCGTCATCAAAATGCTCCATAACACTTGTCATCACAATGATCCATGCCCTTCTCATCCCAATGCTCGATGAACCCTGTAATCACAATGCTCCATGTCGCTTACCATCACAGTTCTCCATGACCGTTGCCATCACAATGCTCTATGCCTTTGTCAGCAAAATGCTAAATGACCTTGTCATCACAAGGTTCCATGCTCTTCTCATCACAATCCTCCATGAACCTTGGGATCACATTGCTTCAGGCTCTTGTCATCACAATGCTCCATTCTTTTGTCAGTACAATGCTCCATGACCCTTGTCATCACAATGTTCCATGCGCTTGTCAGCACAATGTTCCTTGACCCATGTCATCACAATGTGCCATGCGCTAGTCATCACAATGCTCCACAACCTTGTCACCACAATGCTCCATAAATCTTTTCATCACAATGCTCCATGCACTTCTCATCAAAATGCTCTCTCACAACTGATACCACAATGTTCCATCACTAGTCATCACAATACTCCCTCACCTCTGTCATCACAATGTTCCATGACCCCTCTCATCAGAATGATACATGCCCTTATCATCACAATGCTCCATGACCCCTGACATCAAAATGTTCCATAACCCCTGTCATCAAAGGCTCCATGACCCTTTTCATCACAATGTTACATAACCACTGTCATCAACATGTTCCATGACACTTTTCATCAAATTGCTCCATGACCCTGTCATCACAATGCTCCCTGCCATTCTCATCACATTGCACCACGACCTTCTCATCAAAATGCTCCATGATCTTTGTCATCACAAACTCCATGACCCTTGGCATCACAATACTCCATGGCATTGTCATCACAATGCTCCATGAACCCTCTCATCATATTGCTCCATGCCCTTGTCATCACAAAGCTCCATGACGCTTGTAATCACAGTGTTCGATGACCTGCTCATCACAATGCCCCACGCCCTTGTCATTACAATCCTCCGTGACACATGTATCACAATGTTCCGTGCCCTAGTCATCACAATGCACCATGCCGACTCTCAGCACAATAATCCATGAAAATTTTCAGAACTATGCTCCATGCCCTTGTCATCACGATGCTCCATTACCCCTGTCATAACAATGCTCCATGACCACTGCCATCACAATTTTCCACGGCCTTGTCATCACAAGGCTCCATGACACTTTTCATCACAATGCTCCAAACCCCTGTAATCACAATGCTCCATGCCCTTGTCATCACAAAGTTCCATGACTAATGTCATCAGAATGCTCCATGGCCTTCTCATCACAATGCTCCATGCCCTTTTCATCACCATGCTCCATGACCCCTGTAATCAAAATTCTCCATGCCCATTTTCTTCAGAATGCTCTATGAGCCTTGTCATCACAAGGCTCCATGGTCTTCTCATCACAATGCTCCAGGACCTTGTCATCACAATGCTCCATTCCCTTGTCATCACTATGCTCCATTACCCCTGTCATCACAATGCTCCATGACCACTGTCATCACAACACTCCATGACCCCTGACAACAGAGTGATCCGGGACTCTTGTCAGCAAAATGCTCCATGACCCTTGTCATCACAATGATCCATCCCCTTGTCATCCCAAAGCTCCATGACGCCTGTAAACAAAATGCTCTGTGACGCTGGTCATCACATTGCTCCATGGCCCTTGTCAGCACAATGCTCCATGCCTTTGTCAGCAAAATGCTACATGACCTTGTCATCACTATGCTTCATGCGCTTGTCATCACAATCCTCCCTGAACCTGGGGACCACATTGCTTCATGCCCTTGTCATCACAATGTTCCATGCTCCCTGAAATCAAAATGATCCATGACTTCTGTCATCACAATGCTCCAAACGCTTGTGATCGCAATGTTCCATAACACTTGTCATCACAATGCTCCATGATGACTTTCATCACAATGCTCCATGACGTTTGTCATCACAATGCTCAATACACTTTTCATCACAATGCTCCCTGACACTTGTCGCAGAATGCTCCATGACACCTGCCATGAAAAGGCTCCATGCCTTTTTCATCACAATGCTCCATGCCCCTTTCATCACAATGCTCCATGTCCCCTGTCATAACAATGCTCCATGACCCCTGTCATCACAATGCTCCATGCCCATTGTCATTACAGTTCTCCATGATGCTCATCATCACAATTATCCATGGCCTTCTCATCACAATGCTCCACGGTCTTGCCATCACAATGCTCCATGCCCTGATCAGCACAATGTTCCATGTCCATTGTCATCACAATTCTCCACGTCCTTGTCATCACAATGCTCCATGACATTTCTCATCACAATGTTACATGCTCTTGTCATCACAATTCTCCATGCAATTGTCATCGCAATGCTCCATGATGGCTGTCATAGCAAGCTCCATGCGCTTGTCATCACAATGCTTCACAAAAGTGTGATCAAAATTCTCAATGGCCCTTGTCATCACAATGCTCCATGCCCTTGTCATCACAATGTTCCATGACCCTTGTCATCACAATGCTCCAAGCCCTTGAAATCACAATGCTTCATTAAGTTTGTCATCACAATCCTACATGACACTTGGCATCACATTGCTACATGCCATTGTCCTCACAATGGACCATGACATATGTCATCACAATGCTCCCTGACACCTGTCTTCACAATACTTCATGATCTTGTCATCACAATGCTCCATTCCCTTGTCATCACTATGCTCCATTACCCCTGTCATCACAATGCTCCATGACCACTGTCATCACAACACTCCATGACCCCTGACAACAGAGTGATCCGGGACTCTTGTCAGCAAAATGCTCCATGACCCTTGTCATCACAATGATCCATCCCCTTGTCATCCCAAAGCTCCATGACGCCTGTAAACAAAATGCTCTGTGACGCTGGTCATCACATTGCTCCATGGCCCTTGTCAGCACAATGCTCCATGCCTTTGTCAGCAAAATGCTACATGACCTTGTCATCACTATGCTTCATGCGCTTGTCATCACAATCCTCCCTGAACCTGGGGACCACATTGCTTCATGCCCTTGTCATCACAATGTTCCATGCTCCCTGAAATCAAAATGATCCATGACTTCTGTCATCACAATGCTCCAAACGCTTGTGATCGCAATGTTCCATAACACTTGTCATCACAATGCTCCATGATGACTTTCATCACAATGCTCCATGACGTTTGTCATCACAATGCTCAATACACTTTTCATCACAATGCTCCCTGACACTTGTCGCAGAATGCTCCATGACACCTGCCATGAAAAGGCTCCATGCCTTTTTCATCACAATGCTCCATGCCCCTTTCATCACAATGCTCCATGTCCCCTGTCATAACAATGCTCCATGACCCCTGTCATCACAATGCTCCATGCCCATTGTCATTACAGTTCTCCATGATGCTCATCATCACAATTATCCATGGCCTTCTCATCACAATGCTCCACGGTCTTGCCATCACAATGCTCCATGCCCTGATCAGCACAATGTTCCATGTCCATTGTCATCACAATTCTCCACGTCCTTGTCATCACAATGCTCCATGACATTTCTCATCACAATGTTACATGCTCTTGTCATCACAATTCTCCATGCAATTGTCATCGCAATGCTCCATGATGGCTGTCATAGCAAGCTCCATGCGCTTGTCATCACAATGCTTCACAAAAGTGTGATCAAAATTCTCAATGGCCCTTGTCATCACAATGCTCCATGCCCTTGTCATCACAATGTTCCATGACCCTTGTCATCACAATGCTCCAAGCCCTTGAAATCACAATGCTTCATTAAGTTTGTCATCACAATCCTATATGACACTTGGCATCACATTGCTACATGCCATTGTCCTCACAATGGACCATGACATATGTCATCACAATGCTCCCTGACACCTGTCTTCACAATACTTCATGATCTTGTCATCACAATGCTCCATGCCCTTTACATCACAATGCACCATGCCCACTGTCATCACAATACTCCATGAAACTTGTCAGACCTATGCTCCATGCCCTTATCATCACAATGCTCCATGACCCCTGTCATCACAATGTTCCATGGCCTTGTCATCACAAGGCTCCATGACCCTTGTATTCACCATGCTCCAAGAACCCTGTAGTCACAATGTTCCATGCCCTTGTCATCACAATGCACCAAGACCCCTCTAATCACAATGCTCCATGCCCCTTTTCATCTCAATGATCCATGAACCCTGTCATCACAGTGCACCATTTCCATCATCATAATGCTTCATGCTATTGTCATCACAATGAAATCAAAATGCTCCATGACCTCTGTCATCACAATGCTCCAAACCCTTGTGGTCACAATGTTCCATAACACTTTTCATCACAACGCCCCATGACGCTCGTCATCACAATTATCCATGGTCTTCTCATCACAATGGCCCATGTCCTTTGTCATCACAATGCTCAGTACTCTTGTCATCACAATGTTCCCTGACACTTGTCGTCAGTAAGCTTCTTGAACACTGTCATGACAAGGCTTCATGTGTTTTTCATCACAATGATCCATGCCCTTTTCACCTCAATGCTACAAGAGACCTGTAATCACAATGCTATATGCATTTGTCATCACGAATCTCCATGACACATGTCATCAGAATGCTCCGTGGCCTTCTCATCACAATGCTCCATGCCCTTGTCATCACAATGCTCCTAGACCCCGGTAATCAAAATGTTCCATGCCCATTTTCATCAGAATGCTCCATGAGACTTTTCTTCACAAGGCTCCATGGTTTTCTCATCACTATGCTCCAGGACCTTGTCATCACAATGCTCCTTTCCCTTGTCATCACAATGCTCCATGACCACTGTCATAACAATACTCCATGAATATTTTCAACCCAATGCTCCATGATATTCTCATCACAATGCTCCATGAACCCGTCATCACAACACTCCATGACCCCTGACAACACAATGATCCGGGTCTCTTTTCATCAAAATGCTACATGAAACTTGTCATCACAATGATCCATGCCCTTTTCATCCCAATGCTCCAGGAACATGAGGTTTAAGGCTAGGGCTAGGGCTCAGTGCTTGGTTCAGGATTAGAGGTCAGAGCAATATGGTTGGGGGGCTTCCTCTTTCCCTTACTCCCACCTCTTCTCTGTGGTCCTAAGTCTACTCGAGTGGGAAAGATAGGACAAAGCTGGTCCCCCAGATTCCCTGAGGACAATGGCAAGTAGCATGGTAAGACTGGGGAAGATCTCACCAAGGTCTCCATAGGCCTATCACAGTGACTGCATAACCCTCATCTGAGACCTACTCCTCTCTTTGACAAGCAGGGCTAAAGGGAAAGTTCTTTGGAAGCAGGTCCATCTCCATATCACCCATTTCAGGACTCTAGGGCTTCACTCTGCTGGCCCAGCCAGTACTGTCCCACTCCCCCATTATTTTCCTGTGCCACAAACTGAGTCAGAGAATTATCGATAGCATGAGGGGAACCTGGCTTAGAACAACCCCTTCTGCCATGCCTTCCCTATCCTGGGAATTGAGAGGGGATTTCTGAGGAGAGGGTCTGGTGAGCTCCCAGGGACACAAGGAAACTAGAGATGAGGGAGGGGAGCAAGTGTTTCCCACACCTGATTAGAGGGATCCAAGAGACAGAGATCAGAGGAGGAGACCTCTCAGGAGACACCAATCGTAGAGTGATGCCCCTTTAACTTAATTCTGTGGCGCCCTCCCTGGTGCTGGGGCCAGTCCCTAACTGAAAGCAGACCCACTAGGAGTCCCTGACCCTTCATCACTTCAGTAGCTAGTCGATTTCAGCCCAACTCGGTGACAAGACAGAAAGGAATGGTAGGGAGCAGTGGCCCTTGGGTTCTCCTAGGGAGGTTACACTTCGGGGGGTTGATGCCAAGTATCTAAGTAACATTTTAATTTTATTTTGGCTGCGCCATGTGGCATGCGGTATCTTAATTCCCCAGCCAGGGATAGAACACATACCCCCTGCAGTGGGAGCATGGAGTCTTATCCACTGGACCATCAGGGAAGTCCCTGATGCCAAGTATCTTTCAACTCGGGATCCAACTGAAAGAGCCAGAACCTGGGGTGTTAACTGTAGGAAAGACCTCCAACAGTTCTCAGTCATTCCCCTATGGCAGGCCAAGGGTGGCAGCTTCTAGGAGTTTTTCCCTCCTCTCACAGCCTACTTCCTACAACTATGGGCTTGAAATATTTTTGATCCACTCCCAGGAGGAGGAGATGCTTCAGGCACCAGGCAAAGTCCTGTCTAGGAGGAAGGTGGCAGCAGAGTGCTGGGATTGTGAGGATTTATGGACGTGGGGACAAGGCTGGGAGGAAGATAAAGCCAGGATTATTTAGCTCCCTCCATACAGGCCACTCACAGAGACGAGTGTGTGTGTGGTGGGGCGGGGGGCTTAGGTGGTGGAAGGCAATCACTGGTAGTAAGGGGAGGCCTGACTCTGATGAGGGGCCCTTAGGAAAAATGGGAGCCTGGACACGGATGGACACCTTATCAGGGAGAGAGGCCCTGTCGATATGGAAACAGCCGGCATGGAGAATGGCTCCCAGCCCGAATGGCAGCGGCAGCGGCAGAATCAGGAGGGCAGGACGGTGGCTTCAGTTTAAATCTTTAACTCACCAGCTGGCTAGGCAGCGGCAGCAGGGGTGCGGTGGGGGATGTTGCGACCGGAGCCCTGGAGAGCAGTGCCCAGTCCGCTTGACAAACAGCTCATCAGGCCCCGCAGAAGCTCCAGCTTCTGCTCCCGAGGGTGCGCTGAGCTGTGTGGGGACCCGACACAGGCATGAGGCGGGGCGGGGGCTCCCGGCTTCCCCGCGACCGGTTCTCCTGGACTGAGCCTCGTCCATGCCCTGGGCGGGTGCGCGGTATCCCAAGCCCTTCGCCTCCGCTCCCTCCACCACATGTGCAGCCAGGGGAAAAAGTAGAAACAACCCCTGCAGATCCTGGAAAGAGAAGGCAGAACAGGGCGGGGCGGGGCGGGGCTGACCCCACTGACTCCGCCCCTTGGACGCTTCTACCCTCTCGTGGAAGGCTCCGCCCTTTAAGAGGCGGTTAGAGGCGGTTTACAGGCGGTTTACAGGCGGTCTTTAGAGGCTCAGCCCTTTTAAAGGCGGTTAGAGGCGGTTAGAGGCGGTTTACAGGCGCTTTACAGGCGGTTTTTAGAGGCGGTTCCTCCAATCCACGCCCCCTAAGAGGCCCCTCCCCTCCCGCTTCTCCCGCCCCAGAGAACTCGCGCCCTCCCCGCCCCTTCCCCACCAACCGGGAGCGGCTATGTTCCTCTTCCGCAGAACCCCGCCTCCACTCACGCCTCCTCCTCCTCCTCCTCCTCAGCTTCCTGCATCACCTTGTATCTCCTCAATCCCGACATGTCCTGGGTTCCCAACGTCTCCTGGTGAGCGGCATGATTGGATCAAGGATTCCCCAAATCCTTGGGAGGATCCCCTTCTCTGTCATTCTCTGGACCAGTCTGAATTGTTCTCAGATAATATGAGACAGGTGCCCCCGGGAAGACTCAGTTGCCACATTGGGACAGGGTTGGATTGAAGATTTGGGAGGCACTAGTCGTTAAGGGATTGGGTGGTAGGGCCCCTCGGGGGCATGGGGCATTTAGGAGGTTAGAGCCAAAGGCCTTCGAGGTCATGGGGCTGGGATATTTGGGGTCCCGCGTGAGGATTTTCGGGGATTGTGGTCACCCGGATGGGGGTTGAGGGTTAGGCACAGCCTAAATGCCCACCCTCTCTGGCTCCACCCTGGAAACACGCCGGTGCATTAGGTCACAAAGACAGCATCATGCACTAGGGGTGGGGCTTACCTATTACCAGGAAGGGGCGGAGCCAGGGCATTTCTTCAGAGGAGGGGTAGTCCAGAAGGTGGAGCCAGAGCCTATCAATAAAGAGGTGGAGTTAGGGTTTGTTACAAAGAGGCAGGGCACGGACCCTCTTTTATAAGGGTGGAGTCAGATTTCAGAGCTGCACCCTGGGAAGACGGAGACCTCAGCACCAGGCAGCAAGAAAAGAGCCTTGGGACGCTGTCCAGTACTGTTTTGCCAATCCCCTCTCCTCTCTGTCTTCCTGGCTTCTGCTCCGACAATTACCTTTCTTGTCTGCCCCATTCTGTTTGTACGATTCTGGGCAGAGGAGGAATAGGGCTCCAGAGAGGGCCCAGTCTAGACAGGCCAGGCTATGGGAACACTTGTTGGCTGAGTGGCCTTGGCCCAGTCACTTCATGGTTAGAGGGTCACAGCCCTTCCTCTCTGAGCTGAGACCTCCTTTCATGTGATTTCTGTTCCTGCAGTCACTAATCAACAAATATTTATCGAGTGACTACTAGGTGCCGGGTGATGTGCTTGGGCATGAGGATACAGCAGAGAAGACAGGCACAGACTCTTCCCTCAGAGAGCTTGTCATCTGGGTTGGACAGGGCAGGGGAATCAAAAGAGACAATAAGATCACTACAATAGATGAAGCTGACTGGCTGGGGGCCGTGGAGGGTGCTTTGGCAAAGCCAAGAAAGAGCAATTAACCCAGTATGGGAGGTTGGAAATAGCTGCCCTATTTGGTCTGGGGAGGGGGGAAGGGAGCCTTGTGGCTGGACGGTATGGGAGAGAATGACCAGAAATGAGTGAAATAAAAGTCCCCTCAGGCTGAAGTGTGGAGAATGGATTCACCTATCCTCTTCCCACCATTCCACACACTTTTCCCCTCTCATACCTATCTTCCCCTGCCTGGGCTACATACAGACAGGTGACAGACAGATCTACGGATGCCAGTGGGAAGCACTGCAGTCTGGGCATGGAGAAGCTGTGCTTCCACCGCACTCACCCTCACTTACACTCACACTCACAGTGACACTCCTGCCCTGCTGCAGCTGGGTCAAGTCTGGTGCACGGGAAGAGGAGGCCTGGTCCCCAGGGCTTCAGTAATTCACATCCCTTCACTCAGATGCAGGGCTCTGTCTGTTGTATACTACACAATTTGGCTTTTGTCCCTGGTTCCTGAGAGGGAGGCTCTAAATCTTTGGAATACCTCAAGTAATACGAGTGTCTTTGTTATTTACGAGTCCCTCGGCTCACACCTGAGTTGATGCTAAGAGATGAGGTGACTTGGGCTGAGGCCTGGTCAGCAGAAAGACCAACCATATCATTGCAGAATTGGGGTTTTGAGCCAATCCGTCAGAGGAGATCGAGTCATGTTGCCAACAATTCATTTCTGCCTATGTATGAAATCTCAGTAAAAGCTCTGTACACCAAAGCTCATGGAACTTCCTGGTTGGTGAACATATTGATGTACTGGGAGGGTGACATGCCCTTTGTGTCTCCATGGGGAGAGAGCATGGGAGCTCTGCACTGAGACCCTCCTTGTGTGTCTTTTCATTTGGATGTTCCTGATATATGTACTTTATAAAAAACTAGTTGTCAGGAGAGCACTTCCGAGTTGTGTGAGTCATTCTAGTGAACCGTTGGACCTGAGGGGGGTTTGAAGACCTCTGGACTTGTAGCTAGTTAGGCAGAAATGCAGGTGTCCTGAGGACCCCACTTGTGACTGGCAGTTCTAGTGGAGGCAGTCTTGTTGGGACTGTGCCCTTAAACCTGTGGAGTCTAACACTAGTTCTGGGTAGTCAGTGTCTGAATTGAATTGCAGTACACGGGTTGGTAGCAGAATACCTTTCCACTGAGTGCACTCCCCACTGTCTCCATCTATCTGGAACCTTTTCTCCCTTTCATAACTCCTTAGTAGCCTCCCTGTCCCCATTTCCCACTCTTTGTCTTTAGCTCTGAGAACCTCAGCACTCAACATTTTGGACAAGGGAAGTGGGTTGCATTGTCCCTGTTAGGGGAAGGTTTGCAGTGTCGTCCCCTTGAAGGCATTTGAACATGAGTTTTAAGGCTAGGGGTCAGAGCTTGGTTCAGGATTAGAGGTCAGAGACATATGGTTGCGGGAGCTCCCGCTTTCCCAGTTTTCTCCTTACTCCCACCTCTTCTCTGTGGTCCTAAGACTACTGGAGTGGGAAAGATGGGACCCAGCTGGTCCCCCAGATTACCTGAGGACAATGGCAAGTAGCAGGGTAAGACTGGGGAAGATCTCCTCCCAGGTCTCCATAGGCCTATCACAGTGACTACACATCCCTCATCTGAGGCCTACTCCTCTCTTTGACAAGCAGGGCTAAAGGGAAAGTTCTTTGGAAGCAGGTCCAGTTCCCATATCTCACATCTCAGGACTCTAGGGCTTCCCCCTCCTGGCCCAGCCAGTACTGTCCCTCTCCCCCATTATTTTCCTGTGCCCCAAGCTGAGTCAGAGAATTATCGACAGCATGAGGGGAACCCAGCTTAGAACAGCCCCTTCTGCCATGCCTTCCCTATCCTGGGAATTGAAAGGGGATTTCCGAGGACAGGGGCTGTTGAGCTCCCAGGGACACATGGAAACTAGAGATGAGGGAGGGGAGCAAGTGTTTCCCCCACCTGATGAGAGGGACCCAAGAGACAGAGACCAGAGGAGGAGACCTCTCAGGAGCCACCAATTGTAGAGTGCTGTCCCTTTCCCGTTCCCAGCCCTAGAGCATATGATGTGACAAACTTAACTGTGACCCCTTTTTTTCTGCCTTATCTTTCCATCATCCATCCATCCATTTATCAATTGATCGATCCGTCCATCTATGTGTCCATATGTCTCCCCATCTTTGTCTCTTCATTGGTCCATTCTCCCATCTTTACTTTCATCTGTGTTTTCACATCTTTCTCTTCATTTATTCATCTGTATGTTTAACCATTAGCTGTGTATTTAATGCATCCATTCATCTATTTATCAGTTACGGTAATAATGAACATTTGTCGATACTTAAGTGCCATGCACCATGCTAAGAGCTCTAAAATCATTTTCTCATGACAAATATATGAAGTAGAATGCTGTGAGTGAAGTTTTTGTTCATGCAGACACTTTTTTTATACTCCTTTTCCTGCTTCCTTTAGGGAAGTTCTCTCTCACTTCACGTGGTCTTTGTGGTTATGTTCACTATAGTGATGTGATCAGAGTACTCCATTCCCTGGGCACTGTAATATATTGAAGAACTGAATATGTGTCACAAGTACAGTTCAAAGCTTTTCATGAGCTTTTATGTTAGGAGAAAGAGGCCCTGCGTTTTGGATCACTCACTATACAAATGTGGATTTGAGGCTTCCAGTGCTCATATTTTCTTCTGCTAGAAGATCACCTGTCTATAACCGGAATGAAGTCTCCACATAAAAACAATAGAGATAATTCGGGGCTTCCCTGGTGGTGCAGTGGTTGAGAGTCCACCTGACGATGCAGGGGACGCGGGTTCGTGCCCCGGTCCGGGAAGATCCCACATGCCGCAGAGCAGCTGTGACCATGAGCCCTGGCCACTGAGCCTGGGCGTCCAGAGCCTGTGCGCCACAACGGGAGAGGCCACAGCTGTGAGAGGCCTGCTTGCCACAAAAAAAAAAAAAAAAAAAAAAAAAAAAATTAGAGAGAAGTCAAGTTAAAAGATGGAGATAACATAATTTGATTCCCTGAGTCCAACCAGTGCTGAAGTAGACCAAATCTTAATCTAGTTATGTGATATGACAAATTTAACTTTTTGCTTAAGCTACTTTAACTTGGGTTTTTTTCACTCACAATAGAAAGAGCCCTAGATAATGATCATTGTATTATTATCCCCATTTTACAGATGAGGAAACTAATATCCAGAAAGATTAATTTACCCCATGTTTCACCGCTTATAAATGGCAGAACATTGGTACATATTTGGGGCAAAACTCTGACATATTACCCATATATGTCTGTCCATCTGTTGGTTCAGTCCATCCATCTATCCATCCATCCCAGTTATTTATTTATCTGACTATCCTTCAATGCCAAGGCACCAAAGGCAATAAGACTTGCCAACTCCAATTTGAGGCTGGGTTTGGATCAGAGATTAGCAAACTTTTTTGTTAAAGGTTCAGCTAGGAAATAAGGTTTTGCAGGCCATACTGTCTCTGTAGTCACTTGTAAGCTTTGCTGTTGTAGCCCCAAAGCAGCCATAGACAATATGTAAATGAACAGGCATGGCTACATTCGAATAAAGTTTTATTTACAAAAACAGGCAACAGGCTGGCTGGGCCATAGTTTGCCAATCACTGATCTGGATCAGTGGGGAAAACACATACGTTCTGTCATTGTTGGGAACATGAGTAGGGAATGGAAACGTATATTCCTTGCATTTGCCATTACTAATGTAGTGGAAACAACAGGGTTTTTATACTCAAACTCTTGTATTTGAATCCGGTTTTAGAACCCTGGACAGTCGAGGGAACAGGATCTGTAAAATGGGAATAATATGTATCTTGTGAGGTGGTTCATGTGCCTGACACACAGTGGGTGCATTCAGTGGTGGTTAGGTCCATCCCCTTTTCTCATTCATCACCTCCCATATATTACCAGTATCAGGAGGCCTCTCTCTTTTTAGGGTGTCCTGGGATACAGTGAGGAGAGTTCAATCTGGCTTTCTGAGTTCAGGAGCCCAACTTCTAAGAATGTGCTTTCATACAAGTTATATAGATTAAGCTCTTGCAAACTCCAAAATTCTCTTCTTAGTAGCTCTACCCCAACTCTTGTCCATACTGTTCCACAACTGTAACCACTCCAGTGCCCAGCAAAACAAAAGGCTCTCTAGTCAACAGGCCCCATTAGACTGAGAGGCAGTTTAGGTACCTTCTTTTATCAAGTCCACCATTGATGATATTACCCTGTTCCCCAGGTGGCTTTTTAACCTATTTATTCCAAACAAATACTCTTCTCTGGGAGGAAGGATTGTGTCCATATGTGTCTTTGTGTCTGTGTGCCCATGACGGTTTGTGTGTAATTGTGTATGTGTGTCTATATGTCCCCTTGTGTCCGTACTGTGATTATATGCTTAACTATCTGTGGTTTGTCCTTGGTAGATGCGCGTGATTGGCTGTGTGATTGATTATATGCCTGTGTATGTGTGTGTGGGTATGGACGTATGTAAGTGGGTAAGGGTGTCCCCACTTTTGTGCTTGTGTGTATATGTGTGTTCTGTTTAATCCATCCCATTGTGGCTCTCAACCTCACAAGGCCTGCAGGGGGCATCCAGTGCACAGGGAAAGGGGATGCGAGTCCCCTGTCCTGTGCTCCAACCTCATGGGGCCTGCAGAGGGCATATAGTGTCTAGAGAAAAATAGATTGTGTTGCCTGTGGAAGTGGGGCTCTGGTCTGAGGAGCCTGGGCTCTCTTATTCCAGAAAGGAGCCTGGAAATGAGCAAGAAGCCTGATGACTCAGCTTCTGAAAGTCCCTGATCCTAGGAGGGGGTCGGCTTCACCCCGCAAATCCTTCTCCAAACCCTCTGTCCACATCCAGAGGTTCCTGACACAGCCTGCAGGGCAGAGCTTGTCCCTTTAGTCCAAGTGTGGGTAGGATATTGCACAGCACTTCTGGAGGTGACTGGACATCAGGATGGGGGGGAAGTCTTGAGCAATAGTGCACCCTCCTTCTCTGCCTCCTGCCCTCAGCATCTTGAAGGACTGCCTCAGTCACTGCCAGGATTTCCTGAACACCCCCTCTCTTTCATTTTCTGCAGTTTGGGCCACTCTGGGCCCCAGGATTTCTGGGCCTGGACTGAGCCTTCTCAGGAGACGTGCAGGAAACAAGGGCCTCTGAAACCAAGCAGAAGGTGACCTGTGTCGCTGGTGATGAGCCTGGTGGGTAGGGTGGCCAGAGGGAAGGCAAGGGAGTCTCCATGTAACAGGGAGCTCTGCAGAGCCTTGAGGATGGGTGAGGCAGGAGGTAGGACATTCCAGGTGGAATGAACAGCAAGCACAGAGGCTCAGGAGGGACAGGGCTTTGTGATTAATCCTGATGTGGGTGAGGCAGCGGAAAGCAAGTGGTGTGAGAAGCTATGTATGTGGGGGTAATCCCTGGGTACTTGGGGCACCTCCTAGTGATGCCATGCCCAGTGGTCAAAGTTCATGGAAGACCCCTGTAACCTTAATCAGGCAGGACCATCAGGGACCAGTATTCCCTAGGCATGAAGGTTTGGGTCCCTTAGCAGGCATAGAATGTCAACCAGCTGAAGTGCCAGTTGGAGGTAAAGGGAATGAATCATAGAGGAAGTGTGGCAAACAGAATTTAAGATTCCTCCCTCCTGGTGTGCATATCCTGTATAATCTCGCTTTGAGGGGATCCCCTTGGCCTCCTGGCTTGTGAATATGATGGGATATCAGTGATGTGGTTAGGTTATGCTATATGGCCAAAATGAAGGAGCTTTGCAGATGTAATTAAGGACGCAAAATCAGTTGACTTTGAGTTAGTTGAAAGGGAGATTACCCTGGGTGGGCCTGACCTAATCAGGCGAGCCCTTTAAAAAAGTGTCTAGGGCTAAGAAACAAAAAGCAGCAACAGGGAGGAAGATGGTGGAAGAGTAAGACACGGAGATCACCTTCCTCCCCACAGATACATCAGAAATTCATCTACACGTGGAACAACTCCTACAGAACACCTACTGAACGATGACAGAAGACCTCAGACCCCCCAAAAGGCAAGAAACTCCCCACATACCTGGGTAGGGCAAAAGAAAAAAAGAATAAACAGAAACAAAAGGATAGGGAAGGGACCTGCACCAGTGGGAGGGAGCCGTGAAGGAGGAAAGGTTGCACACACTAGAAGGCCCTTCACGGGCGGAGACTGCGGGTGGCGGAGGGGGAAAGCTTCAGAGTAGCGGAGGAGATCACAGCAACAGGGGTGTGGAGGGCAAAGCGGAGAGATTCTGGCACAGAGGATCGGTGCCCTCAGGCACACACCAGCCCGAGAGGCTTGTCTGCTCGGCCGCCGGGGAGGGTGGGGCTGGGAGCTGAGGCTCGGGTATCGGGTTTCAGTCAGAGCACAGGGAGAGGACTGGGGCTGGTGGCAGGAAGAGAGCCTGAAGGGGTTAGTGCACCATGGCTAACGCGGAGGGAGTCTGCGGAAAAAGTTTCGAGCTGGGTTTCCTGGTGCGCAAGGAGAGGGCATTAAGAGCGCTGCTTAAAGAAGCTCCAGAGACAGACGCGAGCCATGGCTAAAGGCACAGACACCGGAGATGGGCGTGGGATGCTGGAGTTCCTGCTGCTGCTGCCACAAGGCCTGTGTGCGAGCGCACGTCACTGTCCACCCCGCCTTCTGGGGAGGCTGTGCAGCCCGCCACTGCTGGGGTCCCGGGACCCTGGGTAGGCTTCCCCAGGAAAGTGCACGGAGCCACCTTGGGCTGCTGCAACATCACGCCAGCCTCTGCTGTCGCAGGCCCGACCCGCACTGCGTGCCCCTCCCTCCCTTCTGCCTGAGTGAGCCAGAGCCCCCGAATCAGCGGCTCCTTTAAACCCATCCTGTCTGAGTGAAGCACGGACGCCCTTCGGTGACCTACGTGCAGAGGCGGGGCCAGGTCCAAGGCTGAGACTGGGGAGCTGTGAGAGCAGAGAAGAGACAGGGAAATCTCTCTGTGCAGCCTCGGAGGCAGCGGATTAAAGCTCCACGGTCCACTTGATGTGCCCTGTGTCTGTGGAGTGCATGAATGGACAGAGAATCATCCCAAATTGAAGAGGTGGACTTTGAGGGCAAGATTTAAGACTTTTTCCCCTTTCCCTCTTTTTACAACAAACTATCCCAAATTAAGGATGTGGACTTTGAGAGCTAGATTTCAGACTTTTTCCCCTTTTCCTCTTTTTACAACGAATTATCCCAAATTGAGGAGGTGGACTTTGAGAGCAAGATTTTCGATTTTTTTTCCCTGTTCTCTTTTTGTGAATTTGTATGTGTATGCTTCTGTGTGAGATTTTCTCTGTATAGCTTGGCTTCCACCATATGTCCCAGGGTTCTATCTGTCCGTTTTTTATTCAATAATTACATTTTAATTTTAATAATGCTACTATATTTTATACATTATTCTATTTTACTTTACCTGATTTTTTTTCATACCTTCCCTTCCTCCCTCCCTCCTTCCCTCCTGTCTTTCTTTCCTTCTCTCTTTCCTTCTTTCTTTCTTTCCTTCCTCCCTCCCTCCCTCCCTCCCTTCTTCCTTGCACTCTTTCTATTTCTTTCCGTCCTTCCTCCATTGTTCCTTTCACTCTTTCTTTTTCTTTCCTTCTTTCCTCCATTGTTCCTTTCACTATTTCTTTCTTTCCTCCCTCCCTCCCTCCCTCCCTCCTTTCTTTCTTTCTTTCCATCCTTCCTCCCTCCCTCTCTCCTTTCTTTTTTTTCTTTCTTTCTTTCTTCCTTCCTTCCTTTCTATCCTTCTTCCTTTCTTTCTCTCTCTCTTTCTTTCTTCTACTAATTCTTTCTTTCTACTTTTTCTCCCTTTAATTCTGAGCCGGGTAGATGAAAGGCTCTTGGTGCTGCAGCCAGGAGTCAGTGCTGTGCCTCTGAAGTGGGAGAGCCAACTTCAGGACACGGGTCCACAAGAGACCTCCCAGCTCCACATAATATCATGTGGCAAAAATCTCCCAGAGATCTCCATCTGAACACCAGCACCCAGCATCAGTCAACGACCAGCAAGCTACAGTGCTGGTCACCCTATGCCAAGCAACTAGCAAGACAGGAACACAACACCACCCATTAGCAGAGAGGATGCCTAAAAACATAATAAGCCAAAGGCACCATAAAACACACCATCAGAAGTGGACCTATCCACCAGAAAGACAAGATTGAGACTCAACCACCAGAACACAGGCACTAGTCCACCCACACCAGGAAGCCTACACAACCTACTGAAACAACCTTAGCCACTGGGGACAGACACCAAAAACAATGGGAACTACGAACCTGCAGCCTGCAAAAAGGAGACCCCACACACAGTAACATAAGCAAAATGAGAAGACAGAAAAACACACAGCAGGTGAAGGAGCAAGATAAAAACCAACCAGACCTAACAAATGAAGAGGTAATAGGCAGTCTACCTGAAAAAGAATTCAGAATAATGATAGTAAAGCTGATCCAAGATTCTAATTCCAAGATCCAAAATCTTGGAAATAGAATAGACAAAATGCAAGAAACAGTTAACAAGGACCTAGAAGAACTAAAGATGAATCAAGCATTGATTAAAAACACAAAAAATGAAATGAAAAGTACTCTAGATGGGATCAATAGCAGAATAACTGAGGGAGAAGAACGGATACGTGAGGTGGAAGATAAAATAGTGGAAATAACTGCTGCAGAGCAAAATAAAGAAAAAAGAATGAAAAGAATAGAGGACAGTCTCAGAGACTTCTGGGACAACACTAAACGCACCAACATTCGAATTATAGGGGTTCCAGAAGAAGAAGAGAAAAAGAAAGGGACAGAGAAAATATTTGAAGAGATTATAGTTGAAAACTTCCCTAATATGGGAAAGGAAATAGTTAATCAAGTCCAGGAGACACAGAGAGTGCGATACAGAATAAATCCAAGGAAAAATATGCCAAGACACATATTAATCAAACTGTCAAAAATTAAACACAAAGAAATCATAATAAAAGCCACAAGGGAAAAACAACAAATAACACACAAGGGAATCGCCATCAGGTTAACAGCTGATCTCTCAGCAGAAACTCTACAAGCAAGAAGGGAGTGGCAGGACATAATTAAAGTGATGAAGGAGAGAAACCTGCAACCAAGATTACTCTACCCAGCAAGGATCTCATTCAGATTTGATGGAGAAATTAAAACCTTTACAGACAAGCAAAAGCTGAGAGAGTTCAGCACCACCAAACCAGCTTTACAACAAATGCTAAAGGAACTTCTCTAAGCAAGAAACACAACAAAAGGAAAATACCTACAATAACGAACCCAAAGCAATTAAGGAAATGGGAATAGGAACATACATACCAATAATTACCTTAAATGTAAATGGACTAAATGTTCCCACCAAAAGAGACAGGTTGGCTGAATGGATACAAAAACAAGACACATTTATATGCTGTCTACAAGAGACCCATTTCAGACTTAGAGACACATACACATTGAAAGAAAGAGGATGGAAAAGATATTCCATGCAAATGGAAATCAAAAGAAAGCTGGAGTAGCAATTCTCATATCAGACAAAATAGACTTTAAAAGAAAGACTACTAGAAGAGACAAAGAAGGACACTACATAATAATCAAGGGATCGATCCAGGAAGAAGATATAACAATTTTAAATAATTATCCACCCAACATAGGAGCACCTCAATACATAAGGCAAATACTAACAGCCATAAAAGGGGAAATCGACAGTAACACACTCATAGTAGGGGACTTTAACACCCCACTTTCACCAATGGACAGATCATCCAAAATGAAAATAAATAAGGAAACACAAGCTTTAAATGCTATATTAAACAAGATGGACTTAATGGATATTTATAGGACATTCCATCCAAAAACAACAGAATACACATTTTTCCCAAGTACTCATGGAACATTCTCCAGGATAGATCATATCTTGGGTCACAAATCAAGCCTTGGTAAATTTAAGAAAATTGAAATTGTATCAAGTATCTTTTCCGACCACAATGCTGTGAGAGTAGACATCAATTATAAGAAAAGATCTGTAAAAATACAAACACATGGAGGCTAAACAATACACTACTCAATAACGAAGTGATCACTGAGGAAATCAAAGAGGAAATAAAAAATAATACCTAGAAACAAATGACAATGGAGACACTACGACCCAAAACCTATGGGACGCAGCAAAAGCAGTTCTAAGGGGGAAGTATATAGCAATACGATCCCACCTTAAGAAACAGGAAACATCTCGAGTAAACAAACTGACCCTGTACCTACAGCAATTAGAGAAAGAAGAACAAAAATCCCCCAAAGTTAGCAGAAGAAAAGAAATCATAAAGATCAGATCAGAAATAAATGAAAAAGAATTGAAGGAAACAATAGCAAAGATCAATAAAACTAAAAGCTGGTTCTTTGAGAAGATAAACAAAATTGACAAACCATTAGCCAGACTCATCGAGAAAAAAGGGAGAAGACTCAAATCAATAGAATTAGAAATGAAAAAGGAGAAGTAACAACTGACACTACAGAAATACAAAAGATCATGAGAGATTACTACAAGCAACTCTATGCCAATAAAATGGACAACCTGGAAGAAATGGACAAACTCTTAGAAATGCACAACCTGCCAAGACTGACTCAGGATGAAATAGAAAATATGAATACACCAATCCCAAGCACTGAAATTGAAACTGTGATTAAAAATCTTCCAACAAACAAAAGCCCATGACCAGATGGCTTCACAGGCGAATTCTATCAAGCATTTAGAGAAGAGCTAACACCTATCCTTCTCAAACTCTTCCAAAATATAGCAGAGGGAGGAGCACTCCCAAACTCATTCTACGCGGCCACCATCACCTTGATACCAAAACCAGGCAAGGATGTCTCAAAGAAAGAAATCTACAGGCCAATATCACTGATGAACATAGATGCAAAAATCCTCAACAAAATACTAGCAAACAGAGTCCAGCAGCACATTAAAAGGATCATACTCCATGATCAAGTGGGGTTTATTTCAGGAATGCAAGGATTCTTCAATATACACAAATCAATTAATGTGATACACCATATTAACAAATTGAAGAAGAAAAACCATATGATCATCTCAATAGATGCAGAGAAAGCTTTCGACAAAATTCAACACCCATTTATGATAAAAACCCTGCAGAAAGTAGGCATAGAGGGAACTTTCCTCAACATAATAAAGGCCATATATGACAAACCCACAGCCAACATTGTCCTCAATGGTGGAAAACTGAAACAATTTCCACTAAGATCAGGAACAAGTCAAGGCTGCCCACTCTCACCACTCTTATTCAACTTAGTTTTGGAAGTTTTAGCCACAGCAATCAGAGAAGAAAAGGAAATAAAAGGAATCCAAATTGGAAAAGAAGAAGTAAAGCTGTCACTGTTTGCAGATGACATGATACTATATATAGAGAATCCTAAAGATGCTACCAGAAAACTACTAGAACTAATCAATGAATTTGGTAGAGTAGCAGGATACAAAATTAATGCACAGCAATCTCTGGCATGCCTGTACACTAATGATGAACAATCTGAAAGTGAAATCAAGAAAACACTCCCATTTACCATTGCAACAAAAAGAATAAAATATCTAGGAATAAACCTACCTAAGGAGACAAAAGACCTGTATGCAGAAAATTATAAGACACTCATGAAAGAAATTAAAGATGATACAAATAGATGGAGAGATATACCATGTTCCTGGATTGGAAGAGTCAATATTGTGAAAATGACTCTACTACCAAAAGCAATCTACAGATTCAATGCAATCCCTATCAAACTACCACTGGCATTTTTCACAGAACTAGAACAAAAAAATTCACAATTTGTTTGGAAAAACAAAAGACCCCGAATAGTGAAAGCAATCTTGAGAATGAAAAATGGAGCTGGAGGTATCAAGCTCCCTGACTTCAGACTATACTACAAAGCCATAGTAATCAAGACAGTGTGGTACTGGCACAAAAACAGAAATATAGATCAATGGAACAGGATAGAAAGCCCAGATATGAACCCACGCACATATGGTCAACTTATCTTTGATAAAGGAGGCAGGAATGTACAGTGGAGAAAGGACTGTCTCTTCAATAAATGGTGCTGGGAAAATTGGACAGGGATATGTAAAAGTATGAGATTAGATCATTTCCTAACACCATACACAAAAATAAGCTCAAAATGGATTAAAGACCTAAATGTAAGGCCAGAAACTATCGAACTCTTAGAGGAAAACATAGGCAGAACACTCTATGACATAAATCACAGCAATATCCTTTTTGACCCACCTCCTAGAGAAATGGAAATAAAAACAAACATAAACAAATGGGCTCTAATGAAACTTCAAAGGTTTTGCACAGCAAAGGAAACCATAAACAAGACCAAAAGACAACTCTCAGAATGGGAGAAAATATTTGCAAATGAAGCCACTGAAAAAGGATTAATTTCCAAAATTTGTAAACAGCTCATGCAGCTCAATAGCAAAAAAACAAACAACCCAATCCAAAAATGGGCAGAAGACTTAAATAGGCATTTCTCCAAAGAAGATACACAGACTGCCAACAAACACATGAAAGAATGCTCAACCTCATTAATCATTAGAGAAATGAAAGTCAAAACTACAATGAGATATCTTCTTGCACCAGTCAGAATGGCCATCATCAAGAAATCTAGAAACAATAAAAGCTCGAGAGGGTGTGGAGAAAGGGGAACACTCTTGCACTGCTGGTGGGAGTGTGAATTGGTACAGCCACTATGGAAAACGGTATGGAGGTTCCTTAAAAAACTAAAAATAGAACTACCATATGACCCAGCAATCCCACTACTGGGCATATACCCTGAGAAAACCATAATTCAAAAAGAGACATGTACCAAAATGTTCATAGCAGCCCTATTTACAACAGCCCGGAGATGGAAACAACCTAAGTGTCCATCATCGGATGAATGGGTAAAGAAGATGTGGCACATATATACAATTGAATATTACTCAGCCATAAAAAGAAATGAAATTGAGCTATTTGTAATGAGGTGGATAGACCTAGAGTCTGCCATACAGAGTGAAGTAAGTCAGAAAGAGAAAGACAAATACTGTATGCTGACACATATATATGGAATTTAAGAAAAAAAATGTCATGAAGAACATAGTGGTAAGACAGGAATAAAGACACAGACCTACTAGAGAATGGACTTGAGGATATGGGGAGGGGGAAGGGTGAGCTGTAACAAAGTGAAAGAGAGGCATGGGCATATATAAACTACCAAACGTAAGGTAGATAGCTAGTGGGAAGAAGCCGCATAGCACAGGGAGATCAGCTTGCTGCTTTTTGACCGCCTGGAGGGGTGGGATAGGGAGGGTGGGAGGGAGACACAAAAGGGAGGAGATATGGGAACATATGTATAGGTATAACTGATTAAATATGTTATAAAGCAAAAAAAAAACAGATTTGAACTTTAAAGATTCCAGCTTAATTGTAAGTTTCTAAGGGTCAGGACCTCTACATTATTCCTGGCGTAAGGCTTAGTTCAACGTGTAGCAATGTATATATTGACATATTTTCCCCTCGACTTTCTGTGATACCCTACATCTCACCTTTCCTTGCAGACAAGCCATTTGAAATATCCTTAATAATTTCACAGCCAATAAGTCGTTGAAATAATGTGTATTTTGCAGAGAAATCTTCTTATATAATTAGGCAGAAAATCTGACCTGCCATAGATTTCAAAACAGCATAATTATACTCTTCTCAATGATTAATCTGTTGTATTACACAACCTTTGAGTATATAGCTTTATCAATGACATGTACTTTAAAAATGTTTTAGAGATCCTATCAGTCTTTGAAAACATCCTTGTTCTTGTTTCAGTTAGAGTTTTATGTATATTTACTGCCATGCACCTGATTATTCCAATTTCTGACGGATGTCCTAGGGAATCTAATTCTGGTATTGATTGTTTTTGCTGATTGTCTCCCCTTGTAGCTGATTTCTTCATTATTGTGTAAATTTAGATCATGAGCTCATGTTTAGCTAAACAGCTGACTATGTAAGAGGCTTAGGTGTGAATGCTCGTAAGTTTCAGCAGAAAGTCGGCAAAGATGTATTTGTGTCCCTCCAATGAGTGGCCCACAAGGACCCCGTTTTCTAGAAGTGTTGGTCCAATAATCCCTCTACAGGCAGGGGACACAGACAGGGCAGCTTTGCGGCCCCTGATCTGGAGCAGGGGCACTGGGCGGCCTGAGGCCCGGGCAGGAGACTCTCCGCGTGTGTCCCAGGTACCCATCTGCCTGCAAACTTCAGTCACCTGGCAGAAAGCTACGATGCCCAGACCTATTGTAAGCTGTGCAGCGAGGTGTACTGCACAGACAGGTTCCACACACACTTCAAGTAAGAGGGCGGTCGGAGTGGAAAGCTGAGAGATTGGGCAGCTGTGCAGACAAAGAAGACGCCCTTTGGCCTGGTCCTAAATGCTTGTGACACACCACTGGGCCTTCCGGGCTCTGAGGGCGCTGCCCTGGGCCCCTTGCTCCCCTGACATTTGTTCAGTCACAGAAGAGATGGCCACACCCACTCTCTCAGTGAGCGGAGTGTTCCAACCTCCCTCAGCCGCGACCACTCTCCGCAGGTTACCATGGACAACAGATGCTGCATTCTGAGGCCAGGGCGTTCTGAGAATGCCAAGGGCAGACATGATGACCTTAAATGATTTCATCTTGTGTCAGTTTTGTTAAACTTTGGGAGCTAGAAAATGGTCCCCTTTACAGAAATATTCAAATTTACTGCATTTCATATACTCTCTGCTATAACATTGTCCTGATTCTTTCTGTATATTCTTTACTTATGTTTTTGTTTTCCTTAATCAAAGTGTGTCTTTTAACTCTTTTCAAAGAATATTCTTTGGACTTACTAAATCAACTCAATTTTATACGTTTTCTGTTGTATTAAGTTCTGCTCATATCTTTATTTATCTTTTTTCCATGTTCTCAGGGTTTATTGGTTTGATCTTCTGATGTCAATTAAAACACTTGGTTATTCATTTTAATAAATGTTTTTACTTATAAAGATTTGAACCTTTGAAGATTCCAGCTTACTTGTAAGTTGCTAAGTGTCAGGTCCTCTACACTGTTGCTGGCCTAAGGCTTAGTTCACCCTATAGCAATGTATATATGGACATAGTTTCCCCTCGACGTTCGGTGATTCCCTACATCTCACCTTTCTTTGCAGACAAGCCATTTGAATTACCCTTAACTTATTTCACAGCCAATAAGTCTTTGAAATAATGTGTATTTTTAGAGAAATCTTCTTTTATAATTACGCAGAAAATCTCACATGCCATAGTTTTCAAAACAGCATAATTTCACTCTTCTCAATGATTAAACTGTTGTATTACACAAGCTTTGAGTATTTAGCTTTATCAGTGACATGTACTTTAAAAATGCTTTAGAGATCATACCAGTCTGTGAAAACATCCTTGTTCCTTGTTTCAGTTCCAGTTTTATGTATACTTTCTGCCTTGTATCTGATTATTCCAACATCTGATGAATGGTCTTGGTAATCTAATTCTGGTATTGATTGTTTTGGCTGATTGTCTCCCCGTGCAGCTGATTTCTTCATTATTCTGTGAATTTAGATCATAAGCTCATATGTAGCTAAACAGCTGACCTTGTAAGAGGCTTAGGTGTGAACGCTCGTAAATTTCTCCAGAAAGTCGGCAAAGATTTATTTGTGTCCCTCAAATGAGTTGCCCACTAGGACCAAGTTTTCTAGAAGTGTTGGTCCAATACCCCCTCTAGAGGCAGGGGACTGAGACAGGGCTGCTTTGTGGCCCCTGATCTGGGGCAGGGGCAGTGGGCGTCTTGTGTCCCCATCAGGAGCCTTTTCGCGTGTGTCCCAGGGACCCACCTGCCTGCGAACTTCGGTCACCTGGTAGCAAGCTACGATGCCAAATCCTATGGTTAGCTGGGCAGTGAGGTGTACTGTGCAGACTGGTTCCAAACACACTTCAAGTAACAGTGAAGAATGAGTGGAAAGGTGAGAGTATGGGCAGCTGTGCAGACAAAGAAGGCGCCATTTGTCCTGGGCCTAAATGCTTGTGACACCCCACTGGTCTTGCCGGGCTCTGAGGGCCCTGCCCCGGGCCCCCTGCTCCCCTGCCCTTTGTTCAGTCACAGCAGAGATGGCCACACCCACTCCCAGAGTGAGGGCAGTGTTCCAAACTCCCTCAGCAACGGCCCGTCTCCGCAGGTTACCATGGACTACAGACGCTGCATTCTGAAGCCAGGGCGATCCGAGAATGCCAAGGGCAGACATGATGACTTTAAATGGTTTCCTCTTGTGTCTGTTTTGGTAAACTGTAGGAGCTAGGTAATGGTCCACTTTACAGAAATGTTCAAATTTACTGGCATTTCATATATTCTCTGCTATAACATTGTCCGGATTATTTCTATATATTCTTTAATTATGTTTTTGTTTTCCTTAATCAAAGTGTGTCTTTTAAATCTTTTCAAAGAATATTCTTTGGACTTACTACATCACCTGAATTTTATACGTTTTCTGTTGTATTAAGTTCTGCTCATAACTTTATTTATCTTTTTTCTATGTTCTCAGGGTTTATTGTTTTGATCTTCTGATATCAATTTAATCTCTTGTTAATTCATTATAATAAATATTTTCTACTTATAAAGATAAGAACTTTTAAAGATTCCAGGTTACTCGTAATTTTCTAAGGATCAGGTCCACTACATTGTTGCTGGCCTAAGCCTTAGTTCACCATATAGCAGTGTATATAATGACATATTTTCCCCTCGACTTTCTGTGATTCCGTACATCTCACCTTTCTTGGCGGACAAGCTATTTGAAATACCCTTAACTTATTTCACAGCAAATAAGTCTTTGGAATAATGTGTATTTTTTAGATAACTCTTCTTATATAATTAAGAAGAAAATCTGACCTGCCATAGTTTTCAAAACAGCATAATTTCACTCTTCTCAATGATGAATCTGTTGTATTACACAACCTTTGATTATTTAGCTTTATCAATGACGTGTACTTTAAAAATGTTTTAGAGATCCTACCAGTCTTTGAAAACATCCTTGTTCCTTGTTTCAGTTCGAGTTTTATGTATATTTTCTGCCTTGCACCTGATTATTCCAATATGTGATGGATAGCCTTGGGGATCTTATTCTGGTATTGATTGTTTTTGCTGATTGTCTCCCTTGTAGCGGATTTCTTCATTATTGTGTAAATTTTGATCATGAGCTCATATTTAGCTAAACAGCTGACCTTGTAACAGGCTTAGTTCTGAATGCTCGTAAGTTTCAGCAGAAAGTCGGTGAAGATTTATTTTTGTCCCTCCAATGAGTTGCCCATAAGGACCCCGTTTTCTAGAAGTGTTGTTCTAATACCTCCTCTAGAGGCAGGAGACTCAGACAGGGTTGCTATTTGGCCTCCGATCTGGGTCAGGTGCTGTGGCCAGCCTGTGGCCCAAGCAGGAGCCTCTCCGTGGGTGTCCCAGGTACACATCTGCCTGTGAACTTTGGTCACGTGGCAGGAAGCTACGATGCCCAGACCTATGGTTAGCTGTGCAGCGTGGTGTACTGTGCGGACAGGTTCCACACACACTTCAAGTAAGAGGGCGGCCTGAGTGGTAAGGTGAGTGTTTGGGCAGCTGTGCACACAAGAAGGCGCCCTTTGGCCTGGGTCAAAATGCTTTAGACAACACACTGGGCCTGCCCGTCTCTGAGGGCCCTGCCCTAGGCCCCCTGTTCCCCTGCCCTATGTTCAGGCACAGCACAGACGGCCACACCCACTCCCTCAGCAAGGGCAGTGTTCTAAACTCCCTCAGCCCCGCCCCCTCTCCGCAGGTTACAATGGACTACAGAAGCTGCATTCTGAGGCCAGGGCGTTCTGAGAATGCCAATGGGTGACATGATGATATTAAATGATTTACTTTTGTGTCAATTTTTGTAAACTTTAAGAGATAGTTAATGGTCCCCTTTACAGAAATGTTGAAATTTACTGCTATTTCATATTTTATCTGCTATAACATTGTCCTGATTCTATCTGTATATCCTTTACTTATCTTTGTGTTTTCCTTAATCAAATTGTGTCTTTTAAATCTTTTCAAAGAATATTCTTTGGACTTACTACATCACCTGAATTTTATACGTTTTCTCTTGTATTAAGTTGTTCTCATATCTTTATTTATCTTTTTTCTATGTTCTCAGGGTTTATTGTTTTGATCTTCTGATGTCAATTAAAACACTCGGTTATTCATTTTAATAAATCGTTTTACCTATAAAGATTTAAACTTTTGAAGATTCCAGCTTACTTGTAAGTTTCTAAGTGTCAGGTCCTCTACATTGTTGCTGACCTAAGGCTTAGTTCACCCTATAGCAATGTGTATATTGACATATTTTCCCCTCGACTTTTTTGATTCCCTACATCTCACCTTTCTTTGCCGACAAACCATTTGAAATACCCTTAACTTACTTCACAGCCAATAAGTCTTTGAAATAATGTGTATTTTTTAGAGAAATCTTCTTTTATAATTACGCAGAAAATCTCACATGCCATAGTTTTCAAAACAGCATAATTTCACTCTTTTCAATGATGAATCTGTTGTATTACACAACCTTTGAGTATATAGCTTTATCAATGACATGTACTTTAAAAATGTTTTAGAGATCCTACCAGTCTTTGAAAACATCATTGTTCTTGTTTCAGTTAGAGTTTTATGTATATTTTCTGCCTTGCACCTCATTATTCCAACTTCTGACGGATGTCTTAGGGAATCTAATTGTGGTATTGATTGTTTTTGCTGATTGTCTCCCCTTGTAGCTGATATCTTCATTATTGTGTAAATTTAGATCATGAGCTCATGTTTAGCTAAACAGCTGAACTTGTAAGTGGCTTAGGTGTGAACCCTCGTAAGCTTCATCAGAAAGTCGGCAAATATTTATTTGTGTCCCTACAATGAGTTTCCCGCGAGAAGCCCATTTTCTAAAATGTTGGTCCAATACTCCCTCTGGAGGCAGGGGACTCAGACAGGGCTGCTTGGCGGCCCACGATCTGGGGCAGGGGCTGTGGCCGGCCCGTTGCCTGGGCAGGAGCCTCTCTGCGTGTGTCACAGGAACCCATCTGTCTGCGAAATTCGGTCACCTGGCAGGAATATATGATGCCCAGATATATGGTTAGCTGTGAAGTGAGGTGTACTTCGAGGACAGGTTCCACACCACTTCAAGTTAGAGGGCGGCCTGAGTGGAAAGGTGAGAGTTTGGGCAAATATGCAGACAAAGAAGGCGCCCTTCGGCCTGGGCCTAAATGCTGGTGACACCCCACTGGGCCTGCCGGGCTCTGAGGGCCCTGCCCTGGGACCCCTGCTACCCTGCCCTTTGTTCAGTCACAGCAGAGATGGCCACACCCACTCCCTCAGTGAGGGCAGTGTTCCAGCCTCCCTCAGCCCCGCCCACTCTCCGCAGGTTACCATGGACTACAGATGCTGCATTCTGAGGCCAGGGCGTTCCGAGAATGCCAAGGGCAGAAATGATGACCTTAAATGATTTCCTCTTGAGTCAGTTTTGGTAAACTGTAGGAGCTAGGAAATGGTCAACTTTACAGAAATGTTCAAATTTACTGGCATTTCATATATTCTCTGTTATAACATTGTCCTGATTCTTTCTATATATTCTTTAATTATGTTTGTGTTTTCCTTAATCAAGTGTGTCTTTTCAATCTTTTCAAAGAATATTCTTTGGACTTACTACCTCACCTGAATTTTATACGTTTTCTGTGGTATTAAGTTCTGCTCATATCTTTATTTATCTTTTTTCTATGTTCTCAGGGTTTATTGTTTTGATCTTCTGATGTCAATTAAAACACTTGGTTATTCATTTTAATCAATCTTTTTACTTATAAAGATTTGAACTTTTTAAGATTCCAGCTTACTTTTAAGTTTCTAATGGTCAGGTCCTCTACATTGTGGCTGGCCTAAGGCTTAGTTCACAATATAGCAATGTATATATTGACTTTTTCCCTCGACTTTCTGTGATTCCCTACATCTCACCTTTCTTTGCAAACAAGCCATTTGAAATACACTTAACTTATTTCACAGCCAATAAGTCTTTGAAATAATGTCTATTTTTTTAGAGAAATCTTCTCATATAATTAGGCAGAAAATCTGACCTGCCATAGTTTTCAAAACAGCATAATTTCACTCTGCTCAATGCTTAAACTGTGGTATTAAACAACCTGTGAGTATTTAGGTTTATCAACGACATGTACTTTAAAAATGTTTTAGAGATCCTACCAGCCTTTGAAAACCTCCTTGTTCCTTGTTTCTGTGCCAGTATTATGTATATTTTCTGCCTTGCACCTGATTATTCCAACATCAGAGGGATGGCCTAGGGAATCTAATTCTGGTATTGATTGTTTTTGCTGATTGTCTCCCCCTTGTAGCTGATTTCTTCATTATTGTGTAAATTTAGATCATGAGCTCATGTTTAGCTAAACAGCTGACCTTGTAAGAGGCTTAGGTGTGAACGCTGGTAAGCTTCAGCAGAAAGTCGGCAAAGATTTATTTGTGTCCCTCCAATGAGTTGCCCGCAAGGACCCCGTTTTCTACCAGGGTTGATCCAATACTCCTTCGAGTGGCAGTGGACTCAGACATGGCTGCTTTTCAGCATTCGATCTGGGGCAGGGGCAGTGGGCGGCCTGTGGCACGGGACGGATCCTCTCCGCATGTGTCTCAGGGACCCATTTGCCTGCGAACTTCGGTCACCTGGCAGGAAGCTACGATGCCCTGACCTATGGTTAGCTGTGCAGCGAGGTGTACTGCGCGGACAGGTTCCAAACACACTTCAAATAAGAGGGCGGCCTTCGTAGAAAGGTGAGAGTTTGGGCAGCTGTGCAGACAAAGAAGGCGCCTATTTGCCTGGGCCTAAATGCTTGTGACAGCCCACTGGGTCTGCCGGGCTCTGAGGGCCCTACCCGGGGCCCCCTGCTCCCCTGCCCTTTGTTCAGTCACATCAGAGATGGCCACACCCACTCCCTCAGTGAGGGCAGTCTTCCAACCTCCCACAGCCCCGCCCACTCTCCGCAGGTTACCATGGACTACAGATGCTGCCTTCTGAGGCCAGGGCGTTCCGAGAATTCCAAGGGCAGACATGATGACCTTAAATGATTTCCTCTTGTGTCAGTTTTGGTGAACTTTAGGAGCTAGGAAATGGTCAACTTTACAGAAATGTTCAAATTTACTGGCATTTCATATATTCTCTGCTATAACATTGTCCTGACTCTTTCTGTATATTCTTTATATATGTTTTTGTTTTCCTTTATCAAAGTGTGTCTTTTAAATCTTTTCAAAGTATATTTTTGGAGTTACTAAATCACCTCAATTTTATACGTTTTCTGTTGTATTAAGTTCTGCTCATAACTTTATTTATCTTTTTTCTATGTTCTCAGGGTTTATAGTTTTGATCTTCTGATATCCATTTAATCACTTGTTAATTCATTATAATAAATATTTTCTACTTATAAAGATTAGAACTTTTAAAGATTCCAGGTTACTTGTAATTTTCTAAGTATAAGGTCCACTACATTGTTGCTGGCCTAAGCCTTAGTTCTCCATATAGCAATGTATATATTTACATAATTTCCCCTCGACTTTCTGTGATTCCGAACATCTCACCTTTCTTTGTGAACAAGCCATTTGAAATACCCTTAACTTATTTCACAGCAAATAAGTCTTTGAAATAATGTGTGTTTTTTGATAAATCTTCTTATATAATTAGGAAGAAAATCTGACCTGCCATATTTTTCAAAACAGCATAATTTCACTCTTCTCAATGATGAATCTGTTGTATTACACAACCTTTGATTATTTAGCTTTATCAATGACATGTACTTTAAAAATGTTTTAGAGATCCTACCAGGCTTTGAAAACATCCTTGTTCCTTGTTTCAGTTCGAGTTTTATGTATATTTTCTGCCTTGCACCTGATTATAACAACATGTGATGGATGGCCTTGGGAATCTAATTCTGGTATTGATTGTTTTTGCAGATTGACTCCCCTTGTAGCTGATTTCTTCATTATTTTGTAAATTTAGATCATGGGCTCATATTTAGCTAAACAGCTGAACATGTAACAGGCTTAGTTGTGAACGCTCCTAAGTTTCAGCAGAAAGTCGGCAAAGATTTATGTGTGTCCCTCCAATGAGTTGCCCATGAGGACCCCGTTTTCTAGAAGTGTTGGTCCAATACCTCCTCTGGAGGCAGGGGACTCAGACAGGGTTGCTTTGTGGCCTCTGCTCAGGGTCAGGGGCTGTGGCCAGCCTGTGGCCCGGGCAGGAGCCTCTTTGTGTGTGTCCCATGTACACATCGGCCTGTGCACTTTGGTCACCTGGCAGGAAGCTACGATGCCCAGACCTATGGTTAGCTGTGCACCGAGGTGTACTGTGCAGACAGGTTCCACACACACTTCAAGTAAGAGGGCGGCCTCAGTCGAAAGGTGAGAGTTTGGGCAGCTGTGCAAAAAAAGAAGGCGCCCTTTGGCCTGGGCCAAAATGCTTTAGACACCACACTGGGCCTGCCGGGCTCTGAGGGCCCTGCCCTGGGACCCCTGTTCACCTGCCCTATGTTCAGTCACAGCACAGACGGCCACACCCAGTCCCTCAGCGAGGGCAGTGTTCTAACCTCCCTCAGCCCCGCCCCCTCTGTGTAGGTTACCATGGACTACAGATGCTGCATTCTGAGGCCAGGGCGTTCTGAGAATGCCAATGGGAGACATGATGACCTTAAATGATTTCCTTTTGTGTCAGTTTTGGTAAACTTTAAGAGCTAGGTATTGGTCCCCTTTACAGAAATGTTCAAATTTCCTGCTATTTCATATTTTCTCTGCTCTAACATTGTACTGATTCTTTCTGTATATTCTTTACTTATGTTTTTGTTTTCCTTAATGAAAGTGTGTCTGTTAAATCTTTTCAAAGTGTATTCTTTGGACTTACTAAACCACCTCAATTTTATACGTTTTCTGTTGTATTAATTTCTGCTCATATCTTTATTTATGTTTATTCTATGTTCTCAGGGTTTATTGGTTTGATCTTCTGATGTCAATTAAAACACTTGGTTATTCATTTTAATAAATATTTTTACTTATAAAGATTTGAGCTTTTGAAGATTTCAACTTACTTGTAACTTTCTATTGGTCAGGTTCTGTACATTGTTGCTGGCCTGAGTCTTAGTTCAACATATAGCAATGTACATATTGACCTATTTTCCCTTAGAATTTCTGTGATTCCCTACATCTCACCTTTCTTTGCAGACAAGCCATTTGAAATACCCTTAACTTACTTCACAGCCAATAAGTCTTTGAAATAATGTGTATTTTTTGAGAAATCTTCTTATACAATTAGGCAGAAAATCTGACCTGCCATAGTTTTCAAAACAGCATAATTTCACTCTTCTCTATGATTAATCTGTTGTGTTACACAACCTTTGAGTATTTAGCTTTATCAGTGACATGTACTTTAAAAATATATTAGAGATCCTACATGTATTTGAAAACATCCTTCTTCCTTAGTGCAGTTCGAGTTTTATGAATATTTTCTGCCTTGCACCTGATTATTCCAACATGTGATGGATGGCCTTCGGAATCTAATTCTGGTATTGATTGTTTTTACTGATTGTCTCCCCTTGTAGCTGATTTCTTCATTATTGTGTAAATTTAGATCATGAGCTCATATTTAGCTAAACAGCTGACCATGTACCAGGCTTAGTTGTGAACGCTCGTAAGTTTCAGCAGAAAGTCGGCAAAGATTTATTTGTGTCCCTCCAATGAGTTGCCCATAAGTACCCCATTTTCTAGAAGTGTTGGTCCAATACCCCCTCTAGTGGCAGGGGACTCAGACTGGGTTGCTTTGTGGCCTCCGTTCTGGGTCAGGGGCTGTGGCCAGCCTGTGGCCGGGCAGGAGCCTCTCCGTGTGTGTCCCAAGTACACATCTGCCTGTGAACTTTGGTCACCTGGTAGGAAGCTACGATGCCCCGACCTATGGTTAGTTGTGCAGCGAGGTGAACTGTGCGGACAGGTTCCACACACACTTCAAGTAAGAGGGTGGCCTGAGTGTAAAGGTGAGAGTTTGGGCAGCTGTGCACACAAAGGAGACGCCCTTTGGCCTGGGCCAAAATGCTTTATACACCACACTGGGCCTGCCGGGCTCTGAGGGCCCTGCTCCGGCCCCCCTGTTCCCCTGCCCTTTGTTCTGTCACAGCACAGACGGCCACACCCACTCACTCAGCGATGGCAGTGTTCTAACCTCCCTCAGCCCCGCCCCCTCTCTGTAGGTTACCATGGACTACAGATGCTGCATTCTGAGGCCAGGGCTTTCTGAGAATGCCAATGGGAGACATGATGAACTTAAATGATTACCTTTTGTGTCAGTTTTGGTAAACTTTAAGAGCTAGATAATGGTCCCCTTTACAGAAATATTCAAATTTACTGCTATTTCATATTTTCTCTGCTATAACATTGTCCTGATTCTTTCTGTATATTCTTTACTTATGTTTTTGTTTTCCTTAATCAAAGTTTGTCTTTTAAATCTTTTCAAAGAATATTCTTTGGACTTACTAAATCACCTCAATTTTATAAGTTTTCTGTTTTATTAATTTCTGCTCATATCTTTATTTATGTTTATTCTATGTTCCCTGGGTTTATTGGTTTGATCTTCTGATGTCAATTAAAACACTTGGTTATTCATTTTAATGAATATTTTTACTTATAAATATTTGAGCTTTTGAAGATTCCAACTTACTTGAAACTTTCTAATGGTCAGGTTCTGTACATTGTCGCTGGCCTGAGTCTTAGTTCAACATATAGCAATGTATATATTGACCTCTTTTCCCTTCGAATAACTGTAATTCCCTACATCTCACCTTTCTTTGCAGACAAGCCATTTGAAATACCCTTAACTTATTTCACAGCCAATAAGTCTTTGAAATAATCTGTATTTTTTAGGTAAATCTTCTTATATAATTAGGCAGAAACTATGACCTGCCATAGTTTTCAAAACAGCATAATTTCACTCTTCCCAATGATTAATCTGTTGTATTACACATCCTTTGCCTATTTAGCTTTATCAATGACATGTACTTTAAAAATATTTTAGAGAGACTACCATTCTTTGAAAACATCCTTGTTCCTTGTTTCAGTTCCAGTTTTATGTATATTTTTTGCCTTGCACCTCAGTATTCCAACATCTGATGGATGGCCTTGGGAATCTAATTCTGGTATTGATTGTTTTTGCTGATTGTTTCCCCATGTAGCTGATTTCTTCATTATTGTGTAAATTTAAATCATGAGCTCATGTTTAGCTAAAGAGCTAACCTTGTAAGAGGCTTAGGTGTGAACACACGTAAATTTCAGCAGAAAGTTGCCAAAGATTTTTGTGTGTCCCTCCAATGAGTTGCCCGCGATATCCCGTTTTATAGAAGTGTTGGTCCAATATTCCCTCTAGAGGCTAGGGATTCAGACAGGGCTGCTTGGCGGGCCCCGATATGGGGCAGGGGCAGTGGGCGGCATGTGGCCCAGGCAGGAGCCTCACAGCGTGTGTGCCAGGGACCCACCTGCCTGCGAACTTCGGTCACCTGGCAGGAAGCTACGATGCCCAGACCTATGGTTAGCTTTGCCATGAGGTGTACTGTGCAGACAGGTTCCACACACACTTCAAGTAAGAGGGCTGCCTGAGTGGAAAGGTGAGAGTTTGGGCACCTGAGTAGACAAAGATGGCGCCCATTGGCCTTGGCCTAAATGCTTGTGAAACCACACTGGGCCTGCCGGGATCTGAGGGCCCTGCCCTAGACCTACTGCTCCCCTGCCCTTTGTTCAGTCGCATCAGAGATTGCCACACCCACTTCCTCAGTGACGGCAGTGTTCCGATCTGCCTCATCTCCTCCCCCTCTCCGCAGGTTACCATGTACTACAGATGCTGCATTCTGAGGCCAGGGCGTTCTGAGAATGCCAATGGCAGACATGATGACCTTAAATGATTTCCTTTTGTGTCAGATTTGGTAAACTTTAGGAGCCAGGAAATGGTCCACTTTACAGAAATGTACAAATTTACTGCTATTTCATATTTTCTCTGCTATAACATTGTCCTTATTCTTTCTGTATATTCTTTACTTATGTCTTTTTTTTCCTTAATCAAAGTGTGTCTTTTAAATCTTTTCAAGGAATATTCTTTGGACTTACTACATCACCTGAATTTTATACGTTTTCTGTTGTATTAAGTTCTGCTCATATCTTTATTTATCTTTTTACTATGTTCTCAGGGTTTATTGTTTTGATATTCTGATGTAAATTAAAACACATGGTAATTCATTTTAATAAATCTTTTTACTTATAAAGATTTGAACTTTTGAAGATTCCAGCTTACTTGTAAGTTTCTAAGGGTCAGGTACTCTACATTGTTGCTGCCCTAAGGCTTATTTCACCATATAGCAATTTATATATTGACCTATTTTCCCCTCGACTTCCTGTGATTCCCTTCATCTCACCTTTCTTTGCAGACAAGCCATTTGAAATACCCTTTACTTGTTTCACAGCCCATAAGTCTTTGAAATAAGGTGTATTTTTAGAGAAATCTTCTTATATAATTAGGCAAAAAATCTGAGCTGCCGTAGTTTTCAAAACCGCATAATTTCACTCTTCTCAATGATGAATCTGTTGTATTACACAAACTTTGAGTATTTAGCTTTATCAATGACATGTACTTTAAAAATGTTTTAGAGATCCTACCAGTCTTTGAAAACATCCTTGTTCCTTGTTTCATTTCGAGTTTTATATATATTTTCTGCCTTGCAACTGATTATTCCAACATATGATGGATCGCCCAGGGAATCTAATTTTGATATTGCTTGTTCTGGCTGATTGTCTCCCCGTTGTAGCTGATTTCTTCATTATTGTGTAAATTTAGACCATGAGCTCATGTTTAGCTAAACAGCTGTCCTTGTAAGAGGCTTAGGTGTGAACGCTCGTAAGCTTCATCAGAAAGTCAGCAAAGATTTTTTTGTTTCCCTCCAATGAGTGGCCCGCGACGACCCTGTTTTCTACAAGTTCTGGTCCAATACTCCCTCTACAGGCTGGGCCTCAGACAGGGCTGCTTTGCGGCCCCCGATCTGGGGAACGGGCAATGGGCGGCCTGTGACCCGGGCAGGAGCCTCTCCGCGGGTGTCCCAGGGACCCATCTTCCTTTGAACATTGGTCACCTGGCATGAAGCTACGATTCCCAGACCTATAGTTAGCTGTGCAGCGAGGTGTACTGGGCGGACAGGTTCCACACACACTTCAAGTAAGAGGGCGGCCTGAGAGGAAAAGTGAGAGTTTGGGCAGACGTGCAGACAAAGAAGGCGCCCTTTGGCCTGGGCCTAAATGATTGTAACACCCCACTGTGCGTTCCAGGCTCTGAGGGACCAGACCTGGTTTCCCTACTCTCCTGCCCTATGTTCAGTCACAGCAGAGATGGCCACACCCACTCTCTCAGTGAGGGCAGTGTTCCCACCTCCCTCAGCCACGCCCCCTCTCCGCAGGTTACCATGGACTACAGATTCTGCATTCTGAGGCAAGGGCGTTCCGAGAATGCCAAGGGCAGACATGATGGCCTTAAATGATTTCCTCGTGTGTCAGTTTTGGTAAACTTTAAGAGCTAGGAAATGGTCCACTTTACAGAAATGTTCAAATTTACTGGCATTTCAGATCGTCTCTGCTAAAACATTGTCCTGATTCTTTCTGTATATTCTTTACTTATCTTTTTGTTTTCCTTAATCCAAGTTTGTCTTTTAAATCTTTTCAAAGAATATTATTTGGACGTACTACATCACCTGAATTTTATACGTTTTCTGTTGTATTAAGTTCTGCTCATATCTTTATTTATCTTTTCTCTATGTTCTCAGGGTTTATTGTTTTGATCTTCTGATGTCTATTAAAACACTTGGTTATTCATTTTCATAAATCTTTTTACTTATAAAGATTTGAACTTTTGAAGATTCCAGCTTACTTGTAAGTTTCTAAGCGTCAGGTCCTCTACATTGTTGCTGGCCTAAGGCTTAGTTAACCATATAGCAATATATATATTGAACTATTTTCCCCTCGGCTTTCTGTGATTCCCTACATCTCACCTTTCTTTGCAGACAAGTCATTTGAAATACCCTTACCTTATTTCACAGCCAAAAAGTCTTTGAAATAATGTGTATTTTTTAGAGAAATCTTCTTATATAATCAGCTAGAAAATCTGACCTGCCATAGTTTTCAAAACAGCATAATTTCACTCTTCTCAATGATGAATCTATTGTATTACACAAACTTAGAGCATTTAGCTTTATCAATGACATGTACTTTAAAAATGTTTTAGAGATCCTACCAGTCTTTGAAAACATCCTTGTTCCTTGTTTCAGTTCCAGTTTTATGTATATTTTCTCTCTTGCACCTGATTATGCCAACATCTGATGTATGGCCTAGGGAATCTAATTCTGGTATTGATTGTTTTTGCTGATTGTCTCCCACTTGTGGCTGATTTCTTCATTATTGCGTAAATTTAGATCATGAGCTCATGTTTAGCTAAACAGCTGTCCTTGTAAGAGGCTTAGGTGTGAACTCTCGTAAGCTTCATCAGAAAGTCGGCAAAGATTTAATTGTGTCCCTCCAATGAGTTGCCCGTGAGGACCCTGTTTTCTACAAGTGTTGGTCCAATACTCCCTCTTGAGGCACGGACTCAGAAAAGGATGATTTGCGGACCCCGATGTGGTGCAGGGGCAGTTGGCCGCCTGTGGCCCTTGCAGGAGCCTCTCCGCGTTTGTCCCAGGGACACATCTGCCTGAGAACTTCGGTCACCTGGCAGGAAGCTACAATGCCCAGACCTATGTTTAGCTGTGCAGCAAGGTGTACTGCGTGGACAGGTTCCACACACACTTCACGTAAGAGGGCGGGCTGAGTGGAAAGGTGAGAGTGTGGACAGCTGTGCAGACAAAGAAGGCGCTCTTTGGCCTGGGCCTAAATGCTTTTGACACCCCACTGGGCATGCCGGGCTCTGAGGGCCCTGCCCAGGACGCCCTGCTCCCCTGCCCTTTGTTCAGTCACAGCAGAGATATCCACAGCCACTCCCTGAGTGTGGGCAGTGTTCCAACTTCCCTCAGCCCCGCCCCCTGTCCGCAGGTTACCATGGACTACAGATGCTGCATTCTGAGGCCAGGGCTTTCCGGGAATGCCAAGGGAAGACATGATGTTCTAAAATGATTTCCTCTTGTGTCAGTGTTGGTAAACTTTAGGAGCTAGGAAATGGTCCACTTTACAGAAATGTTCAAACTTACTGGCATTTCAGATGTTCTCTGTTATAACATTGACCTGATTCTTTCTGTATATTCTTTACTTATGTTTTAGTTTTCCTTAATCAAAGTGTGTCTTTTAACTCTTTTCAAAGAATATTCTTTGGACTTACAAACTCACCTGAATTTTATACGTTTTCTGTTGTATTAAGTACTGCTCATATCTTTATTTATCTTTTTTCTATGTTCTCAGGGTTTATTGTTTTGATCTGATGCCAATTAAAACACTTGGTTATTCATTTTCGTAAATCTTTTTACTTATAAAGATTTGAACTTTTGAAGATTCCAGCTTACTTGTAATTTTCTATGGTCAGGTACTCAACATTGTTGCTGGCCTAAGGCTTAATTTACCATATAGCAATGTATATATTGACCTATTTTACCCTCGACTTTCTGTGATTCCCTACATCTCACCTTTCTGTGCATACAAGCCATTAGAAATACCCTTATTTCACTGCCATTAAGTCTTTGAAATAATGTGTATTTTTTAGAGAAATCTTCTTATATAATTAGGCAGAAAATGTGACCTGCCATAGTTTTCAAAACAGCATAATTTCACTCTTCTCAATGATGAATCTGTTGTATTACACAAAATTTGAGTGTTTAGCTTTATCAATGACATGTACTTTAAAGATGTCTTAGACATCCTACCAGTCTTTGAACACATCCTTGTTCCTTGTTTCAGTTCCAGTTTTGTGTATATATTCTGCCTTGCACCTGACTATTCCAATATCTGATGAATGGCGTAGGGTATCTAATTCTGGGATTGCTTGTTTTTGCTGATTGTCTACCCCTTGTATCTGATTTCTTCATTATTGTGTAAATTTATATCATGGGCTCATGTTTAGCTAAACAGCTGACCTTGTAAGAGGCTTAGGTGTGAACGCTCGTAAGCTTCAGCAAAAAGTCGGCAAAGATTTATTTGTGTCCCTCCAATGAGTTGCCCGTGAGGACCCCGTTTTCTGCAAGTGTTGGTCCATTACTCCCTCTAGAGGCAGGGAATCAGACAGGGCAGCTTTGCGGCCGCCGATCTAGGGCAGGGTCTTTGGGTCGCCCTTGGCCAGGGCAGGAGCCTCTCCGCGTGTGTCCCAGGGACCCATCTGCCTGCGAACTTCGGTCACGTAGCAGGAAGCTACAATTCCCAGACCTATCGTTAGCTGTGCAGCAAGGTGTACTGCGCGGACATGTTCCACACACACTTCACGTAAGAGGGCGGGCTGAGTGGAAAGGTGAGAGTTTGGGCAGCTGTTCAGACAAAGAAGGCGCCCTTTGGCATGGGCCTAAATGCTTTTGACACCCCACTGGGCCTGCCTGGCTCTGAGGGCCCTGCAACGGAAGCCCTGCTCCCCTGCCCTTTGTTCAATCACAGCAGAGATGGCCACAAGCACTCCTTGAGTGAGGACAGTGTTCCAAATTCCCTCAGCCCCGCCCCCTCTCCGCAGGTTACCATGGACTACAGATGCTGCATTCTGATGCCAGGGCGTTCCGAGAATGCAAAGGGCAGACATGATGATCTTAAATGGTTTCCTCTTGTGTCCGTTCTGGTAAACTTTAGGAGCTAGGAAATGGTCCACTTTACAGAAATGTTCAAACTTACTGGCATTTCAGATGTTCTCTGCTATAACATTGTCCTGATTCTTTCTGTATATGCTTTACTTATGTTTTTGTTTTCCTTAATCAAAGTGTGTCTTTTAACTCTTTTCAAAGAATATTCTTTGGACTTACTACATCACCTGAATTTTATACGTTTTCTGTTGTATTAAATTCTGCTCATAACTTTATTTATCTTTTTTCTATGTTCTCCGGGTTTATTGATTTGACCTTCTGATGCCAAATAAAACACTTGGTTATTCATTTTAATGAAACTTGTTACTTATAAAGATTTAAACTTTTGAAGATTCCAGCTTACTTGTAATTTTCTAAGGGTCAGGTCCTCTACATTGTTGCTGGCCTAAGGCTTAGTACACCCTATAGTAATGTATATATTGACATATTTTCCCCTCGACTTACTTTCATTTCCTACATCTCATCTTTCTTTGCCAACAAACCATTTGAAATACCCTTAATTTACTTCACTGCCAATAAGTTTTTGAAATAATGTGTATTTGTAGAGAAATATTCTTATACAATTAGGCCGAAAATCTGACCTGCCATAGTTTTCAAAACAGCATAATTTCACTATTCTCTATGATTAATCTGTTGTGTTACACAACCTTTGAGTATTTAGCTTTATCAATGACATGTACTTTAAAAATATTTTAGAGATCCTACATGTCTTTGAAAACATCATTCTTCCTTAGTTCAGTTCCAGTTTTATGTATATTTTCTGCCTTGCTCCTGATTATTCCAACGTCTGATGGATGGCCTTGGACATCTAATTCTGTTATTGTTTTTGCTGATTGTCTCCCCTTGTAGCTGATTTCTTCATTATTGTGTAAATTTAGATCATGAGCTCATGTTTAGCTAAACAGGTGAACTTGTAAGTGGCTTAGGTGTGAACGCTCGTAGGCTTCATCAGAAAGTTAGCAAATATTTTTTTGTGTCCCTACAATGAGTTTCCAGCGAGAACACCTTTTTCTACAATGTTGGTCCAATACTCCCTCTAGAGGCAGGGGACTCATATAGGGCTGCTTCGCGGCCCCCGATCTGGGGCAGGGGCGGTGGGCGCCCCATGGCCTTTGCAGGAGCCTCACCGTGTGTGTCCCAGGGACCCATCTGTCTGCAAACTTCGGTCACCTGGCAGGAAAATATGATGCCCAGATATATGGTTAGCTGTGAAGCGAGGTGTACTGTGAGGACAGGTTCCACACACACTTCAAGTAAGAGGGCGGCCTGAGTGGAAAGGTGAGAATTTGGGCAGATGTGCAGACAAAGAAGGCGCCCTTTCGCCTGGGCCAAAATGCTTGTGATACCCCACTGGTCCTGCTGGGCTCTGAGGGCCCTGCCCTGGGCCCCCTGCTCCCCTGCCTTTTGTTCAGTCACATAAGAGATGGCCACAGCACTCCCTCAGTGAGGGCAGTGTTCCATCCTCCCTGAGCCCCGCCCCCTCTCCGCAGGTTACCATGGACTACAGATGCTGCTTTCTGAGGCCAGGGCGTTTCGAGAATGCCAAGGGTAGACATTATGACCTTAAATGATTTCCTCTTGTGTCAATTTAGGTAAACTTTAGGAGCTAGGAAATGGTCTACTTTACACAAATGTTCAAATTTACTGGCATTTCATGTATTCTCTGCTATAACATTGTCCTGATTCTTTCTGTATATTCTTGACTTATGTTTTTGTTTTCCTTAATCAAAGTGTGTCTTTTAAATCTTTTCAAGGAATAGTCTTTGGACTTACTTATTCACCTCAAATTTATAAGTTTTCTGTTGTATTAATTTCTGCTCATATCTTTACTTATGTTTTTTCTATGTTCTCAGGGTTCATTGGTTTGATCTTCTGATGTCAATTTAAACACTTGGTTATTCATTTTAATAAATATTTTTACTTATAAAGATATGAGCTTTTGAAGATTCCAACTTACTTGTAACTTTCTAATGGTCAGGTTCTGTACATTGTTCCTGGCCTGAGTCTTAGTTCAACATATAGCAATGTATATATTGCCCTCTTTTCCCTTCGAATTTTTGTGATTCCCTACATCTCACCTTTCTTTTCAGACAAGCCATTTGAAATACCCTTAACTTATTTCACAGCAAATAAGTCTTTGAAATAATGTGTATTTTTTAGAGGAATCTTCTTATATAATTAGGCGGAAAATCTGACCAGCCATAGTTTTCAAAACAGCATACTTTCACTCTTCTCAATGATTAATCTGTTGTATTACACATCCTTTGACTATTTAGCTTTATCAATGACATGTACTTTAAAAATATTTTAGAGAGCCTACCAGTCTTTGAAAACATCCTTGTTCCTTGTTTCAGTTCCAGTTTTATGTATATTTCCTGCCTTGCACCTGATTATTCTAACATCTGATGGATGGCCTTGGGAATCTAATTCTGGTATTGATTGTTTTTGCTGATTGTGTCCCCTTGTAGCTGATTTCTTCATTCTTGTGTAAATTTAGATCATGAGCTCATGTTTAGCTAAACAGCTGACCTGGTAAGAGGCTTAGGTGTGAACGCTCGTAAGTTTTAGCAGAAAGTCGGGAAAGATTTATTTGTGTCCTTGCAATTAGCTGCCCGCGAGGACCCTGTTTTATAGAAGTGTTGGTCCAATATTCCCTCTAGAGGCTAGGGACACATACAGTGCTTCTTGGCGTCCCCCGATCAGGGGCAGGGGATGTGGGCGGCCTGTGGTCCGGGCAGGAGCCTCTCCGCGTGTGTCCCAGGGACCCATCTGCCTGCGAACTTCGGAAACCTGGCAGGAAGCTACGATGCCCAGACCTATGGTTAGCTCTGCAGCGAGGTGTACTGTGCAGACAGGTTCCACACACACTTCAAGTAAGAGGTCGGCCTGAGTGGAAACTTGGGAGGTTGGGCAGCTGTGCAGACAAAGAAGGCGCCTTTTGGCCTGGGCCTAAATGCTTGTGACTCCCCACTTGGCCTTATATGATTTCCTCTTGTGTCAGTTTTGGTATAGTTTAGTAGCTAGGAAATGGTCCCCTTTACCGAAATGTTCAAATTTACTGTCATTTCATATATTCTCTGCTATAACATTGTACTGATTCTTTCTGTATATTCTTTACTTACTTTTTTTTTTTTTCCTTAATAAAGTGTCTTTTAAATCTTTTCAAAGAATATTCTTTGTACTTACTATATCACCTCAATTTTATACGTTTTCTGTTGTATTAAGTTCTTCTCATATCTTTATTTATCTTTTTTCTATGTTCTGAGATTTTATTTGTTTGATCTTCTGATGTCAATTAAAACACTTGGTTATTCATTTAATAAATCTTTTTACTTATAAAGATTTGCACTTTTGAATATTCCAGCTAACTTGTAGGATTCTAAGGTCAGGTCCTCTACATTGTTGCTGGCCTAAGGCTTAATTCAACATATAGCAATGTATATATTGACCTATTTTCCCCTCGACTTTCTGTGATTCCCTATATCTCACCTTTCTTTGCAGACAAGCCATTTGAAATACCATTAACTTATTTCACCGCCAAAAAGTCTTGAAATAATGTGTAGTTTTTAGAGAAATCTTCTTATATAATTAGGCAGAATATCTGACCTGCCATTGTTTAAAAACTGCATAATTTCACTCTTCTCAATGATTAATGTGTTGTGTTACACAACTTTTGAGTATTTAGCTTTATCAATGACATACACTTTAAAAAGGTTTTAGAGATCCTACCAGTCTTTGGGAACATCGTTGTTCCTTGTTTCAGTTGAGGTATTATGTATATTTCCTGCCTTGCACCTGATTATTCAAACATCTGATGGATGGCCTTGGGAATCTAATTCTGGTATTGATTGGTTCAGATGATTTTCTCCCCTTGTAGCTGATTTCTTCATTATTGTGTAAATTTAGACCATGAGCTCATGTTTATCTATACAGCTGACTTTGTAAGAGTCTTAGGTGTGAACGCTCGAAAGTTTCAGCAGAAAGTCGGCAAAGATTTATGTGTGTCCCTCCAATGAGTTGCCCGCGAGACCCCGTTTTATAGAAGTGTTGGTCCAATATTCCCTCTAGAGGCTAGGGATTCAGACATGGCTGCTTGGCGTCCCCCGATCTGGGGCAGGTGCTGTGGGCGGCCTGTGGCCCAGTCATGAGCATCACAGCGTGTGTCCCAGGGACCCATCTCCCTGCGAACTTCGTTCCACGGTCAGGAAGCTACGATGCTCAGACGTATGGTTAGCTGTGCAGCGAGGTGTACTGGGCGGACAGGTTCCACACACACTTCAAGTAAGTGTGCGGCCTGAGTGGAAAGGTGAGAGTTTGGGCAATTGTGCAGACAAAGAAGGCGCTCTTTGACCTGAGCCTAAATGCTTGTGACACCCCACAGGGCCTGCCGGGCTCTGAGGGCCCTGCCCTGGACACCCTGCTCCCCTGCCCTTTATTCAGTCACATCAGAGATAGCCACACCCACTTCCTCAGTGAGGGCAGTGTTCCATCCTCCCTCAGCCCCGCCACTCTCTGCAGGTTACCATGGACTACAGATGCTGCATTCTGAGGCCAGGGCGTTCCGAGAATGCCAAGGGCAGACATGATGACCTTAAATGATTTCCTCTTGTGTCAGTTTTGGTAAACTTTAGGAGCTAGGAAATGGTCCACTTTATAGAAATGTTCAAATTTACTGTCATTTCATATATTGTCTGCTATAACATTGTCCTGATTCTTTCTGTATATTCTTTACTTATATTTTTGCTTTCCTTAATCAAAGTGTGTCTTTAAAATCTTTTCAAAGAATATTCTTTGGACTTACTAAATCACCTGAATTTTATACGTTTTCTGTTGTATTAAGTTCTGCTCATATCTTTATTTATCTTTTTTCTATGTTCTCAGGGTTTATTGTTTTGATTTTCTGATGTCAATTAAAACACTTGGTTATTCATTTTAATAAATCTTTTTACTTATAAAGATTTGAACTTTTAAAGATTCCAGCTTACTTGTACGTTTCTAAGGGTCCATTCCTCTACACTGTTGCCGGCCTAAGCCTTAGTTCACCATAGAGCAATGTATATATTGACATACTTTCCCCTCGACTTTCTTTGATTCCCTAGAACTAACCTTTTTTTGCACATAAGCCATTTGAAAAACACATAACTTATTTCACAGCCAATAAGTGTTTGAAATAATGTTCATTTTTAGATAAATCTTCTTATGTAGTTAGGCAGAAAATCTGACCTGCCATAGTTTTCAAAACAGCATACTTTCACTCTTCTCAGTGATTAATCTGTTGTATTACACAACATTTGAGTATTTATCTTTATCAATATCATGTACTTTAAAAATGTTTTAGAGATCCTACCAGTCTTTGAAAACATCCTGGTTCCTTGTTTCAGTTCCAGTTTTATGTATATTTTCTGCCTTGCACGTTATTATTCCAACATCAGATGGATGGCCTTGGGAATCTAATTCTGGTATTGATTGTTTTTGCTGATAGTCTCCCCTTGTACATGATTTCTTCATTATTGTGTAAATTTAGATCATGAGCTCATGTTTAGCTAAACAGCTGACCTTGTAAGAGGCTTAGGTGTGAACGCTCGTAAGTTTCAGCAGAAAGTCGGCAATGATTTATTTGTGTCCCTCCAATGAGTTGCCCGCAAGGACCCCGTTTTCTACAAGTGTTGGTCCAATACTCCTGCTAGAGGCAGGGCACTCAAACAGGGCTACTTTGCGTCCCTCGATCGGGGGCAGGGGCAGTGTGGGCCTGGGGCCGGGCAGGAGCCTCTCCGCGTGTGACATAGGGACCCATTAGCCTGCGAACTTCGGTCACTTGGCTGGAAGCTATGATGCCCAGACCTAAGGTTAGATGTGCAGGGAGGTGTACAGTGCGGACAGTTTCCACACACACTTCAAGTAAGAGGGCGGCCTGAGTGGAAAGGTAAGAGTTTGGGCAGCTGTTCAGACAAAGAAGGCGCACTTTGGCCTGGGCCTAAAAGCTTTTGACACCCCACTGGGCCTGCCTGGATCTGAGGGCCCTGCCCTGGACGCCCTGCTCCCCTGCCCTTTGTTCAGTCACAGCAGAGATGGCCACAACCACTCCTTGATTGAGGGCAGTGTTCCAAATTCCCTCAGCCCCGCCCCCTCTCTGCAGGTTACCATGGACTACAGATGCTGCATTCTGATGCCAGTGCGTTCCGATAATGCCAAGCGCAGACAGGATGATCTTATATGATTTCCTCTTGTGTCAGTTTTGGTAAACTTTAGGAGCTAGGAAATGGTCCACTTTACAGAAATGTTCAAACTTACTGGCATTTCAGATGTTCTCTGCTATAACATTGTCCTGATTCTTTCTGTATATTCTTTACTTTTGTTTTGTTTTTCCTTAATCAAAGTGTGTCTTTTAACTCTTTTCAAAGAATATTCTTTGGACTTACTACATCACCTGAATTTTATACGTTTTCTGTTGTATTAAGTTCTGCTCATATCTTTTTTATCTTTTTTCTATGTTCTCAGGGTTTATTGTTTTGATCTTCTGATGTCAATTAAAACACTTGATTATTCATTTTTATAAATCTTTTTACTTATAAAGATTTGAACTTTTGAAGATTCCAACTTACTTTTAAGTTTCTCAGGGTTAGATCCTCTACATTGTTGCTGGCCTAAGGCTTAATTCACCGTATAGCTATATATGTATTGACCTATTTTCCCCTGAGATTTCTGTGATTCCCTACATCTCACCTTCCTTTGCAGACAAGCCATTTGAAATACCCTTAACTTATTTCACAGCCAATAAGTCTTTGAAATAATGTGTACTTTTTAGAGAAATCTTCGTATATAATTAGGCAGAAAATCTGACCTGCCATAGTTTTCAAAACAGCATAATTTCACTCTTCTCAATGATGAATCTGTTGTATTACACAACCTTTGAGTATTTAGCTTCATCAATGACATGTACTTTAAAAATGTTTTAGAGAACCTACCAGTCTTTGAAAACATCCTTGTTCCTTGTTTCAGTTCCAGTTTTATGTATATTTTCTGCCTTGCACCTGATTATTCCAACAACTGATGGATGGCCTAGGGAATCTAATTCTGGTATTGATTATTTTTGCTGTTTGTGTCCCCCTTGGAGATGATTTCTTCATAATTGTGTAAATTTAGATCGTGAGCTCATGTTTAGCCAAAGAGCTGACCTTGTAATAGGCTTAGTTGGGAACGCTCGTAAGCTTCATCAGAAAGTCGGGAAAGATTTATTTGTGTCCCTCCAATGGGTTGCCGGCGAGGACCCCGTTTTTTACAAGTGTTCGTCCAATAGTCCCTCTAGAGGCAGGGACTCAGACAGGGCTGCTTTGCGGCCGCCGATCTGGGGCAGGGATTTTGGGCCACCCGTTGCTCCGGCAGGAACCTCTCCGCGTGTGTCCTACACACCCATCTGCCTGCGAACTTCGGTTAGCTGGCAGCAAGCTTACGATGCCCAGACCTATGGTTAGCTCTGCTGCGAGGTGTACTGCACGGACAGGTTCCACACACACTTCAAGTAAGAGGGCGGCCTGAGTGGAAAGGTTAGAGTTTGGGCTGCTGTGCAGACAAAGAAGGCGCACTTTGGCCTGTGCGTAAATGCTTGTGAAACCACACTGGGCCTGCCTGGCTCTGAGGGCCGTGCACTGGACGCCCTGCTCCCCTGCCCTTTGTCCAGTCACAGCAGAGATGGCCACAATAACTCGCTCAGTGAGGGCAGTGTTCCAACAGCCCTCAGCCCCGCCCCCTCTCCGCATGTTACCATGGACTACAGATGCTGCATTCTGAGGCCAGTGCGTTCCGAGAATGCCAAGGGCAGACATGATGATCTTAAATGCTTTCCTCTTGTGTCAGTTTTGGTAAACTTTAGGAGCCAGGAAATGGTCCACTTTACAGAAATGTTCAAACTTACTGGCATTTCAGATGTTCTCTGCTATAACATTGACCTGAATCTTTCTGTATATTCTTTACTTATGTATTTTTTTTCCTTAATCAAAGTGTGTCTTTTAATTCTTTTCAAAGAATATTCTTTGGAATTACTACATCTCATAAATTTTATACGTTTTCTGTTGTATTAAGTTCTGCTCATATCTTTATTTATCTTTTTACTATGTTCTCAGGGTTTATTGTTTTGATATTCTGATGTAAATTAAAACACATGGTAATTCATTTTAATAAATCTTTTTACTTATAAAGATTTGAACTTTTGAAGATTCCAGCTTACTTGTAAGTTTCTAAGGGTCAGGTACTCTACAATGTTGCTGCCCTAAGGCTTATTTCACCATATAGCAATTTATATATTGACCTATTTTCCCCTCGACTTCCTGTGATTCCCTTCATCTCACCTTTCTTTGCAGACAAGCCATTTGAAATACCCTTTACTTGTTTCACATCCCATAAGTCTTTGAAATAAGGTGTATTTTTAGAGAAATCTTCTTATATAATTAGGCAAAAAATCTGAGCTGCCGTAGTTTTCAAAACCGCATAATTTCACTCTTCTCAATGATGAATCTGTTGCATTACACAACCTTTGAGTATTTAGCTTTATCAATGACATGTACTTTAAAAATGTTTTAGAGATCCTACCAGTCTTTGAAAACATCCTTGTTCCTTGTTTCAGTTCGAGTTTTATATATATTTTCTGCCTTGCAACTGATTATTCCAACATATGATGGATCGCCCAGGGAATCTAATTTTGATATTGCTTGTTCTGGCTGATTGTCTCCCCGTTGTAGCTGATTTCTTCATTATTGTGTAAATTTAGATCATGAGCTCATGTTTAGCTAAACAGCTGTCCTTGTAAGAGGCTTAGGTGTGAACGCTCGTAAGCTTCATCAGAAAGTCAGCAAAGATTTTTTTGTTTCCCTCCAATGAGTGGCCCGCGACGACCCTGTTTTCTACAAGTGTTGGTCCAATTCTCCCTCTACAGGCTGGGCCTCAGACAGGGCTGCTTTGCGGCCCCCGATCTGGGGAACGGGCAATGGGCGGCCTGTGACCCGGGCAGGAGCCTCTCCGCGGGTGTCCCAGGGACCCATCTTCCTTTGAACATTGGTCACCTGGCATGAAGCTACGATTCCCAGACCTATAGTTAGCTGTGCAGCGAGGTGTACTGGGCGGACAGGTTCCACACACACTTCAAGTAAGAGGGCGGCCTGAGAGGAAAAGTGAGAGTTTGGGCAGACGTGCAGACAAAGAAGGCGCCCTTTGGCCTGGGCCTAAATGATTGTAACACCCCACTGTGCGTTCCGGGCTCTGAGGGACCGGACCTTTTTTCCCTACTCTCCTGCCCTATGTTCAGTCACAGCAGAGATGGCCACACCCACTCTCTCAGTGAGGGCAGTGTTCCCACCTCCCTCAGCCACGCCCCCTCTCCGCAGGTTACCATGGACTACAGATTCTGCATTCTGAGGCAAGGGCGTTCCGAGAATGCCAAGGGCAGACATGATGGCCTTAAATGATTTCCTCGTGTGTCAGTTTTGGTAAACTTTAAGAGCTAGGAAATGGTCCACTTTACAGAAATGTTCAAATTTACTGGCATTTCAGATCGTCTCTGCTAAAACATTGTCCTGATTCTTTCTGTATATTCTTTACTTATCTTTTTGTTTTCCTTAATGAAAGTTTGTCTTTTAAATCTTTTCAAAGAATATTATTTGGACGTACTACATCACCTGAATTTTATACGTTTTCTGTTGTATTAAGTTCTGCTCATATCTTTATTTATCTTTTCTCTATGTTCTCAGGGTTTATTGTTTTGATCTTCTGATGTCTATTAAAACACTTGGTTATTCATTTTCATAAATCTTTTTACTTATAAAGATTTGAACTTTTGAAGATTCCAGCTTACTTGTAAGTTTCTAAGCGTCAGGTCCTCTACATTGTTGCTGGCCTAAGGCTTAGTTAACCATATAGCAATATATATATTGAACTATTTTCCCCTCGGCTTTCTGTGATTCCCTACATCTCACCTTTCTTTGCAGACAAGTCATTTGAAATACCCTTACCTTATTTCACAGCCAAAAAGTCTTTGAAATAATGTGTATTTTTTAGAGAAATCTTCTTATATAATCAGCTAGAAAATCTGACCTGCCATAGTTTTCAAAACAGCATAATTTCACTCTTCTCAATGATGAATCTATTGTATTACACAAACTTAGAGCATTTAGCTTTATCAATGACATGTACTTTAAAAATGTTTTAGAGATTCTACCAGTCTTTGAAAACATCCTTGTTCCTTGTTTCAGTTCCAGTTTTATGTATATTTTCTCTCTTGCACCTGATTATGCCAACATCAGATGTATGGCCTAGGGAATCTAATTCTGGTATTGATTGTTTTTGCTGCTTGTCTCCCCCTTGTGGCTGATTTCTTCATTATTGCGTAAATTTAGATCATGAGCTCATGTTTAGCTAAACAGCTGTCCTTGTAAGAGGCTTAGGTGTGAACTCTCGTAAGCTTCATCAGAAAGTCGGCAAAGATTTAATTGTGTCCCTCCAATGAGTTGCCCGTGAGCACCCTGTTTTCTACAAGTGTTGGTCCAATACTCCCTCTTGAGGCACGGACTCAGAAAAGGATGATTTGCGGACCCCGATGTGGTGCAGGGGCAGTTGGCCGCCTGTGGCCCTTGCAGGAGCCTCTCCGCGTTTGTCCCAGGGACCCATCTGCCTGAGAACTTCGGTCACCTGGCAGGAAGCTACGATGCCCAGACCTATGTTTAGCTGTGCAGCAAGGTGTACTGCGCGGACAGGTTCCACACACATTTCACGTAAGAGGGCGGGCTGAGTGGAAAGGTGAGAGTTTGGCCAGCTGTGCAGACAAAGAAGGCGCTCTTTGGCCTGGGCCTAAATGCTTTTGACACCCCACTGGGCATGCCGGGCTCTGAGGGCCCTGCCCAGGACGCCCTGCTCCCCTGCCCTTTGTTCAGTCACAGCAGAGATATCCACACCCACTCCCTGAGTGTGGGCAGTGTTCCAACTTCCCTCAGCCCCGCCCCCTGTCCGCAGGTTACCATGGACTACAGATGCTGCATTCTGAGGCCAGGGCTTTCCGGGAATGCCAAGGGAAGACATGATGTTCTTAAATGATTTCCTCTTGTGTCAGTGTTGGTAAACTTTAGGAGCTAGGAAATGGTCCACTTTACAGAAATGTTCAAACTTACTGGCATTTCAGATGTTCTCTGTTATAACATTGACCTGATTCTTTCTGTATATTCTTTACTTATGTTTTAGTTTTCCTTAATCAAAGTGTGTCTTTTAACTCTTTTCAAAGAATATTCTTTGGACTTACAAACTCACCTGAATTTTATACGTTTTCTGTTGTATTAAGTACTGCTCATATCTTTATTTATCTTTTTTCTATGTTCTCAGGGTTTATTGTTTTGATCTGATGCCAATTAAAACACTTGGTTATTCATTTTCGTAAATCTTTTTACTTATAAAGATTTGAACTTTTGAAGATTCCAGCTTACTTGTAATTTTCTATGGTCAGGTACTCAACATTGTTGCTGGCCTAAGGCTTAATTTACCATATAGCAATGTATATATTGACCTATTTTACCCTCGACTTTCTGTGATTCCCTACATCTCACCTTTCTGTGCATACAAGCCATTAGAAATACCCTTATTTCACTGCCATTAAGTCTTTGAAATAATGTGTATTTTTTAGAGAAATCTTCTTATATAATTAGGCAGAAAATGTGACCTGCCATAGTTTTCAAAACAGCATAATTTCACTCTTCTCAATGATGAATCTGTTGTATTACACAAAATTTGAGTGTTTAGCTTTATCAATGACATGTACTTTAAAGATGTCTTAGAGATCCTACCAGTCTTTGAACACATCCTTGTTCCTTGTTTCAGTTCCAGTTTTGTGTATATATTCTGCCTTGCACCTGACTATTCAAATATCTGATGAATGGCGTAGGGTATCTAATTCTGGGATTGCTTGTTTTTGCTGATTGTCTACCCCTTGTATCTGATTTCTTCATTATTGTGTAAATTTATATCATGAGCTCATGTTTAGCTAAACAGCTGACCTTGTAAGAGGCTTAGGTGTGAACGCTCGTAAGCTTCAGCAAAAAGTCGGCAAAGATTTATTTGTGTCCCTCCAATGAGTTGCCCGTGAGGACCCCGTTTTCTGCAAGTGTTGGTCCATTACTCCCTCTAGAGGCAGGGAATCAGACAGGGCAGCTTTGCGGCCGCCGATCTAGGGCAGGGTCTTTGGGTCGCCCTTGGCCAGGGCAGGAGCCTCTCCGCGTGTGTCCCAGGGACCCATCTGCCTGCGAACTTCGGTCACGTAGCAGGAAGCTACAATTCCCAGACCTATCGTTAGCTGTGCAGCAAGGTGTACTGCGCGGACATGTTCCACACACACTTCACGTAAGAGGGCGGGCTGAGTGGAAAGGTGAGAGTTTGGGCAGCTGTTCAGACAAAGAAGGCGCCCTTTGGCATGGGCCTAAATGCTTTTGACACCCCACTGGGCCTGCCTGGCTCTGAGGGCCCTGCAACGGAAGCCCTGCTCCCCTGCCCTTTGTTCAATCACAGCAGAGATGGCCACAAGCACTCCTTGAGTGAGGACAGTGTTCCAAATTCCCTCAGCCCCGCCCCCTCTCCGCAGGTTACCATGGACTACAGATGCTGCATTCTGATGCCAGGGCGTTCCGAGAATGCAAAGGGCAGACATGATGATCTTAAATGGTTTCCTCTTGTGTCCATTCTGGTAAACTTTAGGAGTTAGGAAATGGTCCACTTTACAGAAATGTTCAAACTTACTGGCATTTCAGATGTTCTCTGCTATAACATTGTCCTGATTCTTTCTGTATATTCTTTACTTATGTTTTTGTTTTCCTTAATCAAAGTGTGTCTTTTAACGCTTTTCAAAGAATATTCATTGGACTTACTACATCACCTCAATTTTATACGTTTTCTGTTGTATTAAATTCTGCTCATATCTTTATTTATCTTTTTTCTATGTTCTCCGGATTTATTGATTTGATCTTCTGATGCCAAATAAAACACTTGGTTATTCATTTTAATAAATCTTTTTACTTATAAAGATTTGAACTTTTGAAGATTCTAACTTACTTGTAAGTTTCTAAGGGTCAGGTCCTCAACATGGTTGCTGGCCTAAGGCTTATTTCACCATAAAGCAATGTATATATTGACCTATTTTCCCCTCGACTTTCTGGAATTCCCTACATCTCACCTTTCTTTGCAGACAAGCCATTTGAAATACCCTTAACTTATTTCACAGCCAATAAGTCTTTGAAATAATGTGTATTTTTTAGAGAAATCTTCTTATATAATTAAGCAGAAAATCAGACCTTCCATAGTTTTCAAAACAGCATAATTTCACTCTTCTCAATGATGAATCTGTTGTATTACACAACCTTTGAGTATTTAGCTTTATCAATGACATGTACTTTAAAAATGTTTTAGAGATCCTACCAGTCTTTGAAAGCATCCTTGTTCCTTGTTTCTCCAATTTTATGTATATTTTCTGCCTTGCACCTGATTATTCCAACACCTGATGTATGGCCTAGGGAATCTAATTCTGGTATTGATTGTTTTTGCTGATTGTCTCCCCCTTGTAGCTGATTTCTTCATTATTTTGTAAATTTATATCATGAGCTCATGTTTATCTAAATAGCTGACCTTGTAAGAGGCATAGGTGTGAACGTTCGTAAGCTTCATCAGAAAGTCGGCAATGATTTATTTGTGTCCCTCCAATGAGTTTCCCACGAGGACCCCTTTTTCTACAAGTGATGGTCCAATACTCCCTCTAGAGGCAGGGACTCAGACAAGGTTGATTTGCGGCCTCCGATCTCGTGCAGGGGCAGTCGGTTGCCTGTGGCCCGGACAGGAGCCTCTCCGCGTGTGTCGCAGGGACGCATCTGCCTGCGAACTTCGGTCACCTGGAAGGAAGCTACGATGCCCAGACCTATGGTTAGCTGTGCAGCGAGGTGTACTGTGCGGACAGGTTCCACACACACTTCAAGTAAGAGGGCGGGCTGAGTGGACCGGTGAGAGTTTCGGCAGCTGTGCAGACAAAGAAGGCGCCCTTTGGACTGGGACTAAATGCTTGTGACTCCCGACTGGGTTTGCAGGACTCTGAGGGCCCTAACTTGTCCCCCTTCTCCCCTGCCCTTTGTTCAGTCACAACAGAGATGGCCACACCCACTCCCTGAGTGAGGGCAGTTTTCCAACCACCCTCAGCCACGCCCCCTCTCCGCAGGTTACCATGGACTACAGATGCTGCATTCTGAGGCCAGGGCGTTCCGAGAATGCCAAGGGCAGACATGATGACCTTAAATGATTTCCTCTTGTGTCAGTTTTGGTAAACTTTAGGAGCTAGGAAATGGTCCACTTTACATAAATGTTCAAATTTACTGGCATTTCAGATTTTCTCTGCTATAACATTTTCCTGATTCTTTCTGTATATTCTTTAATTATGTTTTTGTTTTCCTTAATGAAAGTTTGTCTTTTAAATCTTTTCAAAGAATATTCTTTGGACTTGATACATCACCTGAATTTTATACGTTTTCTATTGTATTAAGATCTGCTCATATCTTTATTTATCATTTTTCTATGTTCTCAGGGTTTATTGTTTTGATCTTCTGATGTCAAATAAAACACTTTGTTATTCATTTTCATAAATCTTTTTACTTATAAAGATTTGAACTTTTGAAGATTCCAGCTTAATTGTAAGTTTCTAAGCGTCAGGTCCTCTACATTGTTGCTGGCCTAAGGCTTAGATAACCGTATAGCAATATATATATTGCCCTATTTTCCCCTCGGCTTTCTGTGATTCCCTGCATCTCACCTTTCTTTGCAGACAAGCCATTTGAAATACCCTTACCTTATTTCACAGCCAGTAAGTCTTTGAAATAATGTGTATTTTTAGAGAAATCTTCTAATATAATTAGGCAGAAAATGTGACCTGCCATAGTTTTCAAAACAGCATAATTTCACTCTTCTCAATGATGAATCTGTTGTATTACACAACCTTTGAGTATTTAGCTTTATCAATGACATGTACTTTAAAAATGTTTTAGAGATCCTACCAGTCTTTGAAAACATCCTTGTTCCTTGTTTCAGTTCCAGTTTTATGTATATTCTCTGCCTTGCACCTGATTATTCCAACATCTGTTGTATGGCCTAGGGAATCTAATTCTGGTATTGATTGTTTTTGCTGATTGTCTCCCTCTTGTAGCTGATTTCTTCATTATTGTGTAAATTTAGATCATGAGCTCATGTTTAGCTAAACAGCTGACCTTGTAAGAGGCTTAGGTGTGAACTCTCGTAAGCTTCATCAGAAAGTCGGAAAAGATTTATTTGTGTCCCTCCAATGAGTTGCCCACGAGGACCTAGTTTTCTACAAGTGTTGGTTCAATACTCCCTCTTGAGGCACGGACTCAGACACGGTTGCTTTGCGGCCCTCGATTTGGTGCAGGGGCAGTCGTTGACCTGTGGCCCGGGCAGGAGCCTCTACGCGTGTGTCGCAGGGACGCATCTGCCTGCGAACTTCGGTCACCTGGCAGGAAGCTACGATGCCCAGACTTATGGTTTGCTGTGCAGCGAGGTGTACTGCGTGGACAGGTTCCACACACACTTCAAGTAAGAGGGCGGCCTGAGTGGAAAGGTGAGAGTTCGGGCAGCTGTGCACAAAAAGAAGGCGCCCTTCGGCCTTGGCCAAAATGCTTGTGAAACCGCAGTGGGCCTGCCGGAATCTGAGGGCCCTACCCAGGACGCCCTGGTCCCCTGTCTTTGTTCAGTCACAGCAGAGAGGGCCACACCCAATCCCTCACTGAGGGCAGTGTTCCAACCTTCCTCAGCCACGCCAACGCTCCGCAGGTTACCATGGACTACAGATGCTGCATTCTGAGGCCAGGGCGTTCCGAGAAGGCCAAGGGCAGACATAATGATCTTAAATGGTTTCCTCTTGTGTCAGTTTTGGTAAACTTTAGGATCTAGGAAATGGTCCACTTTACAGAAATGTTCAAATTTACTGGCATTTCAGATCTTCTCTGCTATAATATTGTACTGATTCTTTCTGTATATTCTTTACATATGTTTTTGTTTTCCTTAATCAAAGTGTGTCTTTTAAATCTCTTCAAAGAATATTCTTTGGACTTCCTACCTCACCTGAATTTTATACGTTTTCTGTTGTATTAAGTTCTGCTCATATCTTTATTTATCTTTTTTCTATGTTCTCAGGGTTTATCGTTTTGATCTTCTGATGCCAATTAAAACACTTGGTTATTCATTTTCAAAAATCTTTTTACTTATAAATATTTGAACTTTTGAAGATTCCAACTTACTTGTAAGTTTCTAAGGGTCAGGTTCTCTACATTGTGGTTGGCCTAAGGCTTAGTTCACCATATAGCAATGTATATATTGACCTATTTTCCCCTCGACTTTCTGTGATTCCCTACATCTCACCTTTCTTTGCAGACAAGCCATTTGAAATACCCTTAACTTATTTCACAGCCAAAAAGTCTTTGAAATAATGTGTGTTTTTTAGATAAATCTTCTTATATAATTAGGCAGAAAATCTGGCCTGCCATAGTTTTCAACACAGCATAATTTCACTATTCTCAATGATGAATCTGTTGTATTACACAACCTTTGATTATTTAGCTTTTTCAATGACATGTAATTTAAAAATGTTTTAGAGATCCTACCAGTCTTTGAAAACATCCTTTTTCTTTCTTTCAGTTCCTGTTGTATGTATATTTTCTGCCTTGCACCTGATTATTCCAACATCTGATGGATGGCCTAGGGAATCTAATTCTGGTATTGATTGTTTTTGCTGACTGTCTCCCCCTTGTAGCTGATTTCTTCATTATTGTGTAAATTTAGATCATGAGCTCATGTTTAGCCAAACAGCTGACCTTGTAAGAGGCTTAGGTGTGAACGCTCGTAAGCTTCATCAGAAAGTCTGCAAAGATTAATTTGTGTCCCTCCAAAGAGTTTCCTGCAAGGACCCCGTTTTCTACTAGTGTTGGTGTAATACTCCCTCTAGAGGCAGGGACACGGACAGGGCTGCTTTGCGGCCCCCGATCTGGGGAAGGGGCAGTGGGCGGCCTGTGTCACGGTCAGGAGCCTCTTCGAATGTGTCCCAGCGACTCATCTGCCTGCGATCCTCGGTCACCTGGCAGGAAGCTACGATGCCCAGACCTATGATTAGCTGCGCAGCGAGGTGTCCTTTGCGGACAAGTTCCTCATACACTTCAAGTAAGATGGCGGCCTGGGTGGAAAGATGAGAGTTTGGACAGCTCTGCAGACAAAGATGGAGGTCTTTGGCCTGGGCCTTAATGCGTGTGACACCCCATTGTGCCTGCCGGCTCTGACGACCCTGCCCTGGCCCCCTTGCTTGCCGGCCCTTTGTTCAGTCACAGCAGAGATGGCCACACCCACTCGCTCAGTGAGGGCAGTGTTACAGCGTCCCTCAGCCCCGCCCACTCTCCGCAGGTTACCATGGACTACAGATGCTGCATTCTGAGGCCAGGGCGTTCCGAGAATGCCAAGGGCAGATATGATGACATTAAATGATTTCCCCTGTGTCAGTTATGGTAAACTTTAGGAGCTAGGAAATGGTCCACTTTACTGAAATGTTCAAATTTACTAGCATTTCAGATCTTCTCTGCTATAACATTGTCCTGATTCTTTCTGTATATTCTTGACTTATGTTTTTGTTTTCCTTAATCAAAGTGTGTCTTTTAAATCTTTTCAAAGAATATTCTTTGGACTTACTACATCACCTGAATTTTATACGTTTTCTGTAGTATTAAGTTCTGCTCATTTCATTACTTATCTTTTTTATGTTCTCAGGGTTTATTGTTTTGATATTCTGATGTCAATGAAAACACTTGGTTATTCATTTTCATAAATCTTTTTACTTATAAATATTTGAACTTTTGAAGATTCCAGCTTACATGTAAGTTTCTAAGGGTCACGTCCTCTACATTGTTGCTGGACTAAGGCTTAGTTCACCATATAGCAATGTATATATAGACCTATTTTCACCTCGATTTTTTGTGATTCCCTACATGTCACCTTTCTTTTCAGACAAGCCATTTGAAATAACCTTAACTTATTACACAGCCATTAATTCTCTGAAATAATATGTATTTTTTAGAGTAATCTACTTATATAATTAGGAAGAAAATCTGACATGCCATAGTTTTCAAAACAGCATAATTTCACTCTTCTCAATGATGAATCTGTTGTATTACACAACCTTTGAGTATTTAGCTTTATCAATGACATGTACTTTAAAAATGTTTTAGAGATCCTACCAGTCTTAGAAAACATCCTTGTTCCTTGTTTCAGTTTCAGTTTTATGTATATTTTCTGCCTTGCACCTGATTATTCCAACATCTGATGGATGGCCTAGGGAATCTCATTCTGATATTGATTGTTTTTGCTGATTGTCTCCCCCTTGTAGCTGATTTCCTCATTATTGTGTATATTTAGATCATGAGCTCAGGTTTAGATAAACAGCTGACCTTGTAAGAGGCTTAGGTGTGATCGCTCGAAAGCTTCATCAGAAAGTCGGCAAAGATTTATTTGTGTCCCTCCAATGAGTTGCCCGCGAGGACCCGGTTTTCTACAAGTGTTGGTCCAATACTCCCTCTAGAGGCAGGGACTCAGACAGGGCTGCTTTGCGGCCGCCGATCTGGGGCAGGGACTTTGGGCCGCCCGTGGTCCAGTCATGAGCCTCTCCGCGTGTTTCCCACGGACCCATCTGCCTGCGAACTTCGGTCACCTGGCAGGAAGCTACAATGCCCAGGCCTCTGCCTAGCTCTGCAGCGTGGTGTACTGCGCGGACAGGTGCCACACACACTTCAAGTAAGAGGGTGGACTGAGTGGAAAGGTGAGAGTTTGGGCAGCTGTGAAGAAAAAATAGACGCCCTTTGTCTGGGCCTAAATGCTTGTGACAACCCACTGGGCCTGCCGGGCTTTGAGGGCCTTGCCCTGGGCCCCCTGCTCCCCTGCCTTTTGTTCAGTCATAGCAGAGATGTCCACACCCATTCCCTCAGTGAGGGCAGTGTTCCAACATCCCTCAGCCCCAACCCCTCTCCGCAGGTTACCATGGCCTACAGATGCTGCATTCTGAGGCCAGGGTGTTCTGAGAATGCCAAGGGCAGACATGATGACCTTAAAGGATTTCCTCTTGTGTCAGTTTTGGTAAACTTTAGGAGCTAGGAAATGGTCCACTTTAGAGAAATGTTCATATTTACTGGCATTTCATATATTCTCTGCTATAACATTTTCCTGATTATTTCTGTATATTCTTTACTTATGTTTTTGTTTTCCTTAATCAAAGTGTGTTTTTTAAATCTTTTCAAAGAATATTCTTTGATCTTACTGTATCACCTGAATTTTTTACGTTTTCTGTTGTATTAAGTTCTGCTCATATCTTTATTGATCTTTTTCCTATATTCTCAGGGTTTATTGTTTTGATCTTCTGAAGTCAATTAAAACACTTGGTTATTCATTTTTATACATCTTTTTTACGTATAAAGCTTTGAACTTTTGAAGATTCCAGCTTACTTGTAAGTTTCTAAGGGTCACGTCCTCTACCTTGTTGCTGGACAAAGGCTTAGTTAACCATATAGCAATATATATATTGACCTATTTTTCCCTCGACTTTCTGTGATTCCCTACATCTCACCTTTCTTTCCAGACAAGCCATTTGAAATACACTTAACTTATTTCACAGCCAATAAGTCTTTGAAATAATGTGTATTTTTAGAGAAATCTTCTTATATATTTAGGCAGAAAATCTGACCTGCCATCGTTTTCAAAACAGCATAATTTCAGTCTTCTCAATGATGAATCTGTTGTATGACACAACCTTTGAGTATTTAGCTTTATCAATGACATGTACTTTAAAAAGGTTTCTGAGATCCTACCAGTCATTTAAAACATTTTATTTTTTATTTCAGTTCCAGTTTTATGTATATTTTCTGCCTTGCACCTTTATATTCCAACATCTGATGGTTGGCCTAGGGAATCTAATTCTGGTATTGATTGTTTTTGCTGTTTGACTGCCCCTTGAAGCTGATTTCTTCATTATTGTGTAAATTTACACCATAAGCTCATGTTTAGCTAAACAGCTGACCTTGTAAGAGGCTTAGGTTTGAACGCTCGTAAGCTTCTTCAGAAAGTCGGAAAAGATTTATTTGTGTCCCTCCAATGAGTTGTGCGCGATTTCCCCGTTTTCTACAAGTGTAGGGGCCAATACTCACTCTGGAGGCAGGGAGTCAGACAGGGCTGCTTTGCGGCCCCCGATCTGAGGCAGGGGCAGTCGGCGGCCTGTGACCTGGGCTGGAGCCACTCCGCGTGTTTCCCAGGTACACATCTGCCTGTGAACTTCGGTCACCTGGCAGGAAGCTACGATGCCCAGACCTATGGTTAGCTGTGCAGCGAGGTGTATTTCTCGGACAGGTTCCACACACACTTCAAGTAAAAGGGCACACTGAGTGGAAAGGTGAGAGTCTGGGCAGCTGTGCAGACAAAGAATGCGCCCTTTGGCCTGAGCCTAAATGCTTGTGACACCCCACTGGGCCAGCCGGAATTTCAGGGCCCTGCACTGTGCCCTCTGCTTCCCTGCCATTTGTTCAGAGACAGCATTTATGGCCACACCCACTCCTCAGTGAGGGCAGTGTCCCAACCTCCCTTAGCCCCGCCCCCCCTCCGCAGGTTACAATGGACTACAGATGCTGCATTCTGAGGCCAGGGCGTTCCGAGAATGCCAAGGGTGACATGATGACCTTAAATGATTACCTCTTGTTTCAGTTTTGGTAGACTTTAGGAGCTGGGAAATGGTCCACTTTACAGAAATATTCAAATTTACTGGCATTTCATATATTCTCTGCTATAACATTGTAATGATTCTTTTGTATATTCTTTACTTATGTTTTTGTTTTCCTTAATCAAAGTGTGTCTTTTAACTCTTTTCAAAGAATATTCTTTGGACTTACTACATCACCTCAATTTTATACGTTTTCTGTTGTATTAAGTTCTGCTCATATCTTTATTTATGTTTTTTCTAAGTTCTCCTGGTTTATTGTTTTGATCTTCTGATGTCTATTAAAACACTTGGTTATTAATTTTCATAAATCTTTTTACTTATAAAGATTTGAAATTTTGAAGATTCCAGCTTACTTGTAAGTTTCTAAGGGTCAGGTCCTCTATATTGTTGCTGGCCTAAGGCTTAGTTCACCATATAGCCATGTATATATTTACCTATTTTTCCCTCGACTTTCAGTGATTCCCTACATCTCAACTTTCTTGGCAGACAAGCCATTTGAAATACCCTTAACTTATTTCACAGCCAATAAGTCTTTGAAATAATGTGTATTTTTTAGAGAAATCTTCTTATATAATTCGGCGGAAAATCTGACCTTCCATAGTTTTCAAAACAGCATAATTTCACTCTTCTCACTGATGAATCTGTTGTATTACACAACCTTTGAGTATTTAGCTTTATCAAAGACATTTACTTTGAAAATAGTTTAGAGATCCTATCAGTTTCTAAAAAACAGCCTTGTTCCTTGTTTCAGTTCCAGTTTTGTGTATATTTTCTGCCTTGCACCTGATTATTCCAACATCAGATGCATGGCCTAGGGAATCTAATTCTGGTATTGATTGTTTTTGCTGATTGTCTCCCATTGTAGCCGATTTCTCCATAATTGTGTATATTTAGATCATGAGCTCATGTTCAGCTAAACAGCTGACCTTGTTAGAGTCTTAAGTGTGAACGCTCGTAAGCTTCAGCAGAAAGTCGTTAAAGATTTATTTGTGTCCCTCCAATGAGTTGTCCGCGAGGACCCCGTTTTCTACAAGTGTTGGTCCAATACTCTATCTAGAGGCAAGGGACTCAAACAGTGCGCAGTGCGGTCCCCGATCTGGGGCAGGGGCATTGGGTTGCATGAGGCCTGGGCAGGAACCACTCCTCGTGTGTCCTAGGGACCCATCTGCCTGCGTACTTCGGTCCCCTGGCAGGAAGCTACGATGCCCAGACCTATGGCTAGCTGTGCAGTGAGGTGTACTGTGCGGACTGGTTCCACACACACTTCAAGTAAGAGGGTTGCCTGAGTGGAAAGGTGAGAGTTTGGGCAGCTGTGAAGACAAAGATGACGCCCTTTGGACTGGGCCTAAATGCTTGTGACAACCCAGTGGTCCTGCCGGGCTCTGAGGGCCTTGCCCTGGGCCCCCTGCGCCCCAGCACTTTGTTCAGTCATAGCAGAGATGGCCACACACATTCCCTCACTGAGGTCAGTGTTCCAACCTCCCTCAGCCCCGTCCCCTCTCCGCAGGTTACCATGGACTACAGATGCTGAATTCTGAGGCCAGGATGTACCGAGAATGCCAAGGGCAGACAGGATGACCTTAAATGATTTCCTCTTGTGTCAGTTTTGGTAAACTTTAGGAGCTAGGAAATGGTCCACTTTACAGAAATGTTCAAATTTACTGGCATTTCATATATTCTCTGCTATAACATTGTCCTGATTATTTCTGTACATTCTTTACTTATATTTTTGTTTTCCTTAATCAAAGTGTGTCTTTTAACTCTTTTCAAAGAATATTCTATGGACTTACTAAATCAGCTCAATTTTATACATTTTCTGTTGTATTAAGATCTGCTCATATCTTTATTTATGTTTTTTCTATGTTCTCAGGGTTTATTGGTTTGATCTTCTGATGTCAATTAAAACACTTGGTTATTCATTTTAATAAATCTTTTTACTTATAAAGATTTGAACTTTTGAAGATTCCAGCTTACTTGTAAGTTTCTAAGGGTTAGGTCCTCTACATTGTTGCAGGCCTAAGGCTTAGTTCACAATATAGCAATGTATATATTGCCATATTTTCCCCTCGACTTTCTGTGATTCCCTACATCTCAACTTTCTTTGCACACAAGCCATTTGCAATACCCTTATCTTATTTCACAGCAAAAAAGTCTTTGAAATAATGTGTATTTTTTAAAGAAATCTTCTTATATAATTAGGCAGAAAATCTGACCTGCCATAGTTTTCAAAACAGCATAATTTCACTCTTCTCAATGATGGATCTGTTGTATTACATGACCTTTTAATATTTAGCTTTATCATTGACATATACTTTAAAAAGGTTTCAGAGATCCTACCAGTATTCGAAAACCTCCTTGTTCCTTGTTTCAATTCCAGTTTTATGTATATTTTCTTCCTTGCACGTGATTATTCCAACATCTGATGGATGGTTTAGGGAATCTAATTCTGGTATTTCTTGTTTAGCTGATTGTGTCCCCCTTGTAGCTGATTTCTTCACTATTGTGTAAACTTAGGTCATGAGCTCATGTTTAGCTAAACATCTGACCTTGTAAGAGGCTTAAGTGTGAACGCTCGTAATCTTCAGCAGGATGTCGGCAAAGATTTATTTGTTTCCCTCCAATGAGTTGCCCTTTGAGAACCCCGTTTTCTACAAGTGATGGTCCAATACTCCCTCTAGAGGCAGGGACTCAGAGAGGGCTGCTTTGTGGCCCCTGATCTGGGGCAGGTGCTGTGGGCGGCTTATGGCCCGAACAGGAGCCTCTCCGCGTGTGTCCTAGGGAACCATCTGCCTGCGAACTATGGTACCTTGTAGGAAGCTACGAAGCCCAGACCTATGGTTAGCTGTGCAGAGAGGTGTACTGCACGGACAGGTTCCACACACACTTCAATTAAGAGGGCGGCCTGAGTAGAAATGTGAGAGTTCGGGAAGCTGTTCAGACAAAGATTGCCCTCTTTGGCCTGGGCCTTAATGCATGTGACACCCCATTGTGCCTGCCGGGTCTGACGGCCCTGCCCTGGGCCCCCTGCTCGCCTGACCTTTGTTCAGTCACAGCAGAGATGGCCACACCCACTCCGTCAGTGAGAGCAGTGTTCCATCCTCCCTCAGCCCCGCCCCGTCTCCGCACGTTACCATGGACTACAGATGCTGCATTCTGTGGCCAGGGCGTTCGGAGACTGCCAAGTGCAGACATGATGACCTTTAATGATTTCCTCTTGTGTCAGTTTTGGTAAATTTTAGGAGCTAGGAAATGGTCCACTTTACAGAAATATTCAAATTTCCTGGCATTTCACATATTCTCTGTTATAACATTGTCCTGATTCTTTCTATATATTCTTTAATTATGTTTTTGTTTTGTTAATCAAAGTGTGTCTTTTAAATCTTTTCAACGAATATTCTTTGGACTTACTAAATCACCTCAATTTTACTCGTTTTCTGTAGTATTAAGTTCTGCTCATATCTTTATTTATCGTTTTTCTATGTTCTCAGGGTTTGTTGGATTGATCTTCTGATGTCAATTAAAACACTTGGTTATTTATATTAATAAACCTTTTTAATTATAAAGATTTGAACTTTTGAATATTACAGCTTACTTGTAAGTTACAAAGGGTCAGTTCCTCTACATGGTTGCTGACCAAAGGCTTAGTTCACCCTATAGCAATGTATATATTGACCTATTTTCCCCTCGACTTTCTGTGATTCCCTACATCTCACGTTTCATTGCAGACAAGCCATTTGAAATACCCTTAACTTATTTCACAGCCAATAAGTCTTTGAAAAAATATGTATTTTTTAGAGAAATCTTCTTATATAATTAGGCAGAAAATCTGACATGCCATAGATTTCAAAACAGCATAATTTCACTGTACTCAATGATGAATCTGTTGTATTACACAACCTTTGAGTATCTAGCCTTATCAATGACTTGAACTTAAAAATGTTTTAGAGATCCTACCAGTCTTTGAAAACATCCTTTTCCTTTGTTTCAGTTCCAGTTTTATGTATATTTTCTACCTTGCACCTGATTATTCAAACATCTGATGGATGGCCTAGGGAATCTTATTCTGGTATTGATTGTTTTTGCTTATTGTCTCCCCCTTGTAGCTGATTTCTTCATTATTGTGTAAATTTAGATCATGAGCTCATGTTTAGCCAAACAGCTGACCTTGTAAGAGGCTTAGGTGTGAACGCTCGTAAGATTCATCAGAAAGTCGGCAAAGATTTATTTGTGTCCCTCCAATGAGTTTCCTGCAAGGACCCCGTTTTCTACAAGTGTTGGTCAAATACTCCCTCTAGATGCAGGGACTCGGACAGGGCTGCTTTGCGGCCCCCGATCTGCGGAAGGGGCTTTGGGCGGCCAGAGGCCCGGTCAGGATCCTCTCTGAATGTGTCCCAGGGACCCATCTGCCTGCGAACTTCGGTCACCTCGTAGGAAGCTTCGATGCCCAGACATATGGTTAGCTGTGCAGTGAAGTGTACTGCGCGGACAGGTTAAACACAGACTTCAAGTAAGAGGCTGGCCTTAGTGGAAAGGTAAGAGTTGGGCAGCTGTGCAGAAAAAGAATGCGCCCTTTGGCCTGGGCCTAAATACCTGTGAAACCGCACTGGGCCTGCCGGGCTCTGAGGGCCCTGCACTGGACGCCCTGCTCCCCTGTCCTTTGTTCAGTCACAGCAGAGATGGCCGCATACACTCCCTCAGTGAGGGCATTGTTCCAGCCTCCCTCAGCCCCGCCCACTCTCCGCAGGTTACCATGGTCTACAGATGCTGCATTCTGAGGCCAGGGCGTTCCGAGAATGCCAAGGGCAGACATGATGACCTTAAAGGATTTCGTTTTGTGTCAGTTTTGGTAAACTTTAGGACCTAGGAAATGGTCCACTTTACAGACATGTTCAAATTTAGTGGCATTTCAGATCTTCTCTGCTATGACATTGTCCTGATTCTTTCTGTATATTCTTTACTTATGTTTTAGTTTTCCTTAATCAAAGTGTGTCTTTTAAATATTTTCAAAGAATATTCTTTGTACTTACTACATCCCCTGAATTTTATACGTTTTCTGTTGTATTAAGTTCTGCTCATATGTTTATTTATCTTTTTTTGTGTTCTCAGGGTTTATTGTTTTGATCTTCTGATGTCAATTAAAACACTTGCTTACTCATTTAATAAATATTTTTTTTATAAATATTTGAACTTTTGAAGATTCCAGCTTACATGAAAGTTTCTAAGGGTCACGACCTCTACATTGTTGCTGGACTAAGGCTACTTCACCATATAGCAATGTACATAGAGACCTATCTTCCCCTCGACTTTCTGTGATTCCCTACATCTCACCTTTCTTTGCAGACAAGCCATTTGAAATACCCTTAACTTATTTAACAGACAATAAGTGTTTGAAATAATGTGTACTTTTTACAGAAATCCTCTTATATAATTAGGCAGAAAATCTGACTTGCCATAGTTTTCTAAACAGCATAATTACACTGTTCTCAATGATGAATCTGTTGTATTACACAACCTTTGAGTATTTAGCTTTATCAATGACATGTACTTTAAAAATGTTTTAGAGATCCTACCAGTCTTTGACAACATCCTTGTTCCTTGTTTCAGTTTCAGTTTTATGTATATTTTCTGCCTTGCACCTGATTATTCCAACATCTGATGGATGGCCTAGGGAATCTAATTCTGGTATTGATTGTTTTTGCTGATTGTCTCCCCCTTGTAGCTGATTTCCTCATTATTGTGTATATTTAGATCATTAGCTCAGCTTTAGATAAACAGCTGACCATGTAAGAGGCTTAGGTGTGAACGCTCGAAAGCTTCATCAGAAAGTCGGCAAAGATTTATTTGTGTCCCTCCAATGAGTTGCCCGCGAGGACCCCGTTTTCTACAAGTGTTGGTCCAATACTCCCTCTAGAGGCAGGGACTCAGACAGGGCTGCTTTGCTGCCGCCGATCTGGGGCAGGGACTTTGGGCCGCCCGTGGTCCAGGCATGAGCCTCTCCGCGTGTGTCCCACGGACCCATCTGCCTGCGAACTTCGGTCACCTGGCAGGAAGCTACAATGCCAAGACTTATGTCTAGCTCTGCAGCGTGGTGTACTGCGCAGACAGGCGCCACACACACTTCAAGTAAGAGGGTGGACTGAGTGGAAAGGTCAGAGTTTGGGCAGCTGTGAAGACAAAGAAGACGCCCTTTGGACCTGGCCTAAATGCTTGTGACAACCCACTGGGCCTGCCGGGCTCTGAGGGCCTTGCCCTGGGCCCCCTGCTCCCGTGCCTTTTGTTCAGTCATAGCAGAGATGTCCACACCCATTCCCTCAGTGAGGGCGGTGTTCCAACATCCCTAAGCCCCGCCCCCTCTCCGCAGGTTACCATGGCCTACAGATGCTGCATTCTGAGGCCAGGGTGTTCTGAGAATGCCAAGGGCAGACATGATGACCTTAAAGGATTTCCTCTTGTGTCAGTTTTGGTAAACTTTAGGAGCTAGGAAATGGTCCACTTTAGAGAAATGTTCATATTTACTGGCATTTCATATATTCTCTGCTATAACATTTTCCTGATTATTTCTGTATATTCTTTACTTATGTTTTTGTTTTCCTTAATCAAAATATGTCTTTTAAATCTTTTCAAAGAATATTCTTTGGACTTACTACATCACCTCAATTTTATACGTTTTCTGTTGTATTAAGTTCTGCTCATATCTTTATTTATCTTTTTTCTATGTTCTCATGTTTTATTGTTTTGAACTTCTGATGTCAATTAAAACACTTGGTTATTCATTTTGATAAAACTTTTTACTTATAAATATTTGAACTTTGGAAGATTCCAGCTTACTTGTAAGTTTCTAAGGGTCAGGTCCTCTACATTTTTGCTGGCCTAAGGCTTAGTTCACCATATAGCAATGTATATATTGACCTATTTTCCCCTCGACTTTCTGTGATTCCCTACATCTCAACTTTCTTTGCACACAAGCCATTTGACATACCCTTAACTTATTTCACAGCGAATAAGTCTTTGAAATAATGTGTATTTTTTCGAGAAATCTTCTTATATATTTAGGCAGAAAATCTGACCTGCCATAGTTTTCAAAACAGCATAATTTCACTGTTCTCAATGATGAATCTGTTGTATTACAGAAACTTTGAGTATCTAGCCTTATCAATGACATGTACTTAAAAATGTTTTAGAGATCCTACCAGTCTTTGAAAACATCCTTTTTCTTTGTTTCAGTTCCAGTTTTATGTGTATTTTCTGCCTTGCACCTGATTATTCCAACAGCTGATGGATGGCCTAGGAAATCTAATTCTGGTATTGCTTGTTTTTGCTGATTCTCTCCCCCTTGTAGCTGATTCCTTCTTTATTGTGTAAATTTAGATCATGAGCTCATGGTTAGCCAAACGGCTTACCTTGTAAGAGGCTTAGGTGTGAAACCTCGTACCCTTCATCAGAAAGTCGCCCGAGATTTATTTGTGTCCCTCCAATGAGTGGCATGCGAGGACCACGTTTTCTACAAGAGTTTTTCCAATACTACCTCTAGAGCCAGGGAATCAGACAGGGCTGCTTTGCAGCCCCCGATCTGGGGCAGGGTTTTTGGGCCGCCCGTGGCCCGCACAGGAGCTTCGCCGCAGGTGTCCAAGGGACCCATGTGCCTGCGAACTTTTGTCACCTGTCATGAAATTACGATGCCCAGTCCTATGGTTAGCTGTGCAGCGAGATGTACTGCGCGGACAGGTTCCACACACACTTCAAGTAAGAGGCGGCCTGAGTGGAAAAGTGAGAGTTTGAGCAGATTTGCAGAAAAAGAAGACTCCCTTTGGCCTGGGCCTAAATGCTTGTGACACCCCACAGGGACTGCCGGGTTCTGAGGGCCCTGCCCTGGTTTCCCTGCTGTCCTGCCCTATGTTCAGTCACAGCAGAGATGGGCACACCCACTCCCTCTGTGAGGGCAGTGTTCCAACCTCCCTCAGAACCTCCTCCTCTCCGCAGTTTACCATGGACTACAGATGCTGCATTCTGAGGCCAGGGCGTTCCGAGAATGCCAAGGGCAGACAGGATGACCTTAAAAGATTTCCTCTTGTGTCAGTTTTGGTAAACTTTAGGAGCTAGGAAATGGTCCACTTTACAGAAATGTTCAAATTTACTGGCATTTCAGATATTCTCTGCTATAACATTATCCTGATTCTTTCTGTATATTCTTGAATTATGATATTTGTTTTCCTGAATCAAAGTGTGTCTTTTAAATCTTTTCAAAGAATATTCTTTGGACTTACTACATCACCTGAATTTTATACGTTTTCTGTTGTATGAAGTTCTGCTCATATCTTTATTGATCTTTTTTCTATGTTCTCAGGGTTTATAGTTTTGATCTTCTGATGTCAATTAAAACACTTGGTTATTCATTTTCATAAATCTTTTAACTTCTAAAGATTTGAACTTAGGAAGATTCCAACTTACTTGTTAGTTTCTAAGGGTCAGGTCCTCTACATTGTTACTGACCTAAGGCTTAGTTCACCGTATAGCAATGTATATATTGACCTATTTTCCCCTCGACTTTATGTGATTCCGTACATCTCACATTTCTTTGCCAACAAGCCATTTGAAGTACCCTTAACATATTTCACAGCCAATAGTTCTTTGAAATAATGTGTATTTTTAGAGAAATCTTCTTATATAATTAGACAGAAAATATGACCTGCCATAGTTTTGAAAACAGCTTAATTTCACTCTTCTCAATGATGAATCTGTTGTATTACACAACCTTTGAATATTTAGCTTTATCAATGATATGTACTTTAAAAATATTTTAGAGATCATACCAGTCTTTGAAAACATCCTTGTTCCTTGTTTCAGTTCCAGGTTTATGTATATTTTCTGTCTTGCACATGATTATTCCAACATCTGATGGATGGATTAGGGAATCTAATTCTGGTATTGATTGTTTTTGCTGATTGTCTCCGCCTTGTAGCTGATTTCTTCATTATTGTGTAATTTAGATTTAGAGCTCATGTTTAGCCAAACAGCTGACCTTGTAAGAGTCTTAGGTGTGAACGCACGTAAGCTTCATCAGAAAGTCGGCAAAGGTTTTTTTGTGTCCCTCCAATGAGTTGCCCACGAGGACCCCGTTTTCTACAAGTGTTGGTCCAATACTCCCTCTAGAGGCAGGGACTCAGATATGGCTGGTTTGCGGCCGCCGAACTGGGGCAGGGACTTTGGGCCGGCCGTGGCCCAGGCATGAGCCTCTCCGAGTGTGTCCCACGGACCATCTGCCTGCCGAATATGGTCAACTGGCAGGAAGCTACAATGCCCATATCTATGGTTAGCTGTGCAGCGAGGTGTACTGCGCAGACAGGTTCCACACACACCTCAAGTAAGAGGGCGGCCTGAGTGGAAAAGTGAGAATTTGGGCAATGTGCAGACAAAGAAGGCGCCCTTTGCCCGGGGCCTAAATGCTTGTGACACCCCACTGGGCCTGCCGGGCTCTGAGGGACCTTCCCTGGATTCCCTGCTCTCCTGCTCTATGTTCAGTCACAGCAGAGATGGCCATAACCACTCCCTCAGTGTGGGCAGTGTTCCAGCCTCCCTCAGCCCCGCCCCCTCTCCGCAGGTTACCATGGACTACAGATGCTGCATTCTGAGGCAAGGGCGTTCTGAGAATGCCAAAGGCAGTCATGATGACCTTAAATGATTTCCTCTTGTGTCAGTTTTGGTAAACGGTAGGAGCTAGGAAATGGTCGACTTAACAGAAATGTTCAAATTTACTGGCATTTCAGATATTCTCTGCTATAACATTGTCCTGATTCTTTCTGTATATTCTTTACTTATGTTTTTGTTTTCCTTAATCAAAGTGTTTCTTTTAAATCTTTTCAAAGAATATTCTTTGGACTTACTACATCACCTCAATTTTATACGTTTTCTGTTGTATTAAGTTCTGCTCATATCTTTATTTATCTATTTTCTATGTTCTCAGGGTTTATTGTTTTGATCTTCTGATGTTCATTAAAACACTTTGTTATTCATTTTCATAAATGTTTTCACTTATAAAGATTTGAACTTTTGAAGATTCCAGCTTACTTGTAAGTTTCTAAGGTTCAGGTACTCTACATTGTTTCTGGCCTAAGGCTTAGTTCACCATATAGCAATGTATATATTGAACTATTTTCCCCTCGACTTTTTGTGATTCCCTACATCTCACCTTTCTTTGCAGACAAGCCATTTGAAATACCCTTACCTTAATTCAGAGCCAATAAGTCTTTGAAATAATGTGTATATTTTAGAGAAATCATCTTATATAATTAGGCAGAAAATCTGACCTGCCATAGTTTTAAAACAGCATAAATTCACTCTTCTCAATGATGAATCTGTTGTATTACTCAACCTTTGAGTATTTAGCTTTATCAATGACATGTACTTTAAAAATGTTTTAGAGATCTTACCAGTCTTTGAAAACATCCTTGTTCCTTGTTTCAGTTCTAGTTTTATGTGTATTTTCTGCCTTGCACCTGATTATTCCAACATCTGATGGATGGCCTAGGGAATCTAATTCTGGTATTGCTTGTTTTTGCTGATTGTCTCCCTCTTGTAGCTGATTTCTTCATTATTGTGTAAATTTAGATCATGAGCTCATGTTTAGCTAAACAGCTGACCTTGTAAGTGGCTTAGGTGTGAACGCTCGTAAGCTTCATCAGAAAGTCTGCAAAGATTTATTTGTGTCCCTCCAATGAGTTGCCCGTGAGGACCCCGTTTTCTACAAGAGTTGTTCCAATACAACCTCTAGAGGCAAGGACTCAGACAGGACTTCTTTGCGTCCCACGATCAGGGGCAGGGGCTGTGGGCGGCCCGTGGCCCGAGCAGGAGCCTCTCTGCGTGTGTCCCAGGGACCCATCTGCTTGCGAATTTCGGTCACCTGGCAGGAATCTACGATGCCCAGACCTATCGTTAGATGTGCAGCGAGGTGTACTGCACGGACAGGTTCCAAACACACCCCAAGTAAGAAGGCGGCCTGAGTAGAAATATGAGAGTTTGGGCAGCTGTGTAGATAAAGAATGTACCCTGTGGCCTGGGCCTAAATGCTGGTGAAACCCCACTGGGCCTGCCGGGCTCTGAGGGCCCTGCCCTGTGCCCAATGCTCCCCTACACTTTGTTCAGTCACAGCATAAATGGCCACAACCACTCCCTCAGTGAGGACAGTGTTCCAAACTCCCTCAGCCCCGCTCCATCTCCATAAGTTACCATGGACTACAGATGTTGCATTCTGAGGCCCGGGCGTTCCGAGAATGCCAAGGGCAGACAGGATGACCTTAAATGATTTCCTCTTGGGTCAGTTTTGGTAAACTTTAGGAGCTAGGAAATGGTCCAGTTTACAGAAATATTCAAATTTCCTGGCATTTCACATATTCTCTGTTATAACATTGTCCTGATTCTTTCTATATATACATTAATTATGTTTTTGTTTTATTAATCAAAGTGTGTCTTTTAAATCTTTTCAACGAATATTTTTTGGACTTACTAAATCATCTCAATTTTACTCGTTTTCTGTAGTATTAAGTTCTGCTCATATCTTTATTTATCGTTTTTCTATGTTCTCAGGGTTTGTTGGTTTGATCTTCTGATGTCAATTAAAACACTTGGTTATTCATATTAATAAACCTTATTAATTATAAAGATTTGAACTTTTGAATATTACAGCTTACTTGTAAGTTACTAAGGGTCAGTTCCTCTACATTGTTGCTGACCTAAGGCTTAGTTAACCCTATAGAAATGTATATATTGACCTATTTTCCCCTTGACTTTCTGTGATTCCCTACATCTCACGTTTCTTTGCAGACAAGCCATTTGAAATACCCTTAACTTATTTCACAGCCAATAAGTCTTTGAAATAATGTGTATTTTTTAGAGAAATCTTCTTATATAATTAGGCAGAAAATCTGACATGCCATAGTTTACAAAACAGCATAATTTCACTGTACTCAATGATGAATCTTTTGTATTACACAACCTTTGAGTATCTAGCCTTATCAATGACATGTACTTAAAAATGTTTTAGTGATCCTACCACTCTTTGAAAACATCCTTTTCCTTTGTTTCAGTTCCAGTTTTATGTATATTTTCTTCCTTGCACCTGATTATTCCAACATCTGATGGATGGCGTAGGGAATCTTATTCTGGTATTGATTGTTTTTGCTGATTGTCTCCCCCTTGTAGCTGATTTCTTCATTATTGTGTAAATTTAGATCATGAGCTCATGTTTAGCCAAGCAGCTGACCTTGTAAGAGGCTTAGGTGTGAACGCTCGTAAGCTTCATCAGAAAGTCTGCAAAGAATTATTTGTGTCCCTCCAATGAGTTTCCTGCAAGGACCCCGTTTTCTACAAGTGTTGGTCAAATACTCCCTCTACATGCAGGGACTCGGTCAGGGCTGCTTTGCGGCCCCCGATCTGCAGAAGAGTCAGTGGGCGGCCAGAGGCCCTGTCAGGAGCCTCTCTGAATGTGTCCCAGGAACCCATCTGCCTGCGAACTTCGGTCACCTGGCAGGAAGCTACGATGCCCAGACACATGGTTAGCTGTGCAGTGAAGAGTACTGCGCGGACAGGTTACACAAAGACTTCAAGTAAGAGGGCGGCCTTAGTGGAAAGGTAAGAGTTGGGCAGCTGTGCAGAAAAAGAATGCGCCCTTTGGCCTGGGCCTAAATACTTGTGAAACCGCACTGGGCCTGCCGTGCTCTGAGGGCCCTGCACTGGACGCCCTGCTCCCCTGTCCTTTGTTCAGGCACAGCAGAGATGGCCGCATACACTCCCTCAGTGAGGGCATTGTTCCCGCCTCTCTCAGCCCTGCCCCCTCTCCGCAGGTTACCATGGACTACAGATGCTGCATTCTGAGGCCATGGCATGCCGAGAATGCCAAGGGCAGACATGATGACCTTAAATGATTTCGTTTTGTGTCAGTTTTGGTAAACTTTAGGAGCTAGGAAATGGTCCACTTTACAGAAATGTTCAAATTTAGTGGCATTTCAGATCGTCTCTGCTATGACATTGTCCTGATTCTTTCTGTATATTCTTTACTTATGTTTTTGTTTTCCTTAATCAAAGTGTGTCTTTTAAATCTTTTCTAAGAATATTCTTTGGACTTACTACATCACCTGAATTTTATACGTTTTCTGTTGTATTAAGTTCTGCTCATATGTTTATTTATCTTTTTTTGTGTTCTCAGGGTTTATTGTTTTGATCTTCTGATGTCAAATAAAACAGTTGGTTATTAATTTTAATAAATCTTTTTTTATAAATATTTGAAGTTTTGAAGATTCCAGCTTACATGAAAGTTTCTAAGGGTCACGTCCTCTACATTGTTGCTGGACTAAGGCTTAGTTCACCATGTAGCAATGTATATAGAGACCTATCTTCCCCTCGACTTTCTGTGATTCCCTACATCTCAGCTTTCTTTGCAGACAAGCCATTTGAAATAACCTTAACTTATTTAACAGCCAATAAGTGTTTGAAATAATGTGTACTTTTTACAGAAATCTTCTTATATAATTAGGCAGAAAATCTGACTTGCCATAGTTTTCTAAACAGCATAATTACACTGTTCTCAATGATGAATCTGTTGTATTACACAACCTTTGAGTATTTAGCTTTATCAATGACATGTACTTTAAAAATGTTTTAGAGATCCTAACAGTCTTTGAAAGCATCCTTGTTCCTTGTTTCAGTTCCAGTTTTATGTATATTTTCTGCCTTGCACCTGATTATTCCAACATCTGATGGATGGCCTAGGGAATCTAATTCAGGTATTGATTGTTTTTGCTGATTGTCTCCCCCTTGTAGCTGATTTCTTCATTATTGGGTAAATTTAGATCATGAGCTTATGTTTAGCTAAACAGCTGACCTTGTAAGAGGCTTAGGTGTGAACTCTCGTATGCTTCATCAGAAAGTCAGCAAAGATTTATTTGTGTTCCTCCATTGTGTTGCCGCGAGGACCCAGTTTTCTACAAGTGTTGGTCCAATACTCCCTTTTGAGGCACGGACTCAGAATAGGTTGCTTTGCGGCCTCCGATGTGGTGCAGGGGCAGTTGGCGGTCTGTGGCCCGGGCAGGAGCCTCTCCGCGTGTGTCGCAGGGACACATCTGCCTGCGAACTTCGGTCACCTGGCAGTAAGCTACGATGCCCAGACCTATGGTTAGCTGTGCAGCGAGGTGTACTGCGTGGACAGGTTCCACACACACTTCAAGTAAGAGGGCGGCCTGAGTGGAAAGGTGAGAGTTCTGGCAGCTGTGCACAAAAAGAAGGCGCCCTTCGGCCTGGGCCAAAATGCTTGTGAAACCGCAGTGGGCCTGCCGGAATCTGAGGGCCCTACCCAGGTCGCACTGGTCCCCTGCATTTGTTCAGTCACAGCAGAGATGTCCATACCCACTCCCTCACTGAGGGCAGTGTTCCAAACTCCCTCAGCCACGCCCCCACTCCGCAGTTTACCATGGACTACAGATGCTGCATTCTGAGGCCAAGGCGTTCCGAGAATGCCAAGGGCAGACATAATGATCTTAAATGGTTTCCTCTTGTGTCAGTTTTGGTAAACTTTAGGATCTAGGAAATAGTCCACTTTACAGAAATGTTCAAATTTACTGGCATTTCAGATCTTCTCTGCTATAACATTGCCCTGATTCTTTCTGTATATTCTTTACATATGTTTTTGTTTTCCTTAATCAAAGTGTGTCTTTTAAATCTGTTCAAAGAATATTCTTTGGACTTACTACCTCACCTGAATTTTATACGTTTTCTGTTGTATTAAGTTCTGCTCATATCTTTATCTTTTTTCTATGTTCTCAGGGTTTATTGTTTTGATCTTCTGATGCCAATTAAAACACTTGGTTATTCATTTTAATAAATCTTTTTACTTATATGATTTGAAATTTTGAGGATTCCAGCTTACTTGTAAGTTTCTAAGGGTCAGGTCTTCTACATTGTTGCTGGCCTAAGGCTTAGTTCACCATATAGCAATTATATATTGACCTATTTTGCCCTCGACTTTCTGTGATTCCCTACATCTCACCATTCTTTGCACACAAGCCATTTGCAATTCCCTTAACTTATTTCACCGCCAATAAGTCTTTGAAATAATGTGAATTTTTTAGAAAAATCTTCTTATATAATTAGGCAGAAAATCTGACCTGCCGTAGTTTTCAAAAGAGCATAATTTCACTCTTCTGGACTATGAATCTGTTGTATTACACAACCTTTGAGTATTTAGCTTTATCAATGACATGTACTTTAAAAATATTTTGAACATCTTATCAGTCTTTGATAACATCCTTGTTCCTTCTTTCACTTCCAGTTTTGTGTATATTTTCTGCCTTGCACCTGATTATTCTAACATCTGATGAATGGCCTAGGGAATCTAATTCTGTAATTGATTGTTTTTGCTGATTGTCTCCCCTTGTAGCTGATTTCTTCATTATTGTGTAAGTTTAGATCATTAGCTCATGTTTAGCTAAACAGCTGACCTTGTAAGATGCTTAGGTGTGAACACACGTAAGCTTCAGCAGAAAGTCGGCAAAGAGTTATTTGTGTCCCTCCAATGAGATGCCCGCGAGGGACCCGTTTTATAAAAGTCTTGGTGCAATACTCCCTCTAGAGGCAGTGGACTCAGACAGGGCTGCTTTGCGGCCCCCGATCTGGGGTAGGGGCAGTGGGCGGCATGTGGCACGGGCAGGAGCCTCTCCGCGTGTGTCCCAGGGACCCATCTGCCTGCGAACTTCGGTCACCTGGCAGGAAGCTACGATTCCTAGACTTATGGTTAGCTGTGCAGCGAGTTGTACTGCGTGGACAGTTTCCACCCTCACTTCAAGTAAGAGGGCGGCATGAGTGGAAAGGTGAGAGTTTGGTCAGCTGTGCAGACAAAGAAAGCGCCCTTTGGCCTGGTCTTAAATGCCTGTGGCACTCCACTGGGCCTGCCAGTCTCTGAGGGCCCTGCCATGGGGCCCCTGCTCCCCTGACTTTGTTCAGTCACAGCAGAGATGGCCACACCCACTCCCTCAGTGAGGGCAGTGTTCCAACCTCCCTCAGCCCCTCCCCCTCTCCGAAGGTTACCATGGACTACAGATGCTGCATTCTGAGGCCATGACGTTCGGAAAATGCCAAGGGCAGACATGATGACCTTAAATGATTTCCTCTTGTGTCAGTTTTGGTAAAGTTTAGGAGATAGGAAATGGTCCACTTTACACAAATGTTCAAATTTACTGGCATTTCATATATTCTCTGCTATAACATTGTCCTGATTCTTTCTGTATATTCTTAACTTATGTTTTTGTTTTCCTTAATCAAAGTGTGTCTTTTAAACGTTTCAAAGAATATTCTTTGGACTTCCTACATCACCTAAATTTTATATGATTTCTGTTGTATTAAGTTCTGCTCCTATCTTTCATTATCTTTTATCTATGTTCTCAGGGTTTATTGTTTTGATCTTCTGATGTCAATTAAAACACTTGGTTATTCATTTTCATAAAGCTTTTTACATATAAAGTTTTGAACTTTTGATGATTCCAGCTTACTTGTAAGTTTCTAAGGGTCAGGTCCTCTACATTGTTGCTGGCCTAAGGCTTAGTTCACCATATAGCAATGTATATATTGACCTATTTTCCCCTCGGCTTTCTGGGATTCCCTACATCTCACCTTTCTTTGCAGACACGCCATTGGAAATACCCTTAACTTATTTCACAGCCAAAAAGTCTTTGAAATAATGTGTAATTTTTAGAGAAATCATATATAATTAGGCAGAAAATCTGACCTGCCATAGTTTTCAAAACAGCATAATTTCACTCTATTCAATGATGAATCTGTTGTATTACGCAACCTTTGAATATTTAGCTTTATCAATGACATGTACTTTAAAAATATTTTACAGATCCTATCAGGCTTTGAAAACATCCTTGTTCCTTGTTTCAGTTCCAGTTTTGTGTATATTTTCTGCCTTGCACCAGATTATTCCAACATCTGATGGATGGCCTAGGGAATCTAATTCTGGAATTGATTGTTTTTGCTGATTGTCTCCCATTGTAGCTGATTTCTTCATTATTGTGTAAATTTAGATCATGAGCTCATGTTTAGCTAAACAGCTGACCTTGAAAGAGGCTTAGGTGTGAACGCTCGTAAGCTTCAACAGAAAGTCGGCAAAGATTTATTTGTGTCCCTCCAATGAGTTGCCAGCGAGGACCCCGTTTTCTACAAGTGTTGGTCCCATACTCCCTCTAGAGGCAGGGGCCTCAGACAGGGCTGCTTTGCGGCCCACGAACTGGGGCAGGGGCTGTGGGCGGCCTGCGGCCCGGGCAGGAGCCTCTCCACGTGTGTCACAGGAACCCATCTGCCTGCGGACTTTGGGCACCCGGGAGGAAGCTACAATGCCCAGACCTATGGTTAGCTCTGCAGCGAGGTGTTCTGCGCGGACAGCTTCCACACACACTTCAAGTAAGCGGGCAGCCTGAGTGGAAAGGTGAGAGTTTGGGCAGCTGTGCAGACAAACAAGGCGCCCTTTGGCCTGGGCCTAAATGCTTGTGACACCCCACTGGGCCTGCCATGCTCTGAGGGCCCTACCCTGGGTCCCCCGCTCCCCTGCCCTATTTTCGCTCCCAGCAGAGATGGCCACAACCACTCCCTCAGTGAGGGCAGTGTTCCAAACTCCCTCAGCCCCGCCCCCTCTCCGCAGGTTTCCATGGACTACAGATGCTGCATTCCGAGGCCTGGGCGTTCCGAGAATGCCAAGGGCAGACATGATGACCTTAAATGATTTCCTCTTGGTCAGTTTTGGTAAACTTTAGGAGCTAGGAAATGTTCCACTTTACAGAAATGTTCAAATTTACTGGCATTTCATATATTCTCTGCTATAACATTTTCCTGATTCTTTTGTATATTCTTTACTTATGTTTTTGTTTTCCTTAATCAAAGTGTGTCTTTTAAATCTTTTCAAAGAATATTCTTTGGACTTACTACATCAAGTGAATTGTATACGTTTTCTGTTGTATTAAGTTCTGCTCATCTCTTTATTTTTCCTTTTTCTGTGTTCTGAGTGTTTATTGTTTTGATCTTCTGATGTCAATTAACACACTTGTTTATACATTTTAATAAATTTTTTACTTATAAAGATTTGAACTTTTGAAGATTCCAGCTTACTTGTAAGTTTCTAAGCGTCAGGTCCCCTACATTGTTGCTGGCCTAAGGCTTAGTTAAACATATAGCAATGCATATATTGACCTATTTTCCCCTCGGCTTTCTGTGATTCCCTACATCTCACCTTTCTTTGCAGACACGCCATTGGAAATACCCTTAACTTATTTCACAGCCAATAAGTCTTTGAAATAATGTGTAATTTTTAGAGAAATCATATATAATTTGGCAGAAAATCTGACCTGCCATAGTTTTCAAAATAGCATAATTTCACTCTATTCAATGATGAATCTGTTGTATTACGCAACCTTTGAATATTTAGCTTTATCAATGACATGTACTTTAAAAATATTTTACAGATCCTATCAGGCTTTGAAAACATCCTTGTTCCTTGTTTCAGTTCCAGTTTAGTGTATATTTTCTGCCTTGAACCTGATTATTCCAACATCTGATGGATGGCCTAGGAAATCTAATTCTGGAATTGATTGTTTTTGCTGATTGTCTCCCCTTGTAGCTGAGTTCTTCATTATTGTGTAAATTTAGATCATGAGCTCATGTTTAGCTAAACAGCTGACTTTGTAAGTGGATTAGCTGAGCATGCTCGTAAGCTTCAGCAGAAAGTCGGAAAATGTTTATTTGTGTCCCTCCAATGAGTTGCCCACGAGGACTCCGTTTTCTACAAGTGTTGGTCTAATTATCCGTCTAGATTCATGGACTCAGACAAGGTAGCTTTGCGGCCGCCGATCTGGTGCAGGGGCACTTCGAAGCCTCGGGTCCAGGCAGGATTCTCTCCGCGTGTGTCGCAGGGACCCATCTGCCTGCGAAATTCGGTCATCTGGCAGGAAGGCTCGATGCCCAGACCTACGGTTAGCTATGCAGCGAGGTGTAGAGCGTGGACAGGTTCCACACACACTTCAACTAACAGGGCGGCCTGAGTGGATAGGTGAGAGTTTGGGCAGCTGTGCAGACAAAGAAGGATTCTTTTGGCCTGGGCATAAATGCTTGTGACACCCCACTGGGCCTGCCGTGCACTGAGGGCCCTGAACTGGACACCTTGCTCCCCTACCCTTTGTTCAGTCACAGCAGAGATGCCCACACCCACTCCCTCAGTGAGGGCAGTGTTCCCAACTCCCTCAGCCCCACCCCCTCTCCACAGGTTACCATGGACTACAGATGCTGCATTCTGAGGCCAGGGCATTCCGAGAATGCCAAGGGCAGACATGATGACCTTAAATGATTTCCTCTTGTGTCAGTTTCCGTAAACATTAGGAGCTAGGTAATCGTCCACTTTACAGAAATGATCAAATTTACTGGCATTTCATAAATTCTCTGCTATTACATTGCCCTGATTCTTTCTGTATTTTCTTTACTTATGTTTTTGTTTTCCTTAATCAAAGTGTGTCTTTTAAATCTTGTCAAAGAATATTCTTTGGACTTATTACATCACCTGAATTTCATACGTTTTCTGTTGTATTAAGTTCTGCTCATAACTTTATTGATCTTTTTCCTATATTCTCAGGGTTTATTGTTATGATCTTCTGAAGTCAATTAAAACACTTGGTTATTCATTTATATACATCATTTTTACGTATAAAGCTTTGAAGTTTTGAAGATTCCAGCTTACTTGTAAGTTTCTAAGGGTCACGTCCTCTACATTGTTGCTGGACAAAGGCTTAGTTCACCATATAGCAATGTATATATTGACCTATTTTCCCCTCGACTTTCTGTGATTCTGTACATCTCACCATTCTTTGCAGACAAGCCATTTGAAATACCCTTAACTTATTTCACAGCCAATAAGTCTTTGAAATAATGTGTATTTTTTAGAGAATTCTTCTTATATAATTAGGCAGAAAATCTGACCTGCCATAGTTTTCAAAACAGCATAATTTCACTCTTCTCACTGCTTAATTTGTTGTATTAAACAACCTTTGAGTATTTAGCTTTATCAATGACATGTACTTTAAAAAGGTTTCAGAGATCCTACCAGTCTTTTAAAGCATCCTTGTTCCTTATTTCAGTTCCAGTTTTATGTATATTTTCTGCCTTGCACCTTTTTAATCCAACATCTGATGGTTGGCCTAGGGAATCTAATTCTGGTATTGATTGTTTTTGCTGATTGACTCCCCCTTGTAGCTGATTTCTTCATTACTGTGTAAATTTACACCATGAGCTCATGTTTAGCTAAACAGCTGTCCTTTTAAGAGCCTTAGGTGTGAACGATCGTAAGCTTCATCAGAAAGTCAGCAAAGATTTATTTGTGTCCCTCCAATGAGTTGCCCGCGCGTACCCCGTTTTCTACAAGTGTTGGGCCAATACTCCCTCTAGAGGCAGGGAGTCAGACAGGGCAGCTTTGCGGCCCCCGATCTGAGGCAGGGGCTGTTGGCGGCCTGAGACCCGGGCTGGAGCCTCTCTTCGTGTGTCCCAGGTACACATCTGCCTGCCATCTTCGGTCACCTGTCAGGAAGGTACGATGCCCAGACTTTGGTTAGATGTGCAGCGAGGTGTACTTCTCGGACAGATTCCACAAACACTTCAAGTAAGAGGGCGCACCGAGTGGAAAGGTGAGAGTCTGGGCAGCTGTGCAGACAAAGTATGTGCCCTTTGGCCTGAGCTTAAATGCTTTTGACACCCCACTGGGCCAGCCGGACTATGAGTGCCCTTCCCTGGGCCTTCTGCTCCCCTGCCATTTGTTCAATCGCAGCAGATATGGCCACACCCACTCCTTCAGTTAGGGCAGTGTTCCAAACTCCCTCAGCTCCGCCCACTCTCCGCAGGTTATCATGGACTACAGATGCTGCTTTCTGAGGCCAGGGCGTTCCGAGAATGCCAAGGGCAGACATGATGACCTTAAATGATTTCCTCTTGTTTCAGTTTTGGTAGACTTTAGGAGCTGGGAAATGGTCCACTTTACAGAAATGTTCAAATTTACTGGCATTTCTTATATTCTCTGCTATAACATAGTCCTGATTCTTTTGTATATTCTTTACTTATGTTTTTGTTTTCCTTAATCAAAGTGTGTCTTTTAAATCTTGTCAAAGAATATTCTTTGGACTTACTACATCACCTCAATTTTATACGTTTTCTGTTGTATTAAGTTCTGCTCATATCTTTATTTATGTTTTTTCTATGTTCTCAGGGTTTATTGGTTTGATCTTCCGATGTCAATTAAAACACTTGGTTATTCATTTTATTAAATCTTTTTACTTATAAAGATTTGAACTTTTGAAGATTCCAGCTTACTTGTAAGTTTCTAAGGGTCAGGTCCTCTACATTGTTGCAGGGCTAAGGCTTAGTTCACAATATAGCAATGTATATATTGACCTACTTTCCCCTCGACTTTCTGTGATTCCCTACATCTCACCTTTCTTTGCAGAGAAGCCATTTGAAATACCCTTAACTTATTTCAAGCCAATAAGTCTTTGAAATAATGTGTATTTTTTAAAGAAATCTTCTTATATAATTAGGCAGAAAATCTGAACTGCCATATTTTTCAAAACAGCATAATTTCACTCTTCTCAATGATGAATCTGCTGTATTACATAACCTTTGAATATCTACCTTTATCATTGACATATTCTTTAAAAAGATTTCAGAGATCCTACCAGTCTTTGAAAACATCCTTGTTCCTTCTTTCAGTTCCAGTTTTATGTATATTTTCTGCCTTGCACCTGATTATTCCAACCTCTGATGGATGGCCTAGGGAATCTAATTCTGGTATTGATAGTTTTTGCAGATTGTCTCCCTTGTAGCTGATTACTTCATTACTTTGTAAATTTAGATCATGAGCTCATATTTAGCTAAACAGCTGACCTTGTAAAAGGCTTAGGTGTGAACGCTCGTAATCTTCAGCAGGATTTCGGCGAAGATTTATTTGAGTCCCTCCAATGAGTTGACCGTGAGGACCCCGTTTCCTACAAGTGTTGGTCCAATACTCCCTCTAGAGGCAGGGACTCAGAGAGGGCTGCTTTGTGGCCCCGGTCTGGGGCAGGGGCTGTGGGCAGCTTATGGCCTGAACAGGAGCCCCTCCACGTGTGTCCTAGGGAACCATCTGCCTGCGATCTATGTACCTGGTAGGAAGCTACCAAGCCCAGACCTATGGTTAGCTGTGCAGAGAGGTGTACTGTGCGGACAGGTTCCACACACACTTCAAGTAAGAGGGCGGCCTGAGTAGAAAGGTGAGAATTTGGCCAGCTGTTCAGACAAAGATGGCGATCTTTGGCCTGGGCCTTAATTCGTGAGAAACCCCATTGTGCCTGCCGTCTCTGACGGCCCTGTCCTGGGCCCCCTGCTCGCCTGCCATTTGTTCAGTCACAGCAGAGATGGCCACACCCACTCCGTCAGTGAGGGCAGTGTTCCATCCTCCCTCAGCCCCTCCCCGTCTCCGCACGTTACCATGGACTACAGATGCTGCATTCTGTGGCCAGGGCGTTCGGAGTCTCCCAAGTGCAGACATGATGACCTTTAATGATTTCCTCTTGTGTCAGTTTTGGTAAACTTTAGGAGCTAGGAAATGGTCCACTTTACAGAAATATTCAAATTTCCTGGCATTTCACATATTCTCTGCTATAACATTGTCCTGATTCTTTCTATATATTCTTTAATTATGTTTTTGTTTTGTTAATCAAAGTGTGTGTTTTAAATCTTTTCAACGAATATTCTTTGGACTTACTAAATCACCTCAATTTTACTCGTTTTCTGTAGTATTAAGTTCTGCTCATATCTTTATTTATCTTTTTTCTATGTTCTCAGAGTTTGTTGGTTTGTTCTTCTGATGTCAATTAAAACACTTGGTTATTCATATTAATAAACCTTTTTAATTATAAAGATTTGAACTTTTGAATATTACAGCTTACTTGTAAGTTACTAAGGGTCAGTTCCTCTACGTTGCTGCTGGCCTAAGGTTAGTTCACCCTATAGCAATGTATATATTGACCTATTTTCCCCTTGAGTTTCTGTGATTCCCTACATCTCACGTTTCTTTGCAGACAAGCCATTTGAAATACCCTTAACTTATTTCACAGCCAATAAGTTTTTGAAATAATGTGTATTTTTTAGATAAATCTTCGTATATAATTAGGCAGAAAATCTGGCCTGCCATAGTTTTCAAAACAGCATAATTGCACTATTCTCAGTGATGAATCTGTTGTATTACACAACCTTTGAGTATTTAGCTTTTTCAATGACATGTAATTTAAAAATGTTTTAGAGATCCTACCAGTCTTTGAAAACATCCTTTTTCTTTCTTTCAGTTCCAGTTTTATGTATATTTTCAGCCTTGCACCTGATTATTCCAACATCTGATAGATGGCCTAGGGAATCTAATTCTGGCATTGATTGTTTTTGCTGACTGTCACCCACTTGTAGCTGATTTCTTCATTATTGTGTAAATTTAGATCATGAGCTCATGTTTAGCCAAACAGCTGACCTTGTAAGAGGCTTAGGTGTGAACGCTCGTAAGCTTCATCAGAAAGTCTGCAAAGATTTATTTGTGTCCCTCCAATGAGTTTCCTGCAAGGACCCCGTTTTCTACTAGTGTTGGTGTAATACTCCCTCTAGAGGCAGGGACTCGGACAGGGCTGCTTTGCGGCCCCCGATCTGGGGAAGGGGCAGTGGGCCGCCTGTGTCCCGGTCAGGAGCCTCTTCGAATGTGTCCCAGCGACTCATCTGCCTGCGATCCTCGGTCACCTGGCAGGAAGCTACGATGCCCAGACCTATGATTAGCTGTGCAGCGAGGTGTACTTTGCGGACAAGTTCCTCACACACTTCAAGTAAGATGGCGGCCTGGGAGGAAAGATGAGAGTTTGGGCAGCTCTGCAGACAAAGATGGAGGTTTTTGGCCTGGGCCTTAATGCGTGTGACACCCCATTGTGCCTGCCGGCTCTGACGGCCATGCCCTGGCCCCCTTGCTCGCCGGCCCTTTGTTCAGTCACAGCAGAGATGGCCACACCCACTCGCTCAGTGAGGGCAGTGTTACAGCGTCCCTCAGCCCCGCCCCCTCTCCGCAGGTTACCATGGACTACAGATGCTGCATTCTGAGGCCAGGGCGCTCCGAGCATGCCAAGGGCAGATATGATGACATTAAATGATTTCCCCTGTGTCAGTTTTGGTAAACATTAGGAGCTAGGAAATGGTCCACTTTACAGAAATGTTCAAATTTACTAGCATTTCAGATCTTCTCTGCTATAACATTGTCCTGATTCTTTCTGTATATTCTTGACTTATGTTTTTGTTTTCCTTAATCAAAGTGTGTCTTTTAAATCTTTTCAAAGAATATTCTTTGGACTTTCTACATCACCTGAATTTATACGTTTTCTGTTGTATTAAGTTCTGCTCATATCTTTACTTATCTTTTTTTATGTTCTCAGGGTTTATTGTTTTGATATTCTGATGTCAATTAAAACACTTGGTTATTCATTTTTATAAATCTTTTTACTTATAAATATTTGAACTTTTGAAGATTCCAGCTTACATATTAGTTTCTAAGGGTCACGTCCTCTACATTGTTGCTGGACTAAGGCTTAGTTCACCATATAGCAATGTATATATAGACCTATTTTCACCTCGATTTTCTGTGATTCCCTACATGTCACCTTTCTTTTCAGACAAGCCATTTGAAATAACCTTAACTTATTACACAGCCATTAATTCTCTGAAAAAATATGTATTTTTTAGAGTAATCTACTTATATAATTAGGAAGAAAATCTGACATGCCATAGTTTTCAAAACAGCATAATTTCACTCTTCTCAATGATGAATCTGTTGTATTACACAACCTTTGAGTATTTAGCTTTATCAATGACATGTACTTTAAAAATGTTTTAGAGATCCTACCAGCCTTTGAAAACATCCTTGTTCCTTGATTCAGTTTCAGTTTTATGTATATTTTCTGCCTTGCACCTGATTATTCCAACATCTGATGGATGGCCTAGGGAATCTAATTCTGGTATTGATTGTTTTTGCTGATTGTCTCCCCCTTGTAGCTGATTTCCTCATTATTGTGTATATTTAGATCATGAGCTCAGGTTTAGATAAACAGCTGACCTTGTAAGAGGCTTAGGTGTGAACGCTCGAAAGCTTCATCAGAAAGTCGGCAAAGATTTATTTGTGTCCCTCCAATGAGTTGCCAACGAGGACCCCGTTTTCTACAAGTTTTGGTCCAATACTCCCTCTAGAGGCAGGGACTCAGACAGGGCTGCTTTGCGGCCGCCGATCTGGGGCAGGGACTTTGGGCCGCCGGTGGTCCAGGCATGAGCCTCACCGCGTGTTTCCCACGGCCCATCTGCCTGCGAACTTCGGTCACCTGGCAGGAAGCTACAATGTCCAGACCTCTGCCTAGCTCTGCAGCGAGGTGTACTGCGCGGACAGGTGCCACACACACTTCAAGTAAGAGGGTGGACTGAGTGGAAAGGTGAGAGTATGGGCAGCTGTGAAGACAAAGAAGACGCCCTCTGGTCTGGGCCTAAATGCTTGTGACAACCCACTGGGCCTGCCGGGCTCTGAGGGCCTTGCCCTGGGCCCCCTGCTCCACTGCCTTTTGTTCAGTCATAGCAGAGATGGCCACACCCATTCCCTCAGTGAGGGAAGTGTTCCAACATCCCTCAGCCCCGCCCCCTTTCCGCAGGTTACCATGTCCTACAGATGCTGCATTCTGAGGCCAGGGTGTGCTGAGAATGCCAAGGGCAGACATGATGACCTTAAAGAATTTCCTCTTGTTTCAGTTTTGGTAGATTTTAGGAGCTGGGAAATGGTCCACTTTACAGAAATGTTCAAATTTACTGGCATTTCATATATTCTCTGCTATAACATTGTCCTGATTCTTTTGTATATTCTTTACTTATGTTTTTGTTTTCCTTAATCAAAGTGTGTCTTTTAACTCTTTTCAAAGAATATTCTTTGGACTTACTACATCACCTCAATTTTATACGTTTTCTGTTGTATTAAGTTCTGCTCATATCTTTATTTATGTTTTTTCTAAGTTCTCCTGGTTTATTGTTTTGATCTTCTGATGTCAATTAAAACACTTGGTTATTCATTTTCATAAATCTTTTTACTTATAAACATTTGAAATTTCGAAGACTCCAGCTTACTTGTTAGTTTCTAAGGGTCAGGTCTTCTACATTGTTGCTGGCCTAATGCTTAGTTCACCATATAGCCATGTATATATTGACCTATTTTTCCCTCGACTTTCTGTGATTCCCTACATCTCAACTTTCTTTGCAGACAAGCCATTTGAAATACCCTTAACTTATTTCACAGCCAATAAGTCTTTGAAATAATGTGTATTTTTTAGAGAAATCTTCTTATATAATTCGGCGGAAAATCTGACCTTCCATAGTTTTCAAAACAGCATAATTTCACTCTTCTCAATGATGAATCTGATATATTACACAACCTGTGAGTATTTAGCTTTATCAAAGACATTTACTTTGAAAATAGTTTAGAGATCCTATCAGTTTTAGAAAACAGCCTTGTTCCTTGTTTCAGTTCCAGTTTTGTGTATATTTTCTGCCTTGCACCTGATTTTTCCAACATGTGATGCACGGCCTATGGAATCTAATTCTGATATAGATTGTTTTTGCTGATTGTCTCCCATTGTAGCCGATTTCTCCATAATTGTGTATATTTATTTCATGAGCTCATGTTTAGCTAAACAGCTGACCTTGTTAGAGTCTTAGGTGTGAACGCTCGTAAGCTTTACAGAAAGTCGGCAAAGATTTATTTGTGTCCCTCCAATGAGTTGCCCGCAAGGACCCCGTTTTCTACAAGTGTTGGTCCAATACTCCCTCTAGAGGCAGGGGACTCAGAGAGGGCTGCTTTGCATCCCCCGATCCGGCCAGGGGCAGTGAGCTGCCTGGGGCCCGGTCAGGAGCCCCTCCGCGTGTGTCCCAGGGACCCATCTGCTTGCGAACTCCGGTCACGTGGCAGGAAGATACGATGCCCAGACTTATTGTTAGCTGTGCAGCGAGGTGTACTGCGTGGAAAGCTTCCACTCACACTTCAAGTTAGAAGGCGGCCTGAGTGGAATTGTGAGAGATTGGGCAGCTGTGCAGACAAAGAAGGTGCCCTTTTGCCTGGGCCTAAATGCTTGTGACACCCACTGGGCCTGCCGGGCTCTGAGAGCCCTGGCCTGGGCACCCTGCTCGCCTGCACTTTGTTCAGTCACAGCAGAGATGGCCACACCCACTCCCTCAGTGAGGGCAGTGTTCCAACCTCCCTCAGCCCCGCCCCATCTCCGCAGCTTTCCATGGACTACAGATGCTGCATTCTGAGGCCAGGGCGTTCGGAGACTGCCAAATGCAGACATGATGACCTTTAATGATTTGTCTTCTGTCAGTTTTGGTAAATTTTAGGAGCTACGAAATGGTCCACTTTACAGAAATATTCAAATTTCCTGGCATTTCACATATTCTCTGTTATAACATTGTCCTGATTCTTTCTATATATACTTTAATTATGTTTTTGTTTTGTTAATCAAAGTGTATCTTTTAAATCTTTTCAACGAATATTCTTTGCACTTACTAAACCACCTCAATTTTACTCGTTTTCTGTAGTATTAAGTTCTGCTCATATCTTTATTTATCGTTTTTCTATGTTCTCAGGGTTTGTTGGTTTGATCTTCTGATGTCAATTCAAAAACTTGGTTATTCATATTAATAAACCTTTTTAATTATAAAGATTTGAACTTTTGAATATTACAGCTTACTTGTAAGTTACTAAGGGTCAGTTCCTCTACATTGTTGCTGACCTAAGGCTTAGTTCACCCTATAGCAATGTATATATTGACCTATTTTCCCCTCGACTTTCTGTGATTCCCTATATCTCACCTTTCTTTGCAGACAAGCCATTTGAAATACCCTTAACTTATTTCACAGCAAATAAGTCTTTGAAATAATGTGTATTTTTTAGGGAAATCTTCTTATATAATTAGGCAGAAAATCTGGCCTGCCATAGTTTTCAAAACAGCATAATTTCACTGTACTCAATGATGAATCTGTTGTATTACACAACTTTTGAGTATCTAGCCTTATCAATGACATGAACTTAAAAATGTTTCAGAGATCCTACCAGTCTTTGAAAACATCCTTTTCCTTTGTTTCAGTTCCAGTTTTATGTATATTTTCTTCCTTGCACCTGATTATTCAAACATCTGATGAATGGCCTAGAGAATCTTATTCTGGTATTGATTGTTTTTGCTGATTGTCTCCCACTTGTAGCTGATTTCTTCATTATTGTGTAAATTTAGATCATGAGCTCATGTTTAGCCAAACAGCTGACCTTGTAAGAGGCTTAGGTGTGAACGCTCGTAAGCTTCATCAGAAAGTCTGCAAAGATTTATTTGTGTCAATCCAATGAGTTTCCTGCAAGGACCCCGTTTTCTACAAGTGTTGGTCAAATACTCCCTCTAGATGCAGGGACTCGGACAGGGCTGCTTTGCCGCCCCCGATCTGCTGAAGGGGCAGTGGGCGGCCAGAGGCCCGGTCAGGAGCCTCTCTGAATGTGTCCCAGGGACCCATCTTCCTGCGAACTTCGGTCACCTGGCAGGAAGCTACGATGCCCAGACATATGGTTAGCTGTGCAGTGAAGTGTACTGCGTGGACAGGTTACACACAGACTTCAAGTAAGAGGGCGGCCTTAGTGGAAAGGTAAGAGTTGGGCAGCTGTGCAGAAAATGAATGCGCCCTTTGGCCTGGGCCTAAATACTTGTGAAACCGCACTGGGCCTGCCGGGCTCTGAGGGCCCTGCACTGGACGCCCTGCTCCCCTGTCCTTTGTTCAGTCACGGCAGAGATGGCCGCATACACTCCCTCAGTGAGGGCATTGTTCCAGCCTCCCTCAGTCCCGCCCCCTCTCCGGAGGTTACCATGGACTACAGATGCTGCATTCTGAGGCCAGGGCGTTCCGAGAATGCCAAGGGCAGACATGATGACCTTAAATGATTTCGTTTTGTGTCAGTTTTGGTAAACTTTAGGAGCTAGAAAATGGTCCACTTTACAGAAATGTTCAAATTTAGTGGCATTTCAGATCTTCTCTGCTATGACATTGTCCTGATTCTTTTTGTATATTTTTTAGTTATGTTATTGTTTTCCTTAATCAAAGTGTGTCTTTAAATCTTTTCAAAGAATATTCTTTGGACTTATTACATCACCTGATTTTTATACGTATTCTGTTGTATTAAGTTCTGCTCATATGTTTATTTATCTTTTTTTGTGTTCTCAGGGTTTATTGTTTTGATCTTCTGATGACAATTAAAACACTTGGTTATTCATTTTAATAAATCATTTTTTTATAAATATTTCAACTTTTGAAGATTCCAGCTTACATGAAAGTTTCTAAGGGTCACGTCCTCTACAATGTTGCTGGACTAAGGCTTAGTTCACCATATAGCAATGTATATAGAGACCTATGTTCCCCTCGACTTTCTGTGATTCCCTACATCTCACCTTTCTTTGCAGACAAGCCATTTGAAATAACCTTAACTTATTTGACAGCGAATAAGTGTTTGAAATAATGTGTACTTTTTACAGAAATCTTCTTATATAATTAGGCAGAAAATCTGACTTGCCATAGTTTTCTAAACAGCATAATTACACTGTTCTCAATGATGAATCTGTTGTATTACACAACTTTTGAGTATTTAGCTTTATCAATGACATATACTTTAAAAATGTTTTAGAGATCCTACCAGTCTTTGAAAACATCCTTGTTCCTTGTTTCAGTTTTAGATTTATGTATATTTTCTGCCTTGCACCTGATTATTCCAACATCAGATGGATGGCCTAGGGAATCTAATTCTGGTATTGATTGTTTTTGCTGATTGTCTCCCCCTTGTAGCTGATTTCCTCATTAGTGTGTATATTTAGATCATGAGCTCAGGTTTAGATAAACAGCTGACCTTGTAAGAGTCTTAGGTGTGAACGCTCGAAAGCTTCATCAGAAAGTCGGCAAAGATTTATTTGTGTCCCTCCAATGAGTTGCCCGCGAGGACCCCGTTTTCTACAAGTGTTGGTCCAATACTCCCTCTAGAGGCAGGGGCTCAGACAGGGCTGCTTTGCGGCCGCCGATCTGGGGCAGGGACTTTGGGCCGCCCGTGGTCCAGGCATGAGCCTCTCCGCGTGTGTCCCACGGACCCATCTGCCTGCGAACTTCGGTCACCTGGCAGGAAGCTACAATACCCAGACGTATGCCTAGCTCTGCAGCGTGGTGTACTGCGCGGACAGGTGCCACACACACTTCAAATAAGAGGGTGGACTGAGTGGAAAGGTGAGAGTTTGAGCAGCTGTGAAGACAAAGAAGACGCCCTTTGGACTGGGCCTAAATGCTTGTGACAACCCACTGGGCCTGCCGGGCTCTGAGGGCCTTGCCGTGGGCCCCCTGCTCCCCTGCCTTTTGTTCAGTCATAGCAGAGATGGCCACAACCATTCCCTCAGTGAGGGCAGTGTTCCAACATCCCTCAGCCCCGCCCCCTCTCCGCAGGTTACCATGGCCTACAGATGCTGCATTCTGAGGCCAGGGTGTTCTGAGAATCCAAGAGCAGACATGATGACCTGAAAGGATTTCCTCTTGTGTCAGTTTTGGTAAACTTTAGGAGCTAGGAAATGGTCCACTTTAGAGAAATGTTCATATTTACTGGCATTTCATATATTCTCTGCTATAACATTGTCCTGATTATTTCTGTATATTCTTTACTTATGTTTTTGTTTTCCTTAATCAAAGTATGTCTTTTAAATCTTTTCAAAGAATATTCTTTGGACTTACTACATCACCTCAATTTTATACGTTTTCTGTTGTATTAAGTTCTGCTCATATCTGTATTTATGTTTTTTCTATGTTCTCATGGTTTATTATTTTGATCTTCTGATGTCAATTAAAACACTTTGTAATTCATTTCGATAAAACTTTTTACTTATAAAGATTTCAACTTTGGAAGATTCCAGCTTACTTGTAAGTTTATAGGGGTCAGGTCCTCTACATTGTTGCAGGCCTAAGGCTTAGTTCACCATATAGCAATGTATATATTGACCTATTTTCCCCTCGACTTTCTGTGATTCCCTACATCTCAACTTTTTTTGCACACAAGCCATTTGACATACCCTTAACTTATTTCACAGCCAATAAGTCTTTGAAATAATGTGTATTTTTTCGAGAAATCTTCGTATATAATTAGGCAGAAAATCTGACCTGCCATAGTTTTCAAAACAGCATAATTTCACTGTTCTCAATGATGTTTCTGTTGTATTACAGAAACTTTGAGTATCTAGCCTTATCAATGACATGTACTTAAAAATGTTTTAGAGATCCTACCAGTCTTTGAAAACATCCTTTTTCTTTGTTTCAGTTCCAGTTTTATGTGTATTTTCTGCCTTGCACCTGATTATTCAAACATCTGATGGATGGCCTAGGGAATCTAATTCTGGTGTTGATTGTTTTTGCTACTTGTCTCCCCTTGTAGCTGATTTCTTCATTATTGTGTAAATTTAGATCATGAGCTCATGTTTAGCTAAACAGCTGATCTTGTAAGAGGCTTAGATGTGAACGCTCGTAATTTTCAGCAAAAAGTCGGCAAAGATTTATTTGTGTCCCTCCAATGAGTTGCCCACAAGGACCCCGTTTACTTGAAGTGTTGGTCCAATACTCCCTCTAGGGGTAGGGGACTTAGACAGGGCTGCTTTCGGGCCCCGAACTTGGGCAGGGGCAGTGGGCGGCCTGTGGCCCGGGCAAGAACCTCTCTGCGTGTGAACCTGGGAATCATGTCTCCTGCGAAGTCCGGTCAACTGGCAGGAAGGTACGATGCCCAGACCTATGGTTAGCTGTGCAGCGAGGTATACTGCGCGGACAGTTTCCACACACACTTCAACTAAGTGTGCGGCCTGAGTGGAAAAGTGAGAGTTTGGGCAGCTGTGCAGACAAAGAAGGCGCCTTTTGGCATGGGCGTAAATGCTTGTGACACCCCACTGGGCCTGCCGGGCTTTGAGGTCCCTGCCCTAGGCCCCCTGCTCCCCTGCCCTTTGTTCATTCACACCAGAGATGGCCACACCCACTCCCTCAGTGAGGGCAGTGTTCCAGCCTCCCTCAGCCCCGCCCACTCTCCGCAGGTTACCATGGACTACAGATGCTGCATTCTGAGGCCAGGGCGATCCGAGAATGCCAAGGGCCGACATGATGACCTTAAATGATTTCCTCTTGTGTCAGTTTTGGTAAACTGTAGGACCTAGGAAATGGTCAACTTTACAGAAATGTTCAAATTTAGTGGCATTTCATATATTCTCTGCTATAACATTGTCCTGATTCTTTCTATATATTCTTTAATTATGTTTGTGTTTTCCTTAATCAAAGTGTGTCTTTTAAATCTTTTCAAAGAATATTCTTTGTACTTACTACCTCACCTGAATTTTATACGTTTTCTGAGGTATAAAGTTCTGCTCATATCTTTATTTATCTTTTTTCTATGTTCTCAGGGTTTATAATTTTGATCTTCGGATGTCAATTATATCACTTGGTTATTCATTTTCAACAATATTTTTACTTATACAGATTTGAACTTTTAAAGATTCCAGCTCACTTTTAAGTTTCTTAGGGTCAGGTCCTCTACATTGTGGCTGTCCTAAGGCTTAGTTCACCATATACAATGTATATATTGACATTTTCCGCTCGACTTTCTGTGATTCCCTACATCTCACCTATCTTTGCAGACAAGCAATTTGAAATACACTTAACTTATTTCACAGCTAATAAGTCTTTGAAATAATGTCTATTTTTTAGAGAAATCTTCTTTTATAATTAGGCAGAAAATCTCACCTGCCATTGTTTTCAAAACAGCATAATTTCACTCTTCTCAATGCTTAATCTGTGGTATTAAACAACCTTTGAGTATTTAGGTTTATCAACAACATGTACTTTAAAAATGTTTTAGAGATCCTACCAGCCTTTGAAAACCTCCTTGTTCCTTGTTTCAGTTCCAGGTTTATGTATATTTTCTGCCTAGCACGTGATTATTCCAACATCTGACGGATGGCCTAGGGAATCTAATTCTGGTATTGATTGTTTTTGCTGATTGTCTCACTTTGTAGCTGATTTCTTCAATATTGTGTAAATTTAAATCATGAGCTCATATTTAGCTAAACAGCTGACCTTGAAAGAGGCTTAGGTGTGAACGCTGGTAAGCTTCAGCAGAACGTCGGCAAAGATTTATTTGTGTCCCTCCAAAGAGTTGCCCACAAGGACCCGGTGTTCTACAAGTGTTGGTCCAATACTCCTTCGAGAGGCAGTGGACTCAGACATGGCTGCTTTTCAGCCTTCGATCTGGGGCAGGGCCAGTGGGCAGCCTGTGGCCCGGGCAGGACCCTCTCCGCATGTGTCCCAGGGACCCATTTGCCTGTGAACTTTGGTCACCTAGCTGGACGCTACGATGCCCTGACCTAAGGTTAGCTGTACAGCGAGGTGTACTGCGCGGACAGGTTCCAAACACACTTCAAATAAGAGGTTGGCCTGAGTGGAAAGGTGAGATTTTGGGCAGCTGTGCAGACAAGGAAGGCGACCTTTGGCCTGGGCCTAAATGCTTGAGACACCCCACTGTGTCTGCCGGGCTCTGAGGGCCCTGCTCTGGGCACCCTGCTCCCCTGCCCTTTGTTCAGTCACAGTAGAGATGGCCACACCCACTCCCTCAGTGAGGGCAGTCCTCCAACCTCCCTCAGCCACGCCCCCTCTCCGCAGTTTACCATGGACTACAGATGCTGCATTCTGAGTCCAGGGCGTTCCGAGAATGCCAAGGGCAGACAAGATGACCTTAAAAGATTTCCTCTTCTGTCAGTTTTGGTAAACTTTAGGAGCTAGGAAATGGTCCACTTTACAGAAATGTTCAAATTCACTGGCACTTCATATATTCTCTGCTGTAACATTGTCTTGATTCTTTCTGTATATTCTTTACTTATGTTTTTGTTTTCCTTAATCAAAGGGTGTCTTTTAAATCTTTTCAAAGAATATTCTTTGGACTTACTAAATCACCTGAATTTTATACGTTTTCTGTTGTATTAAGTTCTGTTCATATCTTTATTTATCTTTTTTCTATGTTCTCAGTGTTTATTGTTTTGATTTACTGATATCAAGTAAAACACTTGGTTATTCATTTTAATAAATCTTTTTACTTATAAAGATTTGAACTTTTAAAGATTCCAGCTTACTTGTACGTTTCTAAGGGTCCATTCCTCTACACTGTTGCCGGCCTAAGTCTTAGTTCACCATATAGCAATGTATATATTGACATATTATACCCTCGGCTTTCTGTGATTCCCTACATCTCACCTTTCTTTGCAGACAAGCCATTTGAAATACACTTAACTTATTTCACAGCCAATAAGTCTTTGAAATAATGTGTATTTTTTAGAGAAAACAACTTATATAATTAGGCAAAAAATCTCACCTTCCATAGTTTTCTAAGCAGCATAATTTCACTCTTCTCAATGCTTAATTTGTTATATTAAACAACCTTTGAGTATTTAGCTTTATCAATGACATGTATTTAAAAATGCTTTAGAGATCCTACCAGTCTTTGAAAATATCCTTCTTCCTTTTTCAGTTCCAGGTTTATGTATATTTTCTGCCTAGCACCTGATTATTCCAACATCTGACGGATGGCCTAGGGAATCTAATTCTGGTATTGATTGTTTTTGCTGATTGTCTCCCTTTGTAGCTGATTTCTTCAATATTGTGTAAATTTAGATCATGAGCTCATGTTTAGCTAAACAGCTGACCTTGAAAGAGGTTTAGGTGTGAACGCTCGTAAGTTTCAGCAAAATGTCGGCAAAGATTTATTTGTGTCCCACCAATGAGTTTCCCACAAGGACCCCGTTTTCTAGAAGTGTTGGTCCAATACTCCCTCTAGGGGTAGGGGACTTAGACAGGGCTTCTTTCGGCCCCCGATCTTGGGCAGGCGCAGTGGTCGGCCTGTGGCCCGGGCAGGAGCCTCTCTGCGTGTGAACCTGGGAGTCATCTCTCCTGCAAACTTCGGTCAACTGGCAGGAAGCTATGATGTCCTGACCTATGGTTAGCTGTGCAGCGAGGTATACTGAGCGGACAGTTTCCACACACACTTCAACTAAGTGTGCGGCCTGAGTGGAAAAGTGAGAGTTTGGGCAGCTGTGCAGACAAGAAGGCGCCCTATGGCCTGGGCCTAAATGCTTGTGACACTCCACTGGGCCTGCCGGGCTCTGAGGTCCCTGCCCTGGGCCCCCTGCTCCCCTGCCCTTTGTTCAGTCACACCAGAGATGGCCACACCCACTCCCTCAGTGAAGGCAGTGTTCCAGCCTCCCACAGCCCCGCACTCTCTCCGCAGGTTACCATGGACTTCAGATGCTGCATTCTGAGGCCAGGGCGTGCCGAGAATGCCAAAGGCCGACATGATGACCTTAAATGATTTCCTCTTGTGTCAGTTTTGGTAAACTGTAGGAGCTAGGAAATGGTCCACTTTACAGAAATGTTCAAATTTACAGGCATTTCATATATTCTCTGCTATAACATTGTCCTGATTCTTTCTGTATATTCTTTAATTATGTTTCTGTTTTCCTTAATCAAAGTGTGTCTTTTAAATATTTTCAAAGAATATTCGTTGGACTTACTACCTCACCTGAATTTTATACGTTTTCTGTTGTATTAAGTTCTGCTCATATCTTTATTTATCTTTTTTTCTATGTTCTCAGGGTTTATTGTTTTGATCTTCTGATTGTCAATCAAAACACTTGGTTATTCATTTTCATCAATCTTTTTACTTATAAAGATTTGAACTTTTAAAGATTCCAGCTCACTTTTAAGTTTCTAAGGGTCAGGTCCTCTACATTGTGGCTGGCCTAAGGCTTAGTTCACCATATAGCAATGTATATATTGGCATTTTCCCCTCGACTTTCTGTGATTCCCTACATCTATCCTTTCTTTGCAGACAAGCCATTTGAAATACACTTAACTTATTTCACAGCCAATAAGTCTCTGAAATAATGTCTATTTTTTAGAGAAAACTTCTTATATAATTAGGCAGAAAATCTGACCTGCCATAGTTTTCAAAACAGCATAATTTCACTCTTCTCAATGCTTAATCTGTGGTATTAAACAACCTTTGAGTATTTAAGTTTATCAACGACATGTACTTTAAAAATGTTTTAGAGATCCTACCAGCCTTTGAAAACCTCCTTTTTCCTTGTTTCAGTTCCAGTTTTATGTATATTTTCTGCCTTGCACCTGATTATTCCAACATCAGATGGATGGCCTAGGGAATCTCATTCTGGTATTGATTGTTTTTGCTGATTGTCTCACTTTGCAGCTGATTTCTTCAATATTGTGTAAATTTAGATCATGAGCTCATGTTTAGGTAAACAGCTGACCGTGTAAGAGGCTTAGGTGTGAACGCTGGTAAGCTTCAGCAGAAAGTCGGCAAAGATTTACTTGTGTCCCTCCAATGAGTTGCCCGCAAGGACCCCGTTTTCTACAAGTGTTGGTCCATACTCCTTCGAGAGGCAGTGGACTCAGACATGGCTGCTTTTCAGCCTTCGATCTGGGGCAGGGCCAGTGGGCGTCCTGTGGCCCGGGCAGGACCCTCTCCGCATGTGTCCCAGGGACCCATTTGCCTGTGAACTTCGGTCACCTGGCAGGAAGCTACAATGCCCTGTCCTATGGTTAGCTGTGCAGTGAAGTGTACTGCGCGGACATGTACCAAACACACTTCAAATCAGAGGGCGTCTTGAGTGGAAAGGTGAGAGTTTGGGCAGCTGTGCAGACAAAGACGGCGCCATATGGCCTGGGCCTAAATGCTTGTGACACCCCACTGTGTTTGCCGGGCTCTGAGGGCCCTGCCCTGGGCCCCCTGCTCCCCTGCCCTTTTTCAGTCACAGCAGAGATGGCCACACCCACTCCCTCAGTGAAGGCAGTCTTCCAAACTCCCTCAGCCACGCCCCCTCTCCGCAGGTTACCATGGACTACAGATGCTGCATTCTGAGGCCAGGGCGTTCCGAGAATGCCAAGGACAGGCATGATGACCTTAAATGATTTCCTCTTGTGTCAGTTTTGGTAAACTTTAGGAGCTAGGAAATGGTCCGCTTTACAGAAATGTTCAAATTTACTGGCATTTCATATATTCTCTGCTGTAACATTGTACTGATTCTTTCTGTATATTCTTTACTTATGTTTTTGTTTTCCTTAATCAATGTGTGTCTTTCAAATATTTTCAAGGAATATTCTTTGGACTTACTACCTCACCTGAATTTTATACGTTTCCTGTGCTATTAAGTTCTGCTCATATCTTTATTTATCTTTTTTCTATGTTCTCAGGGTTTATTGTTTTGATCTTCTGATGTCAATCAAAACACTTGGTTATTCATTTTCATCAGTCTTTTTACTTATAAAGATTTGAACTTTTAAAGATTCCAGCTGACTTTTAAGTTTCTAAGGGTCAGGTCCTCTACATTGTGGCTGGCCTAAGGCTTAGTTCACCCTATAGCAATGTATATATTGGCATTTTCCCCTCGACTTTCTGTGATTCCCTACATCTCACCTTTCTTTGCAGACAAGCCATTTGAAATACACTTAACTTATTTCACAGCCAATAAGGCTCTGAATTAATGTGTATTTTTTAGAGAAATCTTCTTATATAATTAGGCAGAAAATCTCACCTGCCATAGTTTTCAAAACAGCATAATTTCACTCTTCTGAATGCTTAATCTGTGGTATTAAACAACCTTTGCGTATTTAGGTTTATCAATGACATGTACTTTAAAAATGTTTTAGAGAACCTACCAGCCTTTGAAAACCTCCTTGTTCCTTGTTTCAGTTCCAGTTTTATGTGTACTTTCTGCCTTGCACCTGATTATTCCAACATCAGATGGATGGCCTAGGGAATCTAATTCTGGTATTGATTGTTTTTGCTGATTGTCTCACTTTGTAGCTGATTTCTTCAACATTGTGTAAATTTAGATCATGAGCTCATGTTTAGCTAAACAGCTGACCTTGTAAGAGGCTTAGGTGTGAACGCTGGTAAGCTTCAGCAGAAAGTCGGCAAAGATTTATTTGTGTCCCTCCAATCAGTTTCCCGCAAGGAAACCGTTTTCTACAAGTGTTGGTCCAATACTCCTTCGAGAGGCAGTGGACTCAGACATGGCTGCTTTTCAGCCTTCGATCTGGGGCAGGGCCAGTGGGCGGACTGTGGCCCGGGCAGGACCCTCTCCGCATGTGTCCCAGGGACCCATTTGCCTGTGAAATTCGGTTACCTGGCAGGAAGCTATGATGCCCTGACCTATGGTTAGCTGTGCATCGAGGTGTACTGCACGGACAGGTTCCAAACACACTTCAAATAAGAGGGCGGCCTGAGTGGAAAGGTGAGAGTTTGGGCAGCTGTGCAGACAAAGAAGGCGCCCTTTGGCCTGGGCCTAAATGCATGTGACACCCCACTGGGTCTGCCGGGCTTTGAGGGCCATGCCCTGGGCCTCCTGCTCCCCTGCTCTTTGTTCAGTCACAGCAGAGATGGCCACACCCACTCCCTCAGTAAGGGCAGTCTTCCAACCTCCCTCAGCCACGCCCCATCTCCGCAGGTTACCATGGACTACAGATGCTGCATTCTGAGGCGAGGGCGTTCCGAGAATGCCAAGGGCAGACATGATGACCTTAAATGATTTCCTCTTGTGTCAGTTTTGGTAAACTATAGGAGCTAGGAAATGGTCCACTTTACAGAAATGTTCAAATTTACTGGCATTTCATATATTCTCTGCTGTAATATTGTCCTGCCTCTTTCTGTATATTCTTTTCTATGTTTTTGTTTTCCTTAATCAAAGTGTGTCTTTTAAATCTTTTCAAAGAATATTCTTAGGACTTACTAAATCACCTGAATTTTATCCGTTTTCTGTTGTATTAAGTGAGGCTCATATATTTATTTATCTTTTTTCTATGTTCTCAGGGTTTATTGTTTTGATTTTCTGATGTCAAGTAAAACACTTGGTTATTCATTTTAATAAATCTTTTTACTTATAAAGATTTGAACTTTTAAAGATTCCAGCTTAGTTGTATGTTTGAAGGGTCCATTCCTCTACACTGTTGCTGGCCTAAGGCTTAGTTCACCTTATAGCAATGTATATATTGACATATTATCCCCTCGGCTTTCTGTGATTCCCTACCTCTCACCTTTCTTTGCAGACAAGCCATTTGAAATACCCTTAACTTATTTCACAGCCAATAAGTCTTTGAAATAATGTGTATTTTTTAGAGAAATCATCTTATATAATTAGGCAGAAAATCTCACCTTCCATAGTTTTCTAAACAGCATAATTTCACTCTTCTCACTGCTTAATTTGTTGTATTAAACAACCTTTGAGTATTTAGCTTTATCAATGACATGTACGTTAAAAATGTTTTAGAGATCCTACCAGTCTTTGAAAACATCCTTGTTCCTTGTTTCATTTCCAGGTTTATGTATATTTTCTGCCTAGCACCTGATTATTCCAACATCTTACGGATGGCCTAGGGAATCTAATTCTGGTATTGATTGTTTTTCCTGATTGTCTCCCTTTGTAGCTGATTTCTTCATTATTGTGTAAATTTAGATCATGAACTCATGTTTAGCTAAACAGCTGACCTTGTAAGAGGCTTAGGTGTGAACGCTCGTAAGTTTCAGCAAAAAGTCGGCAAAGATTTATTTGTGTCCCTCCAATGAGTTGCCCACAAGGACCCCGTTTTCTTGAAGTGTTGGTCCAATACTCCCTCTAGGGGTAGGGGACTTAGACAGGGCTGCTTTCGGGCCCCGAACTTGGGCAGGGGCAGTGGGCGGCCTGTGGCCCGGGCAAGAACCTCTCTGCGTGTGAACCTGGGAATCATGTCTCCTGCGAAGTCCGGTCAACTGGCAGGAAGGTACGATGCCCAGACCTATGGTTAGCTGTGCAGCGAGGTATACTGCGCGGACAGTTTCCACACACACTTCAACTAAGTGTGCGGCCTGAGTGGAAAAGTGAGAGTTTGGGCAGCTGTGCAGACAAAAAGGCGCCTTTTGGCATGGGCGTAAATGCTTGTGACACCCCACTGGGCCTGCCGGGCTTTGAGGTCCCTGCCCTAGGCCCCCTGCTCCCCTGCCCTTTGTTCATTCACACCAGAGATGGCCACACCCACTCCCTCAGTGAGGGCAGTGTTCCAGCCTCCCTCAGCCCCGCCCACTCTCCGCAGGTTACCATGGACTACAGATGCTGCATTCTGAGGCCAGGGCGATCCGAGAATGCCAAGGGCCGACATGATGACCTTAAATGATTTCCTCTTGTGTCAGTTTTGGTAAACTGTAGGACCTAGGAAATGGTCAACTTTACAGAAATGTTCAAATTTAGTGGCATTTCATATATTCTCTGCTATAACATTGTCCTGATTCTTTCTATATATTCTTTAATTATGTTTGTGTTTTCCTTAATCAAAGTGTGTCTTTTAAATCTTTTCAAAGAATATTCTTTGTACTTACTACCTCACCTGAATTTTATACGTTTTCTGTGGTATAAAGATCTGCTCATATCTTTATTTATCTTTTTTCTATGTTCTCAGGGTTTATAATTTTGATCTTCTGATGTCTATTAAATCACTTGGTTATTCATTTTCATCAATATTTTTACTTATACAGATTTGAACTTTTAAAGATTCCAGCTCACTTTTAAGTTTCTTAGGGTCAGGTCCTCTACATTGTGGCTGTCCTAAGGCTTAGTTCACCATATACAATGTATATATTGACATTTTCCCCTCGACTTTCTGTGATTCCCTACATCTCACCTTTCTTTGCAGACAAGCCATTTGAAATACACTTAACTTATTTCACAGCTAATAAGTCTTTGAAATAATGTCTATTTTTTAGAGAAATCTTCTTTTATAATTAGGCAGAAAATCTCACCTGCCATAGTTTTCAAAACAGCATAATTTCACTCTTCTCAATGCTTAATCTGTGGTATTAAACAACCTTTGAGTATTTAGGTTTATCAACGACATGTACTTTAAAAATGTTTTAGAGATCCTACCAGCCTTTGAAAACCTCCTTGTTCCTTGTTTCAGTTCCAGGTTTATGTATATTTTCTGCCTAGCACGTGATTATTCCAACATCTGACGGATGGCCTAGGGAATCTAATTCTGGTACTGATTGTTTTTGCTGATTGTCTCACTTTGTAGCTGATTTCTTCAATATTGTGTAAATTTAGATCATGAGCTCATGTTTAGCTAAACAGCTGACCTTGAAAGAGGCTTAGGTGTGAACGCTGGTAAGCTTCAGCAGAAAGTCGGCAAAGATTTATTTGTGTCCCTCCAATGAGTTGCCCACAAGGACCCGGTTTTCTACAAGTGTTGGTCCAATACTCCTTCGAGAGGCAGTGGACACAGACATGGCTGCTTTTCAGCCTTCGATCTGGGGCAGGGCCAGTGGGCAGCCTGTGGCTCGGGCAGGACCCTCTCCGCATGTGTCCCAGGGACCCATTTGCCTGTGAACTTTGGTCACCTGGCTGGACGCTACGATGCCTTGACCTAAGGATAGCTGTGCAGCGAGGTGTACTGCGCGGACAGGTTCCAAACACACTTCAAATAAGAGGTTGGCCTGAGTGAAAAGGTGAGATTTTGGGCAGCTGTGCAGACAAGGAAGGCGACCTTTGGCCTGGGCCTAAATGCTTGTGACACCCCACTGTGTCTGCCGGGCTCTGAGGGCCCTGCTCTGGGCACCCTGCTCCCCTGCCCTTTGTTCAGTCACAGTAGAGATGGCCACACCCACTCCCTCAGTGAGGGCAGTCTTCCAACCTACCTCAGCCACGCCCCCTCTCCGCAGTTTACCATGGACTACAGATGCTTCATTCTGAGTCCAGGGCGTTCCGAGAATGCCAAGGGCAGACATGATGACCTTAAAAGATTTCCTCTTGTGTCAGTTTTGGTAAACTGTAGGAGCTAGGAAATGGTCCACTTTACAGAAATGTTCAAATTTACTGGCATTTCATATATTCTCTGCTATAACATTGTCCTGATTCTTTCTGTATATTCTTTACTTATGTTTTTGTTTACCTTAATCAAAGGGTTTCTTTTAAATCTTTTCAAAGATTATTCTTTGGACTTACTAAATCACCTGAATTTTATACGATTTCTGTTGTATTAAGTTCTGCTCATATCTTTATTTATCTTTTTTCTATGTTCTCAGGTTTTATTGTTTTGATTTTCTGGTGTCAAGTAAAACACATTGTTATTCATTTTAATAAATCTTTTTACTTATAAAGATTTGAACATTTAAAGATTCCAGCTTACTTGTACGTTTCTAAGGGTCCATTCCTCTACACTGTTGCCGGCCTAAGGCTTAGTTCACCATATAGCAATGTATATATTGACATATTATACCCTCGGCTTTCTGTGATTCCCTACATCTCACCTTTCTTTGCAGACAAGCCATTTGAAATACACTTAACTTATTTCACAGCCAATAAGTCTTTGAAATAATGTGTAATTTTTAGAGAAAACATCTTATATAATTAGGCAAAAAATCTCACCTTCCATAGTTTTCTAAGCAGCATAATTTCACTCTTCTCACTGCTTAATTTGTTGTATTAAACAACCTTTGAGTATTTAGCTTTATCAATGACATGTACTTTAAAAATGCTTTAGAGATCCTACCAGTCTTTGAAAATATCCTTCTTCCTTGTTTCATTTCCAGGTTTATGTATATTTTCTGCCTAGCACCTGATTATTCCAACATCTCAAGGATGGCCTAGGAAATCTAATTCTGGTATTGATTGTTTTTGCTGATTGTCTCCCTTTCTGGCTGAATTCTTCATTATTGTGTAAATTTAGATCATGAGCTCATGTTTAGCTAAACAGCTGACCTTGTAAGGGGTTTAGGTGTGAACGCTCGTAAGTTTCAGCAAAATGTCGGCAAAGATTTATTTGTGTCCCACCAATGAGTTGCCCACAAGGACCCCGTTTTCTAGAAGTGTTGGTCCAATACTCCCTCTAGGGGTAGGGGACTTAGACAGGGCTTCTTTCGGCCCCCGATCTTGGGCAGGCGCAGTGGTCGGCCTGTGGCCCGGGCAGGAGCCTCTCTGCGTGTGAACCTGGGAATCATCTCTCCTGCAAACTTCGGTCAACTGGCAGGAAGCTATGATGTCCTGACCTATGGTTAGCTGTGCAGCGAGGTATACTGCGCGGACAGTTTCCACACACACTTCAACTAAGTGTGCGGCCTGAGTGGAAAAGTGAGAGTTTGGGCAGCTGTGCAGACAAAGAAGGCGCCCTATGGCCTGGGCCTAAATGCTTGTGACACTCCACTGGGCCTGCCGGGCTCTGAGGTCCCTGCCCTGGGCCCCCTGCTCCCCTGCCCTTTGTTCAGTCACAGCAGAGATGGCCACACCCACTCCCTCAGTGAAGGCAGTGTTCCAGCCTCCCACAGCCCCGCCCCCTCTCCGCAGGTTACCATGGACTACAGATGCTGCATTCTGAGGCCAGGGCGTACCGAGAATGCCAAAGGCCGACATGATGACCTTAAATGATTTCCTCTTGTGTCAGTTTTGGTAAACTGTAGGACCTAGGAAATGGTCCACTTTACAGAAATGTTCAAATTTACAGACATTTCATATATTCTCTGCTATAACATTGTCCTGATTCTTTCTATATATTCTTTAAATATGTTTCTGTTTTCCTTAATCAAAGTGTGTTTTTTAAATCTTTTCAAAGAATATTCGTTGGACTTACTACCTCACCTGAATTTTATACGTTTTCTGTTGTATTAAGTTCTGCTCATATCTTTATTTATCTTTTTTCTATGTTCTCACGGTTTATTGTTTTGATCTTCTGATGTCAATCAAAACACTTGGTTATTCATTTTCATCAATCTTTTTACTTAGAAAGATTTGAACTTTTAAAGATTCCAGCTCACCTTTAAGTTTCTAAGGGTCAGGTCCTCTACATTGTGGCTGGCCTAAGGCTTAGTTCACCATATAGCAATGTATATATTGGCATTCTCCCCTCGACTTTCTGTGATTCCCTACATCTATCCTTTCTTTGCAGACAAGCCATTTGAAATACACTTAACTTATTTCACAGCCAATAAGTCTCTGAAATAATGTCTATTTTTTAGAGAAAACTTCTTATATAATTAGGCAGAAAATCTGACCTGCCATAGTTTTCAAAACAGCATAATTTCACTCTTCTCAATGCTTAATCTGTGGTATTAAACAACCTTTGAGTATTTAAGTTTATCAACGACATGTACTTTAAAAATGTTTTAGAGATCCTACCAGCCTTTGAAAACCTCCTTTTTCCTTGTTTCAGTTCCAGTTTTATGTATATTTTGTGCCTTGCACCTGATTATTCCAACATCAGATGGATGGCCTAGGGAATCTCATTCTGGTATTGATTGTTTTTGCTGATTGTCTCACTTTGTAGCTGATTTCTTCAATATTGTGTAAATTTAGATCATGAGCTCATGTTTAGCTAAACAGCTGACCGTGTAAGAGGCTTAGGTGTGAACGCTGGTAAGCTTCAGCAGAAAGTCGGCAAAGATTTATTTGTGTCCCTCCAATGAGTTGCCCGCAAGGACCCCGTTTTCTACAAGTGTAGGTCCATACTCCTTCGAGAGGCAGTGGACTCAGACATGGCTGCTTTTCAGCCTTCGATCTGGGGCAGGGCCAGTGGGCGGCCTGTGGCCCGGGCAGGACCCTCACCGCATGTGTCCCAGGGACCCATTTGCCTGCGAAATTCGGTCACCTGGCAGGAAGCTACGATGCCTTGACCTATGGTTTGCTGTGCAGCGAGGTGTATTGTGCGGACAGGTTCCAAACACACTTCAAATAAGAGGGTGGCCTGAGTGGAAACGTCAGAGTTTGGGCACCTGTGTAGACAAAGAAGGCGCCCTTTAGCCTGGGCCTAAATGCTTGTGACACCCCACTGTGTCTGCCGAACTCTGAGGGCCCTGCCCAGGGCCCCCTGCTCCCCTGCCCTTTGTTCAGTCACAGCAGAGATGGCCACACCCACTCCCTCAGTGAGGGCAGTCTTCCAACCTCCCTCAGCCACGCCCCCTCTCCGCAGTTTACCATGGACTACAGATGCTGCATTCTGAGGCCAGGGCGTTCCGAGAATGCCAAGGGCAGACATGATGACCTTAAATGACTTCCTCTTGTGTCAGTTTTGGTAAACTGTAGGAGCTAGGAAATGGTCCACTTTACAGAAATGTTCAAATTTACTGGCATTTCATATATTCTCTGCTGTAACATTGTCCTGATTCTTTCTGTATATTCTTTACTTATGTTTTTGTTTTCCTTAATCAAAGTGTGTCTTTTAAATCTTTTCAAAGAGTATTCTTTGGACTTACTAAATCACATGAATTTTATACGTTTTCTGTTGTATTAAGTTCTGCTCATATCTTTATTTATCTTTTTTCTGTGTTCTCAGGGTTTATTGTTTTGATTTTCTGATGTCAAGTAAAACACTTGGTTATTCATTTTAATAAATCTTTTTTACTTATAAAGATTTGAACTTTTAAAGATTCCAGCTTACTTGTATGTTTCTAAGGGTCCATTCCTCTACACTGTTGACGGCCTAATGCTTAGTTCTCCATATAGCAATGTATATATTGACATATTATACCCTCGGCTTTCTGTGATTCCCTACATCTCACCTTTCTTTGCAGACAAGCCATTTGAAATATCTTTAACTTATTTCACAGCCAATAAGTCTTTGAAATAATGGGTATTTTTTAGAGAAATCATCTTATATAATTAGGCAGAAAATCTCACCTTCCATAGTTTTCTAAACAGCATAATTTCACTCTTCTCACTGCTTAATTTGTTGTATTAAACAATCTTTGAGTATTTAGCTTTATCAATGACATGTACTTTAAAAATGTTTTAGAGATCCTGCCAGTCTTTGAAAACATCCTTGTTCCTTGTTTCATTTCCAGGTTTATGTATATTTTCTGCCTAGCACCTGATTATTCCAACATCTGACGGATGGCCTAGGGAATCTAATCCTGGTATTGATTGTTTTTGCTGATTGTCTCACTTTGTAGCTGATTTCTTCAATATTGTGTAAATTTAGATCATGAGCTCATGTTTAGCTAAACAGCTGACCTTGTAAGAGGCTTAGGTGTGAACGCTGGTAAGCTTCAGCAGAAAGTCGGCAAAGATTTATTTGTGTCCCTCCAATGAGTTGCCCGCAAGGACCCCGTTTTCTACAAGTGTTGGTCCAATACTCTTTCGAGAGGCAGTGGACTCAGACATGGCTGCTTTTCAGCCTTCGATCTGGGGCAGGTCCAGTGGGCGGCCTGTGGCCCGGGCAGGAGCCTCTCCGCATGTGTCCCAGGGACCCATTTGCCTGAGAACTTCGGTCACCTGGCAGGAAGCTACGGTGCCCTGACCTATGGTTAGCTGTGCAGCGATGTGTACTGCGCAGACAGGTTCCAAACACACTTCAAATAAGAGGGCGGCCTGATTGGAAAGGTGAGAGTTTGGGCAGCAGTGCAGACAAAGAAGGCGCCCTTTGGCCTGGGCCTAAATGCTTGTGACACCCCACTGTGTCTGCCGGACTCTGAGGGCCCTGCCCTGGGCCCCCTGCTCCCCTGCCCTTTGTTCAGTCACAGCAGAGATGGCCACACCCACTCCCTCAGTGAGGGCAGTCTTCCAACCTCCCTCAGCCACGCCCCCTCTCCGCAGGTTACCATGGACTACAGATGCTGCATTCTGAGGCCAGGGCGTTCCGAGAATGCCAAGGGCCGACATGATGACCTTAAATGATTTCCTCTTGTGTCAGTTTTGGTAAACTGTAGGAGCTAGGAAATGGTCCACTTTACAGAAATGTTCAAATTTACTGGCATTTCATATATTCTCTTCTGTAACATTGTCCTGATTCTTTCTGTATATTCTTTACTTATGTTTTTGTTTTCCTTAATCAAAGAGTGTCTTTTAAATCTTTTCAAAGAATATTCTTTGGACTTACTAAATCACCTGAATTTTATACGTTTTCTGTTGTATTAAGTTCTGTTCATATCTTTATTTATCTTTTTTCTATGTTCTCAGGGTTTATTGTTTTGATTTTCTGATGTCAAGTAAAACACTTGGTTATTCATTTTAATAAATCTTTTTACTTATAAAGATTTGAACTTTTAAAGATTCCAGCTTACTTGTACGTTTCTAAGGGTCCATTCCTCTACACTGTTGCCGGCCTAATGCTTAGTTCACCATATAGCAATGTGTATATTGACATATTATCCCCACGGCTTTCTGTGATTCCCTACATCTCACCTTTCTTTGCAGACAAGCCATTTGAAATACCCTTAACTTATTTCACAGCCAATAAGTCTTTGAAATAATGGGTATTTTTTAGAGAAATCATCTTATTTAATTAGGCAGAAAATCTCACTTTCCATAGTTTTCTAAACAGCATAATTTCACTCTTCTCACTGCTTAATTTGTTGTCTTAAACAACCTTTGAGTATTTAGCTTTATCAATGCCATGTACTTTAAAAATGTTTTAGAGATCCTACCAGTCTTTGAAAACATCCTTGTTCCTTGTTTCATTTCCAGGTTTATGTATATTTTCTGCCTAGCACCTGATTATTCCAACATCTGAAGGATGGCCTAGGGAATCTAATTCTGATATTGATTGTTTTTGCTGATTGTCTCCCTTTCTGGCTGATTTCCTCATTATTGTGTAAATTTAGATCTTGAGCTCATGTTTAGCTAAACAGCTGACCTTGTAAGAGGTTTAGGTGTGAACGCTCGTAAGTTTCAGCAAAATGTCGGCAAAGATTTATTTGTGTCCCTCCAATGAGTTGCCCACAAGGACCCCGTTTTCTTGAAGTGTTGTTCCAATACTCCCTCTAAGGCTAGGGGACTAGGACAGGGCTGCTTTTGGCCCCCGATTTTGAGCAAGGGCAGTGGGCGGCCTGTGGCCCGGGCAGGATCCCCACTGCGTGTGAACCTGGGAATCATCTCTCCTGCGAACTTCGGTCACCTGGCAGGAAGCTACGATGCCCAGACCTATGTTTAGCTGTGCAGCGATGTATACTTCGCGGACAGGTTCCACACACATTTCAACTAAGTGGGCGGCCTGAGTGGAAAAGTGAGAGTTTGGGCAGCTGTGCAGACAAAGAAGGCACCCTATGGCCTGGGCCTAAATGCTTGTGACAACCCCCTGGGCATGCCGGGCTCTGAGGTCCCTGCCCTGGGCCCCCTGCTCCCCTGCCCTTTGTTCAGTCACAGCAGAGATGGCCACACCCACTCCCTCAGTGAGTGCAGTGTTCCAGCCTCCCTCAGCACCGCCCACTCTCCGTAGGTTACCATGGACTACAGATGCTGCATTCTGAGGCCAGGACGTTCCGAGAATTCCAAGAGCAGACATGATGACCTTAAATGATTTCCTCTTGTGTCAGTTTTGGAAAACTGTAGGACCGAGGAAATGGTCCACTTTACAGAAATGTTCAAATTTACTGGCATTTCATATATTCTCTGCTATAACGTCCTGATTCTTTCTATATATTCTTTAATTATGTTTGTGTTTTCCTTAATCAACGTTTGTCTTTTAAATCTTTTCAAAGAATATTCTTTGGACTTACTACCTCACCTGAATTTTATACGTTTTCTGTGGTATTAAGTTCTGCTCATATCTTTATTTATCTTTTTTCTATGTTCTCAGGGTTTATTGTTTTGATCTTCTGATGTCAATCAAATACTTGTTTATTCATTTTAATAAATCTTTTTACTTATAAAGATTTGAACTTTTAAAGATTCCAGCTCACTTTTAAGTTTCTAAGGGTCAGGTCCTGTACATTGAGCCTGGCCTAAGGCTTAGTTCTCCATATAGCAATGTATATATTGACATTTTCCCCTCGACTTTCTGTGATTCCCTACATCTCACCTTTCTTTGCAGACAAGCCATTTGAAATACACTTAACTTATTTCGCAGCCAATAAGTCTTTGAAATAATGTCTATTTTTTAGAGAAATGTTCTTATATAATTAGGCAGAAAATCTGACCTGCCATAGTTTTCAAAACAGCATAATTTCACTCTTCTCAATGCTTAATCTGTGGTATTAAACAACCTTTGAGTATTTAGCTTTATCAACGACATGTACTTTAAAAATGTTTTAGAGATCCTACCAGCCTTTGAAAACCTCCTTGTTCCTTGTTTCAGTTCCAGTTTTATGTATATTTTCCGCCTTGCACCTGATTATTCCATCATCAGATGGATGGCCCAGGGAATCTCATTGTGGTATTGATTGTTTTTGCTGATGGTCTCTCTTTGTAGCTGATTTCTTCAATATTGTGTAAATTTAGATCATGAGCTCATGTTTAGCTAAACAGCTGACCTTGTAAGAGGCTTAGGTGTGAACCCTGGTAAGCTTCAGCAGAAAGTCGGCAAAGATTTATTTGTGTCCCTCCAATGAGTTGCCCGCAAGGACCCCGTTTTCTACAAGTGTTGGTCCATACTCCTTCGAGAGGCAGTGGACTCAGACATGGCTGCTTTTCAGCCTTCGATCTGGAGCAGGGCCAGTGGGCGACCTGTGGCCAGGGCAGGACCCTCTCCGCATGTGTCCCAGGGACCCATTTGCCTGCGAAATTCGGTCACCTGGCAGGAAGCTACGATGCCTTGACCTATGGTTTGCTGTGCAGCGAGGTGTACTGTGCGGACAGGTTCCAAACACACTTCAAATAAGAGGGTGGCCTGAGTTGTAAGGTCAGAGTTTGGGCAGCTGTGCAGACAAAGAAGGCGCCCTTTGGCCTGGGCCTAAATGCTTGTGACACCCCACTGTGTCTGCCGAACTCTGAGGGCCCTGCCCTGGGCCCCCTGCTCCCCTGCCCTTTGTTCAGTCACAGCAGAGATGGCCACACCCACTCCCTCAGTGAGGGCAGTCTTCCAACCGCCCTCAGCCACGCCCCCTCTCCGCAGTTTACCATGGACTACAGATGCTGCATTCTGAGGCCAGGGCGTTCCGAGAATGCCAAGGGCCGGCATGATGACCTTAAATGATTTCGTCTTGTGTCAGTTTTGGTAAACTGTAGGAGCTAGGAAATGGTCAGCTTTACAGAAATGTTCAAATTTACCGGCATTTCATATATTCTCTGCTGTAACATTGTCCTGATTCTTTCTGTATATTCTTTACTTATGTTTTTGTTTTCCTTAATCAAAGTGTGTCTTTTAAATCTTTTCAAAGAGTATTCTTTGGACTTACTAAATCACCTAAATTTTATACGTTTTCTGTTGTATTAAATTCTGCTCATATCTTTATTTATCTTTTTTCTATGTTCTCGGGGTTTATTGTTTTGATTTTCTGATGTCAAGTAAAACACTTGGTTATTCATTTTAATAAATCTTTTTACTTATAAAGATTTGAACTTTTAAAGATTCCAGCTCACTTTTAAGTTTCTAAGGGTCAGGTCCTCTACATTGTGGCTGGCCTAAGGCTTAGTTCACCATATAGCAATGTATATATTGACATTTTCCCCTCGACTTTCTGTGATTCCCTACATCTCACCTTTCTTTGAAGACAAGCCATTTGAAATACACTTAACTTATTTCACAGCCAATAAGTCTTTGAAATAATGTCTATTTTTTAGAGAAATCTTCTTATATAATTAGGCAGAAAATCTCACCTGCCATAGTGTTCAAAACAGCATAATTTCACTCTTCTCAATGCTTAATCAGTGTTATTAAACAACCTTTTGTATTTATGTTTGTCAAAGACATGTACTTTAAAAATGATTTAGAGATCCTACCTGCCTTTGAAAACCTCCTTGTTTCTTGTTTCAGTCCCCGTTTTATGTATATTTTCTGCCTAGCACCTGATTATTCCAACATCAGATGGATGGCCTAGGAAATCTAATTCTGGTATTGATAGTTTTTGCTGATTGTCTCACTTTGTAGCTGATTTCTTCAATATTGTGTAAATTTAGATCATGAGCTCATGTTTAGCTAAATAGCGGACCTTGTAAGAAGCTTAGGTGTGAACGCTGGTAAGCTTCAGCAGAAAGTCGGCAAAGATTTATTTGTGTCCCTCCAATGAGTTGCCCGCAAGGACCCCGTTTTCTACAAGTGTTGGTGCCATACTCCTTCGAGAGGCAGTGGACACAGACATGGCTGCTTTTCAGCCTTCGATCTGGGGCAGGGCCAGTGGGCGGCCTGTGGCCCGGGATGGAGCCTCCTTGCATGTGTCCCAGGGACCCATTTGCCTGAGAACTTCGGTCACCAGGCAGGAAGCTACGGTGCCCTGACCTATGGTTAGCTGTGCATCGATGTGTACTGCGCAGACAGGTTCCAAACACACTTCAAATAAGAGGGCGGCCTGAGTGGAAAGGTGAGAGTTTGGGCAGCAGTGCAGACAAAGAAGGCGCCCTTTGGCCTGGGCCTAAATGCTTGTGACACCCACTGGGTCTGCCGGATACTGAGGGCCCAGCCCTGGGCCCCCTGCTCCCCTGCCCTTTGTTCAGTCACAGCAGAGATGGCCACACCCACTCCCTCAGTGCGGGCAGTTTTCCAACCTCCCTCAGCCACGCCCCCTCTCCGCAGGTTACCATGGACTACAGATGCTGCATTCTTTTTCCAGGGCGTTCCGAGAATGCCAAGGGCAGACAGGATGTCCTTAAATGATTTCCTCTTGTGTCAGTTTTGGTAAATTTTAGGCGCTAGGAAATGGTCCAATTTACAGAAATGTTCAAATTTACTGGCATTTCATATATTCTCTGCTATAACATTTTCCTGATTCTTTCTGTATATTGTTTACTTATGTTTTTGTTTTCCTTAATCAAAGAGTGTCTTTTAAATCTTTTCAAAGAATATTCTTTGGACTTACTAAATCACCTGAATTTTATACGTTTTCTGTGGTATTAAGTTCTTCTCATATCTTTATTTATCTTCTTTCTATGTTCTCAGGGTTTATTGTTTTGATTTTCTGATGTCAATTAAAACACCTGGTTATTCATTTTAATAAATCTTTTTACTTATAAAGATTTGAACTTTTAAAGATTCCAGCTTACTTGTACGTTTCTAAGGGTCCATTCCTCTACACTGTTGCCGGCCTAAGGCTTAGTTCACCATATAGCAATGTATATATTGACATTTAATCCCCTCGGCTTTCTGTGATTCCCTACATCTCACCTTTATTGGCAGACAAGCCATTTGAAATACACTTAACTTATTTCACAGCCAATAAGTTTTTGAAATAATGTGTATTTTTTAGAGAAATCATCTTATATAATTAGGCAGAAAATCTGACATTCCGTAGTTTTCTAAACAGCATAATTTCACTCTTCTCACTGCTTAATTTGTTGTATTAAACATCCTTTGAGTATTTAGCTTTATAAATGGCATGTAAGTTAAAAATGTTTTAGAGATCCTACCAGTCTTTGAAAACATCCTTGTTCATTGTTTCATTTCCAGGTTTATGTATATTTTCTGCATAGCCCCTGATTATTGCAACATCTCAAGGATGGCCTAGGGAATCTAACTCTGGTATTGATTGTTTTTGCTGATTGTCTCCCTTTGTAGCTGATTTCTTCATTATTGTGTAAATTTAGATCATGAGCTCATGTTTAGCTAAACAGCTGACCTTGTAAGAGGCTTAGGTGTAAACGCTCATAAGTTTCAGCAAAAAGTCGGCAAAGATTTATTTGTGTCTCTCCAATGAGTTGCCCACAAGGACCCCGTTTTCTAGAAGTGTTGGTCCAATACTCCCTCTAGGGGTAGGGGACTTAGACAGGGCTGCTTTCGGCCCCCGAACTTGGGCAGGGGCAGTGGGCGGCCTGTGGCCCGGGCAGGAGCCTCTCTGCGTGTGAACCTGGGAATCATCTCTACTGCGAACTTCGGTCACCTGGCAGGAAGCTACGATGCCCAGACCTATGTTAGCTGTGCATCGAGGTGTACAGCGCGGACACGTTCCACACACACTTCAACTAAGTGGGTGGCCTGAGTGGAAACGTGAGAGTTTGGGCAGCTGTGCAGTAAAGAAGGTGCCCTATTGGCTGGGCCTAAAAGCTTGTAACACACCACTGGGCCTGCCGTGCTCTGAGGGCCCTGCCCTGGGCCCCCTGCTCCCCTGCCCTTTGTTCAGTCACAGCAGAGATGGCCATACACACTCCATCAGTGAGGGCAGTGTTCCAGCCTCCCTAAGCCCCGCCCACTCTCCTCAGGTTACCATGGACTACAGATGCTGCATTCTGAGGCCAGGGCGTTCCGAGAATGCCAAGGGCAGACATGATGACCTTAAATGATTTCCTCTTGTGTCAGTTTTGGTAAATTGTAGGAGCTAGGAAATGGTCAACTTTACAGAAATGTTCAAATTTACTGGCATTTCATATATTCTCTGCTATAACATTGTCCTGATTCTTTCTATATATTCTTCAATTATGTTTGTGTTTTTCTTAATCAAAGTGTGTCTTTTAAATCTTTTCAAGAATATTCTTTGGACTTACTAAATCACCTGAATTTTATACGTTTTCTGTTGTATTAAGTTCTGCTCATATCTTTATTTATCATTTTTCTCTGTTCTCAGGGTTTATTGTTTTGATTTTCTGGTGTCAATTAAAACACTTGGTTAATCATTTTAATAAATCTTTTTACTTATAAAGATTTGAACTTTTAAAGATTCCAGCTTACTTGTACGTTTCTAAGGGTCAATTCCTCTACACTGTTGCCGGCCTAAGGCTTAGTTCACCATATAGCAATGTATATATTGACATATTATACCCTCGGCTTTCTGTGATTCCCTACATCTCAACTTTCTTTGCAGACAAGCCATTTGAAATACACTTAACTTATTTCACAGCCAATAAGTCTTTGAAATAATGTGTATTTTTTTAGAGAAATCATCTTATATAATTAGGCAAAAAATCTCACCTTCCATAGTTTTCTAAACAGCATAATTTCACTCTTCTCACTGCTTAATTTGTTGTATTAAACAACCTTTGAGTATTTACCTTTATGAATGACATGTACTTTAAAAATGCTTTAGAGATCCTACCAGTCTTTGAAAATATCCTTCTTCCTTGTTTCATTTCCAGGTTTATGTATATTTTCTGTCTAGCACCTGATTATTCCAACATCTGACGGATGGCCTAGGGAATCTAATTCTGGTATTGATTGTTTTTGCAGATTGTCTCCCTTTGTAGCTGAATTCTTCTTTATTGTGTAAATTTAGATCATGAGCTCATGTTTAGCTAAACAGCTGACCTTGTAAGAGGCTTAGGTGTGAACGCTCGTAAGTTTCAGCAAAAAGTCGTCAAAGATTTATTTGTGTCCCTCCAATGAGTTGCCCACAAGGACCCCGTTTTCTACAAGTGTTGGTCCAATACTCCCTCCATGGGTAGGGGACTTAGACAGGGCTGCTGTCGGCCCCGGATCTTGGGCAGGGGCAGTGGGCGGCCTGTGGCTCGGGCAGGAGCCTCTCTGCGTGTGAACCTGGGAATCATCTCTCCTGCACACTTCGGTCACCTGGCAGGAAGCTACGATGCCCAGACCTATGGTGAACTGTGCAGCGATGTATACTGCGTGGACAGGTTCCACACACACTTCAACTAAGTGGGCGGCCTGAGTGGAAAAGTGAGAGTTTGGGCAGCTGTGCAGACAAAGAAGGCGCCCTATGGCCTGAGCCTAAAGGCTTGTGACACCCCACTGGGCCTGCCGGGCTCTGAGGGCCCTGCCCTGGGCCCCATTCTCCCCTGCCCTTTGTTCAGTCACAGCAGAGATGGCTACACCCACTCCCTCATTGAGGGCAGTTTTCCAGCCACCCTCAGCCCTGCCCACTCTGCGCAGGTTACCATGGATTACAGATGCTGCATTCTGAGGCCAGGGCGTTCTGAGAATGCCAAGGGCAGACATGATGACCTTAAATGATTTCCTCTTGTGTCAGTTTTGGTAAACTGTAGGAGCTAGGAAATGGTCAACTTTACAGAAATGTTCAAATTTACTGGCATTTCATATATTCTCTGCTATAACATTGTCCTGATTCTTTCTATATATTCTTTAATTCTGTTTGTGTTTTCCTTAATCAAATTGTGTCTTTTAAATCTTTTCAAAGAATATTCTTTGGACTTACTACATCACCTGAATTTTATACGTTTTCTGTGGTATTAAGTTCTGCTCATATCTTTATTTATCTTTTTTCTATGTTCTCAGGGTTTATTGTTTTGATCTTCTGATGTCAAGTAAAACACTTGGTTATTCATTTTCATCAATCTTTTTACTTATAAAGATTTGAACTTTTAAAGATTCCAGCTCACTTTTAAGTTTCTAAGGGTCATGTCCTCTACATTGTGGCTGGCCTAAGGCTTAGTTCACCATATAGCAATGTATATATTGACATTTTCCCCTCGACTTTCTGTGATACCCTACATCTCACCTTTCTTTGCAGACAAGCCATTTGAAATACACTTAACTTATTTCACAGCCAATAAGTCTTTGAAATAATGTCTGTTTTTTAGAGAAATCTTCTTATATAATTAGGCAGAAAATCTCACCTGCCATAGTGTTCAAAACAGCATAATTTCACTCTTCTCAATGCTTAATCTGTGTTATTAAACAAACTTTTGTATTTATGTTTGTCAAAGACATGTACTTTAAAAATGTTTTAGAGATCCTACCAGCCTTTGAAAACCTCCTTGTTACTTGTTTCAGTCCCAGTTTTATGTATATTTTCTGCCTAGCAGCTGATTATTCCAACATCAGATGGATGGCCTAGGGAATCTAATTCTGGTATTGATAGTTTTTGCTGCTTGTCTCACTTTGTAGCTGATTTCTTCAATATTGTGTAAATTTAGATCATGAGCTCATGTTTAGCTAAATAGCTGACCTTGTAAGAAGCTTAGGTGTGAACGCTGGTAAGCTACAGCAGAAAGTCGGCAAAGATTTATTTGTGTCCCTCCAATGAGTTGCCCGCAAGGACCCCGTTTTCTACAAGTGTTGGTGCCATACTCCTTCGAGAGGCATTGGACACAGACATGGCTGCTTTTCAACCTTCGATCTGGGGCAGGGCCAGTGGGCGGCCTGTGGCCCGGGATGGAGCCTCCCTGCATGTGTCCCAGGGACCCAGTTGCCTGAGAACTTCGGTCACCTGGCAGGAAGCTACGATGCCCTGACCTATGGTTAGCTGTGCAGCGATGTGTACTGCGCAGACAGGTTCCAAACACACTTCAAATAAGAGGGCGGCCTGAGTGGAAAGGTGAGAGTTTGGGCAGCTGTGCAGACAAAGAAGGCGCCCTTTGGCCTGGGCCAAAATGCTTGTGACACCCACTGGGTCTGCCGGATTCTGAGGGCCCAGCCCTGGGCCCCCTGCTCCCCTGCCCTTTGTTCAGTCACAGCAGAGATGGCACACCCACTCCCTCAGTGCGGGCAGTCTTCCAACCTCCCTCAGCCACTCCCCCTCTCCGCAGGTTACCATGGATTACAGATGCTGCATTCTTAGGCCAGGGCGTTCCGAGAATGCCAAGGGCAGACAGGATGACTTTAAATGATTTCCTCTTGTGTCAGTTTTGGTAAACTTTAGGAGCTAGGAAATGGTCCACTTTACAGAAATGTTCAAATTTACTAGCATTTCATATATTCTCTGCTATAACATTGTCCTGATTCTTTCTGTATATTGTTTACTTATGTTTTTGTTTTCCTTAATCAAAGAGTGTCTTTTAAATCTTTTCAAAGAATATTCTTTGGACTTACTAAATCACCTGAATTTTATACGTTTTCTGTTGTATTAAGTTCTGGTCATATCTTTATTTATCTTTTTTCTATGTTCTCAGGGTATATTGTTTTGATTTTCTGATGTCAATTAAAACACTTGGTTATTCATTTTAATAAATCTTTTTACTTATAAAGATTTGAACTTTTAAATATTCCAGCTTACTTGTACGTTTCTAAGGGTCCATTTCTCTACACTGTTGCCGGCCTAAGGCTTAGTTCACCATATAGCAATGTATATATTGACATATAATCCCCTCGGCTTTCTGTGATTCCCTACATCTCACCTTTATTGGCAGACAAGCCATTTGAAATACACTTAACTTATTTCACAGCCAATAAGTTTTTGAAATAATGTGTATTTTTTAGAGAAATCATCTTATATAATTAGGCAGAAAATCTGACCTTCCGTAGTTTTCTAAACAGCATAATTTCACTCTTCTCACTGCTTAATTTGTTGTATTAAACATCCTTTGAGTATTTAGCTTTATAAATGGCATGTACCTTAAAAATGTTTTAGAGATCCTACCAGTCTTTGAAACCATCCTTGTTCCTTGTTTCATTTCCAGGTTTATGTACATTTTCTGCCTAGCACCTGATTATTCCAACATCTCAAGGATGGCCTAGGGAATCTAACTCTGGTATTGATTGTTTTTGCTGAATGTCTCCCTTTGTAGCTGATTTCTTCATTATTGTGTAAATTTAGATCATGAGCTCATGTTTAGCTAAACAGCTGACCTTGTAAGAGGCTTAGGTGTGAACGCTCATAAGTTTCAGCAAAAAGTCGGCAAAGATTTATTTGTGTCTCTCCAATGAGTTGCCCACAAGGACCCAGTTTTCTAGAAGTGTTGGTCCAATACTCCCTCTAGGAGTAGGGGACTTAGACAGGGCTGCTTTCAGCCCCCGAACTTGGGCAGAGGCAGTGGGCGGCCTGTGGCCCGGGCAGGAGCCTCCCTGCGTGTGAACCTGGGAATCATGTCTCCTGCGAATATCGGTCACCTGGCAGGAAGCTACGATGCCCAGACCTATGGTTAGCTGTGCATCGAGGTGTACTGCGCGGACACGTTCCACACACACTTCAACTAAGTGGGTGGCCTGAGTGGAAACGTGAGAGTTTGGGCAGCTGTGCAGTAAAGATGGCGCCCTATTGGCTGGGCCTAAATGCTTGTAACACCCCACTGGGCCTGCCGGGCTCTGAGGGCCCTGCCCTGGGCCCCATTCTCCCCTGCCCTTTGTTCAGTCACAGCAGAGATGGCCATACACACACCATCAGTGAGGGCAGTGTTCCAGCCTCCCTCAGCCACGCCCACTCTACGCAGGTTACCATGGATTACAGATGCTGCATTCTGAGGCCAGGGCGTTCTGAGAATGCCAAGGGCAGACATGATGACCTTAAATGATTTCCTCTTGTGTCAGTTTTGGTAAACTGTAGGAGCTAGGAAATGGTCAACTTTACAGAAATGTTCAAATTTACTGACATTTCATATATTCTCTGCTATAACATTGTCCTGATTCTTTCTATATATACTTTAATTATGTTTGTGTTTTCCTTAATCAAATTGTGTCTTTTAAATCTTTTCAAAGAATATTCTTTGGACTTACTACATCACCTGAATTTTATACGTTTTCTGTGGTATTAAGTTCTGCTCATATCTTTATTTATCTTTTTTCTATGTTCTCAGGGTTTATTGTTTTGATCTTCTGATGTCAAGTAAAACACTTGGTTATTCATTTTCATCAATCTTTTTACTTATAAAGATTTGAACTTTTAAAGATTCCAGCTCACTTTTAAGTTTCTTAGGGTCAGGTCCTCTACATTGTGGCTGGCCTAAGGCTTAGTTCACCATATAGCAATGTATATATTGACATTTTCCCCTCGACTTTCTGTGATTCCCTACATCTCACCTTTCTTTGCAGACAAGCCATTTGAAATACACTTAACATATTTCACAGCCAATAAGTCTTTGAAATAATGTCTGTTTTTTAGAGAAATCTTCTTATATAATTAGGCAGAAAATCTCACCTGCCATAGTGTTCAAAACAGCATAATTTCACTCTTCTCAATGCTTAATCTGTGTTATTAAACAACCTTTTGTATTTATGTTTGTCAAAGACATGCACTTTAAAAATGTTTTAGAGATCCTACCAGCCTTTGAAAACCTCCTTGTTTCTTGTTTCAGTCCCAGTTTTATGTATATTTTCTGCCTAGCACCTGATTATTCCAACATCAGAGGGATGGCCTAGGGAATCTAATACTGGTATTGATAGTTTTTGCTGATTGTCTCACTTTGTAGCTGATTTCTGCAATATTGTGTAAATTTAGATCATGAGCTCATGTTTAGCTAAATAGCTGACCTTGTAAGAAGCTTAGGTGTGAACGCTGGTAAGCTTCAGCAGAAAGTCGGCAAAGATTTATTTGTGTCCCTCCAATGAGTTGCCCGCAAGGACCCCGTTTTCTACAAGTGTTGGTGCCATACTCCTTCGAGAGGCAGTGGACACAGACATGGCTGCTTTTCAGCCTTCGATGTGGGGCAGGGCCAGTGGGCGGCCTGTGGCCCGGGATGGAGCCTCCCTGCATGTGTCCCAGGGACCAATTTGCCTGAGAACTTCGGTCACCTGGCAGGAAGCTACGATGCCCTGACCTATGGTTAGCTGTGCAGCGATGTGTACTGCGCGGACAGGTTCCAAACACACTTCAAATAAGAGGGCGGCCTGAGTGGAAAGGTGAGGGTTTGGGCAGCTGTGCAGACAAAGAAGGCGCCCTTTGGCCTGGGCCTAAATGCTTGTGACACCCACTGGGTCTGCCGGTTTCTGAGGGCCCAGCCCTGGGCCCCCTGCTCCCCTGCCCTTTGTTCAGTCACAGCAGAGATGGCCACACCCACTCCCTCAGTGTGGGCAGTCTTCCAACCTGCCTCAGCCACGCCCCCTCTCCGCAGTTTACCATGGATTACAGATGCTGCATTCTTAGGCCAGGGCGTTCCGAGAAAGCCAAGGGCAGACAGGATGACCTTAAATGATTTCCTCTTGTGTCAGTTTTGGTAAACTTTAGGCGCTAGGAAATGGTCCACTTTACAGAAATGTTCAAATTTACTGGCATTTCATATATTCTCTGCTATAACATTGTCCTGATTCTTTCTGTATATTGTTTACTTATATTTTGGTTTTCCTTAATCAAAGAGTGTCTTTTAAATCTTTTCAAAGAATATTCTTTGGACTTACTAAATCACCTGAATTTTATACGTTTTCTGTTGTATTAAGTTCTGCTCATATCTTTATTTATCTTTTTTCTATGTTCTCAGGGTTTATTGTTTTGATTTTCTGATGTCAAGTAAAACACTTGGTTATTCATTTTAATAAATCTTTTTACTTATTATGATTTGAACTTTTAAAGATTCCAGCTTACTTGTACATTTCTAAGGGTCCATTCCTCTACACTGTTGCCGGCCTAAGGATTAGTTCACCATATAGCAATGTATATATTGACCTATAATCCCCTCGGCTTTCTGTGATTCCCTACATCTCACCTTTATTGGCAGAGAAGCCATTTGAAATACACTTAACTTATTTCACAGCCAATAAGTTTTTGAAATAATGTGTATTTTTTAGAGAAATCATCTTATATAATTAGGCAGAAAATCTGACCTTCCGTAGTTTTCTAAACAGCATAATTTCACTCTTCTCACTGCTTAATTTGTTGTATTAAACATCATTTGAGTATTTAGCTTTATAAATGGCATGTACTTTAAAAATGTTTTAGAGATCCTACCAGTCTTTGAAAACATCCTTGTTCCTTGTTTCATTTCCAGTTTTATGTATATTTTCTGCCTAGCACGTGATTATTCCAACATCTGACGGATGGCCTAGGGAATCTAATTCTGGTATTGATGGTTTTTGCTGATTGTCTCCCTTTGTAGCTGATTTCTTCATTATTGTGTAAATTTAGATCATGAGCTCATGTTTAGCTAAACAGCTGACCTTGTAAGAGGCTTAGGTGTGAACGCTCATAAGTTTCAGAAAAAAGTCGGCAAAGATTTATTTGTGTCCCTCCAATGAGTTGCCCACAAGGACCCCGTTTTCTAGAAGTGTTGGTCCAATACTCCCTCCTTGGGTAGGGGACTTACACAGGGCTGCTTTCGGCCCCCGATCTTGGGCAGGGGCAGTGGGCGGCCTGTGGACCGGGCAGGAGCCTCTCTGCGTGTGAACCTGGGAATCATTTCTCCTGCGAACATCGGTCACCTGTCAGGAAGCTACGATGCCCAAACCTATGGTTACCAGTGCAGCGAGGTGTACTGCGTGGACAGGTTACACACACACTTCAGCTAAGTGGGTGGCCTGAGTGGAAACGTGAGAGTTTGGGCAGCTGTTCAGACAAAGAAGGCCCCGTATGGCCTGGGCCTAAATGCTTATGACACCCCACTGGGCCTGCCGGGCTCTGAGGGCCCTGCCCTGGGCCCCCTGATCCCCTGCCCTTTGTTCAGTCACAGCAGAGATGGCCACACCCACTCCCTCAGTGAGGGCAGTGTTCCAGCCTCCCTCTGCCTCGCCCACACTCCGCAGGTTACGATGGACTACAGATGCTGCATTCTGAGGCCAGGGCGTACCGAGAATGCCAAGGGCAGACATGATGACCTTAAATGATTTCCTCTTGTGTCAGTTTTGGTAAACTGTAGGAGCTAGGAAATGGTCAACTTTACAGAAATGTTCAAATTTACTGGCATTTCATATATTCTCTGCTATAACTTTGTCCTGATTCTTTCTATATATTCTTTAATTATGTTTGTGTTTTCCTTAATCAAAGTGTGTCTTTTAAATCTTTTCAAGAATATTCTTTGGACTTACTAAATCACCTGAATTTTATACGTTTTTTGTTGTAATAAGTTGTGCTCATATCTTTATTTATCTTTTTTCTATGTTCTCAGGGTTTATTGTTTTGATTTTCTGATGTCAAGTAAAACACTTGGTTATTCATTTTAATAAATCTTTTTACTTATAAATATTTGAACTTTTAAAGATTCCAGCTTACTTGTACGTTTCTAAGGGTCCATTCCTCTACACTGTTTCCGGCCTAAGGGTTAGTTCACCATGTAGCAATGTATATATTGACATATTATACCCTCGGCTTTCTGTGATTCCCTACATTTCACCTTTCTTTGCAAACAAGCCATTTGAAATACACTTAACTTATTTCACAGCCAAAAAGTCTTTGAAATAATGTGTATTTTTTAGAGAAATCATCTTATATAATTAGGCAAAAAATCTCACATTCCATAGTTTTCTAAACAGCATAATTTCACTCTTCTCACAGCTTAATTTGTTGTATTAAACAAACTTTGAGTATTTAGCTTTATCAATGACATGTACTTTAAAAATGCTTTAGAGATCCCACCAGTCTTTGAAAATATCCTTCTTCCTTGTTTCATTTCCATGTTTATGTATATTTTCTGCCTAGCACCTGATTATTCCAACATCTGACGGATGGCCTAGGGAATCTAATTCTGGTATTGATTGTTTTTGCTGATTGTCTCGCTTTGTAGCTGAATTCTTCTTTATTGTGTAAATTTAGATCATGAGCTCATGTTTAGCTATAACAGCTGACCTTATAAGAGGCTTAGGTGTGAACGCCGGTAAGTTTCAGCAAAAAGTCGGCAAAGATTTATTTGTATCCCTCCAATGAGTTGCCCACAAGGACCCCGTTTTCTAGAAGTGTTGGTCCAATACTCCCTCCTTGGGTAGGGGACTTAGACAGGGCTGCTTTCGGCCCCCGATCTTGGGCAGGGGCAGTGGGCAGCCTGTGGCTCGGGCAGGAGCCTCTCTGCATGTGAACCTGGGAATCATCTCTCCTGCAAACTTTGGTCACCTGGCAGGAAGCTACGATGCCCCGACCTATGGTGAGCTGTGCATCGAGGTATACTGCGCGGACAGGTTCCACACACACTTCAACTAAGTGGGCGGCCTGAGTGGAAAAGTGAGAGTTTGGGCAGCGGAGCAGACAAAGAAGGCGCCCTATGGCCTGGGCCTAAATGCTTGTGACACCCCACTGGGCCTGCCGGGCTCTGAGGGCACTGTCCTGGGCCCCCTGCTCCCCTGCCCTTTGTTCAGTCACAGCAGAGATGGCCACACCCACTCCCTCAGTGAGGGCAGTGTTCCAGCCTCCCTCAGCTCTGCCCACTCTCCGCAGGTTACCATGGATTACAGATGCTGCATTCTGAGGCCAGGGTGTTCTGAGAATGCCAAGGTCAGAGAGGATGACCTTAAATGATTTCCTCTTGTGTCAGTTTTGGTAAACTGTAGGAGCTAGGAAATGGTCAAGTTTACAGAAATGTTCAAATATAGTGCATTTCATATATTCTATGCTATACCATTGTCCTGATTCTTTCTATATATTCTTTAATTATGTTTGTGTTTTCCTTAATCAAATTGTGTCTTTTAAATCTTTTCAAAGAATATTCTTTGGACTTACTACATCACCTGAATTTTATACGTTTTCTGTGGTATTACGTTCTGCTCATATCTTTATTTATCTTTTTTCTATGTTCTCAGGGTTTATTGTTTTGGTCTTCTGATGTCAATTAAAACACTTGGTTATTCATTTTAAGAAAACTTTTTACTTATAAAGATTTGAACTTTTAAAGATTACAGCTCACTTTTAAGTTTCTAAGGGTCAGGTCCTTTACATTGTGGCTGGCCTAAGGCTTAGTTCACCATATAGCAATATATATATTGACATTTTCACCTCGACTTTCTGTGATTCCCTACATCTCACCTTTCTTTGCAGACAAGCCATTTGAAATACACTTAACTTATTTCACAGCCAATAAGTCTTTGAAATAATGTCTATTTTTTAGAGAAATCTTCTTATATAATTAGGCAGAAAATCTCACCTGCCATAGTTTTCAAAACAGCATAATTTCACTCTTCTCAATGCTTAATCTGTGGTATTAAACAACCTTTGAGTATTTAGCTTTATCAACGACATGTACTTTAAAAATGTTTGAGAGATCCTACCAGCCTTTGAAAACCTCCTTGTTCCTTGTTTCAGTTCCAGTTTTATGTATATTTTCTGCCTTGCACCTGATTATTCCAACATCAGATGGATGGCCAGGGAATCTAATTCTGGTATTGATTGTTTTTGCTGATTGTCTCACTTTGTAGATGATTTCTTTAATATTGTGTAAATTTAGATCATGAGCTCATGTTTAGCTAAACTGCTGACCTTGTAAGAGGCTTAGGTGTGAACGCTCGTAAGTTTCAGCAAAAAGTCGGCAAAGATTTATTTGTTTCCCTCCAATGAGTTGCCCACAAGGACCCCGTTTTCTAGAAGTGTTGGTCCAATACTCCCTCTAGCGGTAGGGGACTTAGGCAGATCTGCTTTCGGCCCCCGATCTTGGGCAGGGGCCGTGGGCGGCCTGTGGCCCGGGCAGGAGACTCTCCGCCTTTGTGCCATGGACCCATCTGCCTGCGCACTTCGGTCACCTGGCAGGAAGCAATGATGCCCAGACTTATGGTTAACTGTGCAGCGAGTGTTACTGCACGGAGGGGTTCCAAACACACTTCAAGTCAGATGGCGCCCTGAGTGGAAAGGTGAGAGTTTGGGTAGCTGTGCAGACAAAGAAGGCGCCCTTTGGCCTGGGCCTAAATGCTTGTGACACCCCACAGGGCCTGCCGGGCTCTGAGGGCCCTGCCCTGTACCCCCTGCTCCCCTGCCCTTTGTTCAGTCACAGCAGAGATGGCCACACCCACTCCCTCAGTGAGGGCAGTGTTCCAAACTCCCTCAGCCCCGCCCCCTCTCCGCAGGTTACCATGGACTACAGATGCTGCATTCTGAGGCCAGGGCGTTCCGAGAAGGCCAAGAGCAGACATGATGACCTTAAATGATTTCCTCTTGTGTCAGTTTTGGTAAACTTTAGGAGCTAGGAAATGGTCCACTTTACAGAAATGTTCAAATTTACTGGCATTTCAGATATTCTCTGCTATAACATTGTCCTGATTCTCTCTGTATATTCTTTACTTATGTTTTTGTTTTCCTTAATCAAAGTGTGTATTTTAAATCTTTTCAAAAATATTCTTTGGTCTTACTACATCACCTGAGTTTTATACGTTTTCTGTTGTATTAAGTTCTGCTCATATCTTTATTTATCTTTTTTCTATGTTTTCAGGGTTAATTGTTTTGATCTTCTGATGTCAATTAAAACACTTGGTTATTCATTTTAATAAATCTTTTTCCTTATAAAGATTTGAACGTTTAAAGATTCCAGCTTTCTTGTAAAATTCTAAGGCTCAGGTCCTCTACATTTTTGCAGGCCTAAGGCTTAGTTCACATATAGCAAAGTATATATTGACCTATTTTCCCCTCGACTTTCTGTGATTCCCTACAACTCACCTTTCTTTGCAGACAAGCCATTTGAAATAACCTTAACTTATTTCACAGCCAATAAGTGTTGGAAATAATGTGAATTTTTTAGAGAAATCGTCTTATATAATTAGGCAGAAAATCTGAGCAGCCATAGTTTTAGAAACAGCATAAATTCACTCTTCTCAAAGATTAATCTGTTGTATTACACAACCTTTGAGTATTTATCTTTATCAATGACATGTACTTTAAAAATGTTTTAAAGATCCTACCAGTCTTTGAAAACATCCTTGTTCCTTGCTTCAGTTCCAGTTTTATGTATATTTTCTGCCTTGAACCTGATTATTCCAACATCTGATGGATGGCCTTGGGAATCTAATTCTGATATTGATTGTTTTTGCTGATTGTCTCCCCTTGTAGCTGATTTCTTCATTATTGTGTAAATTAAGATCATGAGCTCATGTTTAGCTAAACAGCTGACGTTGTAAGAGGCTTAGGTGTGAACGCTCGTAAGCTTCATCAGAAATTCGGCAAAGATTTATTTTTATCGCTCCAATGAGTTGCCCACGAGGACCCCGTTTTCTATAACTGTTGGTCCAATACTCCCTCTAGAAGCAGGGACTCAGACAGGGCTGCTTTGCGGCGCCCGATCTGGGGCAGGGGCAGTGGGCGGCCTGTGGCCCGGGCATAAGCCTCTCCTCGTGGGTGTCAGGGACCCAACTGCCGGCGATCTTCGGTCCCCTGGAAGGAAGCTATGATGCCCAGACCTATGGTTAGCTGTGCAGCGAGGTGTACTTCGCGGACAGGTTCCAAACACACTTCAAGTATGAGGGAGGGCTGAGTGGAAAGGTAGAGTTTGGGCAGCTGTGCAGACAAAGATGGCGCCCTTTGGGAAAGCCCTAAATTCTTGTGACACCCCACTGGACCTGCCGGGCTCTGAGGGCCCTGCCCTGGACGCCCTGCTCCCCAGCCCTTTGTTCAGTCACAACAGAGATGGCCACACCCTCTCCCTCAGTGAGGGCATTGTTCCAACCTCCCTCAGCCCCGCCCCCTCTTCGCAGTTTACCGTGGACTATAGATGCTGCATTCTGAGCCCAGGGTGTTCCGAGAATGCCAAGGGCAGACATGATGACCTTAAATGATTTCCTCTTGTGACAATTTTGGTAAACTTTAGGAGCTAGGCAATGGTCCACTTTACAGAAATGTTCAAATTTACTGGCATTTCATATATTCTCTGCTATAACATTGTCCTGATTCTTTCTGTATATTCTTTACTTATGTTTTTTTTTACTTAATCAAAGTGTGTCTTTTAAATCTTTTCAAAGAATATTCTTTGGACTTACTACATCACCTCAATTTTATACATTTTCTGTTGTATTAAGTTCTGCTCATATCTTTATTTATCTTTTTTCTATGTCCTCAGGGTTTATTGTTTTGATCTTCTGATGTCAATTAAAACACTTGGTTATTTATTTTAATAAATCTTTTTACTTATTAAGATTTGAAATTTTGAAGATTCCAGCTTACCTGAAACTTTCTAAGGGACAGGGCTCTTCATTGTTCCTGGCCTATGGCTTAGTTCACCTTATAGCAATGTATATAATGACCTATTTGCCCCTCGACTTTTTGTGATTCCCTACATCTCACCTTTCTTTGCAGACAAGCCATTTGAAATACCCTTAACTTATTTCACAGCCAATAAGTCTTTGAAATAATGTTTATATTTTAGAGAAATCTTCTTATATAATTACGCAGAAAATCTGACCTGCCATAGTTTTTAAAACAGCATAATTTCACTCTTCTCAATGATGAATCTGTTTTATTACACAACCATTGAGTATTTAGCTTTGTCAATGACATGTACTTTAAAAATGTTTTAGAGATCCTACCAGTCTTTGAAAACATCCTTGTTCCTTGTTTCAGTTCCAGTTTTGTGTATACTTTCTGCCTTGCACCTGATTATTCCAACATCTGATGGATGTCCTAGGGAATCCAATTCTGGTATTGCTTGTTTTTGCTGCTTGTCTCCCCTTGTAGCTGATTTCTTCATTATTGTGTAAATTTAGATCATGAGCTCATGTTTAGCTAAACAGCTGACCGTGTTAGAGGCTTATGTGTGAACGCTCTTAGCTTCAGCAGAAAGTCCGCAAAGATTTTTTGTGTCACACCAATGAGTTACCCGCGCGGACCCAGTTTTCTACAAGTGTGGGTCCACTACTCCCTCTAGAGGCTGGGACTCAGACAGGACAGCTTTGCTGCCCCCGACCTGGGATAGTGGATTTTGGTGGCCTGTGGCCTGGGCAGGAGGCTCCACATGTGTGTCCCACGACCCATCTGCCTGCGAACTTCGGTAACCTGGCAGGAAGCTATGATGCCAAGACCTATTGTTAGCTTTGCAGCGAGGTGTACTGCGCGAACCGGGTCCACACACACTTCAAGTAAGAGGGCGGCCTGAGTGGAAAGGTGGGAGTTTGGGCAGCTGTGCAGACAAAGTAGGCACACTTTGGCCTGGGCCTAAAAGCTTGTGACACACCACTGGGCCTGCCGGGCTCTGAGCGCCCTGCCCAGGGCCCTCTGCTCCCTGCCCTTTGTTCAGTCACAGCAGAGATGGCCACAGCCACTCCCTCTCTGAGGGCAGTGTTCCAACCTCCCTCAGCCCCGCCCCAACTCCGCAGGTTACCATGGACTACAGATGCTGCATTCTGAGGCCAGGGCGTTCTGAGAATGCCAAGGGCAGACATGTTGACCTTACATGTTTCTTCTAGTGTCAATTTTGGTAAACTTTAGGAGCTAGGAAATGGTCCACTTTACAGAAATGTTCAAATTTACTGGCATTTCAGATATTCTCTGCTATAACATTGTCCTGATTCTTTCTGTATATTCTTTACTTATGATTTGGTTTTCCTTAATCAAAGTGTGTCTTTTAAATCTTGTCAAAGAATATTCTTTGGACTTACTACCTAACCTGAATTTTATACATTTTCTATTTTATTAAGTTCTGCTCATACCTTTATTTATATATTTTCTGTGTTCTCAGGTTTATTGTTTTGATATTCTGATGTCAATTAAAACACTAGGTTATTCATTTTAATAAATCTATTTACTTATAAAGATTTCAACTTTTCAAGATTCCAGCTTACTTGTAAGTTTCTAAGGGTCAGATCCTCTACATTGTTGCTGGCCTAAGGCATAGTTCACAATATGGCAAAGTATATATTGACCTATTTTCCCCTCGACTTTCTGTGATTCCCTACATCTCAACTTTCTTTGCAGACAAGCCATTTGAAATACCCTTAACTTATTTCACAGCCAATAAGTCTTTGAAATAATGTGTATTTTTTAGAGAAATCTTCTTATATATTTAGGCAGAAAATCTGACCTGCCATCGTTTTCAAAACAGCATAATTTCACTCTTCTCAATGATGAATCTGTTGTATGACAGAACCTTTCAGTATTCAGCTTTATCAAAGACATGTACTTTAAAAATGTTTTAGAGATCCTACCAGTCTTTGAAAACATCCTTCTTCCTTGTTTCAGTTCCAGTTTTATGTATATTTTCTGCCTTGCACCTGATTATTCCAACGTCTGATCGATGGCCTAGGGAATCTAATCCTGGTATTGATTGTTTTTGCTGATTGTCTCCCCCTGTAGCTGATTTCTTCATTATTGTGTAAATTTAGATCATGAGCTCATGTTTAGCTGAACATCTGACTTTGTAAGAGGCTTAGGTTTGAACACAAGTAAGCTTCATCAGAATGTCCGAAAAGATTTATTTTTGTCGCACCAATGAGTTGCCCATGAGGACCCCGTTGTCTACAAGAGTTGGTCCACTACTCCCTGTAGAGGCACGGCCACAGACAGGGCTGTTTTGCGCCCCACGATCTGGGGCAGTGGCAGTGGGCGGCCTGTGGACTGGGCTGGAGACTCTCCGCGTGTGTCCTAGGGACCCATCTGCCTGAGAACTTCGGTCACCTGACAGGAAGCTACAATGCCCAGACCTATGGTTAGCTGTGCACCGAGGTGTACTGCGTGGACAGGTTCCACACGCACTTCAAGTAAGAGGGCGTCCTGAGTGGAAAGGTGAAAGTTTGGGCAGCTGTGCAGACAAAGAAGGCGCACTTTGGCCTGGGCCTAAATGCTTGTGACAACCCACTGGGCCTGCCGGGCTCTGAGGGCCCTGCCCTGGGCCCCCTGCTCCCCTGCCCTTTGTTCAGTCACAGCAGAGATGGCCACACCCACTCCCTCAGTGAGGGCCGTGTTCCAAACTCCCTCAGCCCCGCCCCCTCTCCGCAGGTTACCATGGACTACAGATGCTGCATTCTGAGTCCAGGGCATTCCGAGAATGCCAAGGGCAGACGTGATGAACTTAAATGATTTTGTTTGTTTCAGTTTTGGTAAACTTTAGGTGCTAGGATATGGTTCAATTTACAGAAATGTTCAAATTTACTGGCATTTCAGATATTCTCTGCTATAACATTGTCCTGATTCTTTCTGTATATTCTTTACTTATGTTTTGTTATTCCTTAATCAAAGTGTATCTTTTAAATCTTGTCAAAAAATATTCTTTTGACTTACTACCTCACCTGAATTTTATAGTTTTTCTATTGTATTAAGTTCTGCTCATATCTTTATTTCTCTTTTTTCTATGTTCTCTGGGTTTATTGTTTTGATCTTCTGATGTCAATTAAAACACTTGGGTATGGATCTTCATAAATCTCTTAACTTATAAAGATTTGAACTTTTAAAGATTCCTGCTCACTTTTAAGTTTCTAAGGGTCAGGATCTCTACACTGTGGCTGCCCTAAGGCTTAGTTCACCATATAGCAATGTATATATTGACATTTTCCCCTCGACTTTCTGTGATTCCCTACATCTCACCTTTCTTTGCAGACAAGCCATTTGAAATACACTTAACTTATTTCACAGCCAATATGTCTTTGAAATAATGTGTATTTTTTAGAGAAATCATCTTATATAATTAGGCAGAAAATCACACCTTCCATAGTTTTCTAAACAGCATAATTTCACTCTTCTCACTGCTTAATTTGTTGTATTAAACAACCTTTGAGTATAAAGCTTTATCAATGACATGTACTTTAAAAATGTTTTAGAGATCCTACCAGTCTTTGAAAACATGCTTGTTCCTTGTTTCATTTCCAGGTTTATGTATATTTTCTGCCTAGGACCTGATTATTCCAACATCTCAAGGATGGCCTAGGGAATCTAATTCTGGTATTGATTGTTTTTGCTGATTGTCTCCCTTTGTAGCTGATTTCTTCCTTATTGTGTAAATTTAGATCATGAGCTCATGTTTAGCTAAACAGCTGACCTTGTAAGAGGCTTAGGTATGAACGCTCGTAAGTTTCAGCAAAAAGTCGGCAAAGATTTATTTGTGTCCCTCCAATAAGTTGCCCACAAGGACCCCGTTTTCTAGAAGTGTTGGTCCAATACTCCCTCTAGGGTTAGGGGACTTAGACAGGGCTGCTTTCCGCTCCTGGTCTTGGGCAGGGACAGTGGGCGGCCTGTGGCCCGGGCAGGAGCCTCTCTGCGTGTGAACCTGGGAATCATCTCTTCTGCGATCTTTGGTCACCTGGCAGGAAGCTACGATGCCCAGACCTATGGTTAGCTGTGCATCGAGGTATACTGCGCGGACAGGTTCCACACTCACTTCAACTAAGTGGGTGGCCTGAGTGGAAAAGTGAGAGTTTGGGCAGCTGTGCAGACAAAGAAGGCGCCCTATGGCCTGGGCCTTAATGCTTGTGACACCCCACTGGGCCTGCCGGGCTCTGAGGGCCCTGCCCTGGGCCCCCTGCACCCCTGCCCTTTGTTCAGTCACAGCAGAGATGGCCACAACGACTCCCTCAGTGAGGGCAGTGTTCCAGCCTCCCTCAGCCCCGCCCACTCTCCGCAGGTTACCATTGACTACAGATGCTGCATTCTGAGGCCAGGGTGTTCCGAGTATGCCAAGGGCAGACATGATGACCTTAAATGATTTCCTCTTGTGTCAGTTTTGGTAAACTGTAGGAGCTAGGAAATGGTCCCCTTGACAGAAATGTTCAAATTTACTGGCATTTCATATATTCTCTGCTATAACATTGTCCTGATTCTTTCTATATATTCTTTAATTATGTTTGTGTTTTCCTTAATCAAAGTGTGTCTTTTAAATCTTTTCAAAGAATATTCTTTGGACTTACTACATCACCTGAATTTTATACGTTTTCTGTGGTATTAAGTTCTGCTCATATCTTTATTTATCTTTTTTCTATGTTCTCAGGGTTTATTGTTTTGATCTTCTGATGTCAATTAAAACACTTGGTTATTCATTTTAATAAATCTTTTTCCTTATAAAGATTTGAACGTTTAAAGATTCCAGCTTTCTTGTAAAATTCTAAGGCTCAGGTCCTCTACATTTTTGCAGGCCTAAGGCTTAGTTCACATATAGCAAAGTATATATTGACCTATTTTCCCCTCGACTTTCTGTGATTCCCTACAACTCACCTTTCTTTGCAGACAAGCCATTTGAAATAACCTTAACTTATTTCACAGCCAATAAGTGTTGGAAATAATGTGAATTTTTTAGAGAAATCGTCTTATATAATTAGGCAGAAAATCTGAGCAGCCATAGTTTTAGAAACAGCATAAATTCACTCTTCTCAAAGATTAATCTGTTGTATTACACAACCTTTGAGTATTTATCTTTATCAATGACATGTACTTTAAAAATGTTTTAAAGATCCTACCAGTCTTTGAAAACATCCTTGTTCCTTGCTTCAGTTCCAGTTTTATGTATATTTTCTGCCTTGAACCTGATTATTCCAACATCTGATGGATGGCCTTGGGAATCTAATTCTGATATTGATTGTTTTTGCTGATTGTCTCCCCTTGTAGCTGATTTCTTCATTATTGTGTAAATTAAGATCATGAGCTCATGTTTAGCTAAACAGCTGACGTTGTAAGAGGCTTAGGTGTGAACGCTCGTAAGCTTCATCAGAAATTCGGCAAAGATTTATTTTTATCGCTCCAATGAGTTGCCCACGAGGACCCCGTTTTCTATAACTGTTGGTCCAATACTCCCTCTAGAAGCAGGGACTCAGACAGGGCTGCTTTGCGGCGCCCGATCTGGGGCAGGGGCAGTGGGCGGCCTGTGGCCCGGGCATAAGCCTCTCCTCGTGGGTGTCAGGGACCCAACTGCCGGCGATCTTCGGTCCCCTGGAAGGAAGCTATGATGCCCAGACCTATGGTTAGCTGTGCAGCGAGGTGTACTTCGCGGACAGGTTCCAAACACACTTCAAGTATGAGGGAGGGCTGAGTGGAAAGGTAGAGTTTGGGCAGCTGTGCAGACAAAGATGGCGCCCTTTGGGAAAGCCCTAAATTCTTGTGACACCCCACTGGACCTGCCGGGCTCTGAGGGCCCTGCCCTGGACGCCCTGCTCCCCAGCCCTTTGTTCAGTCACAACAGAGATGGCCACACCCTCTCCCTCAGTGAGGGCATTGTTCCAACCTCCCTCAGCCCCGCCCCCTCTTCGCAGTTTACCGTGGACTATAGATGCTGCATTCTGAGCCCAGAGTGTTCCGAGAATGCCAAGGGCAGACATGATGACCTTAAATGATTTCCTCTTGTGACAATTTTGGTAAACTTTAGGAGCTAGGCAATGGTCCACTTTACAGAAATATTCAAATTTACTGGCATTTCATATATTCTCTGCTATAACATTGTCCTGATTCTTTCTGTATATTCTTTACTTATGTTTTTTTTTACTTAATCAAAGTGTGTCTTTTAAATCTTTTCAAAGAATATTCTTTGGACTTACTACATCACCTCAATTTTATACATTTTCTGTTGTATTAAGTTCTGCTCATATCTTTATTTATCTTTTTTCTATGTCCTCAGGGTTTATTGTTTTGATCTTCTGATGTCAATTAAAACACTTGGTTATTTATTTTAATAAATCTTTTTACTTATTAAGATTTGAAATTTTGAAGATTCCAGCTTACCTGAAACTTTCTAAGGGACAGGGCTCTACATTGTTCCTGGCCTATGGCTTAGTTCACCTTATAGCAATGTATATAATGACCTATTTGCCCCTCGACTTTTTGTGATTCCCTACATCTCACCTTTCTTTGCAGACAAGCCATTTGAAATACCCTTAACTTATTTCACAGCCAATAAGTCTTTGAAATAATGTTTATATTTTAGAGAAATCTTCTTATATAATTACGCAGAAAATGTGACCTGCCATAGTTTTTAAAACAGCATAATTTCACTCTTCTCAATGATGAATCTGTTTTATTACACAACCATTGAGTATTTAGCTTTGTCAATGACATGTACTTTAAAAATGTTTTAGAGATCCTACCAGTCTTTGAAAACATCCTTGTTCCTTGTTTCAGTTCCAGTTTTGTGTATACTTTCTGCCTTGCACCTGATTATTCCTACATCTGATGGATGTCCTAGGGAATCCAATTCTGGTATTGCTTGTTTTTGCTGCTTGTCTCCCCTTGTAGCTGATTTCTTCATTATTGTGTAAATTTGGATCATGAGCTCATGTTTAGCTAAACAGCTGACCGTGTTAGAGGCTAATGTGTGAACGCTCTTAGCTTCAGCAGAAAGTCCGCAAAGATTTTTTGTGTCACACCAATGAGTTACCCGCGCGGACCCAGTTTTCTACAAGTGTGGGTCCACTACTCCCTCTAGAGGCTGGGACTCAGACAGGACAGCTTTGCTGCCCCCGACCTGGGATAGTGGATTTTGGTGGCCTGTGGCCTGGGCAGGAGGCTCCACATGTGTGTCCCACGACCCATCTGCCTGCGAACTTCGGTAACCTGGCAGGAAGCTATGATGCCAAGACCTATTGTTAGCTTTGCAGCGAGGTGTACTGCGCGAACCGGGTCCACACACACTTCAAGTAAGAGGGCGGCCTGAGTGGAAAGGTGGGAGTTTGGGCAGCTGTGCAGACAAAGTAGGCACACTTTGGCCTGGGCCTAAAAGCTTGTGACACACCACTGGGCCTGCTGGGCTCTGAGCGCCCTGCCCAGGGCCCTCTGCTCCCTGCCCTTTGTTCAGTCACAGCAGAGATGGCCACAGCCACTCCCTCTCTGAGGGCAGTGTTCCAACCTCCCTCAGCCCCGCCCCAACTCCGCAGGTTACCATGGACTACAGATGCTGCATTCTGAGGCCAGGGCGTTCTGAGAATGCCAAGGGCAGACATGTTGACCTTACATGTTTCTTCTAGTGTCAATTTTGGTAAACTTTAGGAGCTAGGAAATGGTCCACTTTACAGAAATGTTCAAATTTACTGGCATTTCAGATATTCTCTGCTATAACATTGTCCTGATTCTTTCTGTATATTCTTTACTTATGATTTGGTTTTCCTTAATCAAAGTGTGTCTTTTAAATCTTGTCAAAGAATATTCTTTGGACTTACTACATCACCTGAATTTTATACATTTTCTATTTTATTAAGTTCTGCTCATACCTTTATTTATATATTTTCTGTGTTCTCAGGTTTATTGTTTTGATATTCTGATGTCAATTAAAACACTAGGTTATTCATTTTAATAAATCTATTTACTTATAAAGATTTCAACTTTTCAAGATTCCAGCTTACTTGTAAGTTTCTAAGGGTCAGATCCTCTACATTGTTGCTGGCCTAAGGCATAGTTCACAATATGGCAAAGTATATATTGACCTATTTTCCCCTCGACTTTCTGTGATTCCCTACATCTCAACTTTCTTTGCAGACAAGCCATTTGAAATACCCTTAACTTATTTCACAGCCAATAAGTCTTTGAAATAATGTGTATTTTTTAGAGAAATCTTCTTATATATTTAGGCAGAAAATCTGACCTGCCATCGTTTTCAAAACAGCATAATTTCACTCTTCTCAATGATGAATCTGTTGTATGACAGAACCTTTCAGTATTCAGCTTTATCAAAGACATGTACTTTAAAAATGTTTTAGAGATCCTACCAGTCTTTGAAAACATCCTTCTTCCTTGTTTCAGTTCCAGTTTTATGTATATTTTCTGCCTTGCACCTGATTATTCCAACGTCTGATCGATGGCCTAGGGAATCTAATCCTGGTATTGATTGTTTTTGCTGATTGTCTCCCCCTGTAGCTGATTTCTTCATTATTGTGTAAATTTAGATCATGAGCTCATGTTTAGCTGAACATCTGACTTTGTAAGAGGCTTAGGTTTGAACACAAGTAAGCTTCATCAGAATGTCCGAAAAGATTTATTTTTGTCGCACCAATGAGTTGCCCATGAGGACCCCGTTGTCTACAAGAGTTGGTCCACTACTCCCTGTAGAGGCACGGCCACAGACAGGGCTGTTTTGCGCCCCACGATCTGGGGCAGTGGCAGTGGGCGGCCTGTGGACTGGGCTGGAGACTCTCCGCGTGTGTCCTAGGGACCCATCTGCCTGAGAACTTCGGTCACCTGACAGGAAGCTACAATGCCCAGACCTATGGTTAGCTGTGCACCGAGGTGTACTGCGTGGACAGGTTCCACACGCACTTCAAGTAAGAGGGCGTCCTGAGTGGAAAGGTGAAAGTTTGGGCAGCTGTGCAGACAAAGAAGGCGCACTTTGGCCTGGGCCTAAATGCTTGTGACAACCCACTGGGCCTGCCGGGCTCTGATGGCCCTGCCCTGGGCCCCCTGCTCCCCTGCCCTTTGTTCAGTCACAGCAGAGATGGCCACACCCACTCCCTCAGTGAGGGCCGTGTTCCAAACTCCCTCAGCCCCGCCCCCTCTCCGCAGGTTACCATGGACTACAGATGCTGCATTCTGAGTCCAGGGCATTCCGAGAATGCCAAGGGCAGACGTGATGAACTTAAATGATTTTGTTTGTTTCAGTTTTGGTAAACTTTAGGTGCTAGGATATGGTTCAATTTACAGAAATGTTCAAATTTACTGGCATTTCAGATATTCTCTGCTATAACATTGTCCTGATTCTTTCTGTATATTCTTTACTTATGTTTTGTTATTCCTTAATCAAAGTGTATCTTTTAAATCTTGTCAAAAAATATTCTTTTGACTTACTACCTCACCTGAATTTTATAGTTTTTCTATTGTATTAAGTTCTGCTCATATCTTTATTTCTCTTTTTTCTATGTTCTCTGGGTTTATTGTTTTGATCTTCTGATGTCAATTAAAACACTTGGGTATGGATCTTCATAAATCTCTTAACTTATAAAGATTTGAACTTTTAAAGATTCCTGCTCACTTTTAAGTTTCTAAGGGTCAGGATCTCTACACTGTGGCTGCCCTAAGGCTTAGTTCACCATATAGCAATGTATATATTGACATTTTCCCCTCGACTTTCTGTGATTCCCTACATCTCACCTTTCTTTGCAGACAAGCCATTTGAAATACACTTAACTTATTTCACAGCCAATAAGTCTTTGAAATAATGTGTATTTTTTAGAGAAATCATCTTATATAATTAGGCAGAAAATCACACCTTCCATAGTTTTCTAAACAGCATAATTTCACTCTTCTCACTGCTTAATTTGTTGTATTAAACAACCTTTGAGTATATAGCTTTATCAATGACATGTACTTTAAAAATGTTTTAGAGATCCTACCAGTCTTTGAAAACATGCTTGTTCCTTGTTTCATTTCCAGGTTTATGTATATTTTCTGCCTAGGACCTGATTATTCCAACATCTCAAGGATGGCCTAGGGAATCTAATTCTGGTATTGATTGTTTTTGCTGATTGTCTCCCTTTGTAGCTGATTTCTTCCTTATTGTGTAAATTTAGATCATGAGCTCATGTTTAGCTAAACAGCTGACCTTGTAAGAGGCTTAGGTGTGAACGCTCGTAAGTTTCAGCAAAAAGTCGGCAAAGATTTATTTGTGTCCCTCCAATAAGTTGCCCACAAGGACCCCGTTTTCTAGAAGTGTTGGTCCAATACTCCCTCTAGGGTTAGGGGAGTTAGACAGGGCTGCTTTCCGCTCCTGGTCTTGGGCAGGGACAGTGGGCGGCCTGTGGCCCGGGCAGGAGCCTCTCTGCGTGTGAACCTGGGAATCATCTCTTCTGCGATCTTTGGTCACCTGGCAGGAAGCTACGATGCCCAGACCTATGGTTAGCTGTGCAGCGAGGTATACTGCGCGGACAGGTTCCACACTCACTTCAACTAAGTGGGTGGCCTGAGTGGAAAAGTGAGAGTTTGGGCAGCTGTGCAGACAAAGAAGGCGCCCTATGGCCTGGGCCTTAATGCTTGTGACACCCCACTGGGCCTGCCGGGCTCTGAGGGCCCTGCCCTGGGCCCCCTGCACCCCTGCCCTTTGTTCAGTCACAGCAGAGATGGCCACAACGACTCCCTCAGTGAGGGCAGTGTTCCAGCCTCCCTCAGACCCGCCCACTCTCCGCAGGTTACCATGGACTACAGATGCTGCATTCTGAGGCCAGGGCGTTCCGAGTATGACAAGGGCAGACATGATGACCTTAAATGATTTCCTCTTGTGTCAGTTTTGGTAAACTGTAGGAGCTAGGAAATGGTCCCCTTGACAGAAATGTTCAAATTTACTGGCATTTCATATATTCTCTGCTATAACATTGTCCTGATTCTTTCTATATATTCTTTAATTATGTTTGTGTTTTCCTTAATCAAAGTGTGTCTTTTAAATCTTTTCAAAGAATATTCTTTGGACTTACTACCTCACCTGAATTTTATACGTTTTCTGTGGTATTAAGTTCTGCTCATATCTTTATTTATCTTTTTTCTATGTTCTCAGGGTTTATTGTTTTGATCTTCTGATGTCAATTAAAACACTTGGTTATTCATTTTCATCAATCTTTTTACTTATAAAGATTTGAACTTTTAAAGATTCCAGCTCACTTTTAAGTTTCTAAGGGTCAGGTCCTCTACATTGTGGCTGGCCTAAGGCTTAGTTCACCATATAGCAATGTATATATTGACATTTTCCCCTCGACTTTCTGTGATTCCCTACATCTCACCTTTCTTTGCAGACAAGTCATTTGAAATACACTTAACTTATTTCACAGACAATAAGTCTTTGAAATAATATGTATTTTTTAGAGAAATCATCTTATATAATTAGGCAGAAAATCTCACCTTCCATTGTTTTCTAAACAGCATAATTTCACTCTTCTCACTGCTTAATTGTTGTATTAAACAACCTTTGAGTATTTAGCTTTATCAATGACATGTACTTTAAAAATGTTTTAGAGATCCTACCAGTCTTTGAAAACATCCTTGTTCCTTGTTTCATTTCCAGGTTTATGTATATTTTCTGCCTAGCACCTGATTATTAAAGCATCTCAAGGATGGCCTAGGGAATCTAATTCTGGTATTGATTGTTTTTGCTGATTGTCTCCCTTTGTAGCTGAATTCTTCATTATTGTGTAAATTTAGATCATGAGCTCATGTTGAGCTAAACAGCTGACCTTGTTAGAGGCTGAGCTGTGAACGCTCATAAGTTTCAGCAAAAAGTCGGCAAAGATTTATTTGTGTCCCTCCAATGAGTTGCCCACAAGGACCCCGTTTTCTAGAAGTGTTGGTCCAATACTCCCTCTAGGGGTAGGGTACTTAGACAGGGCTGCATTTGGCACCCGAACTTGGGCAGGGGCAGTGGGCGGCCTGTGGCCCGGGCAGGAGCCTATCTGCGTGTGAATCTGGTAATCATCTCTCCTGCGAACTTCGGGCACCTGGCAGGAAGCTACGATGCCCAGACCTATGGTTAGCTGTGCAGCGAGGTATACTGTGCGGACAGGTTCCACACACACTTCAACTAAGTGGGCGGCGTGAGTGGAAAAGTGAGAGTTTGGGCAGTTGTGCAGACAAAGAAGGCGCCCTATGGCCTGGGCCTAAATGCTTGTTACATCCCACAGGGCCTGCCGGGCTTTGAGGGCCCTGCCCTGAGCCCCCTGCTCCCCTGCCCTTGGTTCAATCACTGCAGAGATGGCCACACCCACTCCCTCAGTGAGGGCAGTGTTCCAGCCTCCCTCAGCCCCGCCCACTCTCCGCAGGTTACCATGACCTACAGATGCTGCATTCTGAGGACAGGGCGTTCCGAGAATACCAAGGGCAGACATGATGTACTTAAATGATTTCCTCTTGTGTCAGTTTTGGTAAACTGTACGAGCTAGGAAATGGTCAACTTTACAGAAATGTTCAAATTTACTGGCATTTCATATATTCTCTGCTATAACATTGTCCTGATTCTTTCTATATATTCTTTAATTATGTTTGTGTTTTCCTTAATCAAAGTGTGTCTTTTAAATCTTTTCAAAGCATATTCTTTGGACTTACTACCTCACCTGAATTTTATAAGTTTTCTGTGGTATTAAGTTCTGCTCATATCTTTATTTATCTTTTTTCTATGTTCTCAGGGTTTATTGTTTTGATCTTCTGATGTCAGTTAAAACACCTGGTTATTCATTTTCATCAATCTTTTTACTTATAAAGATTTGCACTTTATAGATTCCAGCTCACTTCTAAGTTTCTAAGGGTCAAGTCCTCTACATTGTGGCTGGCCTACGGCTTAGTTCACCATATAGCAATGTATATATTGACATTTTCCCCTCGACTTTCTGTGATTCCCTACATCTCACCTTTCTTTGCAGACAAGCCATTTGAAATACACTTAACTTATTTCACAGCCAATAAGTCTTTGAAATAATGTCTATTTTTTAGAGAAATCTTCTTATATAATTAGGCAGAAAATCGCACCTGCCATAGTTTTCAAAACAGCATAATTTCACTCTTCTCAAAGCTTAATCTGTGGTATTAAACAACCTTTGAGTATTTAGCTTTATCAACGACATGTACTTCAAAAATGTTTTAGAGATCCTACCAGCCTTTGAAAACCTCCTTGTTCCTTGTTTCATTTCCAGTTTTATGTATATTTTCTGCCTTGCACCTGATTATTCCAACATCAGATGGATGGCCAGGGAATCTAATTCTGGTATTGATTGTTTTTGCTGATTGTCTCACTTTGTAGATGATTTCTTTAATATTGTGTAAATTTAGATCATGAGCTCATGTTTAGCTAAACTGCTGACCTTGTAAGAGGCTTAGGTGTGAACGCTCGTAAGTTTCAGCAAAAAGTCGGCAAAGATTTATTTGTGTCCCTCCAATGAGTTGCCCACAAGGACCCCGTTTTCTAGAAGTGTTGGTCCAATACTCCCTCTAGCGGTAGTGGACTTAGGCAGATCTGCTTTCGGCCCCCGATCTTGGGCAGGGGCCGTGGGCGGCCTGTGGCCCGGGCAGGAGACTCTCCGCCTTTGTGCCATGGACCCATCTGCCTGCGCACTTCGGTCACCTGGCAGGAAGCAATGATGCCCAGACTTATGGTTAACTGTGCAGCGAGTGTTACTGCACGGAGGGGTTCCAAACACACTTCAAGTCAGATGGCGCCCTGAGTGGAAAGGTGAGAGTTTGGGTAGCTGTGCAGACAAAGAAGGCGCCCTTTGGCCTGGGCCTAAATGCTTGTGACACCCCACAGGGCCTGCCGGGCTCTGAGGGCCCTGCCCTGTACCCCCTGCTCCCCTGCCCTTTGTTCAGTCACAGCAGAGATGGCCACACCCACTCCCTCAGTGAGGGCAGTGTTCCAAACTCCCTCAGCCCCGCCCCCTCTCCGCAGGTTACCATGGACTACAGATGCTGCATTCTGAGGCCAGGGCGTTCCGAGAAGGCCAAGAGCAGACATGATGACCTTAAATGATTTCCTCTTGTGTCAGTTTTGGTAAACTTTAGGAGCTAGGAAATGGTCCACTTTACAGAAATGTTCAAATTTACTGGCATTTCAGATATTCTCTGCTATAACATTGTCCTGATTCTCTCTGTATATTCTTTACTTATGTTTTTGTTTTCCTTAATCAAAGTGTGTATTTTAAATCTTTTCAAAAATATTCTTTGGTCTTACTACATCACCTGAGTTTTATACGTTTTCTGTTGTATTAAGTTCTGCTCATATCTTTATTTATCTTTTTTCTATGTTTTCAGGGTTAATTGTTTTGATCTTCTGATGTCAATTAAAACACTTGGTTATTCATTTTAATAAATCTTTTTCCTTATAAAGATTTGAACGTTTAAAGATTCCAGCTTTCTTGTAAAATTCTAAGGCTCAGGTCCTCTACATTTTTGCAGGCCTAAGGCTTATTTCACATATAGCAAAGTATATATTGACCTATTTTCCCCTCGACTTTCTGTGATTCCCTACAACTCACCTTTCTTTGCAGACAAGCCATTTGAAATAACCTTAACTTATTTCACAGCCAATAAGTGTTGGAAATAATGTGAATTTTTTAGAGAAATCGTCTTATATAATTAGGCAGAAAATCTGAGCAGCCATAGTTTTAGAAACAGCATAAATTCACTCTTCTCAAAGATTAATCTGTTGTATTACACAACCTTTGAGTATTTATCTTTATCAATGACATGTACTTTAAAAATGTTTTAAAGATCCTACCAGTCTTTGAAAACATCCTTGTTCCTTGCTTCAGTTCCAGTTTTATGTATATTTTCTGCCTTGAACCTGATTATTCCAACATCTGATGGATGGCCTTGGGAATCTAATTCTGATATTGATTGTTTTTGCTGATTGTCTCCCCTTGTAGCTGATTTCTTCATTATTGTGTAAATTAAGATCATGAGCTCATGTTTAGCTAAACAGCTGACGTTGTAAGAGGCTTAGGTGTGAACGCTCGTAAGCTTCATCAGAAATTCGGCAAAGATTTATTTTTATCGCTCCAATGAGTTGCCCACGAGGACCCCGTTTTCTATAACTGTTGGTCCAATACTCCCTCTAGAAGCAGGGACTCAGACAGGGCTGCTTTGCGGTGCCCGATCTGGGGCAGGGGCAGTGGGCGGCCTGTGGCCCGGGCATAAGCCTCTCCTCGTGGGTGTCAGGGACCCAACTGCCGGCGATCTTCGGTCCCCTGGAAGGAAGCTATGATGCCCAGACCTATGGTTAGCTGTGCAGCGAGGTGTACTTCACGGACAGGTTCCAAACACACTTCAAGTATGAGGGAGGGCTGAGTGGAAAGGTAGAGTTTGGGCAGCTGTGCAGACAAAGATGGCGCCCTTTGGGAAAGCCCTAAATTCTTGTGACACCCCACTGGACCTGCCGGGCTCTGAGGGCCCTGCCCTGGACGCCCTGCTCCCCAGCCCTTTGTTCAGTCACAACAGAGATGGCCACACCCTCTCCCTCAGTGAGGGCATTGTTCCAACCTCCCTCAGCCCCGCCCCCTCTTCGCAGTTTACCGTGGACTATAGATGCTGCATTCTGAGCCCAGGGTGTTCCGAGAATGCCAAGGGCAGACATGATGACCTTAAATGATTTCCTCTTGTGACAATTTTGGTAAACTTTAGGAGCTAGGCAATGGTCCACTTTACAGAAATGTTCAAATTTACTGGCATTTCATATATTCTCTGCTATAACATTGTCCTGATTCTTTCTGTATATTCTTTACTTATGTTTTTTTTTACTTAATCAAAGTGTGTCTTTTAAATCTTTTCAAAGAATATTCTTTGGACTTACTACATCACCTCAATTTTATACATTTTCTGTTGTATTAAGTTCTGCTCATATCTTTATTTATCTTTTTTCTATGTCCTCAGGGTTTATTGTTTTGATCTTCTGATGTCAATTAAAACACTTGGTTATTTATTTTAATAAATCTTTTTACTTATTAAGATTTGAAATTTTGAAGATTCCAGCTTACCTGAAACTTTCTAAGGGACAGGGCTCTACATTGTTCCTGGCCTATGGCTTAGTTCACCTTATAGCAATGTATATAATGACCTATTTGCCCCTCGACTTTTTGTGATTCCCTACATCTCACCTTTCTTTGCAGACAAGCCATTTGAAATACCCTTAACTTATTTCACAGCCAATAAGTCTTTGAAATAATGTTTATATTTTAGAGAAATCTTCTTATATAATTACGCAGAAAATCTGACCTGCCATAGTTTTTAAAACAGCATAATTTCACTCTTCTCAATGATGAATCTGTTTTATTACACAACCATTGAGTATTTAGCTTTGTCAATGACATGTACTTTAAAAATGTTTTAGAGATCCTACCAGTCTTTGAAAACATCCTTGTTCCTTGTTTCAGTTCCAGTTTTGTGTATACTTTCTGCCTTGCACCTGATTATTCCAACATCTGATGGATGTCCTAGGGAATCCAATTCTGGTATTGCTTGTTTTTGCTGCTTGTCTCCCCTTGTAGCTGATTTCTTCATTATTGTGTAAATTTAGATCATGAGCTCATGTTTAGCTAAACAGCTGACCGTGTTAGAGGCTTATGTGTGAACGCTCTTAGCTTCAGCAGAAAGTCCGCAAAGATTTTTTGTGTCACACCAATGAGTTACCCGCGCGGACCCAGTTTTCTACAAGTGTGGGTCCACTACTCCCTCTAGAGGCTGGGACTCAGACAGGACAGCTTTGCTGCCCCCGACCTGGGATAGTGGATTTTGGTGGCCTGTGGCCTGGGCAGGAGGCTCCACATGTGTGTCCCACGACCCATCTGCCTGCGAACTTCGGTAACCTGGCAGGAAGCTATGATGCCAAGACCTATTGTTAGCTTTGCAGCGAGGTGTACTGCGCGAACCGGGTCCACACACACTTCAAGTAAGAGGGCGGCCTGAGTGGAAAGGTGGGAGTTTGGGCAGCTGTGCAGACAAAGTAGGCACACTTTGGCCTGGGCCTAAAAGCTTGTGACACACCACTGGGCCTGCCGGGCTCTGAGCGCCCTGCCCAGGGCCCTCTGCTCCCTGCCCTTTGTTCAGTCACAGCAGAGATGGCCACAGCCACTCCCTCTCTGAGGGCAGTGTTCCAACCTCCCTCAGCCCCGCCCCAACTCCGCAGGTTACCATGGACTACAGATGCTGCATTCTGAGGCCAGGGCGTTCTGAGAATGCCAAGGGCAGACATGTTGACCTTACATGTTTCTTCTAGTGTCAATTTTGGTAAACTTTAGGAGCTAGGAAATGGTCCACTTTACAGAAATGTTCAAATTTACTGGCATTTCAGATATTCTCTGCTATAACATTGTCCTGATTCTTTCTGTATATTCTTTACTTATGATTTGGTTTTCCTTAATCAAAGTGTGTCTTTTAAATCTTGTCAAAGAATATTCTTTGGACTTACTACCTAACCTGAATTTTATACATTTTCTATTTTATTAAGTTCTGCTCATACCTTTATTTATATATTTTCTGTGTTCTCAGGTTTATTGTTTTGATATTCTGATGTCAATTAAAACACTAGGTTATTCATTTTAATAAATCTATTTACTTATAAAGATTTCAACTTTTCAAGATTCCAGCTTACTTGTAAGTTTCTAAGGGTCAGATCCTCTACATTGTTGCTGGCCTAAGGCGTAGTTCACAATATGGCAAAGTATATATTGACCTATTTTCCCCTCGACTTTCTGTGATTCCCTACATCTCAACTTTCTTTGCAGACAAGCCATTTGAAATACCCTTAACTTATTTCACAGCCAATAAGTCTTTGAAATAATGTGTATTTTTTAGAGAAATCTTCTTATATATTTAGGCAGAAAATCTGACCTGCCATCATTTTCAAAACAGCATAATTTCACTCTTCTCAATGATGAATCTGTTGTATGACAGAACCTTTCAGTATTCAGCTTTATCAAAGACATGTACTTTAAAAATGTTTTAGAGATCCTACCAGTCTTTGAAAACATCCTTCTTCCTTGTTTCAGTTCCAGTTTTATGTATATTTTCTGCCTTGCACCTGATTATTCCAACGTCTGATCGATGGCCTAGGGAATCTAATCCTGGTATTGATTGTTTTTGCTGATTGTCTCCCCCTGTAGCTGATTTCTTCATTATTGTGTAAATTTAGATCATGAGCTCATGTTTAGCTGAACATCTGACTTTGTAAGAGGCTTAGGTTTGAACACAAGTAAGCTTCATCAGAATGTCCGAAAAGATTTATTTTTGTCGCACCAATGAGTTGCCCATGAGGACCCCGTTGTCTACAAGAGTTGGTCCACTACTCCCTGTAGAGGCACGGCCACAGACAGGGCTGTTTTGCGCCCCACGATCTGGGGCAGTGGCAGTGGGCGGCCTGTGGACTGGGCTGGAGACTCTCCGCGTGTGTCCTAGGGACCCATCTGCCTGAGAACTTCGGTCACCTGACAGGAAGCTACAATGCCCAGACCTATGGTTAGCTGTGCACCGAGGTGTACTGCGTGGACAGGTTCCACACGCACTTCAAGTAAGAGGGCGTCCTGAGTGGAAAGGTGAAAGTTTGGGCAGCTGTGCAGACAAAGAAGGCGCACTTTGGCCTGGGCCTAAATGCTTGTGACAACCCACTGGGCCTGCCGGGCTCTGAGGGCCCTGCCCTGGGCCCCCTGCTCCCCTGCCCTTTGTTCAGTCACAGCAGAGATGGCCACACCCACTCCCTCAGTGAGGGCCGTGTTCCAAACTCCCTCAGCCCCGCCCCCTCTCCGCAGGTTACCATGGACTACAGATGCTGCATTCTGAGTCCAGGGCATTCCGAGAATGCCAAGGGCAGACGTGATGAACTTAAATGATTTTGTTTGTTTCAGTTTTGGTAAACTTTAGGTGCTAGGATATGGTTCAATTTACAGAAATGTTCAAATTTACTGGCATTTCAGATATTCTCTGCTATAACATTGTCCTGATTCTTTCTGTATATTCTTTACTTATGTTTTGTTATTCCTTAATCAAAGTGTATCTTTTAAATCTTGTCAAAAAATATTCTTTTGACTTACTACCTCACCTGAATTTTATAGTTTTTCTATTGTATTAAGTTCTGCTCATATCTTTATTTCTCTTTTTTCTATGTTCTCTGGGTTTATTGTTTTGATCTTCTGATGTCAATTAAAACACTTGGGTATGGATCTTCATAAATCTCTTAACTTATAAAGATTTGAACTTTTAAAGATTCCTGCTCACTTTTAAGTTTCTAAGGGTCAGGATCTCTACACTGTGGCTGCCCTAAGGCTTAGTTCACCATATAGCAATGTATATATTGACATTTTCCCCTCGACTTTCTGTGATTCCCTACATCTCACCTTTCTTTGCAGACAAGCCATTTGAAATACACTTAACTTATTTCACAGCCAATAAGTCTTTGAAATAATGTGTATTTTTTAGAGAAATCATCTTATATAATTAGGCAGAAAATCACACCTTCCATAGTTTTCTAAACAGCATAATTTCACTCTTCTCACTGCTTAATTTGTTGTATTAAACAACCTTTGAGTATATAGCTTTATCAATGACATGTACTTTAAAAATGTTTTAGAGATCCTACCAGTCTTTGAAAACATGCTTGTTCCTTGTTTCATTTCCAGGTTTATGTATATTTTCTGCCTAGGACCTGATTATTCCAACATCTCAAGGATGGCCTAGGGAATCTAATTCTGGTATTGATTGTTTTTGCTGATTGTCTCCCTTTGTAGCTGATTTCTTCCTTATTGTGTAAATTTAGATCATGAGCTCATGTTTAGCTAAACAGCTGACCTTGTAAGAGGCTTAGGTGTGAACGCTCGTAAGTTTCAGCAAAAAGTCGGCAAAGATTTATTTGTGTCCCTCCAATAAGTTGCCCACAAGGACCCCGTTTTCTAGAAGTGTTGGTCCAATACTCCCTCTAGGGTTAGGGGAGTTAGACAGGGCTGCTTTCCGCTCCTGGTCTTGAGCAGGGACAGTGGGCGGCCTGTGGCCCGGGCAGGAGCCTCTCTGCGTGTGAACCTGGGAATCATCTCTTCTGCGATCTTTGGTCACCTGGCAGGAAGCTACGATGCCCAGACCTATGGTTAGCTGTGCAGCGAGGTATACTGCGCGGACAGGTTCCACACTCACTTCAACTAAGTGGGTGGCCTGAGTGGAAAAGTGAGAGTTTGGGCAGCTGTGCAGACAAAGAAGGCGCCCTATGGCCTGGGCCTTAATGCTTGTGACACCCCACTGGGCCTGCCGGGCTCTGAGGGCCCTGCCCTGGGCCCCCTGCACCCCTGCCCTTTGTTCAGTCACAGCAGAGATGGCCACAACGACTCCCTCAGTGAGGGCAGTGTTCCAGCCTCCCTCAGACCCGCCCACTCTCCGCAGGTTACCATGGACTACAGATGCTGCATTCTGAGGCCAGGGCGTTCCGAGTATGACAAGGGCAGACATGATGACCTTAAATGATTTCCTCTTGTGTCAGTTTTGGTAAACTGTAGGAGCTAGGAAATGGTCCCCTTGACAGAAATGTTCAAATTTACTGGCATTTCATATATTCTCTGCTATAACATTGTCCTGATTCTTTCTATATATTCTTTAATTATGTTTGTGTTTTCCTTAATCAAAGTGTGTCTTTTAAATCTTTTCAAAGAATATTCTTTGGACTTACTACCTCACCTGAATTTTATACGTTTTCTGTGGTATTAAGTTCTGCTCATATCTTTATTTATCTTTTTTCTATGTTCTCAGGGTTTATTGTTTTGATCTTCTGATGTCAATTAAAACACTTGGTTATTCATTTTCATCAATCTTTTTACTTATAAAGATTTGAACTTTTAAAGATTCCAGCTCACTTTTAAGTTTCTAAGGGTCAGGTCCTCTACATTGTGGCTGGCCTAAGGCTTAGTTCACCATATAGCAATGTATATATTGACATTTTCCCCTCGACTTTCTGTGATTCCCTACATCTCACCTTTCTTTGCAGACAAGTCATTTGAAATACACTTAACTTATTTCACAGACAATAAGTCTTTGAAATAATATGTATTTTTTAGAGAAATCATCTTATATAATTAGGCAGAAAATCTCACCTTCCATTGTTTTCTAAACAGCATAATTTCACTCTTCTCACTGCTTAATTGTTGTATTAAACAACCTTTGAGTATTTAGCTTTATCAATGACATGTACTTTAAAAATGTTTTAGAGATCCTACCAGTCTTTGAAAACATCCTTGTTCCTTGTTTCATTTCCAGGTTTATGTATATTTTCTGCCTAGCACCTGATTATTAAAGCATCTCAAGGATGGCCTAGGGAATCTAATTCTGGTATTGATTGTTTTTGCTGATTGTCTCCCTTTGTAGCTGAATTCTTCATTATTGTGTAAATTTAGATCATGAGCTCATGTTGAGCTAAACAGCTGACCTTGTTAGAGGCTGAGCTGTGAACGCTCATAAGTTTCAGCAAAAAGTCGGCAAAGATTTATTTGTGTCCCTCCAATGAGTTGCCCACAAGGACCCCGTTTTCTAGAAGTGTTGGTCCAATACTCCCTCTAGGGGTAGGGTACTTAGACAGGGCTGCATTTGGCACCCGAACTTGGGCAGGGGCAGTGGGCGGCCTGTGGCCCGGGCAGGAGCCTATCTGCGTGTGAATCTGGTAATCATCTCTCCTGCGAACTTCGGGCACCTGGCAGGAAGCTACGATGCCCAGACCTATGGTTAGCTGTGCAGCGAGGTATACTGTGCGGACAGGTTCCACACACACTTCAACTAAGTGGGCGGCGTGAGTGGAAAAGTGAGAGTTTGGGCAGTTGTGCAGACAAAGAAGGCGCCCTATGGCCTGGGCCTAAATGCTTGTGACACCCCACAGGGCCTGCCGGGCTCTGAGGGCCCTGCCCTGTACCCCCTGCTCCCCTGCCCTTTGTTCAGTCACAGCAGAGATGGCCACACCCACTCCCTCAGTGAGGGCAGTGTTCCAAACTCCCTCAGCCCCGCCCCCTCTCCGCAGGTTACCATGGACTACAGATGCTGCATTCTGAGGCCAGGGCGTTCCGAGAAGGCCAAGAGCAGACATGATGACTTTAAATGATTTCCTCTTGTGTCAGTTTTGGTAAACTTTAGGAGCTAGGAAATGGTCCACTTTACAGAAATGTTCAAATTTACTGGCATTTCAGATATTCTCTGCTATAACATTGTCCTGATTCTCTCTGTATATTCTTTACTTATGTTTTTGTTTTCCTTAATCAAAGTGTGTATTTTAAATCTTTTCAAAAATATTCTTTGGTCTTACTACATCACCTGAGTTTTATACGTTTTCTGTTGTATTAAGTTCTGCTCATATCTTTATTTATCTTTTTTCTATGTTTTCAGGGTTAATTGTTTTGATCTTCTGATGTCAATTAAAACACTAGGTTATTCATTTTAATAAATCTTTTTCCTTATAAAGATTTGAACGTTTAAAGATTCCAGCTTTCTTGTAAAATTCTAAGGCTCAGGTCCTCTACATTTTTGCAGGCCTAAGGCTTAGTTCACATATAGCAAAGTATATATTGACCTATTTTCCCCTCGACTTTCTGTGATTCCCTACAACTCACCTTTCTTTGCAGACAAGCCATTTGAAATAACCTTAACTTATTTCACAGCCAATAAGTGTTGGAAATAATGTGAATTTTTTAGAGAAATCGTCTTATATAATTAGGCAGAAAATCTGAGCAGCCATAGTTTTAGAAACAGCATAAATTCACTCTTCTCAAAGATTAATCTGTTGTATTACACAACCTTTGAGTATTTATCTTTATCAATGACATGTACTTTAAAAATGTTTTAAAGATCCTACCAGTCTTTGAAAACATCCTTGTTCCTTGCTTCAGTTCCAGTTTTATGTATATTTTCTGCCTTGAACCTGATTATTCCAACATCTGATGGATGGCCTTGGGAATCTAATTCTGATATTGATTGTTTTTGCTGATTGTCTCCCCTTGTAGCTGATTTCTTCATTATTGTGTAAATTAAGATCATGAGCTCATGTTTAGCTAAACAGCTGACGTTGTAAGAGGCTTAGGTGTGAACGCTCGTAAGCTTCATCAGAAATTCGGCAAAGATTTATTTTTATCGCTCCAATGAGTTGCCCACGAGGACCCCGTTTTCTATAACTGTTGGTCCAATACTCCCTCTAGAAGCAGGGACTCAGACAGGGCTGCTTTGCGGCGCCCGATCTGGGGCAGGGGCAGTGGGCGGCCTGTGGCCCGGGCATAAGCCTCTCCTCGTGGGTGTCAGGGACCCAACTGCCGGCGATCTTCGGTCCCCTGGAAGGAAGCTATGATGCCCAGACCTATGGTTAGCTGTGCAGCGAGGTGTACTTCACGGACAGGTTCCAAACACACTTCAAGTATGAGGGAGGGCTGAGTGGAAAGGTAGAGTTTGGGCAGCTGTGCAGACAAAGATGGCGCCCTTTGGGAAAGCCCTAAATTCTTGTGACACCCCACTGGACCTGCCGGGCTCTGAGGGCCCTGCCCTGGACGCCCTGCTCCCCAGCCCTTTGTTCAGTCACAACAGAGATGGCCACACCCTCTCCCTCAGTGAGGGCATTGTTCCAACCTCCCTCAGCCCCGCCCCCTCTTCGCAGTTTACCGTGGACTATAGATGCTGCATTCTGAGCCCAGGGTGTTCCGAGAATGCCAAGGGCAGACATGATGACCTTAAATGATTTCCTCTTGTGACAATTTTGGTAAACTTTAGGAGCTAGGCAATGGTCCACTTTACAGAAATGTTCAAATTTACTGGCATTTCATATATTCTCTGCTATAACATTGTCCTGATTCTTTCTGTATATTCTTTACTTATGTTTTTTTTTTACTTAATCAAAGTGTGTCTTTTAAATCTTTTCAAAGAATATTCTTTGGACTTACTACATCACCTCAATTTTATACATTTTCTGTTGTATTAAGTTCTGCTCATATCTTTATTTATCTTTTTTCTATGTCCTCAGGGTTTATTGTTTTGATCTTCTGATGTCAATTAAAACACTTGGTTATTTATTTTAATAAATCTTTTTACTTATTAAGATTTGAAATTTTGAAGATTCCAGCTTACCTGAAACTTTCTAAGGGACAGGGCTCTACATTGTTCCTGGCCTATGGCTTAGTTCACCTTATAGCAATGTATATAATGACCTATTTGCCCCTCGACTTTTTGTGATTCCCTACATCTCACCTTTCTTTGCAGACAAGCCATTTGAAATACCCTTAACTTATTTCACAGCCAATAAGTCTTTGAAATAATGTTTATATTTTAGAGAAATCTTCTTATATAATTACGCAGAAAATCTGACCTGCCATAGTTTTTAAAACAGCATAATTTCACTCTTCTCAATGATGAATCTGTTTTATTACACAACCATTGAGTATTTAGCTTTGTCAATGACATGTACTTTAAAAATGTTTTAGAGATCCTACCAGTCTTTGAAAACATCCTTGTTCCTTGTTTCAGTTCCAGTTTTGTGTATACTTTCTGCCTTGCACCTGATTATTCCAACATCTGATGGATGTCCTAGGGAATCCAATTCTGGTATTGCTTGTTTTTGCTGCTTGTCTCCCCTTGTAGCTGATTTCTTCATTATTGTGTAAATTTAGATCATGAGCTCATGTTTAGCTAAACAGCTGACCGTGTTAGAGGCTTATGTGTGAACGCTCTTAGCTTCAGCAGAAAGTCCGCAAAGATTTTTTGTGTCACACCAATGAGTTACCCGCGCGGACCCAGTTTTCTACAAGTGTGGGTCCACTACTCCCTCTAGAGGCTGGGACTCAGACAGGACAGCTTTGCTGCCCCCGACCTGGGATAGTGGATTTTGGTGGCCTGTGGCCTGGGCAGGAGGCTCCACATGTGTGTCCCACGACCCATCTGCCTGCGAACTTCGGTAACCTGGCAGGAAGCTATGATGCCAAGACCTATTGTTAGCTTTGCAGCGAGGTGTACTGCGCGAACCGGGTCCACACACACTTCAAGTAAGAGGGCGGCCTGAGTGGAAAGGTGGGAGTTTGGGCAGCTGTGCAGACAAAGTAGGCACACTTTGGCCTGGGCCTAAAAGCTTGTGACACACCACTGGGCCTGCCGGGCTCTGAGCGCCCTGCCCAGGGCCCTCTGCTCCCTGCCCTTTGTTCAGTCACAGCAGAGATGGCCACAGCCACTCCCTCTCTGAGGGCAGTGTTCCAACCTCCCTCAGCCCCGCCCCAACTCCGCAGGTTACCATGGACTACAGATGCTGCATTCTGAGGCCAGGGCGTTCTGAGAATGCCAAGGGCAGACATGTTGACCTTACATGTTTCTTCTAGTGTCAATTTTGGTAAACTTTAGGAGCTAGGAAATGGTCCACTTTACAGAAATGTTCAAATTTACTGGCATTTCAGATATTCTCTGCTATAACATTGTCCTGATTCTTTCTGTATATTCTTTACTTATGATTTGGTTTTCCTTAATCAAAGTGTGTCTTTTAAATCTTGTCAAAGAATATTCTTTGGACTTACTACCTAACCTGAATTTTATACATTTTCTATTTTATTAAGTTCTGCTCATACCTTTATTTATATATTTTCTGTGTTCTCAGGTTTATTGTTTTGATATTCTGATGTCAATTAAAACACTAGGTTATTCATTTTAATAAATCTATTTACTTATAAAGATTTCAACTTTTCAAGATTCCAGCTTACTTGTAAGTTTCTAAGGGTCAGATCCTCTACATTGTTGCTGGCCTAAGGCGTAGTTCACAATATGGCAAAGTATATATTGACCTATTTTCCCCTCGACTTTCTGTGATTCCCTACATCTCAACTTTCTTTGCAGACAAGCCATTTGAAATAACCTTAACTTATTTCACAGCCAATAAGTCTTTGAAATAATGTGTATTTTTTAGAGAAATCTTCTTATATATTTAGGCAGAAAATCTGACCTGCCATCATTTTCAAAACAGCATAATTTCACTCTTCTCAATGATGAATCTGTTGTATGACAGAACCTTTCAGTATTCAGCTTTATCAAAGACATGTACTTTAAAAATGTTTTAGAGATCCTACCAGTCTTTGAAAACATCCTTCTTCCTTGTTTCAGTTCCAGTTTTATGTATATTTTCTGCCTTGCACCTGATTATTCCAACGTCTGATCGATGGCCTAGGGAATCTAATCCTGGTATTGATTGTTTTTGCTGATTGTCTCCCCCTGTAGCTGATTTCTTCATTATTGTGTAAATTTAGATCATGAGCTCATGTTTAGCTGAACATCTGACTTTGTAAGAGGCTTAGCTTTGAACACAAGTAAGCTTCATCAGAATGTCCGAAAAGATTTATTTTTGTCGCACCAATGAGTTGCCCATGAGGACCCCGTTGTCTACAAGAGTTGGTCCACTACTCCCTGTAGAGGCACGGCCACAGACAGGGCTGTTTTGCGCCCCACGATCTGGGGCAGTGGCAGTGGGCGGCCTGTGGACTGGGCTGGAGACTCTCCGCGTGTGTCCTAGGGACCCATCTGCCTGAGAACTTCGGTCACCTGACAGGAAGCTACAATGCCCAGACCTATGGTTAGCTGTGCACCGAGGTGTACTGCGTGGACAGGTTCCACACGCACTTCAAGTAAGAGGGCGTCCTGAGTGGAAAGGTGAAAGTTTGGGCAGCTGTGCAGACAAAGAAGGCGCACTTTGGCCTGGGCCTAAATGCTTGTGACAACCCACTGGGCCTGCCGGGCTCTGAGGGCCCTGCCCTGGGCCCCCTGCTCCCCTGCCCTTTGTTCAGTCACAGCAGAGATGGCCACACCCACTCCCTCAGTGAGGGCCGTGTTCCAAACTCCCTCAGCCCCGCCCCCTCTCCGCAGGTTACCATGGACTACAGATGCTGCATTCTGAGTCCAGGGCATTCCGAGAATGCCAAGGGCAGACGTGATGAACTTAAATGATTTTGTTTGTTTCAGTTTTGGTAAACTTTAGGTGCTAGGATATGGTTCAATTTACAGAAATGTTCAAATTTACTGGCATTTCAGATATTCTCTGCTATAACATTGTCCTGATTCTTTCTGTATATTCTTTACTTATGTTTTGTTATTCCTTAATCAAAGTGTATCTTTTAAATCTTGTCAAAAAATATTCTTTTGACTTACTACCTCACCTGAATTTTATAGTTTTTCTATTGTATTAAGTTCTGCTCATATCTTTATTTCTCTTTTTTCTATGTTCTCTGGGTTTATTGTTTTGATCTTCTGATGTCAATTAAAACACTTGGGTATGGATCTTCATAAATCTCTTAACTTATAAAGATTTGAACTTTTAAAGATTCCTGCTCACTTTTAAGTTTCTAAGGGTCAGGATCTCTACACTGTGGCTGCCCTAAGGCTTAGTTCACCATATAGCAATGTATATATTGACATTTTCCCCTCGACTTTCTGTGATTCCCTACATCTCACCTTTCTTTGCAGACAAGCCATTTGAAATACACTTAACTTATTTCACAGCCAATAAGTCTTTGAAATAATGTGTATTTTTTAGAGAAATCATCTTATATAATTAGGCAGAAAATCACACCTTCCATAGTTTTCTAAACAGCATAATTTCACTCTTCTCACTGCTTAATTTGTTGTATTAAACAACCTTTGAGTATATAGCTTTATCAATGACATGTACTTTAAAAATGTTTTAGAGATCCTACCAGTCTTTGAAAACATGCTTGTTCCTTGTTTCATTTCCAGGTTTATGTATATTTTCTGCCTAGGACCTGATTATTCCAACATCTCAAGGATGGCCTAGGGAATCTAATTCTGGTATTGATTGTTTTTGCTGATTCTCTCCCTTTGTAGCTGATTTCTTCCTTATTGTGTAAATTTAGATCATGAGCTCATGTTTAGCTAAACAGCTGACCTTGTAAGAGGCTTAGGTGTGAACGCTCGTAAGTTTCAGCAAAAAGTCGGCAAAGATTTATTTGTGTCCCTCCAATAAGTTGCCCACAAGGACCCCGTTTTCTAGAAGTGTTGGTCCAATACTCCCTCTAGGGTTAGGGGAGTTAGACAGGGCTGCTTTCCGCTCCTGGTCTTGGGCAGGGACAGTGGGGGGCCTGTGGCCCGGGCAGGAGCCTCTCTGCGTGTGAACCTGGGAATCATCTCTTCTGCGATCTTTGGTCACCTGGCAGGAAGCTACGATGCCCAGACCTATGGTTAGCTGTGCAGCAAGGTATACTGCGCGGACAGGTTCCACACTCACTTCAACTAAGTGGGTGGCCTGAGTGGAAAAGTGAGAGTTTGGGCAGCTGTGCAGACAAAGAAGGCGCCCTATGGCCTGGGCCTTAATGCTTGTGACACCCCACTGGGCCTGCCGGGCTCTGAGGGCCCTGCCCTGGGCCCCCTGCACCCCTTCCCTTTGTTCAGTCACAGCAGATATGGCCACAACGACTCCCTCAGTGAGGGCAGTGTTCCAGCCTCCCTCAGCCCCGCCCACTCTCCGCAGGTTACCATGGACTACAGATGCTGCATTCTGAGGCCAGGGCGTTCCGAGTATGCCAAGGGCAGACATGATGACCTTAAATGATTTCCTCTTGTGTCAGTTTTGGTAAACTGTAGGAGCTAGGAAATGGTCCCCTTGACAGAAATGTTCAAATTTACTGGCATTTCATATATTCTCTGCTATAACATTGTCCTGATTCTTTCTATATATTCTTTAATTATGTTTGTGTTTTCCTTAATCAAAGTGTGTCTTTTAAATCTTTTCAAAGAATATTCTTTGGACTTACTACCTCACCTGAATTTTATACGTTTTCTGTGGTATTAAGTTCTGCTCATATCTTTATTTATCTTTTTTCTATGTTCTCAGGGTTTATTGTTTTGATCTTCTGATGTCAATTAAAACACTTGGTTATTCATTTTCATCAATATTTTTACTTTTAAAGATTTGAACTTTTAAAGATTCCAGCTCACTTTTAAGTTTCTAAGGGTCAGGTCCTCTACATTGTGGCTGGCCTAAGGCTTAGTTCACCATATAGCAATGTATATATTGACATTTTCCCCTCGACTTTCTGTGATTCCCTACATCTCACCTTTCTTTGCAGACAAGCCATTTGAAATACACTTAACTTATTTCAAAGCCAATAAGTCTTTGAAATAATGTCTATTTTTTAGAGAAATCTTCTTATATAATTAGGCAGAAAATCTCACCTGCCATAGTTTTCAAAACAGCATAATTTCACTCTTCTCAATGCTTAATTTGTGGTATTAAACAACCTTTGAGTATTTAGGTTTATCAACGACATGTACTTTAAAAATGTTTGAGAGATCCTACCAGCTTTTGAAAACCTCCTTGTTCCTTGTTTCAGTTCCAGTTTTATGTATATTTTCTGCCTTGCACCTGATTATTCCAACATCAGATGGATGGCCTAGGGAATCTCATTCTGGTATTGATTGTTTTTGCTGATTGTCTCACTTTGTAGCTGATTTCTTCAATATTGTGTAAATTTAGATCATGAGCTCATGTTTAGCTAAACAGCTGACCTTGTAAGAGGCTTAGTTGTGAACGCTGGTAAGCTTCAGCAGAAAGTCGGCAAAGATTTATTTGTGTCCCTCCAATGAGGTGCCCGCAAGGACCCCGTTTTCTACAAGTGTTGGTCCAATACTCCTTCGAGAGACAGTGGACTCAGACATGGCTGCTTTTCAGCCTTCGATCTGGGGCAGGGCCAGTGGGTGGACTGTGGCCCTGGGAAGAGCCTCTCCGCATGTGTCCCAGTGACCCATTTGCCTGCGAACTTCGGTCACCTGGCAGGAAGGCACGATGCCCTGACCTATGGTTAGCTGTGCAGCGAGGTGTACTGCGTGGACAGGTTCCAAACACACTTCAAATAAGAGGGCGGCCTGAGTGGAAAGGTGAGAGTTTGGGCAGCTGTGCAGACAAAGAAGGCGCCTTTGGCCTGGGCCTAAATGCTTGTGACACCCCACAGGGTCTGCCGGGCTCTGAGGGCCCTGCCCTGGGCCCCCTGCTCCCCTGCCCTTTGTTCAGGCACAGCAGAGATGGCCACACCCACTCCCTCAGTGAGGGCAGTCTTCCAACCTCCCTCAGCCACGCCCCCTCTCCGCAGTTTACCATGGACTACAGATGCTGCATTCTGAGGCCAGGGCGTTCCGAGAATGCCAAGGGCAGACATGATGACCTTAAATGATTTCCTCTTCTGTCAGTTTTGGTAAACTTTAGGAGCTAGGAAATGGTCCGCTTTACAGAAATGTTCAAATTTACTGGCATTTCAGATATTCTCTGCTATAACATTGTCCTGATTCTTTCTGTATATTCTTTACTTATGTTTTTGTTTTCCTTTATCAAAATGTGTCTTTTAAATCTTTTCAAAGAATATTCTTTGGGCTTACTAAATTACCTGAATTTTATACGTTTTCTGTTGTATTAAGTTCTGCTCATATCTTTATTTATCTTTTTTCTATGTTCTCAGGGTTTATTGTTTTGATTTTCTTATGTCAATTAAAACACTTGGGTATGGATCTTCATAAATCTCTTAACTTATAAAGATTTGAACTTTTAAAGATTCCTGCTCACTTTTAAGTTTCTAAGGGTCAGGATCTCTACACTGTGGCTGGCCTAAGGCTTAGTTCACCATATAGCAATGTATATATTGACATTTTCCCCTCGACTTTCTGTGATTCCCTACATCTCACCTTTCTTTGCAGACAAGCCATTTGAAATACCCTTAACTTATTTCACAGCTAAAAAGTCTTTGAAATAATGTGTGTTTTTTAGAGAAATCTTCTTATATAATTAGGCAGAAAATCTGACCTGCCATAATTTTCAAAACAGCATAATTTCACTCTTCTCAATGATGAATCTGTTGTATGACACAACCTTTGAGTATTTAGCTTTATCAATGACATGTAATTTAAAAATGTTTTAGAGATCCTACCAGTCTTTGACAACATCCTTGTTCCTTGTTTCAGTTCCAGTTTTATGTATATTTTCTGCCTTGCACCTGATTATTCCTACATCTGATGGATGGCCTAGGGAATCTAATTCTGGTATTGCTTGTTTTTGCTGATTGTCTCCCACTTGTAGCTGATTTCTTCATTATTGTGTAAATTTAGATCATGAGCTCATGTTGAGCCAAACAGCGGATCTTGTAAGAATCTTAGGTGTGAACGGTCGTAAGCTTCATCCGAAAGTCGGCAAAGATTTATCTGTGTCCCTGCAATGAATTTCCTGCGAGGACCTCGATTTCTACAAGTGTTGGTCAAATACTCCCTGTAGAGGCAGGGACTCGGACAGGGCCGCTTTGTGACCCCTGATCTGGGTATGGGGCATGGGAGGCCTGTGTACCGGTTAGGAGCCTCTCCGCGTGTGTCCCAGGGACCCATCTGCCTGCGATCCTCGGAAAACTGGCAGGAAGCAACGATGCCACGACCTATGGTTAGCTGCGCAGCGAGGTGTACTGCGCGCACAGGTTCCACACACACTTCAAGTAAGAGGGCGGCCTGAGTGGAAAGGTGAGAGTTTGGGCACCTGTGCACACAAAGAAGGCGCCCATTGGCCTGGGCCTAAATGCTTGTGAAACCGCACTGGGCCTGCCGGGCTCTGAGGGCACTGCACAGGACGGCCTGCTCCCCTGCCCTTTGTTCAGTGACATCAGAGATGGCCACCCCCACTCCCTCAGTGAAGGTAGTGTTCCAGCCTCCCTCAGCCCCGCACCCTCTCCGCAGGTTACCATGGACTACAGATGCTGCATTCTGAGGCCAGGGCTTTCCGAGAATGCCTAGGGCAGACATGATGACCTTAAATGATTTCCTCTTGTTTCAGTTTTGGTAAACATTAGGAGCTAGGAAATGGCCCACTTTACAGAAATGTTCAAATTTATTGGCATTTCAGATATTCTCTGCTATAACATTGTCCTGATTCTTTCTGTATATTCTTTACTTATGTTTTTGTTTTCCTTAATCAAAGTGTGTCTTTTAACTCTTTTCAAAGAATATTCTTTGGACTTACTACATCACCTGAATTTTAGACGTTTTCTGTTGTATTAAGTTCTGCTCATATCTTTATTTATCTTTTTTCTATGTTCTCAGGGTTTATTGTTTTGATTTTCTGATGTCAATTAAAACACTTGGTTATTCATTTTCATAAATCTTTTTACTTATAAATATTTGAACTTTTGCAGATTCCAGCTTACATGTAAGTTTCTAAGGGTCATGTACTCTACATTGTTGCTGGACTAAGGCTTATTTCACCATAGAGCAATGTATATATAGACCTATTTTCCCCTCGACTTTCTGTGATTCCCTACATCTCACCTTTCTTTGCAGACAAGCCATTTGAAATACCCTTAACTTATTTCACAGCCAATAATCTTTGAAATAATGTGTGTTTTTTAGAGAAATTTTCTTATATAATTAGGCAGAAAATCTGCCCTGCCAGAGTTTTCAAAACAGCATAATTTCACTCTTCTCAATGATGAATCTGTTGTAATACACAACCTTTGAGTATTTAGCTTTATCAATGACATGTACTTTAAAAATGTTTTAGAGATCCTACCAGTCTTTGAAAACATCCTTGTTCCTTGTTTCAGTTCCAGTTTTATGTATATTTTCTGCCTTGCACCTGATTATTCCTACGTCTGATGGATGGCCAAGGGTATCTAACTCTGGTATTGATTGTTTTTGCAGATTGTCTCCCCTTGTAACTGATTTCTTCATTATTGTGTAAATTTAGATCATGAGCTCACGTTTAGCTAAACAGCTGACCTTGTAAGAGGCTTAGGTGTGAACGCTCGTAAGCTTCAGCAGAACGTCAGCAAAGATTTATTTGTGTCCCTCCAATGAGTTGCCCGCGTGGAACCCGTTTTCTACAAGTGTTGGTCCACTACACCCTATAGAGGCAGGAGACTAAGACAGGGCTGCTTTGAGGCCCTCGATCTGGGGCAGAGGCAGTGGAGGCCTGTGGCTCGGCCTGGAGCCGCTTCGCGTGTGTCCCAGGGACCCATTTGCCTGTGAACTCGGTCACCTTGCAGGAAGCCACGATGCCCAGACCTATGGTTAGCTGTGCAGCGATGTGTACTGCTTGGACAGGTTCCACAAACACTTCAAGTAACAGGGAGGCCTGAATGGAAAGGTGGGAGTTTGGGCAACTGTGCTGACAAAGAAGGCTCCCTTTGGCCAGTGCCTAAATGCTTGTGACACCGGACTGGGCCTGCCGGGCTCTGAGGGCCCTGCCCTTGGTCCCATTCTCCCCTGCCCTTTTTTCAGTCACAGCAGAGATGGCCACACCCACTCCCTCAGTGAGGGCCGTGTTCCAACCTCCCTCAGCCCCGCCCCCTCTCCGCAGGTTACCATGGACTACAGATGCGGCATTCTGAGGCCAGGGCGTTCCGAGAATGCCAAGGGCAGACATGATGACCTTAAATGATTTCCTCTTGTGTCAATTTTGGTAAACTTTAGAGCTAGGAAATGCTCCAATTACAGAAATGTTCAAATTCACTGGCATTTCATATACTCTCTGCTATAACATTGTCCTGATTCTTTCTGTATATTCATTACTTATGTTTTGTTTTCCTTAATCAAAGTGTGTCTTTTAAATCTTGTCAAAGAATATTCTTTGGACTAACTACCTCACCTGAATTTTCTACGTTTTCTGTTGTATTAAGTGCTGCTCATATCTTTATTTATTTTTTTTCTATGTTCTCAGGATTTATTGTTTTGATCTTCTGATGTCAATTAAAACACTTGGTTATTCATTTTCATCAATCTTTTTACTTATAAAGGTTTGAACTTTTCAAGATTCCAGATTACTTGCAAGTTTCTAAGGGTCAGGTCCTCTACATTGTTGCTGGCCTAAGGCCTAGTTCACAATATAGCACAGTATATATTGACCTATTTTCCCCTCGACTTTCTGTGATTTCCTACATCTCACCTTTCTTTGCAGACAAGCCATTTGAAATACCCTTAACTTATTTCACAGCCAATTAGTCTTTGAAATAATGTGTATTTTTTAGAGAAATCTTCTTATATAATTAAGCAGAAAATCTGACCTGCCATAGTTTTCAAAACAGCATAATTTAACTCTTCTCAATGATGAATCTGTTGTATTACACAACCTTTGAGTATTTAGCTTTATCAATGACATGTACTTTAAATATGTTTTAGAGGTCCTACGAGTCTTTGAAAACATCCTTGTTCTTTGTTTCAGTTCCAGTTTTATGTATATTTTCTGCCTTGCACCTGATTATTCCAATATCTGATGGATGGCCTAGGGAATCTAATTCTGGTATTGATTGTTATTGCAGATTGTCTCCCCTTGTAGCTGATTTCTTCATTATTGTGTAAATTTAGATCATGAGCTTATGTTTAGCTAAACAGCTGACCTTGTAAGATGCTTAGGTGTGATCGCTCGTAAGCTTCAGCAGAAAGTCAGCAAAGATTTAATTGTGTCCCACCAATGAGTTTCCCGCGAGGGCCCCGTTTTCTACAAGTGGTGGTCCAATACTCCCTATAGAGGCAGAGGACTCAGACAGGGCTGCTTTGAAGAACCCGATCTGGGGCAGAGGCCGTGGGCAGCCTGTGGCTCCGACAACAGCCACATCTCGTGTGTCCCAGGGACCCATCTGCCTGTGAACTTCGGTCACCTGGCAGGAAGTCACAATGCCCAGAGATATGGTTAGCTGAGCATCGAGGTGTACTGCGAGGACAGGTTCAACAAATACTTCAATTAAGAGGGAGGCCTGAGTGGAAAGGTGAGAGTTTGGGCAGCTCTGCAGCAATGAAGTCTCCCTTTGGCCTGGGCCTAAATGCTTGTGACACCCCACTGGGCCTGCCGGGCTCAGAGGGTCCTGCACTGGGCCCACTGCTCCCCTCCCCTTTTCTCAGTCACAGCAGAGGTGGCCACACCCACTCCCTCAGTGAGGGCAGTGTTCCAACCTCCCTCAGCCACTCCCCATTTCCGCAGGTTACCATGGAGTACAGATGCTACATTCTGAGGCCAGGGCGTTCCGAGAATGCCAAGGGCAGACATGATGACCTTAAATGATTTCCTCTTGTGTCAATTTTGGTAAACTTTAGGAGCTAGGAAATGGTCCACTTTACAGAATTTTTCAAATTTACAGGCATTTCATATATTCTCTGCAATAACATTGTCCTGATACTTTCTGTATATTGTTTACTTATGTTTTTGTTTTCCTTAATCAAATTGTGTCTTTTAAATCTTGTCAAAGAATATTCTTTGGACTTACTACCTCACCTGAATTTTCTTCGTTTTCTGTTGTATTATGTTCTGCTCATATCTTTATTTATCTTTTTTCTATCTTCTCAGGGTTTATTGATTTGATCCTCTGATGTCAATTAAACCACTTGGTTATTCATTTTCATAAATCTTTTTACTAATAAAGATTTGAACTTTTTAAGATTCCAGCTTACTTGTAAATTTCTAAGGGTCAGTTCCTCTACATTGTTGCTGGCCTAAGGCTTAGTTCACCATATAGCAATGTATATATTGACCTATTTTCCCCGCGGCTTTCTGTGATTCCCTACATCTCACCTTTATTTGCAGACAAGCCATTTGAAATACCCTTAACTTATTTCACAGCCAATAAGTCTTTGAAATAATGTGTATTTTTTAGAGAAATCTTCTTATATAATTAGGCAGAAAATCTGACCTGCCATAGTTTTCAAAACAGCATAATTTCACTCTTCTCAATGATGAATCTGTTGTATTATGCAACCTTTGAGTATTTAGCTTTATCAATGACATGTACTTTAAAAATGTTTTAGAGATCCTATCAGGCTTTGAAAACATCATTGTTCCTTGTTTCAGTTCCAGTTTTGTGTATATTTTCTGTCTTGCACCTGATTATTCCAACATCTGATGGATGACCTAGGGAATCTAATTCTGGTATTGATTGTTTTTGCTGATTGTCTCCTCTTGTAGCTGTTTTCTTAATTATTGTGTAAAATTAGATCATGAGCTCATGTTGAGCTAAACAGCTTACCTTGTAAGAGGCTTAGGTGTGAACGCTCATAAGCTTCAGCAGAAGGCGGCAAAGGATTATTTGTGTTCCTCCAATGAGTTGCCAGCGAGGACCCCATTTTCTACAAGTGTTTTTCCAATACTCCCTCTATAGGCAGGGGACTCAGAGGGGGCTGGTTTGCGGTTCCCAATCTGGGTCAGGGGCAGTGGGCGGCCGGTGGCCCGGGCAGGAGCCTGTCCGCGTGTGTTCCAGGGACCCATCTGCCTGTGAACTTCGGTCACCTGGCAGGAAGCTACGATGCCCAGACTTATGGTAAGCTGTGCAGCGAGGTGTACTGCGCGGACAGGTTCCACACACACTTCAAGTAAGAGGGCGGCCTGAGGTGAAAGGTGAGAGTTTGGACAGCTGTGCAGATAACGAAAGCGCCCTTTGGCCTGGGCCTAAATGCTTGTGACACCCCACTGGGCATACCTGACTCTGAGGGCCCTGCCATGCTCCCCATGCTGCCCTGCCCTTTGTTCAGTCACAGCAGAGATGGCCACACCCACTCCCTCAGTGAGGGCAGTGTTCTCACCTCCCTCAGCCCCGCTCCGTCTCCACAGGTTACCACGGACTACAGATGCTGCATTCTGAGGCCAGGGCGTTCCGAGAATGCCAAGGGCAGACATGATGACCTTAAAAGATTTCCTCTTGTGTCAGTTTTGGTAAACTTTAGGAGCTAGGAGATGGTCCACTTTACAGAAATGTTCAAATTTACTGGCATTTAATATATTCTCTGCTATAACATTGTCTTGATTCTTTTGTATATTCTTTACTTATGTTTTTGTTTTCCTTAATCAAAGTGTGTCTTTTATATCTTTTCAAAGAATATTCTTTGGACTTACTACCTCACCTGAATTTTATACGTTTTCTGTGGTATTAAGTTCTGCTCATATCTTTATCATTTTTCTATGTTCTCAGGGTTTATTGTTTTGATCTTCTGATGTCAATTAAAACACTTGGTTATTCTTTTTGATAAATATTTTTACTTATAAAGATTAGAACTTTTAAAGATTCCAGCTCAGTTTTAAGTTTCTAAGGGTCAGGTCCTCTACATTGTTGCTGGCCTAAGGCTTAGTTCACCGTATAGCAATATATATATTGACCTATTTTCCCCTCGGCTTTCTGTGATTCCCCACATCTCACCTTTCTTTGCAGACAAGCCATTTGAAATACCCTTAACTTATTTCACAGCCAATAACTCTTTGAAATAATGTGTATTTTTTAGAGAAATCTTCTTATATAATTACGCAGAAAATCTGACCTGCCATAGTTTTCAAAAGAGCATAATTTCACTCTTCTCAATGATGAATCTGTTGTATTACGCAACCTTTGAGTATTTAGCTTTATCAATGACATGCACTTTAAAAATGTTTTAGAGATCCTATCAGGCTTTGAAAACATCCTTGTTCCTTGTTTCAGTTCCAGTTTTGTGTATATTTTCTGCCTTGCACATGATTATACCAACATCTGATGGATGGCCTAGGAATCTAATTCTGGTATTGATTGTTTTTGCTGATTGTCTCCCCTTGTAGCTGATTTCTTCATTATTGTGTAAATTTAGATCAACAGCTCATGTTTAGCTAAACAGCTGACCTTGCAAGAGGCTTAGGTGTGAACGCTCGTAAGCTTCAGCAGAAAGTCGGCAAAGATTTATTTGTGTCCCTCCAATGAGTTGCCCGCGAGGACCCCGTTTTCTGCAAGTGTTGTTCCAATACTCCCTCTAGAGGCAGGGGCCACAGACAGGGCTGCTTTGCGGCCCCCGATCCGGAGCAGGGGCAGTGGGCGGTCGGCAGCCCGGGCAGGAGCCTCTCCGCGGGTGACAAAGAGACCCATCTGCCTGCGAACTTTGGGCACCCGGCAGGAAGCTACGATGCCCAGACCAATGGTTAGCTCTGCAGCGAGGTGTACTGTGCGGACAGCTTCCACACACACTTCAAGTAAGAGGGGAGCCTGAGTGGAAAGGTGAGAGTTTGGGCAGCTGTGCAGACAAAGAAGGCGCCCTTTGGCCTGGGCCTAAATGCTTGTGACACCCCACTGGGTCTGCCGACCTCTAAGGGCCCTACCCTGGGCCCCTGCTCCCCTGCCCATTGTTCAGTCACAGCAGAGATGGCCACACCCACTCCCTCAGAGTGGGCCGTTTTCCAAACTCCCTCAGCCCAGCCCCCTTTCCGCAGGTAACCATGTACTACAGATGATGCATTCTGAGGCCAGGGCATTCCGAGATTGCCAAGGGCAGACATTATGTCCTTCAATGATTTCTTCATGTGTCAGTTTTGGTAAACTTTAGGAGCTAGGAAATGGTCAACTTTACACAAATGTTCAAATTTACTGGCATTTCATATATTCTCTGCTATATCATTGTCCTGATTCTTTCTGTATATTCTTCACTTATGTTTTTGTTTTCCTTAATCAAAGTGTTTCTTTTAAATCTTTTCAAAGAATACTCTTTGGACTTACTACATCGCCTGAATTTTATACGTGTTCTGTTGTATTAAGTTCTGCTCATATTTTTATTTATCTTTTTTCTATGTTCTCAGGGTTTATTGTTTTGGTCTCCTGATGTCAATTAAAACACTTGGTTATTCATTTTTATAAATCTTTTTACTCATAATGATTTGAACTTTTGAAGTTTCCAGCTTACTTGTAAATTTCCAAGGGTCAGGTCCTCTACATTGTTGCTGGCCTAAGGCTTAGTTCACCATATAGCAATGTATATATTGACCTATATTCCCTTCGGCTTTCTGTGATTCCCTACATCTCACCTTTCTTTGCAGACAAGCCGTTTGAAATACCCTTAACTTATTTCACAGCCAATAAGTCGTTGAAATAATGTGTATTTTTTAGAGAAATCTTCTTATATAATTAGGCAGAAAATCTGACCTGCCATAGTTTTCAAAACAGCATAATTTCACTCTTCTCAATGATGAATCTGTTGTATTACGCAACCTTTGAGTATTTAGCTTTATCAATGACATGTACTTTAAATATGTTTTAGAGATCCTATCAGGCTTTGAAAATATCCTTGTTCCTTGTTTCTGTTCCAGTTTTGTGTATATTTTCTGCCTTGCACCTGATTATTCCAACATCTGATGGATGGCCTAGGGAATCTAATTCTGGTATTGATTGTTATTGCAGATTGTCTCCCCTTGTAGCTGATTTCTTAATTATTGTGTAAATTTAGATCATGAGCTTATGTTTAGCTAAACAGCTGACCTTGTAAGAGGCTTAGGTGTGAACGCTCGTAGGCTTCAGCAGAAAGTCAGCAAAGATTTATTTGTGTCCCACCAATGAGTTACCCGTGAGGATCCCGTTTTCTACAAGTGGTGGTCCAATACACCCTATAGAGGCAGGGGACTCAGACAGGGCTCCTTTGAGAACCCCGATCTGGGGCAGAGGCCGTGGGCGGCCTGTGGCTCGGGCAACAGCCACTTCGCGTGTGTCCCAGGGACCCATCTGCCTGTGAACTTTGGTCACCTGGCTGGAAGCTATGATGCCGAGAGCTATGGTTAGCTGTGCAGCGAGGTGTACTGCGTGGATAGGATCCACATGCACTTCAAGTAAGAGGGCGGCCTGAGGGAAAAGGTGAAAGTTTGGGCAGCTGTGCAGACAAAGAAGGAGCCCTTTGTCCTGGTCCTAAATGCTTGTGACACCGCACTGGGCCTGCCGGGCTCTGAGGGCCCTGCCCTGGGCCCCCTTTTCCCCTGCCCTTTGTTCAGTCACAGCAGACTTGGCCACACCCACTCCCTCTGTGAGGGCAGTGTTCCAACCTCCCTCAGCCCCTCCCCCTCTCCGCAGTTTTCCATGGACTACAGATGCTGCATTCTGAGTCCAGGGCATTCCGAGAATGCCAAGGGCAGACATGACGACATTAAATGATTTCCTCTTGTGTTAGTTTTGGTCAACTTTAGGAGCTAGGAAATGGTCCACTTTACACAAATGTTCAAATTTATTGGCATTGCATATATTCTCTGCTATAACATTGTCCTGATTCTTTCTGTATATTCTTTACTTATGTTTTGGTTTTCCTTAATCAAAGTGTGTCTTTTGAATCTTGTCAAAGAATATTCTTTGGACTTACTACATCACCTAAATTTTATACGTTTTCTATTCTATTAAGTTCTCCTCATATCTTTATTTATATTTTTTCTGTGTTCTCAGGATTATGGTTTTGATATTCTGATGTCAATTAAAACACTTGGTTATTCATTTTAATAAATGTTTTTACTTATAAAGATTTCAGCTTTTCAACATTCCAGCTTACTTGTAAGTTTCTAAGGGTCAGGTCCTCTACATTGTGGCTGGCCTATGGCTTAGTTCACCATATAGCAATGTATATATTGACCTATTTTCCCCTCGACTTTCTGTGATTCCCTACATCTCACCTTTCTTTGCAGACAAGCCATTTGAAATACCCTTTACTTTTTTCACAGCCAATAAGTCTTTGAAATAATGTGTATTTTTAGAGAAATCTTCTTATATATTTAGGCAGAAAATCTGACCTGCCATAATTTTCAAAACAGCATAATTTCACTCTTCTCAATGATGAATCTGTTGTATTACACAACCTTTGAATATTTAGCTTTATCATTGACATGTACTTTAAAAATGTTTTAGAGATCCTACCAGTCTTTGAAAACATCCTTGTTCCTTGTTTCAGTTCCAGTTTTATTTATATTTTCTGCCTTGCACCTGATTATTCCAACGTCAGATTGATGACCTAGGGAATCTAATTCTGGTATTGATAGTTTTTGCTGATTGTCTCTCCCTAGAGCTGATTTCTTCATTATTGTGTAAATTTAGATCATGAGCTCATGTTTAGCTAAACATCTGACTCTGTAAGAGGCTTAGGTGTGAACACTCGTAAGCTTCATCAGAAAGTCCGCAATGATTTATTTGTGTACCTCCAATGACTTGCCCGCGAGGACCCCGTTTTCTACAAGTGTTGGTCCAATACTCTCTTGAGCGGCACGGCCTCAGACAGGGATGTTTTTTGCCCCACGATCTGGGACTGTGGCATGGGGCGGCCTCTGGCCTGGGCAGGAGCCTCTCCGCGTGTGTCCCAGGGACGCATCTGCCTGCACACTTCGGTCACCTGGCAGGAAACTACGATGCCCAGAGCTATGGTTAGCTGTGCAGCGAGGGGTACTGCGCGGACAGGTTCCACAAACACTTCAAGTAAGAGGGCGGCCTGAGTGGAAAGGTGAAAATTTGGGCAGCTGTGCAGACAAAGAAAGAGCCCTTTGTCCTGGGCCTAAATGCTTGTGACACCTCACTGGGCCTGCCGGGCTATGAGGGCCCTGCCCAGGGCCCCCTGTTCACCTGCCCTTTGTTCAGTCACAGCAGAATTGGCCACACCCACTCCCTCAGTGAAGGCCGTGTTCCAAACTACCTCAGCCCTGCCCACTCTCCGCAGTTTACCATGGACAACAGATGCTGCATTCTGAGTCCAGGGCATTCCGAGAATGCCAAGGGCAGACATGATGACCTTACATGATTTCCTCTTGTGTCAGTTTTGGTAAACTTTAGGAGCTAGGAAATGGTCCACTTTACACAAATGTTCAAATTTATTGGCATTGCATATATTCTCTGCTATAACATTGTCCTGATTCTTTCTGTATATTCTTTACTTATGTTTTGGTTTTCCTTAATCAAAGTGTGTCTTTTGAATCTTGTCAAAGAATATTCTTTGGACTTACTACATCACCTGAATTTTATACGTTTTCTATTCTATTAAGTTCTCCTCATATCTTTATTTATATTTTTTCTGTGTTCTCAGGTTTATGGTTTTGATATTCTGATGTCAATTAAAACACTTGGTTTTTCATTTTAATAAATGTTTTTACTTATAAAGATTTCAGCTTTTCAACATTCCAGCTTACTTGTAAGTTTCTAAGGGTCAGGTCCTCTACATTGTGGCTGGCCTATGGCTTAGTTCACCATATAGCAATGTATATATTGACCTATTTTCCCCTCGACTTTCTGTGATTCCCTACATCTCACCTTTCTTTGCAGACAAGCCATTTGAAATACCCTTTACTTTTTTCACAGCCAATAAGTCTTTGAAATAATGTGTATTTTTAGAGAAATCTTCTTATATATTTAGGCAGAAAATCTGACCTGCCATAATTTTCAAAACAGCATAATTTCACTCTTCTCAATGATGAATCTGTTGTATTACACAACCTTTGAATATTTAGCTTTATCATTGACATGTACTTTAAAAATGTTTTAGAGGGCCTCCCTGGTGGCGCAGTGGTTGAGAGTCCGCCTGCCGATGCAGGGGATACGGGTTCGTGCCCCGGTCTGGGAGGATCCCATATGCCGCGGAGCGGCTGGGCCCGTGAGCCATGGCCGCTGGGCCTGCGCGTCCGGAGCCTGTGCTCCGCAACGGGAGAGGCCACAGCAGTGAGAGGCCCACATACCGCAAAAAGAAAAAAAAAAAAAAAAAAAAAAATGTTTTAGAGATCCTACCAGTCTTTGAAAACATCCTTGTTCCTTGTTTCAGTTCCAGTTTTATTTATATTTTCTGCCTTGCACCTGATTATTCCAACGTCAGATTGATGACCTAGGGAATCTAATTCTGGTATTGATAGTTTTTGCTGATTGTCTCTCCCTAGAGCTGATTTCTTCATTATTGTGTAAATTTAGATCATGAGCTCATGTTTAGCTAAACATCTGACTCTGTAAGAGGCTTAGGTGTGAACACTCGTAAGCTTCATCAGAAAGTCCGCAATGATTTATTTGTGTACCTCCAATGACTTGCCCGCGAGGACCCCGTTTTCTACAAGTGTTGGTCCAATACTCCCTCGAGCGGCACGGCCTCAGACAGGGATGTTTTTTGCCCCACGATCTGGGACTGTGGCATGGGGCGGCCTCTGGCCTGGGCAGGAGCCTCTCCGCGTGTGTCCCAGGGACGCATCTGCCTGCACACTTCGGTCACCTGGCAGGAAACTACGATGCCCAGAGCTATGGTTAGCTGTGCAGTGAGGGGTACTGCGCGGACAGGTTCCACAAGCACTTCAAGTAAGAGGGCGGCCTGAGTGGAAAGGTGAAAATTTGGGCAGCTGTGCAGACAAAGAAAGAGCCCTTTGTCCTGGGCCTAAATGCTTGTGACACCTCACTGGGCCTGCCGGGCTATGAGGGCCCTGCCCAGGGCCCCCTGTTCACCTGCCCTTTGTTCAGTCACAGCAGAATTGGCCACACCCACTCCCTCAGTGAAGGCCGTGTTCCAAACTACCTCAGCCCTGCCCACTCTCCGCAGTTTACCATGGACAACAGATGCTGCATTCTGAGTCCAGGGCATTCCGAGAATGCCAAGGGCAGACATGATGACCTTACATGATTTCCTCTTGTGTCAGTTTTGGTAAACTTTAGGAGCTAGGAAATGGTCCACTTTACACAAATGTTCAAATTTACTGGCATTTCATATATTCTCTGCTATAACATTGTCCTGATTCTTTCTGTATATTCTTTACTTATGTTTTGGTTTTCTTTAATCAAAGTGTGTCTTTTAAATCTTGTCAAAGAATATTATAAGACTTACTACATCACCTGAATTTTATACATTTTCTATTGTATTAAGTTCTCCTCATATCTTTATTTATATTTTTTCTGTGTTCTCAGGTTTATTGTTTTGATATTCTGATGTCAATTAAAACACTTGGTTATTCATTTTAATAAATGTTTTTATTATAAAGATTTCAACTTTTCAAGATTCCAGCTTACTTGTAAGTTTCTAAGGGTCAGGTCCTCTACATTGTGGCTGGCCTATGGCTTAGTTCACCATATAGCAATGTATATATTGACCTATTTTCCCCTCGACTTTCTGTGATTCCCTACATCTCACATTTCTTTGCAGACAAGTCATTTGAAATACCCTTAACTTATTTCACAGCCAATAAGTCTTTGAAATAATGTGTATTTTTTAAAGAAGTCTTCTTATATAATTAGGCAGAAAATCTGACCTGCCATAGTTTTCAAAACAGCATAATTTCACTCTTCTCAATGATGAATCTGTTGTATGACACCACCTTTGAGAATTTAGCTTTATGAATGACATGTACCTTAAAAATATTTTAGAGATCCTACCAGTCTCTGAAAACATCCTTGTTCCTTGTTTCAGTTCCAGTTTAGTGTACACTTTCTGCCTTGCACCTGATTATTCCAACATCTGATGGATGGCCTAGGGAATCTAATTCTGGTATTGATTGTTTTTGCTGCTTGTCTCCCCTTGTAGCTGATTTCTTCATTATTTTGTAAATTTAGATCATGAGCTCATGTTTAGCTAAACAGCTGACCTTGTAAGAGGCTTAGGTGTGAACGCTAGTAAGCTTCAGGAGAAAGTCCACAAAGATTTTTTTGTGTCCCTCCAATGAGTTACCCGCGCGGACCCCGTTTTCTACAAGTGTTGGTCCACTACTCCCTCTAGAGGCTGGGACTCAGACAGTACTGCTTAACTTCCCCCGATCTGGGGTAGTGGCTTTGGGCAGCCTGTGGCTTGGGCAGGAGGCTCCCCGCGTGTATCCCACGACCGATCTGCCTGCGAACTTCGGTCACCTGGCAGGAAGCTATGAAGCCCAGACCTATGGTTAGCTTTGCAGCGAGGTGTACTGCGCGGACCGGGTCCACACACACTTCAAGTAAGACGGCGGCCTGAGTGGAAAGGTGAGAGTTTGGGCAGCTGTGCAGACAAAGAAGGCGCACTTTGGCCTGGGCCTAAATGCTTGTGACACACGACATGGCCTACGGGCTCTGAGGGCCCTGCCGTTGACCCCCTTCTCCCCTGACCTTTGTTAAGTCACAGCAGAGATGGCCACACCCACTCCCTCAGTGAGGGCAGTGTTCCCAACTCCCTCAGCCCTGCCCCCTCTCCACAGTTTACCATGGACTACAGATGCTGCATTCTGAAGCCAGGGCTTTCCGAGAATGCCAAGGGCAGACATGATGACCTTAAATGATTTCCTCTTGTGTCAATTTTGGTAAACTTTAGGAGCTAGGAAATGGTCCAGTTTACACAAATGTTCAAATTTACTGGCATTTCATATATTCTCTGCTATAACATTGTCCTGATTCTTTCTGTATATTCTTTACTTTATTTTGGTTTTCCTTAATCAAAGTGTGACTTTTAAATCTTGTCAAAGAATATTCTTTGGACTTACTACCTCACCTGAATTTTATACGTTTTCTGTGGTATAAACTTCTGCTCATATCTTTATTTATCTTTTTTCTGTGTTCTCAGGGTTTATTGTTTTGATCTTCTGATGTCAATTAAAACACTTGGTTATTCATTTTAATAAATCTTTTCACTTATAAAGATTTGAACTTTTAAAGATTCCAGCTTACCTTTAAGTTTCTAAGGGTCAGGTCCTCTATATTGTGGCTGGCTTAAGGCTTAGTTCACAATATGGCAAAGTATATATTGACTTATTTTCCCCTCGACTTTCTGTGATTTCCTACATCTCACCTTTCTTTGCAGACAAGCCATTTGAAATACCCTTAACTTATTTCACAGCTAATAAGTTTTTGAAATAATGTGTATTTTTTAGAGAAATCTTCGTATATATTTAGGCAGAAAATCTGACCTGCCATAGTTTTCAAAACAGCATAATTTCACTCTTCTCAATGATGAATCTGTTGCATTACACAACTTTTGAGTATTTAGCTTTATCAATGACATGCACTTTAACAATGTGTTAGATATCCTACCAGTCTGTGAAAACATCCTTGTTCCTTGTTTCAGTTCCAGTTTTATGTATATTTTCTGCCTTGCACATGATTATTCCAACGTCTGATCGATGGCCTAGGCAATCTAATTCTGTTATTGATTGTTTTTGCTGATTGTCTCCCCCTGTAGCTGATTTCTTCATTATTGTGTAAATTTAGATCATGAGCTCATGTTTTGCTAAACATCTGACTTTGTAAGAGGCTTAGGTGTGAACACTCGTAAGCTTCATCAGAAAGTCTGCAAAGATTTATTTGTGTCCCCCCAATGATTTGCCCGCGAGGGCCCCTTTCTCTACAAGTGCTGGTCCACTACTCCCTCTAGAGGCACGGCCTCCGACAGGGCTGCATTGCGCCCCACGATCTGGGGCAGTGGCAGTGGGCGGTCACTGGCCTGGGCAGGAGCCTCTCCGCATGTGTCCCAGTGACCCATCTGCCTGCGAACTTTGGTCACCTGGCTGGAAGCTATGATGCCGAGACCTATGGTTAGCTGTGCAGCGAGGTGTACTGCGTGGACAGGATCCACATGCACTTCAAGTAACAGGGCGGCCTGTGGGAAAAGGTGAAAGTTTGGGCAGCTGTGCAGACAAAGAAGGAGCCCTTTGTCCTGGTCCTAAATGCTTGTGACACCGCACTGGGCCTGCCGGGCTCTGAGGGCCCTGCCCTGGGCCCCCTTTTCCCCTGCCCTTTGTTCAGTCACAGCAGAATTGGCCACACCCACTCCCTCTGTGAGGGCAGTGTTCCAACCTCCCTCAGCCCCTCCCCCTCTCCGCAGTTTACCATGGACTACAGATGCTGCATTCTGAGTCCAGGGCATTCCGAGAAGGCCAAGGGCAGACATGATGACCTTAAATGATTTCCTCTTGTGTTAGTTTTGGTCAACTTTAGGAGCTAGGAAATGGTCCACTTTACACAAATGTTCAAATTTACTGGCATTTCATATATTCTCTGCTATAACATTGTCCTGATTCTTTCTGTATATTCTTTACTTATATTTTGGTTTTCCTTAATCAAAGTGTGTCTTTTAAATCTTGTCAAAGAATATTCTTTGGAATTACTACATCACCTGAATTTTATACGTTTTCTATTGTATTAAGTTCTCCTCATATCTTTATTTATATTTTTTCTGTGTTCTCAGGTTTATGGTTTTGATATTCTGATGTCAATTAAAACACTTGGTTATTCATTTTAATAAATGTTTTTACTTATAAAGATTTCAGCTTTTCAAGATTCCAGCTTACTTGTAAGTTTCTAAGGGTCAGGTCCTCTACATTGTGGCTGGCCTATGGCTTAGTTCACTATATAGCAATGTATATATTGACCTATTTTCCCCTCGACTTTCTGTGATTCCCTACATCTCACCTTTCTTTGCAGACAAGCCATTTGAAATACCCTTAACTTTTTTCACAGCCAATAAGTCTTTGAAATAATGTGTATTTTTAGAGAAATCTTCTTATATATTTAGGCAGAAAATCTGACCTGCCATAGTTTTCAAAACAGCATAATTTCACTCTTCTCAATGATGAATCTGTTGTATGAAACAACCGTTGAGTATTTAGCTTTATCAATGACATGTACCTTAAAAATATTTTAGAGATCCTACCAGTCTTTGAAAAGTTCCTTGTTCCTTGTTTCAGTTCCAGTTTTGTGCATACTTTCTGCCTTGCACCTGATTATTCCAACATCTGATGGATGGCCTAGGGAATCTAATTCTGGTATTGATTGGTTTTGCTGCTTGTCTCCCCTTGTAGCTGATGTTTTCATTATTGTGTAAATTTAGATCATGAGCTCATGTTTAGCTAAACAGCTGACCTTGTAAGAGGCTTAGGTGTGAACGCTCGTAAGCTTCAGCAGATAGTCCACAAAGATTTTTTTGTGTCCCTCCAATGAGTTACCCGCGTGGACCCGGTTTCTACAAGTGTTGGTCCACTACTCCCTCTAGAGGCTGGGACTCAGACAGTACAGCTTCACTTCCCCCGATCTGGGGTAGTGGCTTTGGGCGGCCTGTGGCGTGGGCAGGAGGCTCCCCGCGTGTGTCCCACGACCGATCTGCCTGCAAACTTCGGTCACCTGGCAGGAAATTATGATGCCCAGACCTATGGTTAGCTTTGCAGCCAGGTGTACTGCGCGGACCTGTTCCACACACACTTCAAGTAAGAGGGCGGCCTGAGTGGAAACGTGAGAGTTTGGGCAGCTGTGCAGACAAAGAAGGCGCACTTTGGCCTGGGCCTAAATGCTTGAGACACACGACTGGGCCTGCCGGGCACTGAGGGCCCTGCCGATGCCCCCCTTCTCCCCTGCCCTTTGTTAAGTCACAGCAGAGATATCCACAACCACTCCCACAGTGAGGGCAGTGTTCCCACCTCCCTCTGCCCCGCCCGCTCTCCGCAGGTTACCATGGACTACAGATGCTGCATTCTGAGGCCAGGGCGTTCCGAAAATGCCAAGGGCAGACATGATGACCTTAAATGATTTCCTCTTGTGTCAATTTTGGTAAACTTTAGGAGCTAGGAAATGGTCCACTTTGCACAAATGTTCAAATTTACTGGCATTTCATATATTCTCTGCTATAACATTGTCCTGATTCTTTCTGTATATTCTTTACTTATGTTTTGGTTTTCCTTAATCAAAATGTGTCTTTTAAATCTTGTCAAATAATGTTCTTTGGACTTACTACCTCACCTGAATTTTATACATTTTCTATTGTATTAAGTTCTCCTCATATCGTTATTTATATTTTTTCTGTGTTCTCAGGTTTATTGCTTTGATATTCTGATGTCAATTAAAAGACTTGGTTATTCATTTTAATAAATGTTGTTACTTATAAAGATTTCAACTTTTCTAGATTCCAGCTTACTTGTAAGTTTCTAACGGTCAGGTCCTCTACCTTGTTGCTGGCCTAAAGCTTAGTTCACCATATAGCAAAGTATATATTGACCTATTTTCCCCTCGACTTTCTGTGATTTCCTACATCTCAACTTTCTTTTCAGACAAGCCAATTGAAATACCCTTAACTTATTTCACAGCTAATAAGTCTTTGAAATAATGCGTATTTTTTAGAGAAATCTTCTTATATATTTAGGCCGAAAATCAGACCTACCATAGTTTTCAAAACAGCATAATTTCACTCTTCTCAATGATGAATCTGTTGTATTATGCAACCTTTGAGTATTTAGCTTTATCAATGACATGTACTTTAAAAATGTTTTAGAGATCCTACCAATCTTTGAAAACATCCTTGTTCCTTGTTTCAGTTCCTGTTTTGTGTATATTTTCTGCCTTGCACCTGATTATTCCAACATCTGATGGATGACCTGGGGAATCTAATTCTGGTATTGATTGTTTTTGCAGATTGTCTCCTCTTGTAGCTGTTTTCTTAATTATTGTGTAAATTTAGATCATGAGCTCATGTTGACCAAACAGCTTACCTTGTAAGAGGCTTAGGTGTGAACGCTCATAAGCTTCAGCAGAAGGCGGCAAATAATTATTTGTGTCCCTCCAATGAGTTGCCCGCGAGGACCCCATTTTCTACAAGTGTGGTTCCAATACTCGCTCTATAGGCAGGGGACTCAGAGGGGGCTGGTTTGCGGTTCCCGATCTGGGTCATGGGCAGTGGGCGGCCGGTGGCCCGGGCAGGAGCCTGTCTGCGTGTGTCCCAGGGACCCATCTGCCTGTGAACTTCGGTCACCTGGCAGGAAGCTACGATGCCCAGACCTATGGTTAGCTGTGCAGCAAGGTGTACTGCGCGGACAGGTTCCACACACACTTCAAGTAAGAGGGCGGCCTGAGGGGAAAGGTGAGAGTTTGGACAGCTGTGCAGATATCGAAAGCGCCCTTTGGCCTGAGCCTAAATGCTTGTGACACCCCACTGGGCATACCTGACTCTGAGGGCCCTGCCATGCTCCCCATGCGGCCCTGCCCTTTGTTCAGTCACAGCAGAAATGGCCACACTAACTCCCTCAGGGAGGGCAGTGTTACAACCACCCTCAGCCCCTCCCCCTCTCCGCAGGTTACCACGGACTACAGATGCTGCATTCTGAGGCCAGGGCGTCCCGAGAATGCCAAGGGCAGACATGATGACCTTAAATGATTTCCTCTTGTGTCAGTTTTGGTAAACTTTAGGAGCTAGGAAATGGTCCACTTTACACAAATGTTCAAATTTACTGGCATTTCATATATTCTCTGCTATAACATTGTCTTGATTCTTTTGTATATTCTTTACTTATGTTTTTGTTTTCCTTAATCAAAGTGTGTCTTTTATATCTTTTCAAAGAATATTCTTTGGACTTACTACCTCACCTGAATTTTATACGTTTTCTGTAGTATTAAGTTCTGCTCATATCTTTATTTATCTTTTACTATGTTCTCAAGGTTTATTGTTTTGATCTTCTGATGTCAATTAAAACACTTGGTTATTCATTTTCATAAATCTTTTTACTTATAAAGATTTGAAATTTGAAGATACCAGCTTACTTGTAAGTTTCTAAGCGTCAGGTCGTCTACATTGTTGCTGGCCTAAGGATTAGTTCACCATATAGCAATGTATATATTGACCTATTTTCCCCTCGACACTCTGTTATTCCCTACATCTCACCTTTCTTTGCAAACAAGCCATTTGAAATACCCTTAACTTATTTCACAGCCAATAAGTCTTTGAAATAATGTGTATTTTTTAGACAAATCTTCTTATATAATTACGCAGAAAATCTGACTTGCCATAGTATTCAAAACAGCATACTTTCACTCTTCTCAATGTTGAAACTGTTGTACTACACAACTTTGAATATTTACCTTTTTCAAAGACATGTACTTTAAAAATATTTTAGAGATCCTACCAGTGTTTGAAAACATCCTTATTCCTTGTTTTAGTTCCAGTTTTATGTATATTTTGTGCCTTGCACCTGATTATTACAACATCTGATGGATGGCCTAGGGAATCTAATTCTGGTATTGATTGATTTTGCTGATTGTCTACCCCTTGTAGATGATTTCTTCATTATTGTGTAAATTTAGATCATGAGCTCATGTTTAGCCAAACAGCTAACCTTGTAAGAGGCTTAGGTGTGAACGCTCGTAAGCTTCATCAGAACGTCGGCAAAGATTTATTTGTGTCCCTCCAATGAGTGGCCCGCGAGGACTCCGTTTTCTACAAGTGTTGGTCCAATACTCCCTCTAAGGACAGGGAGTCAGACAGGGCTGCTATGCGGACCCCGATTTGGGGCAGGGGCAGTAGGGAGCCTGTGACCGGGCAAGATCCTCTCCTCGTTTTTCCTTGGGACCCATCTGCCTGCGAACTTCGGTCACATGACATGAAGCTACGATGCACAGACCTATTGTTAGCTGTGCAGCGAGGTGTACTGTGCGAACAGGTTCCACACACACTTCATGTAAGAGGGCGGCCTGAGTGGAAAAGTGAGAGTTTGGGCAGATGTGCAGAAAAAGAAGACGCCTTTGGCCTGGGCCAAATGCTTGTGACACCCCACTAGGCCTGCCGGGCTCTGAGGGCCCTGCCCTGGGCCCCCTGCTCCCCTGCCCTTTGTTCAGTCACAGCAGAGATGGCCACACCCACTCCCTCAGTGAGGGCAGTGTTCCAACCGCCCTCAGACCCGCCCCGTCTCCGCAGGTTACCATGGACTACAGATGCTGCATTCTGAGGCCAGGGCATTCCGAGAATGCCAAGGGCAGACAGGATGACCTTAAATGATTTCCTCTTGTGTCAGTTTTGGTAAACTTTAGGAGCTAGGAAATGGTCCACTTTACAGAAATGTTCAAATTTATTGGTATTTCAGATATTTTTTGTTATAATTTTGTCCTTAATCTTTCTATATATTCTAGACTTATGTTTTTGTTTTCCTTAATCAAAGTGTGTCTTTTAACTCTTTTCAAAGAATATTCTTTGGACTTACTACATCACCTGAATTTTATACGTATTCTGTTGTATTAAGTTCTGCTCATATCTTTATTAAACTTTTTTCTATGTTCTCAGGCTTTATTGTTTTGATCTTCTGATGTCAATTAAAACAGTTGGTTATTCATTTTCATAAATATTTTTACTTATAAAGATGTGAACTATTGAAGATTCCAGCTTACTTGTAAGTTTCTAAGCGTCAGGTGCTCTATATTGTTGATGGCCGTAGGCTTACTTCACTGTATAGCAAAATATATATTGACTTATTTTCCCCTCGGCTTTCTATGATTCCCTACATCTCACCTTCCTTTGGAGAAAAGCCATTTGAAATACCCTTACCTTATTTCACAGCCAATAAGTCTTTGAAATAATGTGTATCTTTTAGAGAAATCTTCTTATATATTTAGGCAGAAAATCTGACCTGCCATACTTTTCAAAACAGCATAATTTCAATCTTCTCAATGATGAATCTGTTGAATTACACAACCTTTGAGTATTTATCTTTATCAATGACATGTTGTTTAAAAATATTTAAGAGATCCTACCAGTCTTTGAAAACATCCTTGTTCCTTGTTTCAGTTCCAGTTGTATGTATATTTTCTGCCTTGCACCTGATTATTCCAACATCTGATGGATGGCCTAGGGAATCTAATTCTGGTATTGCTTGTTTTTGCTGATTGTCTCTCCCTTGTAGCTGATTTCTTCATTATTGTGTAAATTTAGATCATGAGCTCATGTTTAGCTAAAAGGCTGACCTTGTAAGAGGCTTAGGTGTGAACGCTCGTAAGCTTCATCAGAAAGTCGACAAAGATTTATTTGTTTCCCTCCAATGAGAGGCTCGCGAGGACCCGGTTTTCTACAAGTGTTGGTCCACTACTCCCTCTAGAGGCACGGCCTCACACAGGGCTTTTTTGCTCCCCACGATCTGGGGCAGTGGCTGTGGGCGGCCTGTGGCCCGGGCTGGAACCTCTCTGCGTGTGTCCCAGGGACCCAACTGCCTGCGAACATCGGTCACCTGGCAGGAAGCTATGATGCCCAGACTTATGGTTAGCTGTTCACCGAGGTGTAATGCGCGTACAGGTTCCACAAACACTTCAAGTAAGAGGGCGGCCTGAGTGGATAGTTGAGAGTTTGGGCAGCTGTGCAGACAAAGAAAGCGCCCTTTGTCCTGGGCCTAAATGCTTGTGACACCCCACTGGACCTGCCGGGCTCTGAGGGCCCTGCCCAGGGCCCCCTGCTCCCCTGCCCTTTGTTCAGTCACAGCAGAGATGGCACCACCCACTCCCTCAGTGAGGGCCGTGTTTCAACCTCCCTCAGCCCCGCCCCCACTCCGCAGGTTTCCATGGACTACAGATGCTGCATTCCGAGTCCAGGGCATTCCGAGAATGCCAAGGGCAGACATGATGACCTTACATGATTTCCTCTTGTGTCAGTCATGGTAAACTTTAGGAGCTAGGAAATGGTCCACTTTACAGAAATGTTCAAATTTACTGGCATTTCAGATATTCTCTCCTATAACATTGTCCTGATTCTTTCTGTATATTCTTTACTTATGTTTTGGTTTTCCTTAATCTTAGTGTGTCTTTAAAATCTTGTCAAAGAATATTTTTAGACTTACTACATCACCTGAATTTTATACATTTTGTATTGTATTAATTTCTCCTCATACCTTTATTTATATATTTTCTGTGTTCTCAGGATTATTTTTTTGATATTCTGATGTCAATTAAAACACTAGGTTATTCATTTTAATAAATCTTTTTACTTATAAAGATTTCATCTTTTCAAGATTCCAGCTTACTTGTAAGTTTCTAAGGGTCAGGTCCTCTACATTGTTGCTGGCCTAAGGCGTAGTTCACAATATGGCAAAGTACATATTGACCTATTTTCCCCTCGACTTTCTGTGATTCCCTACATCTCAACTTTCTTTGCTGACAAGCCATTTGAAATACCCTTAACTTATTTCACAGCCAATAAGTCTTTGAAATAATGTGTATTTTTAGAGAAATCTTCTTATATATTTAGGCAGAAAATCTGACCTGCCATCGTTTTCAAAACAGCATAATTTCACTCTTCTCAATGATGAATCTGTTGTATTACACAACCTTTGAGTATTTAGCTTTATCAATGACATGTACTTTAAAAATGTATTAGAGATCCTACCAGTCTTTGAAAACATCCTTGTTTCTTGTTTCAGTTCCAGTTTTATTTATATTTTCTGCCTTGCACATGATTAATCCAACGTCTGATCGATGGCCTAGGGAATCTAATTCTGGTATTGATAGTTTCTGCTGATTGTCTCCCCCTGTAGCTGATTTCTTCATTATTGTGTAAATTTAGATCATGAGCTCATGTTTAGCTAAACATCTGACTCTGTAAGAGGTTTAGGTGTGAACACTCGTAAGCTTCATCAGAAAGTCCGCAAAGATTTATTTGTGTCCCTCCAATGAGTTGCCCGCGAGGACCCCGTTTTCTACAAGTGTTGGTCCAAAACTCCCTTGAGAGGCACGGCCTCAGACAGGGCTGTTTTGTGCCCCACGATCTGGGACTGTGGCATGGGGCGGACTCTGGCCTGGGCAGGAGACTCTCCGCGTGTGTCCCAGGGACGCATCTGCCTGCACACTTCGGTCACCTGGCAGGAAGCTACGATGCCCAGAGCTATGGTTAGCTGTGCAGCGAGGGGTACTGCGCGGACAGGTTCCACAAGCACTTCAAGTAAGAGGGCGGCCTGAGTGGAAAGGTGAAAATTTGGGCAGCTGTGCAGACAAAGAAGGAGCCCTTTGTCCTGGGCCTAAATGCTTGTGACACCTCACTGGGCCTGCCGGGCTATGAGGGCCCAGCCCATGGCCCCCTGTTCACCTGCCCTTTGTTCAGTCACAGCAGAATTGGCCACACCCACTCCCTCAGTGAGGGCAGTGTTCCCACCTCCCTCAGCCCCGCCCCCACTCCGGAGGTTACCATGGACTACAGATGCTGCATTCTGAGGCCAGGGCGTTCCGAAAATGCCAAAGGCAGACATGATGACCTTAAATGATTTCCTCTTGTGTCAATTTTGGTAAACTTTAGGAGCTAGGAAATGGTCCACTTTACACAAATGTTCAAATTTACTGGCATTTCATATATTCTCTGCTATAACATTGTCCTGATTCTTTCTGTATATTCTTTACTTATGTTTTGGTTTTCCTTAATCAAAATGTGTCTTTTAAATCTTGTCAAAGAATATTCTTTGGACTTACTACCTCACCTGAATTTTATACATTTTCTATTGTATTAAGTTCTCCTCATATCCTTATTTTATTTTTTCTGTGTTCTCAGGTTTATTGTTTTGATATTTTGATGGCAATTAAAAGACTTGGTTATTCATTTTAATAAATGTTGTTACTTATAAATATTTAAACTTTTCAAGATTCCAGCTTACTTGTAAGTTTCTAAGGGTCAGGTCCTCTACCTTGTTGCTGGCCTAAGGCTTAGTTCACCATATTGCAAAGTATATATTGACCTATTTTCCCCTCGACTTTCTGTGATTTCCTACATCTCACCTTTCTTTGCAGACAAGCCAATTGAAATACCCTTAACTTATTTCACAGGTAATAAGTCTTTGAAATAATGTGTATTTTTTAGAGAAATCTTCTTATATATTTAGGCAGAAAATCTTACCTGCCATAGTTTTCAAAACAGCATAATTTCACTCTTCTCAATGATGAATCTGTTGTATTACACAACCTTTGAATATTAGCTTTATCATTGACATGTTCTTTAAAAATGTTTTAGAGATCCTACCAGTCTTTGAAAACATCCTTGTTGCTTGTTTCAGTTCCAGTTTTATTTATACTTTCTGCCTTGCACCTGATTATTCCAACATCTGATGGATGGCCTAGGGAATCTCATTCTGGTATTGATTGTTTTTGCTGATTGTCTCACTTTGTAGCTGATTTCTTCATTATTGTGTAAATTTAGATCATGAGCTCATGTTTAGCTAAACATCTGACTCTGTAAGAGGTTTAGGTGTGAACACTCGTAAGCTTCATCAGAAAGTCCGCAAAGATTTATTTGTGTCCCTCCAATGAGTTGCCCGCGAGGACCCCGTTTTCTACAAGTGTTGGTCCAATACTCCCTTGAGAGGCACGGCCTCAGACAGGGCTGTTTTGTGCCCCACGATCTGGGACTGTGGCATGGGGCGGCCTCTGGCCTGGGCAGGAGCCTCTCCGCGTGTTTCCCAGGGACGCATCTGCCTGCACACTTCGGTCACCTGGCAGGAAGCTACGATGCCCAGAGCTATGGTTAGCTGTGCAGCGAGGGGTACTGCGCGGACAGGTTCCACAAGCATTCAAGTAAGAGGGCGGCCTGAGTGGAAAGGTGAAAATTTGGGCAGCTGTGCAGACAAAGAAGGAGACCTTTGTCCTGGGCCTAAATGCTTGTGACACCTCACTGGGCCTGCCGGGCTCTGAGGGCCCTGCCCATGGCTCCCTGTTCACCTGCCCTTTGTTCAGGCACAGCAGAATTGGCCACACCCACTCCCTCAGTGAAGGCCGTGTTCCAAACTACCTCAGCCCTGCCCACTCTCCGCAGTTTACCATGGACTACAGATGCTGCATTCTGAGTCCAGGGCATTCCGAGAATGCCAAGGGCAGACATGATGACCTTACATGATTTCCTCTTGTGTCAGTTTTGGTAAACATTAGGAGCTAGGAAATGGTCCACTTTACAGAAATGTTCAAATTTACTGGCATTTCATATATTCTCTGCTATAACATTGTCCTGATTCTTTCTGTATATTCTTTACTTATGTTTTGGTTTTCCTTAATCAAAGTGTGTCTTTTAAATCTTGTCAAAGAATATTATAAGACTTACTACATCACCTGAATTTTATACATTTTCTATTGTATTAAGTTCTCCTCATATCTTTATTTATAATTTTTCTGTGTTCTCAGGTTTATTGTTTTGATATTCTGATGTCAATTAAAACACTTGGTTATTCATTTTAATAAATGTTTTTATTATAAAGATTTCAACTTTTCAAGATTCCAGCTTACTTGTAAGTTTCTAAGGGTCAGGTCCTCTACATTGTGGCTGGCCTATGGCTTAGTTCACCATATAGCAATGTATATATTGACCTATTTTCCCCTCGACTTTCTGTGATTCCCTACATCTCACCTTTCTTTGCAGACAAGTCATTTGAAATACCCTTAACTTATTTCACAGCCAATAAGTCTTTGAAATAATGTGTATTTTTTAAGAAGTCTTCTTATATAATTAGGCAGAAAATCTGACCTGCCATAGTTTTCAAAACAGCATAATTTCACTCATCTCAATGATGAATCTGTTGTATGACACAACCTTTGAGAATTTAGCTTTATGAATGACATGTACCTTAAAAATATTTTAGAGATCCTACCAGTCTCTGAAAACATCCTTGTTCCTTGTTTCAGTTCCAGGTTTGTGTACACTTTCTGCCTTGCACCTGATTATTCCAACATCTGATGGATGGCCTAGGGAATCTAATTCTGGTATTGATTGTTTTTGCTGCTTGTCTCCCCTTGTAGCTGATTTTTTCATTATTGTGTAAATTTAGATCATGAGCTCATGTTTAGCTAAACAGCTGACCTTGTAAGAGGCTTAGGTGTGAACGCTCGTAAGCTTCAGGAGAAAGTCCACAAAGATTTTTTTGTGTCCCTCCAATGAGTTACCCGCGCGGACCCGGTTTCTACAAGTGTTGGTCCACTACTACCTCTAGAGGCTGGGACTCAGACAGTACAGCTTAACTTCCCCCGATCTGGGGTAGTGGCTTTGGGCGGCCTGTGGCCTGGGCAGGAGGCTCCCCGCGTGTGTCCCACGACCGATCTGCCTGCAAACTTCGGTCACCTGGCAGGAAGTTATGATGCCCAGACCTATGGTTAGCTTTGCAGCGAGGTGTACTGCGCGGACCTGTTCCACACACACTTCAAGTCAGAGGGCGGCCTGAGTGGAAAGGTGAGAGTTTGGGCAGCTGTGCAGACAAAGAAGGTGCACTTTGGCCTGGGCCTAAATGCTTGAGACACAAGACTGGGCCTGCCGGGCACTGAGGGCCCTGCCGTTGCCCCCCTTCTCCCCTGCCCTTTGTTAAGTCACAGCAGAGATATCCACACCCACTCCCAAAGTGAGGGCAGTGTTCCCACCTCCCTCTGCCCCGCCCGCTCTCCGCAGGTTACCATGGACTACAGATGCTGCATTCTGAGGCCAGGGCGTTCCGAAAATGCCAAGGGCAGACATGATGACCTTAAATGATTTCCTCTTGTGTCAATTTTCGTAAACTTTAGGAGCTAGGAAATGGTCCACTTTACACAAATGTTCAAATTTACTGGCATTTCATATATTCTCTGCTATAACATTGTCCTGATTCTTTCTGTATATTCTTTACTTATGTTTTGGTTTTCCTTATCAAAATGTGTCTTTTAAATCTTGTCAAATAATATTCTTAGGACTTACTACCTCACCTGAATTTTATACATTTTCTATTGTATTAAGTTCTCCTCATATCCTTATTTATATTTTTTCTGTGTTCTCAGGTTTATTGTTTTGATATTCTGATGTCAATTAAAATACTTGGTTATTCATGTTAATAAATGTTGTTACTTATAAAGATTTCAACTTTTCTAGATTCCAGCTTACTTGTAAGTTTCTAACGGTCAGGTCCTCTACCTTGTTGCTGGCCTAAAGCTTACTTCACCATATAGCAAAGTATATATTGACCTATTTTCCCCTCGACTTTCTGTGATTTCCTACATCTCAACTTTCTTTTCAGACAAGCCAATTGAAATACCCTTAACTTATTTCACAGGTAATAAGTCTTTGAAATAATGTGTATTTTTTAGAGAAATCTTCTTATATATTTAGGCCGAAAATCAGACCTGCCATAGTTTTCAAAACAGCATAATTTCACTCTTCTCAATGATGAATCTGTTGTATTATGCAACCTTTGAGTATATAGCTTTATCAATGACATGTACTTTAAAAATGTTTTAGAGATCCCACCAATCTTTGAAAACATCCTTGTTCCTTGTTTCAGTTCCTGTTTTGTGTATATTTTCTGCCTTGCACCTGATTATTCCAACATCTGATGGATGACCTAGGGAATCTAATTCTGGTATTGATTGTTTTTGCAGATTGTCTCCTCTTGTAGCTCTTTTCTTAATTATTGTGTAAATTTAGATCATGAGCTCATGTTGAGCTAAACAGCTTACCTTGTAAGAGGCTTAGGTGTGAACGCTCATAAGCTTCAGCAGAAGGCGGCAAAGGATTATTTGTGTCCCTCCAATGATTTGCCCGCGAGGACCCCATTTTCTACAAGTGTTGTTCCAATACTCCCTCTATAGGCAGGGGACTCAGAGGGGGCTGGTTTGCGGTTCCCGATCTGGGTCAGGGGCAGTGGGCGGCCGGTGGCCCGGGCAGGAGCCTGTCTGCGTGTGTCCCAGGGACCCATCTGCCTGTGAACTTCGGTCACCTGGCAGGAAGCTACGATGCCCAGACCTATGGTTAGCTGTGCAGAAAGGTGTACTGCGCGGACAGGTTCCACACACACTTCAAGTAAGAGGGCGGCCTGAGGGGAAAGGTGAGAGTTTGGACAGCTGTGCAGATATCGAAAGCGCCCTTTGGCCTGGGCCTAAATGCTTGTGACACCCCACTGGGCATACCTGACTCTGAGGGCCCTGCCATGCTCCCCATGCTGCCCTGCCCTTTGTTCAGTCACAGCAGAGATGGCCACACCCACTCCCTCAGGGAGGGCAGTGTTACAACCACCCTCAGCCCCTCCCCCTCTCCGCAGGTTACCACGGACTACAGATGCTGCATTCTGAGGCCAGGGCGTCCCGAGAATGCCAAGGGCAGACATGATGACCTTAAATGATTTCCTCTTGTGTCAGTTTTGGTAAAGTTTAGGAGCTAGGAAATGGTCCACTTTACACAAATGTTCAAATTTACTGGCATTTCATATATTCTCTGCTATAACATTGTCTTGATTCTTTTGTATATTCTTTACTTATGTTTTTGTTTTCCTTAATCAAAGTGTGTCTTTTATATCTTTTCAAAGAATATTCTTTGGACTTACTACATCACCTCAATTTTACACGTTTTCTGTGGTATTAAGTTCTGCTCATATGTTTATTTTTCTTTTTTTATGTTCTCAAGGTTTATTGTTTTGATCTTCTCATGTCAATTAAAACACTTGGTTATTCATTTTCATAAATCTTTTTACTTATAAAGATTTGAAATTTGAAGATTCCAGCTTACTTGTAAGTTTCTAAGCGTCAGGTCGTCTACATTGTTGCTGGCCTAAGGATTAGATCACCATATAGCAATGTATATATTGACCTAATTTCCCCTCGACACTCTGTTATTCCCTATATCTCACCTTTCTTTGCAAACAAGCCATTTGAAATACCCTTAACTTATTTCACAGCCAATAAGTCTTTGAAATAATGTGTATTTTTTAGACAAATCTTCTTATATAATTAGGCAGGAAATCTGACTTGCCATAGTTTTCAAAACAGCATACTTTCACTCTTCTCAATGTTGAAACTGTTGTACTACACAACTTTGAATATTTACCTTTTTCAAAGACATGTACTTTAAAAATATTTTAGAGATCCTACCAGTGTTTGAAAACATCCTTATTCCTTGTTTTAGTTCCAGTTTTATGTATATTTTCTGCCTTGCGCCTGATTATTACAACATCTGATGGATGGCCTTGGGAATCTAATTCTGGTATTGATTGATTTTGCTGATTGTCTACCCCTTGTAGATGATTTCTTCATTATTGTGTAAATTTAGTTCATGAGCTCATGTTTAGCCAAACAGCTAACCTTGTAAGAGGCTTAGGTGTGAACGCTCGTAAGCTTCATCAGAACGTCGGCAAAGATTTATTTGTGTCCCTCCAATGAGTGGCCCGCGAGGACTCCGTTTTCTACAAGTGTTGGTCCAATACGCCCTCTAGGGACACGGACTCAGTCAGGGCTGCTATGCGGACCCCGATTTGGGGCAGGGGCAGTAGGGAGCCTGTTACCGGGCAAGATCCTCTCCTCGTTTTTCCTTGGGACCCATCTGCCTGCGAACTTCTGTCACCTGGCAGGAAGCTATGAAGCCCAGACCTATGGTTAGCTTTGCAGCGAGGTGTACTGCGCGGACCGGGTCCACACACACTTCAAGTAAGACGGCGGCCTGAGTGGAAAGGTGAGAGTTTGGGCAGCTGTGCAGACAAAGAAGGCGCACTTTGGCCTGGGCCTAAATGCTTGTGACACACGACATGGCCTACGGGCTCTGAGGGCCCTGCCGTTGACCCCCTTCTCCCCTGACCTTTGTTAAGTCACAGCAGAGATGGCCACACCCACTCCCTCAGTGAGGGCAGTGGTCCCAACTCCCTCAGCACCGCCCCCTCTCCACAGGTTACCATGGACTACAGATGCTGCATTCTGAAGCCAGGGCGTTCCGAGAATGCCAAGGGCAGACATGATGACCTTAAATGATTTCCTCTTGTGTCAATTTTGGTAAACTTTAGGAGCTAGGAAATGGTCCACTTTACAGAAATGTTCAAATTTACTGGCATTTCATATATTCTCTGCTATAACATTGTCCTGATTCTTTCTGTATATTCTTTACTTTATTTTGGTTTTCCTTAATCAAAGTGTGTCTTTTAAATCTTGTCAAAGAATATTCTTTGGACTTACTACCTCACCTGAATTTTATACGTTTTCTGTGGTATAAAGTTCTGCTCATATCTTTATTTATCTTTTTTCTGTGTTCTCAGGGTTTATTGTTTTGATCTTCTGATGTCAATTAAAACACTTGGTTATTCATTTTAATAAATCTTTTCACTTATAAAGATTTGAACTTTTAAAGATTCCAGCTTACCTGTAAGTTTCTAAGGGTCAGGTCCTCTATATTGTGGCTGGCCTAAGGCTTAGTTCACAATATGGCTAAGTATATATTGAATTATTTTCCCCTCGACTTTCTGTGATTTCCTACATCTCACCTTTCTTTGCAGACAAGCCATTTGAAATACCCTTAACTTATTTCACAGCTAATAAGTTTTTGAAATAATATGTATTTTTTAGAGAAATCTTCGTATATATTTAGGCAGAAAATCTGACCTGCCATAGTTTTCAAAACAGCATAATTTCACTCTTCTCAATGATGAATCTGTTGTATTACACAACTTTTGAGTATTTAGCTTTATCAATGACATGCGCTTTAACAATGTGTTAGATATTCTACCAGTCTTTGAAAACATCCTTGTTCCTTGTTTCAGTTCCAGTTTTATGTATATTTTCTGCCTTGCACCTGATTATTCCAACGTCTGATCGATGGCCTAGGGAATCTAATTCTGGTATTGATTGTTTTTGCTGCTTGTCTCCCCTTGTAGCTGATTTCTTCATTATTGTGTAAATTTAGATCATGAGCTCATGTTTAGCTAAACATCTGACTTTGTAAGAGGCTTAGGTTTGAACACTCGTAAGCTTCATCAGAAAGTCCGCACAGATTTATTTGTGTCCCTCCAATGATTTGCCCGCGAGGGCCCCTTTCTCTACAAGTGTTGGTCCACTACTCCCTCTAGAGGCACGGCCTCCGACAGGGCTGCTTTGCGCCCCACGATCTGGGGCAGTGGCAGTGGGCGGTCACTGGCCTGGGCAGGAGCCTCTCCGCGTGTGTCCCAGTGACCCATCTGCCTGCGAACTTTGGTCACCTGGCTGGAAGCTATGATGCCGAGACCTATGGTTAGCTGTGCAGCGAGGTGTACTGCGTGGACAGGATCCACATGCACTTCAAGTAAGAGGGCGGCCTGAGGGAAAAGGTGAAAGTTTGGGCAGCTGTGCAGACAAAGAAGGAGCCCTTTGTCCTGGTCTTAAATGCTTGTGACACCGCACTGGGCCTGCCGGGCTCTGGGGGCCCTGCCCTGGGCCCCCTTTTCCCCTGCCCTTTGTTCAGTCACAGCAGAATTGGCCACACCCACTCCCTCTGTGAGGGCAGTGTTCCAACCTCCCTCAGCCCCTCCCCCTCTCCGCAGTTTACCATGGACTACAGATGCTGCATTCTGAGTCCAGGGCATTCCGAGAATGCCAAGGGCAGACATGATGACCTTAAATGATTTCCTCTTGTGTTAGTTTTGGTCAACTTTAGGAGCTAGGAAATGGTCCACTTTACACAAATGTTCAAATTTACTGGCATTTCATATATTCTCTGCTATAACATTGTCCTGATTCTTTCTGTATATTCTTTACTTATGTTTTGGTTTTCCTTAATCAAAGTGTGTCTTTTAAATCCTGTCAAAGAATATTCTTTGGACTTACTACATCACCTGAATTTTATACGTTTTCTATTGTATTAAGTTCTCCTCATATCTTTTTTTATATTTTTTCTGTGTTCTCAGGTTTATGGTTTTGATATTCTGATGTCAATTAAAACACTTGGTTATTCAGTTTAATAAATGTTTTTACTTATAAAGATTTCAACTTTTCAAAATTCCAGCTTACATGTAAGTTTCTAAGGGTCAGGTCCTCTACATTGTGGCTGGCCTATGGCTTAGTTCACCATATAGCAATGTATATATTGACCTATTTTCCCCTCGACTTTCTGTGATTCCCTACATCTCACCTTTCTTTGCAGACAAGCCATTTGAAATACCCTTAACTTTTTTCACAGCCAATAAGTCTTTGAAATAATGTGTATTTTTAGAGAAATCTTCTTATATATTAAGGCAGAAAATCTGACCTGCCATAGTTTTCAAAACAGCATAATTTCACTCTTCTCAATGATGAATCTGTTGTATTACACAACCTTTGAATATTTAGCTTTATCATTGACATGTACTTTAAAAATGTTTTAGAGATCCTACCAGTCTTTGAAAACATCCTTGTTCCTTGTTTCAGTTCCAGTTTTATTTATATTTTCTGCCTTGCACCTGATTATTCCAACGTCAGATCGATGACCTAGGGAATCTAATTCTGGTATTGATAGTTTTTGCTGATTGTCTCTCCCTGTAGCTGATTTCTTCATTATTTTGTAAATTTAGATCATGAGCTCATGTTTAGCTAAACATCTGACTCTGTAAGAGGCTTAGGTGTGAACACTCGTAAGCTTCATCAGAAAGTCCGCAGTGATTTATTTGTGTCCCTCCAATGACTTGCCCGCGAGGACCCCGTTTTCTACAAGTGTTGGTCCAATACTCCCTCGAGAGGCACGGCCTCAGACAGGGCTGCTTTGTGCCCCACGATCTGGGACTGTGGCATTGGGAGGCCTCAGGCCTGGGCAGGAGCCTCTCCGCGTGTGTCCCAGGGACGCATCTGCCTGCGCACTTCGGTCACCTAGCAGGAAGCTACGATGCCCAGAGCTATGGTTAGCTGTGCAGCGAGGTGTACTGCGCGGACAGGTTCCAAAAGCACTTCAAGTAAGAGGGCGGCCTGAGTGGAAAGGTGAAAATTTGGGCAGCTGTGCAGACAAAGAAGGAGCCCTTTGTCCAGGGCCTAAATGCTTGTGACACCTCACTGGGCCTGCCGGGCTCTGAGGGCCCAGCCCTGGACCCCTGTTCACCTGCCCTTTGTTCAGTCACTGCAGAATTGGCCACACCCACTCCCTCAGTGAAGGCCGTGTTCCAAACTCCCTCAGCCCTGCCCCCTCTCCGCAGGTTACCATGGACAACAGATGCTGCATTCTGAGTCCAGGGCATTCCGAGAATGCCAAGGGCAGACATGATGACCTTACATGATTTCCTCTTGTGTCAGTTTTGGTAAACTTTAGGAACTAGGAAATGTTCCACTTTACACAAATGTTCAAATTTACTGGCATTTCATATATTCTCTGCTATAACATTGTCCTGATTCTTTCTGTATATTCTTCACTTATGTTTTGGTTTTCCTTAATCAAAGTGTGTCTTTTAAATCTTGTCAAAGAATATTATAAGACTTACTACATCACCTGAATTTTATACATTTTCTATTGTAGTAAGTTCGCCTCATATCTGTGTTTATATTTTTTCTGTGTTCTCAGGTTTATTGTTTTGATATTCTGATGTCAATTAAAACACTTGGTTATTCATTTTAATAAATGTTTTTACTTATAAAGATTTCAACTTTTCAAGATTCCAGCTTACTTGTAAGTTCCTAATGGTCAGGTCCTCTACATTGTGGCTGGCCTATGGCTTAGTTCACCATATAGCAATGTATATATTCACCTATTTTCCCCTCGACTTTCTGTGATGCCCTACATCTCACCTTTCTTTGCAGACAAGCCATTTGAAATACCCTTAACTTATTTCACAGCCAATAAGTCTTTGAAATAATGTGTATTTTTTAAAGAAATCATCTTACATAATTAGGCAGAAAATCTGACCTGCCATAGTTTTCAAAACAGCATAATTTCACTCATCTCAATGATGAATCTGTTGTATGACACAACCTTTGAGTATTTAGCTTTATCAATGACATGTACCTTAAAAATATTTTAGAGATCCTACCAGTCTTTGAAAACATCCTTGTTCCTTGTTTCAGTTCCAGTTTTGTGTATACTTTCTGCCTTGCACCTGATTATTCCAACATCTGATGGATGGCCTAGGGAATCTAATTCTGGTATTGATTGTTTTTGCTGCTTGTCTCCCCTTGTAGCTGATTTTTTCATTATTGTGTAAATTTAGATCATGAGCTCATGTTTAGCTAAACAGCTGACCTTGTAAGAGGCTTAGGTGTGAACGCTCGTAAGCTTCAGCAGATAGTCCACAAAGATTTTTTTGTGTCCCTCCAATGAGTTACCCGCGCGGACCCTGTTTCTACAAGTGTTGGTCCACTACTACCTCTAGAGGCTGGGACTCAGACAGTACAGCTTAACTTCCCCCGATCTGGGGTAGTGGCTTTGGGCGGCCTGTGGCCTGGGCAGGAGGCTCCCCGCGTGTGTCCCACGACCGATCTGCCTGCAAACTTCGGTCACCTGGCAGGAAGTTATGATGCCCAGACCTATGGTTAGCTTTGCAGCGAGGTGTACTGCGCGGACCTGTTCCACACACACTTCAAGTAAGAGGGCCGCCTGTGTGGAAAGGTGAGAGTTTGGTCAGCTGTGCAGACAAAGAAGGCGCACTTTGGCCTGGGCCTAAATGCTTGAGACACACGACTGGGCCTGCCGGGCACTGAGGGCCCTGCCGTTGCCCCCCTTCTCCCCTGCCCTTTGTTAAGTCACAGCAGAGATATCCACACCCACTCCCACAGTGAGGGCAGTGTTCCCACCTCCCTCTGCCCCGCCCCCTCTCCACAGGTTACCATGGACTACAGATGCTGCATTCTGAGGCCAGGGCGTTACGAAAATGCCAAGGGCAGACATGATGACCTTAAATGATTTCCTCCTGTGTCAATTTTCGTAAACTTTAGGAGCTAGGAAATGGTCCACTTTGCACAAATGTTCAAATTTACTGGCATTTCATATATTCTCTGCTATAACATTGTCCTGATTCTTTCTGTATATTCTTTACTTATGTTTTGGTTTTCCTTAATCAAAATGTGTCTTTTAAATCTTGTCAAATAATATTCTTTGGACTTACTACCTCACCTGAATTTTATACATTTTCTATTGTATTAAGTTCTCTTCATATCCTTATTTATATTTTTTCTGTGTTCTCAGGTTTATTGTTTTGATATTCTGATGTCAATTAAAAGACTTGGTTATTCATGTTAATAAATGTTGTTACTTATAAAGATTTCAACTTTTCTAGATTCCAGCTTACTTGTAAGTTTCTAACGGTCAGGTCCTCTACCTTGTTGCTGGCCTAAAGCTTAGTTCACCATATAGCAGTATATATTGACCTATTTTCCCCTCGACTTTCTGTGATTTTCTACATCTCAACTTTCTTTTCAGACAAGCCAATTGAAATACCCTTAACTTATTTCACAGCTAATAAGTCTTTGAAATAATGTGTATTTTTTAGAGAAATCTTCTTATATATTTAGGCCGAAAATCAGACCTGCCATAGTTTTCAAAACAGCATAATTTCACTCTTCTCAATGATGAATCTGTTGTATTATGCAACCTTTGAGTATTTAGCTTTATCAATGACATGTACTTTAAAAATGTTTTAGAGATCCCACCAATCTTTGAAAACATCCTTGTTCCTTGTTTCAGTTCCTGTTTTGTGTATATTTTCTGCCTTGCACCTGATTATTCCAACATCTGATGGATGACCTAGGGAATCTAATTCTGGTATTGATTGTTTTTGCAGATTGTCTCCTCTTGTAGCTCTTTTCTTAATTATTGTGTAAATTTAGATCATGAGCTCATGTTGAGCTAAACAGCTTACCTTGTAAGAGGCTTAGGTGTGAACGCTCATAAGCTTCAGCAGAAGGCGGCAAAGGATTATTTGTGTCCCTCCAATGATTTGCCCGCGAGGACCCCATTTTCTACAAGTGTTGTTCCAATACTCCCTCTATAGGCAGGGGACTCAGAGGGGGCTGCTTTGCGGTTCCCGATCTGGGTCATGGGCAGTGGGCGGCCGGTGGCCCGGGCAGGAGCCTGTCTGCGTGTGTCCCAGGGACCCATCTGCCTGTGAACTTCGGTCACCTGGCAGGAAGCTACGATGCCCAGACCTATGGTTAGCTGTGCAGCAAGGTGTACTGCGCGGACAGGTTCCACACACACTTCAAGTAAGAGGGCGGCCTGAGGGGAAAGGTGAGAGTTTGGACAGCTGTGCAGATATCGAAAGCGCCCTTTGGCCTGGGCCTAAATGCTTGTGACACCCCACTGGGCATACCTGACTCTGAGGGCCCTGCCATCCTCCCCATGCTGCCCTGCCCTTTGTTCAGTCACAGCAGAGATGGCCACACCCACTCCCTCAGGGAGGGCAGTGTTACAACCACCCTCAGCCCCTCCCCCTCTCCGCAGGTTACCACGGACTACAGATGCTGCATTCTGAGGCCAGGGCGTCCCGAGAATGCCAAGGGCAGACATGATGACCTTAAATGATTTCCTCTTGTGTCAGTTTTGGTAAACTTTAGGAGCTAGGAAATGGTCCACTTTACACAAATGTTCAAATTTACTGGCATTTCATATATTCTCTGCTATAACATTGTCTTGATTCTTTTGTATATTCTTTACTTATGTTTTTGTTTTGCTTAATCAAAGTGTGTCTTTTATATCTTTTCAAAGAATATTCTTTGGACTTACTACCTCACCTGAATTTTATACGTTTTCTGTGGTATTAAGTTCTGCTCATATCTTTATTTATCTTTTACTATGTTCTCAAGGTTTATTGTTTTGATCTTCTGATGTCAATTAAAACACTTGGTTATTCATTTTCATAAATCTTTTTACTTATAAAGATTTGAAATTTGAAGATTCCAGCTTACTTGTAAGTTTCTAAGCGTCAGGTCGTCTACATTGTTGCTGGCCTAAGGATTAGTTCACCATATAGCAATGTATATATTGACCTATTTTCCCCTCGACACTCTGTTATTCCCTACATCTCACCTTTCTTTGCAAACAAGCCATTTGAAATACCCTTAACTTATTTCACAGCCAATAAGTCTTTGAAATAATGTGTATTTTTTAGACAAATCTTCTTATATAATTAGGCAGAAAATCTGACTTGCCATAGATTTCAAAACAGCATACTTTCACTCTTCTCAATGTTGAAACTGTTGTACTACACAACTTTGAATATTTACCTTTTTCAAAGACATGTACTTTAAAAATATTTTAGAGATCCTACCAGTCTTTGAAAACATCCTTATTCCTTGTTTTAGTTCCAGTTTTATGTATATTTTCTGCCTTGCACCTGATTATTACAACATCTGATGGATGGCCTAGGGAATCTAATTCTGGTATTGATTGATATTGCTGATTGTCTACCCCTTGTAGATGATTTCTTCATTATTGTGTAAATTTAGATCATGAGCTCATGTTTAGCCAAACAGCTAACCTTGTAAGAGGCTTAGGTGTGAACGCTCGTAAGCTTCATCAGAACGTCGGCAAAGATTTATTTGCGTCCCTCCAATGAGTGGCCCGCGAGGACTCCGTTTTCTACAAGTGTTGGTCCAATACTCCCTCTAGGGACAGGGACTCAGACAGGGCTGCTATGCGGACCCCGATTTGGGGCAGGGGCAGTAGGGAGCCTGTGACCGGGCAAGATCCTCTCCTCGTTTTTCCTTGGGACCCATCTGCCTGCGAACTTCGGTCACATGACATGAAGCTACGATGCACAGACCTATGGTTAGCTGTGCAGCGAGGTGTACTGTGCGAACAGGTTCCACACACACTTCAAGTAAGAGGGCGGCCTGAGTGGAAAAGTGAGAGTTTGGGCAGATGTGCAGAAAAAGAAGACGCCTTTGGCCTGGGCCAAATGCTTGTGACACCCCACTGGGCCTGCCGGGCTCTGAGGGCCATGCCCTGGGCCCCCTGCTCCCCTGCCCTTTGTTCAGTCACAGCAGAGATGGCCACACCCACTCCCTCAGTGAGGGCAGTGTTCCAACCGTCCTCAGACCCGCCCCCTCTCCGCAGGTTACCATGGACTACAGATGCTGCATTCTGAGGCCAGGGCATTCCGAGAATGCCAAGGGCAGACAGGATGACCTTAAATGATTTCCTCTTGTGTCAGTTTTGGTAAACTTTAGGAGCTAGGAAATGGTCCACTTTACAGAAATGTTCAAATTTATTGGTATTTCAGATATTTTTTGTTATAATTTTGTCCTTAATCTTTCTATATATTCTAGACTTATGTTTTTGTTTTCCTTAATCAAAGTGTGTCTTTTAACTCTTTTCAAAGAATATTCTTTGGACTTACTACATCACCTGGATTTTATACGTTTTCTGTTGTATTTAGTTCTGCTCATATCTTTATTAAACTTTTTTCTATGTTCTCAGGCTTTATTGTTTTGATCTTCTGATGTCAATTAAAACAGTTGGTTATTCATTTTCATAAATATTTTTACTTATAAAGATGTGAACTATTGAAGATTCCAGCTTACTTGTAAGTTTCTAAGCGTCAGGTGCTCTACATTGTTGCTGGCCGAAGGCTTACTTCACCGTATAGCAAAATATATATTGACTTATTTTCCCCTCGGCTTTCTATGATTCCCTACATCTCACCTTCCTTTGGAGAAAAGCCATTTGAAATACCCTTACCTTATTTCACAGCCAATAAGTCTTTGAAATAATGTGTATCTTTTAGAGAAATCTTCTTATATATTTAGGCAGAAAATCTGACCTGCCATACTTTTCAAAACAGCATAATTTCAATCTTCTCAATGATGAATCTGTTGAATTACACAACCTTTGAGTATTTATCTTTATCAATGACATGTAGTTTAAAAATATTTAAGAGATCCTACCAGTCTTTGAAAACATCCTTGTTCCTTGTTTCAGTTCCAGTTGTATGTATATTTTCTGCCTTGCACCTGATTATTCCAACATCTGATGGATGGCCTAGGGAATCTAATTCTGGTATTGCTTGTTTTTGCTGATTGTCTCTCCCTTGTAGCTGATTTCTTCATTATTGTGTAAATTTAGATCATGAGCTCATGTTTAGCTAAACAGCTGACCTTGTAACAGGCTTAGGTGTGAACGCTCGTAAGCTTCATCAGACAGTCGACAAAGATTTATTTGTGTCCCTCCAATGAGTGGCTCACGAGGACCCGGTTTTCTACAAGTGTTGGTCCACTACTCCCTCTAGAGGCACGGCCTCACACAGGGCGTTTTTGCTCCCCACGATCTGGGGCAGTGGCTGTGGGCGGCCTGTGGCCAGGGCTGGAAACTCTCTGCGTGTTTCCCAGGGACCCAACTGCCTGCGAACTTCGGTCACCTGGCAGGAAGCTATGATGCCCAGACTTATGGTTAGCTGTTCAGCGAGGTTTAATGCGCGTACAGGTTCCACAAACACTTCAAGTAAGAGGGCGGCCTGAGTGGATAGTTGAGAGTTTGGGCAGCTGTGCAGACAAAGAAAGCGCCCTTTGTCCTGGGCCTAAATGCTTGTGACACCCCACTGGGCCTGCCGGGCTCAGAGGGCCCTGCCCAGGGCCCCCTGCTCCCCTGCCCTTTGTTCAGTCACAGCAGAGATGGCACCACCCACTCCCTCAGTGAGGGCCGTGTTTCAACCTCCCTCAGCCCCGCCCCCACTCAGCAGGTTTCCATGGACTACAGATGCTGCATTCCGAGTCCAGGGCATTCCGAGAATGCCAAGGGCAGACATGATGACCTTACATGATTTCCTCTTGTGTCAGTCATGGTAAACTTTAGGAGCTAGGAAATGGTCCACTTTACAGAAATGTTCAAATTTACTGGCATTTCAGATATTCTCTGCTATAACATTGTCCTGATTCTTTCTGTATATTCTATACTTATGTTTTGGTTTTCCTTTATCAAAGTGTGTCTTTAAAATCTTGTCAAAGAATATTTTTAGACTTACTACATCACCTGAATTTTATACATTTTGTATTGTATTAATTTCTCCTCATACCTTTATTTATATATTTTCTGTGTTCTCAGGTTTATTGTTTTGATATTCTGATGTCAATTAAAACACTAGGTTATTCATTTTAATAAATCTTTTTACTTATAAAGATTTCATCTTTTCAAGATTCCAGCTTACTTGTAAGTTTCTAAGGGTCAGGTCCTCTACATTGTTGCTGGCCTAAGGCGTAGTTCACAATATGGCAAAGTACATATTGACCTATTTTCCCCTCGACTTTCTGTGATTCCCTACATCTCAACTTTCTTTGCTGACAAGCCATTTGAAGTACCCTTAACTTATTTCACAGCCAATAAGTCTTTGAAATAATGTGTATTTTTTAGAGAAATCTTCTTATATATTTAGGCAGAAAATCTGACCTGCCATCGTTTTCAAAACAGCATAATTTCACTCTTCTCAATGATGAATCTGTTGTATTACACAACCTTTGAGTATTTAGCTTTATCAATGACATGTACTTTAAAAATGTTTTAGAGATCCTACCAGTCTTTGAAAACATCCTTGTTTCTTGTTTCAGTTCCAGTTTTATGTATATTTTCTGCCTTGCACATGATTAATCCAACGTCTGATCGATGGCCTAGGGAATCTAATTCTGGTATTGATAGTTTCTGCTGATTGTCTCCCCCTGTAGCTGATTTCTTCATTATTGTGTAAATTTAGATCATGAGCTCATGTTTAGCTAAACATCTGACTTTATAAGAGTCTTAGGTGTGAACACTCGCAAGCTTCATCAGAAAGTCCGCAAAGATTTATTTGTGTCCCTCCAATGAGTTGCTGCGAGGACCCCGTTTTCTACAAGTGTTGGTCCAATACTCCCTCTAGAGGCACGGCCTCCGACAGGGCTGCTTTGTGCCCCACGATCTGGGGCAGTGGCAGTGGGCGGCCAATGGCCTGGGCAGGAGCCTCTCCACGTGTGTCCCAGGGACCCATCTGCCTGCGAAATTCCGTCACCTGGCAGGAAGATACGATGCCCAGACATATGGTTAGGTGTGCAGCGAGGTGTACTGCGTGGACAGGTTCCATATGCACTTCAAGTAAGAGGGCGGCCTGAGTGGAAAGGTGAATGTTTGGGCCACTGTGCAGACAAAGAAGGAGCCCTTTGTCCTGGGCCTTAATGCTTGTGACACCCCACTGGTCCTGCCGGGCGCTGAGGGCCCTGTCCTGGGCCCCCTTTTCCCCTGCCCTTTGTTCAGTCACAGCAGAATTGGCCACACCCACTCCCTCAGTGAGGGCAGTGTTCCCACCTCCCTCAGCCCCGCCCCCTCTCCGCATGTTACCATGGACTACAGATGCTGCATTCTGAGGCCAAGGCGTTCCGAAAATGCCAAAGTCAGACATGATGACCTTAAATGATTTCCTCTTGTGTCAATTTTGGTAAACTTTAGGAGCTAGGAAATGGTCCACTTTACACAAATGTTCAAATTTACTGGCATTTCATATATTCTCTGCTATAACATTGTCCTGATTCTTTCTGTATATTCTTTACTTATGTTTTGGTTTTCCTTAATCAAAATGTGTCTTTTAAATCTTGTCAAAGAATATTCTTTGGACTTACTACCTCACCTGAATTTTATACACTTTCTATTGTATTAAGTTCTCCTCATATCCTTATTTATATTTTTTCTGTGTTCTCAGGTTTATTGTTTTGATATTTTGATGGCAATTAAAAGACTTGGTTATTCATTTTAATAAATGTTGTTACTTATAAATATTTAAACTTTTCAAGATTCCAGCTTACTTGTAAGTTTCTAAGGGTCAGGTCCTCTACCTTGTTGCTGGCCTAAGGCTTAGTTCACCATATAGCAAAGTATATATTGACCTATTTTCCCCTCGACTTTCTGTGATTTCCTACATCTCACCTTTCTTTGCAGACAAGCCAATTGAAATACCCTTAACTTATTTCACAGCCAATAAGTCTTTGAAATAATGTGTATTTTTTAGAGAAATCTTCTTATATATTTAGGCAGAAAATCTGACCTGCCATAGTTTTCAAAACAGCATAATTTCACTCTTCTCAATGATGAATCTGTTGTATTACACAACCTTTGAATATTAGCTTTATCATTGACATGTACTTTAAAAATGTTTTAGAGATCCTACCAGTCTTTGAAAACATCCTTGTTCCTTGTTTCAGTTCCAGTTTTATTTATATTTTCTGCCTTGCACCTGATTATTCCAACATCTGTTGGATGGCCTAGGGAATCTAATTCTGGTATTGATAGTTTTTGCTGATTGTCTCCCCCTGTAGCTGATTTCTTCATTATTGTGTAAATTTAGATCATGAGCTCATGTTTAGCTAAACATCTGACTCTGTAAGAAGTTTAGGTGTGAACACTCGTAAGCTTCATCAGAAAGTCCGCAAAGATTTATTTGTGTCCCTCCAATGAGTTGCCCGCGAGGACCCCGTTTTCTACAAGTGTTGGTCCAATACTCCCTTGAGAGGCACGGCCTCAGACAGGGCTGTTTTGTGCCCCACGATCTGGGACTGTGGCATGGGGCGGCCTCTGGCCTGGGCAGGAGCCTCTCCGCGTGTGTCCCAGGGACGCATCTGCCTGCACACTTCGGTCACCTGGCAGGAAGCTACGATGCCCAGAGCTATGGTTAGCTGTGCAGCGAGGGGTACTGCGCGGACAGGTTCCACAAGCATTCAAGTAAGAGGGCGGCCTGAGTGGAAAGGTGAAAATTTGGGCAGCTGTGCAGACAAAGAAGGAGACCTTTGTCCTGGGCCTAAATGCTTGTGACACCTCACTGGGCCTGCCGGGCTATGAGGGCCCTGCCCATGGCTCCCTGTTCACCTGCCCTTTGTTCAGGCACAGCAGAATTGGCCACACCCACTCCCTCAGTGAAGGCCGTGTTCCAAACTACCTCAGCCCTGCCCACTCTCCGCAGTTTACCATGGACTACAGATGCTGCATTCTGAGTCCATGGCATTCCGAGAATGCCAAGGGCAGACATGATGACCTTACATGATTTCCTCTTGTGTCAGTTTTGGTAAACATTAGGAGCTAGGAAATGGTCCACTTTACACAAATGTTCAAATTTACTGGCATTTCATATATTCTCTGCTATAACATTGTCCTGATTCTTTCTGTATATTCTTTACTTATGTTTTGGTTTTCCTTAATCAAAGTGTGTCTTTTAAATCTTGTCAAAGAATATTATAAGACTTACTACATCACCTGAATTTTATACATTTTCTATTGTATTAAGTTCTCCTCATATCTTTATTTATAATTTTTCTGTGTTCTCAGGTTTATTGTTTTGATATTCTGATGTCAATTAAAACACTTGGTTATTCATTTTAATAAATGTTTTTATTATAAAGATTTCAACTTTTCAAGATTCCAGCTTACTTGTAAGTTTCTAAGGGTCAGGTCCTCTACATTGTGGCTGGCCTATGGCTTAGTTCACCATATAGCAATGTATATATTGACCTATTTTCCCCTCGACTTTCTGTGATTCCCTACGTCTCACATTTCTTTGCAGACAAGTCATTTGAAATACCCTTAACTTATTTCACAGCCAATAAGTCTTTGAAATAATGTGTATTTTTTAAAGAAGTCTTCTTATATAATTAGGCAGAAAATCTGACCTGCCATAGTTTTCAAAACAGCATAATTTCACTCTTCTCAATGATGAATCTGTTGTATGACACAACCTTTGAGAATTTAGCTTTATGAATGACATGTACCTTAAAAATATTTTAGAGATCCTACCAGTCTCTGAAAACATCCTTGTTCCTTGTTTCAGTTCCAGTTTTGTGTACACTTTCTGCCTTGCACCTGATTATTCCAACATCTGATGGATGGCCTATGGAATCTAATTCTGGTATTGATTGTTTTTGCTGCTTGTCTCCCCTTGTAGCTGATTTTTTCATTATTGTGTAAATTTAGATCATGAGCTCATGTTTAGCTAAACAGCTGACCTTGTAAGAGGCTTAGGTGTGAACGCTCGTAAGCTTCAGGAGAAAGTCCACAAAGATTTTTTTGTGTCCCTCCAATGAGTTACCCGCGCGGACCCCGTTTTCTACAAGTGTTGGTCCACTACTCCCTCTAGAGGCTGGGACTCAGACAGTACTGCTTAACTTCCCCCGATCTGGGGTAGTGGCTTTGGGCAGCCTGTGGCTTGGGCAGGAGGCTCCCCGCGTGTATCCCACGACCGATCTGCCTGCGAACTTCTGTCACCTGGCAGGAAGCTATGAAGCCCAGACCTATGGTTAGCTTTGCAGCGAGGTGTACTGCGCGGACCGGGTCCACACACACTTCAAGTAAGACGGCGGCCTGAGTGGAAAGGTGAGAGTTTGGGCAGCTGTGCAGACAAAGAAGGCGCACTTTGGCCTGGGCCTAAATGCTTGTGACACACGACATGGCCTACGGGCTCTGAGGGCCCTGCCGTTGACCCCCTTCTCCCCTGACCTTTGTTAAGTCACAGCAGAGATGGCCACACCCACTCCCTCAGTGAGGGCAGTGGTCCCAACTCCCTCAGCACCGCCCCCTCTCCACAGGTTACCATGGACTACAGATGCTGCATTCTGAAGCCAGGGCGTTCCGAGAATGCCAAGGGCAGACATGATGACCTTAAATGATTTCCTCTTGTGTCAATTTTGGTAAACTTTAGGAGCTAGGAAATGGTCCACTTTACAGAAATGTTCAAATTTACTGGCATTTCATATATTCTCTGCTATAACATTGTCCTGATTCTTTCTGTATATTCTTTACTTTATTTTGGTTTTCCTTAATCAAAGTGTGTCTTTTAAATCTTGTCAAAGAATATTCTTTGGACTTACTACCTCACCTGAATTTTATACTTTTTCTGTGGTATAAAGTTCTGCTCATATCTTTATTTATCTTTTTTCTGTGTTCTCAGGGTTTATTGTTTTGATCTTCTGATGTCAATTAAAACACTTGGTTATTCATTTTAATAAATCTTTTCACTTATAAAGATTTGAACTTTTAAAGATTCCAGCTTACCTGTAAGTTTCTAAGGGTCAGGTCCTCTATATTGTGGCTGGCCTAAGGCTTAGTTCACAATATGGCTAAGTATATATTGAATTATTTTCCCCTCGACTTTCTGTGATTTCCTACATCTCACCTTTCTTTGCAGACAAGCCATTTGAAATACCCTTAACTTATTTCACAGCTAATAAGTTTTTGAAATAATATGTATTTTTTAGAGAAATCTTCGTATATATTTAGGCAGAAAATCTGACCTGCCATAGTTTTCAAAACAGCATAATTTCACTCTTCTCAATGATGAATCTGTTGTATTACACAACTTTTGAGTATTTAGCTTTATCAATGACATGCGCTTTAACAATGTGTTAGATATTCTACCAGTCTTTGAAAACATCCTTGTTCCTTGTTTCAGTTCCAGTTTTATGTATATTTTCTGCCTTGCACCTGATTATTCCAACGTCTGATCGATGGCCTAGGGAATCTAATTCTGGTATTGATTGTTTTTGCTGCTTGTCTCCCCTTGTAGCTGATTTCTTCATTATTGTGTAAATTTAGATCATGAGCTCATGTTTAGCTAAACATCTGACTTTGTAAGAGGCTTAGGTTTGAACACTCGTAAGCTTCATCAGAAAGTCCGCACAGATTTATTTGTGTCCCTCCAATGATTTGCCCGCGAGGGCCCCTTTCTCTACAAGTGTTGGTCCACTACTCCCTCTAGAGGCACGGCCTCCGACAGGGCTGCTTTGCGCCCCACGATCTGGGGCAGTGGCAGTGGGCGGTCACTGGCCTGGGCAGGAGCCTCTCCGCGTGTGTCCCAGTGACCCATCTGCCTGCGAACTTTGGTCACCTGGCTGGAAGCTATGATGCCGAGACCTATGGTTAGCTGTGCAGCGAGGTGTACTGCGTGGACAGGATCCACATGCACTTCAAGTAAGAGGGCGGCCTGAGGGAAAAGGTGAAAGTTTGGGCAGCTGTGCAGACAAAGAAGGAGCCCTTTGTCCTGGTCTTAAATGCTTGTGACACCGCACTGGGCCTGCCGGGCTCTGGGGGCCCTGCCCTGGGCCCCCTTTTCCCCTGCCCTTTGTTCAGTCACAGCAGAATTGGCCACACCCACTCCCTCTGTGAGGGCAGTGTTCCAACCTCCCTCAGCCCCTCCCCCTCTCCGCAGTTTACCATGGACTACAGATGCTGCATTCTGAGTCCAGGGCATTCCGAGAATGCCAAGGGCAGACATGATGACCTTAAATGATTTCCTCTTGTGTTAGTTTTGGTCAACTTTAGTAGCTAGGAAATGGTCCACTTACACAAATGTTCAAATTTACTGGCATTTCATATATTCTCTGCTATAACATTGTCCTGATTCTTTCTGTATATTCTTTACTTATGTTTTGGTTTTCCTTAATCAAAGTGTGTCTTTTAAATCCTGTCAAAGAATATTCTTTGGACTTACTACATCACCTGAATTTTATACGTTTTCTATTGTATTAAGTTCTCCTCATATCTTTTTTTATATTTTTTCTGTGTTCTCAGGTTTATGGTTTTGATATTCTGATGTCAATTAAAACACTTGGTTCTTCAGTTTAATAAATGTTTTTACTTATAAAGATTTCAACTTTTCAAGATTCCAGCTTACATGTAAGTTTCTAAGGGTCAGGTCCTCTACATTGTGGCTGGCCTATGGCTTAGTTCACCATATAGCAATGTATATATTGACCTATTTTCCCCTCGACTTTCTGTGATTCCCTACATCTCACCTTTCTTTGCAGACAAGCCATTTGAAATACCCTTAACTTTTTTCACAGCCAATAAGTCTTTGAAATAATGTGTATTTTTAGAGAAATCTTCTTATATATTTAGGCAGAAAATCTGACCTGCCATAGTTTTCAAAACAGCATAATTTCACTCTTCTCAATGATGAATCTGTTGTATTACACAACCTTTGAATATTTAGCTTTATCATTGACATGTACTTTAAAAATGTTTTAGAGATCCTACCAGTCTTTGAAAACATCCTTGTTCCTTGTTTCAGTTCCAGTTTTATTTATATTTTCTGCCTTGCACCTGATTATTCCAACGTCAGATCGATGACCTAGGGAATCTAATTCTGGTATTGATAGTTTTTGCTGATTGTCTCTCCCTGTAGCTGATTTCTTCATTATTGTGTAAATTTAGATCATGAGCTCATGTTTAGCTAAACATCTGACTCTGTAAGAGGCTTAGGTGTGAACACTCGTAAGCTTCATCAGAAAGTCCGCAGTGATTTATTTGTGTCCCTCCAATGACTTGCCCGCGAGGACCCCGTTTTCTACAAGTGTTGGTCCAATACTCCCTCGAGAGGCACGGCCTCAGACAGGGCTGCTTTGTGCCCCACGATCTGGGACTGTGGCATTGGGAGGCCTCAGGCCTGGGCAGGAGCCTCTCCGCGTGTGTCCCAGGGACGCATCTGCCTGCGCACTTCGGTCACCTAGCAGGAAGCTACGATGCCCAGAGCTATGGTTAGCTGTGCAGCGAGGTGTACTGCGCGGACAGGTTCCAAAAGCACTTCAAGTAAGAGGGCGGCCTGAGTGGAAAGGTGAAAATTTGGGCAGCTGTGCAGACAAAGAAGGAGCCCTTTGTCCAGGGCCTAAATGCTTGTGACACCTCACTGGGCCTGCCGGGCTCTGAGGGCCCAGCCCTGGACCCCTGTTCACCTGCCCTTTGTTCAGTCACAGCAGAATTGGCCACACCCACTCCCTCAGTGAAGGCCGTGTTCCAAACTCCCTCAGCCCTGCCCCCTCTCCGCAGGTTACCATGGACAACAGATGCTGCATTCTGAGTCCAGGGCATTCCGAGAATGCCAAGGGCAGACATGATGACCTTACATGATTTCCTCTTGTGTCAGTTTTGGTAAACTTTAGGAACTAGGAAATGGTCCACTTTACACAAATGTTCAAATTTACTGGCATTTCATATATTCTCTGCTATAACATTGTCCTGATTCTTTCTGTATATTCTTCACTTATGTTTTGGTTTTCCTTAATCAAAGTATGTCTTTTAAATCTTGTCAAAGAATATTATAAGACTTACTACATCACCTGAATTTTATACATTTTCTATTGTAGTAAGTTCTCCTCATATCTTTGTTTATATTTTTTCTGTGTTCTCAGGTTTATTGTTTTGATATTCTGATGTCAATTAAAACACTTGGTTATTCATTTTAATAAATGTTTTTACTTATAAAGATTTCAACTTTTCAAGATTCCAGCTTACTTGTAAGTTCCTAATGGTCAGGTCCTCTACATTGTGGCTGGCCTATGGCTTAGTTCACCATATAGCAATGTATATATTCACCTATTTTCCCCTCGACTTTCTGTGATGCCCTACATCTCACCTTTCTTTGCAGACAAGCCATTTGAAATACCCTTAACTTATTTCACAGCCAATAAGTCTTTGAAATAATGTGTATTTTTTAAAGAAATCATCTTACATAATTAGGCAGAAAATCTGACCTGCCATAGTTTTCAAAACAGCATAATTTCACTCATCTCAATGATGAATCTGTTGTATGACACAACCTTTGAGTATTTAGCTTTATCAATGACATGTACCTTAAAAATATTTTAGAGATCCTACCAGTCTTTGAAAACATCCTTGTTCCTTGTTTCAGTTCCAGTTTTGTGTATACTTTCTGCCTTGCACCTGATTATTCCAACATCTGATGGATGGCCTAGGGAATCTAATTCTGGTATTGATTGTTTTTGCTGCTTGTCTCCCCTTGTAGCTGATTTTTTCATTATTGTGTAAATTTAGATCATGAGCTCATGTTTAGCTAAACAGCTGACCTTGTAAGAGGCTTAGGTGTGAACGCTCGTAAGCTTCAGCAGATAGTCCACAAAGATTTTTTTGTGTCCCTCCAATGAGTTACCCGCGCGGACCCTGTTTCTACAAGTGTTGGTCCACTACTACCTCTAGAGGCTGGGACTCAGACAGTACAGCTTAACTTCCCCCGATCTGGGGTAGTGGCTTTGGGCGGCCTGTGGCCTGGGCAGGAGGCTCCCCGCGTGTGTCCCACGACCGATCTGCCTGCAAACTTCGGTCACCTGGCAGGAAGTTATGATGCCCAGACCTATGGTTAGCTTTGCAGCGAGGTGTACTGCGCGGACCTGTTCCACACACACTTCAAGTAAGAGGGCGGCCTGAGTGGAAAGGTGAGAGTTTGGTCAGCTGTGCAGACACAGAAGGCGCACTTTGGCCTGGGCCTAAATGCTTGAGACACACCACTGGGCCTGCCGGGCACTGAGGGCCCTGCCGTTGCCCCCCTTCTCCCCTGCCCTTTGTTAAGTCACAGCAGAGATATCCACACCCACTCCCACAGTGAGGGCAGTGTTCCCACCTCCCTCTGCCCCGCCCCCTCTCCACAGGTTACCATGGACTACAGATGCTGCATTCTGAGGCCAGGGCGTTCCGAAAATGCCAAGGGCAGACATGATGACCTTAAATGATTTCCTCTTGTGTCAATTTTCGTAAACTTTAGGAGCTAGGAAATGGTCCACTTTGCACAAATGTTCAAATTTACTGGCATTTCATATATTCTCTGCTATAACATTGTCCTGATTCTTTCTGTATATTCTTTACTTAAGTTTTGGTTTTCCTTAATCAAAATGTGTCTTTTAAATCTTGTCAAATAATATTCTTTGGACTTACTACCTCACCTGAATTTTATACATTTTCTATTGTATTAAGTTCTCTTCATATCCTTATTTATATTTTTTCTGTGTTCTCAGGTTTATTGTTTTGATATTCTGATGTCAATTAAAATACTTGGTTATTCATGTTAATAAATGTTGTTACTTATAAAGATTTCAACTTTTCTAGATTCCAGCTTACTTGTAAGTTTCTAACGGTCAGGTCCTCTACCTTGTTGCTGGCCTAAAGCTTAGTTCACCATATAGCAGTATATATTGACCTATTTTCCCCTCGACTTTCTGTGATTTTCTACATCTCAACTTTCTTTTCAGACAAGCCAATTGAAATACCCTTAACTTATTTCACAGCTAATAAGTCTTTGAAATAATGTGTATTTTTTAGAGAAATCTTCTTATATATTTAGGCCGAAAATCAGACCTGCCATAGTTTTCAAAACAGCATAATTTCACTCTTCTCAATGATGAATCTGTTGTATTATGCAACCTTTGAGTATTTAGCTTTATCAATGACATGTACTTTAAAAATGTTTTAGAGATCCCACCAATCTTTGAAAACATCCTTGTTCCTTGTTTCAGTTCCTGTTTTGTGTATATTTTCTGCCTTGCACCTGATTATTCCAACATCTGATGGATGACCTAGGGAATCTAATTCTGGTATTGATTGTTTTTGCAGATTGTCTCCTCTTGTAGCTCTTTTCTTAATTATTGTGTAAATTTAGATCATGAGCTCATGTTGAGCTAAACAGCTTACCTTGTAAGAGGCTTAGGTGTGAACGCTCATAAGCTTCAGCAGAAGGCGGCAAAGGATTATTTGTGTCCCTCCAATGATTTGCCCGCGAGGACCCCATTTTCTACAAGTGTTGTTCCAATACTCCCTCTATAGGCAGGGGACTCAGAGGGGGCTGGTTTGCGGTTCCCGATCTGGGTCATGGGCAGTGGGCGGCCGGTGGCCCGGGCAGGAGCCTGTCTGCGTGTGTCCCAGGGACCCATCTGCCTGTGAACTTCGGTCACCTGGCAGGAAGCTACGATGCCCAGACCTATGGTTAGCTGTGCAGCAAGGTGTACTGCGCGGACAGGTTCCACACACACTTCAAGTAAGAGGGCGGCCTGAGGGGAAAGGTGAGAGTTTGGACAGCTGTGCAGATATCGAAAGCGCCCTTTGGCCTGGGCCTAAATGCTTGTGACACCCCACTGGGCATACCTGACTCTGAGGGCCCTGCCATCCTCCCCATGCTGCCCTGCCCTTTGTTCAGTCACAGCAGAGATGGCCACACCCACTCCCTCAGGGAGGGCAGTGTTACAACCACCCTCAGCCCCTCCCCCTCTCCGCAGGTTACCACGGACTACAGATGCTGCATTCTGAGGCCAGGGCGTCCCGAGAATGCCAAGGGCAGACATGATGACCTTAAATGATTTCCTCTTGTGTCAGTTTTGGTAAACTTTAGGAGCTAGGAAATGGTCCACTTTACACAAATGTTCAAATTTACTGGCATTTCATATATTTTCTGCTATAACATTGTCTTGATTCTTTTGTATATTCTTTACTTATGTTTTTGTTGTGCTTAATCAAAGTGTGTCTTTTATATCTTTTCAAAGAATATTCTTTGGACTTACTACCTCACCTGAATTTTATACGTTTTCTGTGGTATTAAGTTCTGCTCATATCTTTATTTATCTTTTACTATGTTCTCAAGGTTTATTGTTTTGATCTTCTGATGTCAATTAAAACACTTGGTTATTCATTTTCATAAATCTTTTTACTTATAAAGATTTGAAATTTGAAGATTCCAGCTTACTTGTAAGTTTCTAAGCGTCAGGTCGTCTACATTGTTGCTGGCCTAAGGATTAGTTCACCATATAGCAATGTATATATTGACCTATTTTCCCCTCGACACTCTGTTATTCCCTACATCTCACCTTTCTTTGCAAACAAGCCATTTGAAATACCCTTAACTTATTTCACAGCCAATAAGTCTTTGAAATAATGTGTATTTTTTAGACAAATCTTCTTATATAATTAGGCAGAAAATCTGACTTGCCATAGATTTCAAAACAGCATACTTTCACTCTTCTCAATGTTGAAACTGTTGTACTACACAACTTTGAATATTTACCTTTTTCAAAGACATGTACTTTAAAAATATTTTAGAGATCCTACCAGTCTTTGAAAACATCCTTATTCCTTGTTTTAGTTCCAGTTTTATGTATATTTTCTGCCTTGCACCTGATTATTACAACATCTGATGGATGGCCTAGGGAATCTAATTCTGGTATTGATTGATATTGCTGATTGTCTACCCCTTGTAGATGATTTCTTCATTATTGTGTAAATTTAGATCATGAGCTCATGTTTAGCCAAACAGCTAACCTTGTAAGAGGCTTAGGTGTGAACGCTCGTAAGCTTCATCAGAACGTCGGCAAAGATTTATTTGTGTCCCTCCAATGAGTGGCCCGCGAGGACTCCGTTTTCTACAAGTGTTGGTCCAATACTCCCTCTAGGGACAGGGACTCAGACAGGGCTGCTATGCGGACCCCGATTTGGGGCAGGGGCAGTAGGGAGCCTGTGACCGGGCAAGATCCTCTCCTCGTTTTTCCTTGGGACCCATCTGCCTGCGAACTTCGGTCACATGACATGAAGCTACGATGCACAGACCTATGGTTTGCTGTGCAGCGAGGTGTACTGTGCGAACAGGTTCCACACACACTTCAAGTAAGAGGGCGGCCTGAGCGGAAAAGTGAGAGTTTGGGCAGATGTGCAGAAAAAGAAGACGCCTTTGGCCTGGGCCAAATGCTTGTGACACCCCACTGGGCCTGCCGGGCTCTGAGGGCCCTGCCCTGGGCCCCCTGCTCCCCTGCCCTTTGTTCAGTCACAGCAGAGATGGCCACACCCACTCCCTCAGTGAGGGCAGTGTTCCAACCGTCCTCAGACCCGCCCCCTCTCCGCAGGTTACCATGGACTACAGATGCTGCATTCTGATGCCAGGGCATTCCGAGAATGCCAAGGGCAGACAGGATGACCTTAAATGATTTCCTCTTGTGTCAGTTTTGGTAAACTTTAGGAGCTAGGAAATGGTCCACTTTACAGAAATGTTCAAATTTATTGGTATTTCAGATATTTTTTGTTATAATTTTGTCCTTAATCTTTCTATATATTCTAGACTTATGTTTTTGTTTTCCTTAATCAAAGTGTGTCTTTTAACTCTTTTCAAAGAATATTCTTTGGACTTACTACATCACCTGGATTTTATACGTTTTCTGTTGTATTTAGTTCTGCTCATATCTTTATTAAACTTTTTTCTATGTTCTCAGGCTTTATTGTTTTGATCTTCTGATGTCAATTAAAACAGTTGGTTATTCATTTTCATAAATATTTTTACTTATAAAGATGTGAACTATTGAAGATTCCAGCTTACTTGTAAGTTTCTAAGCGTCAGGTGCTCTACATTGTTGCTGGCCGAAGGCTTACTTCACCGTATAGCAAAATATATATTGACTTATTTTCCCCTCGGCTTTCTATGATTCCCTACATCTCACCTTCCTTTGGAGAAAAGCCATTTGAAATACCCTTACCTTATTTCACAGCCAATAAGTCTTTGAAATAATGTGTATCTTTTAGAGAAATCTTCTTATATATTTAGGCAGAAAATCTGACCTGCCATACTTTTCAAAACAGCATAATTTCAATCTTCTCAATGATGAATCTGTTGAATTACACAACCTTTGAGTATTTATCTTTATCAATGACATGTAGTTTAAAAATATTTAAGAGATCCTACCAGTCTTTGAAAACATCCTTGTTCCTTGTTTCAGTTCCAGTTGTATGTATATTTTCTGCCTTGCACCTGATTATTCCAACATCTGATGGATGGCCTAGGGAATCTAATTCTGGTATTGCTTGTTTTTGCTGATTGTCTCTCCCTTGTAGCTGATTTCTTCATTATTGTGTAAATTTAGATCATGAGCTCATGTTTAGCTAAACAGCTGACCTTGTAACAGGCTTAGGTGTGAACGCTCGTAAGCTTCATCAGACAGTCGACAAAGATTTATTTGTGTCCCTCCAATGAGTGGCTCACGAGGACCCGGTTTTCTACAAGTGTTGGTCCACTACTCCCTCTAGAGGCACGGCCTCACACAGGGCGTTTTTGCTCCCCACGATCTGGGGCAGTGGCTGTGGGCGGCCTGTGGCCAGGGCTGGAACCTCTCTGCGTGTTTCCCAGGGACCCAACTGCCTGCGAACTTCGGTCACCTGGCAGGAAGCTATGATGCCCAGACTTATGGTTAGCTGTTCAGCGAGGTTTAATGCGCGTACAGGTTCCACAAACACTTCAAGTAAGAGGGCGGCCTGAGTGGATAGTTGAGAGTTTGGGCAGCTGTGCAGACAAAGAAAGCGCCCTTTGTCCTGGGCCTAAATGCTTGTGACACCCCACTGGGCCTGCCGGGCTCAGAGGGCCCTGCCCAGGGCCCCCTGCTCCCCTGCCCTTTGTTCAGTCACAGCAGAGATGGCACCACCCACTCCCTCAGTGAGGGCCGTGTTTCAACCTCCCTCAGCCCCGCCCCCACTCAGCAGGTTTCCATGGACTACAGATGCTGCATTCCGAGTCCAGGGCATTCCGAGAATGCCAAGGGCAGACATGATGACCTTACATGATTTCCTCTTGTGTCAGTCATGGTAAACTTTAGGAGCTAGGAAATGGTCCACTTTACAGAAATGTTCAAATTTACTGGCATTTCAGATATTCTCTGCTATAACATTGTCCTGATTCTTTCTGTATATTCTATACTTATGTTTTGGTTTTCCTTAATCAAAGTGTGTCTTTAAAATCTTGTCAAAGAATATTTTTAGACTTACTACATCACCTGAATTTTATACATTTTGTATTGTATTAATTTCTCCTCATACCTTTATTTATATATTTTCTGTGTTCTCAGGTTTATTGTTTTGATATTCTGATGTCAATTAAAACACTAGGTTATTCATTTTAATAAATCTTTTTACTTATAAAGATTTCATCTTTTCAAGATTCCAGCTTACTTGTAAGTTTCTAAGGGTCAGGTCCTCTACATTGTTGCTGGCCTAAGGCGTAGTTCACAATATGGCAAAGTACATATTGACCTATTTTCCCCTCGACTTTCTGTGATTCCCTACATCTCAACTTTCTTTGCTGACAAGCCATTTGAAGTACCCTTAACTTATTTCACAGCCAATAAGTCTTTGAAATAATGTGTATTTTTTAGAGAAATCTTCTTATATATTTAGGCAGAAAATCTGACCTGCCATCGTTTTCAAAACAGCATAATTTCACTCTTCTCAATGATGAATCTGTTGTATTACACAACCTTTGAGTATTTAGCTTTATCAATGACATGTACTTTAAAAATGTTTTAGAGATCCTACCAGTCTTTGAAAACATCCTTGTTTCTTGTTTCAGTTCCAGTTTTATGTATATTTTCTGCCTTGCACATGATTAATCCAACGTCTGATCGATGGCCTAGGGAATCTAATTCTGGTATTGATAGTTTCTGCTGATTGTCTCCCCCTGTAGCTGATTTCTTCATTATTGTGTAAATTTAGATCATGAGCTCATGTTTAGCTAAACATCTGACTTTATAAGAGTCTTAGGTGTGAACACTCGCAAGCTTCATCAGAAAGTCCGCAAAGATTTATTTGTGTCCCTCCAATGAGTTGCTGCGAGGACCCCGTTTTCTACAAGTGTTGGTCCAATACTCCCTCTAGAGGCACGGCCTCCGACAGGGCTGCTTTGTGCCCCACGATCTGGGGCAGTGGCAGTGGGCGGCCAATGGCCTGGGCAGGAGCCTCTCCACGTGTGTCCCAGGGACCCATCTGCCTGCGAAATTCGGTCACCTGGCAGGAAGATACGATGCCCAGACATATGGTTAGGTGTGCAGCGAGGTGTACTGCGTGGACAGGTTCCATATGCACTTCAAGTAAGAGGGTGGCCTGAGTGGAAAGGTGAATGTTTGGGCCACTGTGCAGACAAAGAAGGAGCCCTTTGTCCTGGGCCTTAATGCTTGTGACACCCCACTGGTCCTGCCGGGCGCTGAGGGCCCTGTCCTGGGCCCCCTTTTCCCCTGCCCTTTGTTCAGTCACAGCAGAATTGGCCACACCCACTCCCTCAGTGAGGGCAGTGTTCCCACCTCCCTCAGCCCCGCCCCCTCTCCGCATGTTACCATGGACTACAGATGCTGCATTCTGAGGCCAAGGCGTTCCGAAAATGCCAAAGTCAGACATGATGACCTTAAATGATTTCCTCTTGTGTCAATTTTGGTAAACTTTAGGAGCTAGGAAATGGTCCACTTTACACAAATGTTCAAATTTACTGGCATTTCATATATTCTCTGCTATAACATTGTCCTGATTCTTTCTGTATATTCTTTACTTATGTTTTGGTTTTCCTTAATCAAAATGTGTCTTTTAAATCTTGTCAAAGAATATTCTTTGGACTTACTACCTCACCTGAATTTTATACACTTTCTATTGTATTAAGTTCTCCTCATATCCTTATTTATATTTTTTCTGTGTTCTCAGGTTTATTGTTTTGATATTTTGATGGCAATTAAAAGACTTGGTTATTCATTTTAATAAATGTTGTTACTTATAAATATTTAAACTTTTCAAGATTCCAGCTTACTTGTAAGTTTCTAAGGGTCAGGTCCTCTACCTTGTTGCTGGCCTAAGGCTTAGTTCACCATATAGCAAAGTATATATTGACCTATTTTCCCCTCGACTTTCTGTGATTTCCTACATCTCACCTTTCTTTGCAGACAAGCCAATTGAAATACCCTTAACTTATTTCACAGCCAATAAGTCTTTGAAATAATGTGTATTTTTTAGAGAAATCTTCTTATATATTTAGGCAGAAAATCTGACCTGCCACAGTTTTCAAAACAGCATAATTTCACTCTTCTCAATGATGAATCTGTTGTATTACACAACCTTTGAATATTAGCTTTATCATTGACATGTACTTTAAAAATGTTTTAGAGATCCTACCAGTCTTTGAAAACATCCTTGTTCCTTGTTTCAGTTCCAGTTTTATTTATATTTTCTGCCTTGCACCTGATTATTCCAACGTCAGATCGATGACCTAGGGAATCTAATTCTGGTATTGATAGTTTTTGCTGATTGTCTCTCCCTTTAGCTGATTTCTTCATTATTGTGTAAATTTAGATCATGAGCTCATGTTTAGCTAAACATCTGACTCTGTAAGACGCTTAGGTGTGAACACTCGTAAGCTTCATCAGAAAGTCAGCAATGATTTATTTGTGTCCCTCCAATGACTTGCCCGCGAGGACCCCGTTTTCTACAAGTGTTGGTCCAATACTCCCTCGAGAGGCACGGACTCAGACAGGGCTGCTTTGTGCCCCACGATCTGGGACTGTGGCATTGGGAGGCCTCTGGCCTGGGCAGGAGCCTCTCCGCGTGTGTCCCAGGGACGCATCTGCCTGCGCACTTCGGTCACCTAGCAGGAAGCTACGATGCCCAGAGCTATGGTTAGCTGTGCAGCGAGGTGTACTGCGCAGACAGGTTCCAAAAGCACTTCAAGTAAGAGGGCGGCCTGAGTGGAAAGGTGAAAATTTGGGCAGCTGTGCAGACAAAGAAGGAGCCCTTTGTCCAGGGCCTAAATGCTTGTTACACCTCACTGGGCCTGCCGGGCTCTGAGGGCCCAGCCCTTGACCCCTGTTCACCTGCCCTTTGTTCAGTCACAGCAGAATTGGCCACACCCACTCCCTCAGTGAAGGCCGTGTTCCAAACTCCCTCAGCCCTGCCCCCTCTCCGCAGGTTACCATGGACTACAGATGCTGCATTCTGAGTCCAGGGAATTCCGAGAATGCCAAGGGCAGACATGATGACCTTAAATGATTTCATCTTGTGTTAGTTTTGGTAAACTTTAGGAGCTAGGAAATGGTCCACTTTACACAAATGTTCAAATTTACTGGCATTTCATATATTCTCTGCTATAACATTGTCCTGATTCTTTCTGTATATTCTTCACTTATGTTGTGGTTTTCCTTAATCAAAGTGTGTCTTTTAAATCTTGTCAAAGAATAATATAAGACTTACTACATCACCTGAATTTTATACATTTTCTGTTGTAGTAAGTTCTCCTCATATCTTGTTTATATTTTTTCTTTGTTCTCAGGTTTATTGTTTTGATATTCTGATGTCAATTAAAACACTTGGTTATTCATTTTAATAAATGTTTTTACTTATAAAGATTTCAACATTTCAAGATTCCAGCTTACTTGTAAGTTTCTAATGGTCAGGTCCTCTACATTGTGGCTGGCCTATGGCTTAGTTCACCATATAGCAATGTATATATTGACCTATTTTCCCCTCGACTTTCTGTGATTCCCTACATCTCACCTTTCTTTGCAGACAAGCCATTTGAAATACCCTTAACTTATTTCACAGCCAATAAGTCTTTGAAATAATGTGTATTTTTTAAAGAAATCATCTTACATAATTAGGCAGAAAATCTGACCTGCCATAGTTTTCAAAACAGCATAATTTCACTCATCTCAATGATGAATCTGTTGTATGACACAACCTTTGAGTATTTAGCTTTATCTATGACATGTACCTTAAAAATATTTTAGAGATCCTACCAGTCTTTGAAAACATCCTTGTTCCTTGTTTCAGTTCCAGTTTTGTGTATACTTTCTGCCTTGCACCTGATTATTCCAACATCTGATGGATGGCCTAGGGAATCTATTTCTGGTATTGATTGGTTTTGCTGCTTGTCTCCCCTTGTAACTGATTTTTTCATTATTGTGTAAATTTAGATCATGAGCTCATGTTTAGCTAAACAGCTGACCTTGTAAGAGGCTTAGGTATGAACGCTCGTAAGCTTCAGCAGATAGTCCACAAAGATTTTTTTGTGTCCCTCCAATGAGTTACCCGCGCGGACCCGGTTTCTACAAGTGTTGGTCCACTACTACCTCTAGAGGCTGGGACTCAGACAGTACAGCTTCACTTCCCCCGATCTGGGGTAGTGGCTTTGGGCGGCCTGTGGCCTGGGCAGGAGGCTCCCCGCGTGTGTCCCACGACCGATCTGCCTGCAAACTTCGGTCACCTGGCAGGAAGTTATGATGCCCAGACCTATGGTTAGCTTTGCAGCGAGGTGTACTGCGCCGACCTGTTCCACACACACTTCAAGTAACAGGGCGGCCTGAGTGGAAAGGTGAGAGTTTGGGCAGCTGTGCAGACAAAGAAGGCGCACTTTGGCCTGGGCCTAAATGCTTGAGACACACGACTGGGCCTGCCGGGCACTGAGGGCCCTGCCGTTGCCCCCCTTCTCCCCTGCCCTTTGTTAAGTCACAGCAGAGATATCCACACCCACTCCCACAGTGAGGGCAGTGTTCCCACCTCCCTCTGCCCCGCCCGCTCTCCGCAGGTTACCATGGACTACAGATGCTGCATTCTGAGGCCAGGGCGTTCCGAAAATGCCAAGGGCAGACATGATGACCTTAAATGATTTCCTCTTGTGTCAATTTTCATAAACTTTAGGAGCTAGGAAATGGTCCACTTTACACAAATGTTCAAATTTACTGGCATTTCATATATTCTCTGCTATAACATTGTCCTGATTCTTTCTGTATATTCTTTACTTATGTTTTGGTTTTCCTTAATCAAAATGTGTCTTTTAAATCTTGTCAAATAATATTCTTAGGACTTACTACCTCACCTGAATTTTATACATTTTCTATTGTATTAAGTTCTCCTCATATCCTTATTTATATTTTTTCTGTGTTCTCAGGTTTATTGTTTTGATATTCTGATGTCAGTTAAAAGACTTGGTTATTCATTTTAATAAATGTTGTTACTTATAAAGATTTCAACTTTTCTAGATTCCAGCTTACTTGTAAGTTTCTAACGGTCAGGTCCTCTACCTTGTTGCTGGCCTAAATCTTAGTTCACCATATAGCAAAGTATATATTGACCTATTTTCCCCTCGACTTTCTGTGATTTCCTACATCTCAACTTTCTTTTCAGACAAGCCAATTGAAATACCCTTAACTTATTTCACAGCTAATAAGTCTTTGAAATAATGTGTATTTTTTAGAGAAATCTTCTTATATATTTAGGCCGAAAATCAGACTTGCCATAGTTTTCAAAACAGCATAATTTCACTCTTCTCAATGATGAATCTGTTGTATTATGCAACCTTTGAGTATATAGCTTTATCAATGACATGTACTTTAAAAATGTTTTAGAGATCCTACCAATCTTTGAAAACATCCTTGTTCCTTGTTTCAGTTCCTGATTTGTGTATATTTTCTGCCTTGCACCTGATTATTCCAACATCTGATGGATGACCTGGGGAATCTAATTCTGGTATTGATTGTTTTTGCGGATTGTCTCCTCTTGTAGCTGTTTTCTTAATTATTGTGTAAATTTAGATCATGAGCTCATGTTGAGCTAAACAGCTTACCTTGTAAGAGGCTTAGGTGTGAACGCTCATAAGCTTCAGCAGAAGGCGGCAAAGGATTCTTTGTGTCCCTCCAATGATTTGCCCGCGAGGACCCCATTTTCTACAAGTGTTGTTCCAATACTCCCTCTATAGGCAGGGGACTCAGAGGGGGCTGGTTTGCGGTTCCCGATCTGGGTCAGGGGCAGTGGGCGGCCGGTGGCCCGGGCAGGAGCCTGTCTGCGTGTGTCCCAGGGACCCATCTGCCTGTGAACTTCGGTCACCTGGCAGGAAGCTACGATGCCCAGACCTATGGTTAGCTGTGCAGCAAGGTGTACTGCGCGGACAGGTTCCACACACACTTCAAGTAAGAGGGCGGCCTGAGGGGAAAGGTGAGAGTTTGGACAGCTGTGCAGATATCGAAAGCGCCCTTTGGCCTGGGCCTAAATGCTTGTGACACCCCACTGGGCATACCTGACTCTGAGGGCCCAGCCATGCTCCCCATGCTGCCCTGCCCTTTGTTCAGTCACAGCAGAGATGGCCACACCCACTCCCTCAGGGAGGGCAGTGTTACAACCACCCTCAGCCCCTCCCCCTCTCCGCAGGTTACCACGGACTACAGATGCTGCATTCTGAGGCCAGGGCGTCCCGAGAATGCCAAGGGCAGACATGATGACCTTAAATGATTTCCTCTTGTGTCAGTTTTGGTAAACTTTAGGAGCTAGGAAATGGTCCACTTTACACAAATGTTCAAATTTACTGGCATTTCATATATTCTCTGCTATAACATTGTCTTGATTCTTTTGTATATTCTTTACTTATGTTTTTGTTTTCCTTAATCAAAGTGTGTCTTTTATATCTTTTCAAAGAATATTCTTTGGACTTACTACATCACCTCAATTTTACACGTTTTCTGTGGTATTAAGTTCTGCTCATATCTTTATTTATCTTTTACTATGTTCTCAAGGTTTATTGTTTTGATCTTCTGATGTCAATTAAAACACTTGGTTATTCATTTTCATAAATCTTTTTACTTATAAAGTTTTGAAATTTGAAGATTCCAGCTTACTTGTAAGTTTCTAAGCGTCAGGTCGTCTACATTGTTGCTGGCCTAAGGATTAGATCACCATATAGCAATGTATATATTGACCTAATTTCCCCTCGACAGTCTGTTATTCCCTACATCTCACCTTTCTTTGCAAACAAGCCATTTGAAATACCCTTAACTTATTTCACAGCCAATAAGTCTTTGAAATAATGTGTATTTTTTAGACAAATCTTCTTATATAATTAGGCAGAAAATCTGACTTGCCATAGTTTTCAAAACAGCATACTTTCACTCTTCTCAATGTTGAAACTGTTGTACTACACAACTTTGAATATTTACCTTTTTCAAAGACATGTACTTTAAAAATATTTTAGAGATCCTACCAGTGTTTGAAAACATCCTTATTCCTTGTTTTAGTTCCAGTTTTATGTATATTTTCTGCCTTGCGCCTGATTATTACAACATCTGATGGATGGCCTAGGGAATCTAATTCTGGTATTGATTGATTTTGCTGATTGTCTACCCCTTGTAGATGATTTCTTCATTATTGTGTAAATTTAGATCATGAGCTCATGTTTAGCCAAACAGCTAACCTTGTAAGAGGCTTAGGTGTGAACGCTCGTAAGCTTCATCAGAACGTCGGCAAAGATTTATTTGTGTCCCTCCAATGAGTGGCCCGCGAGGACTCCGTTTTCTACAAGTGTTGGTCCAATACTCCCTCTAGGGACAGGGACTCAGACAGGGCTGCTATGCGGACCCCGATTTGGGGCAGGGGCAGTAGGGAGCCTGTGACCGGGCAAGATCGTCTCCTCGTTTTTCCTTGGGACCCATCTGCCTGCGAACTTCGGTCACATGACATGAAGCTACGATGCACAGACCTATGGTTAGCTGTGCAGCGAGGTGTACTGTGAGAACAGGTTCCACACTCACTTCAAGTAAGAGGGCGGCCTGAGTGGAAAAGTGAGAGTTTGGGCAGATGTGCAGAAAAAGAAGACGCCTTTGGCCTGGGCCTAAATGCTTATGACACCCGACTGGGCCTGCCGGGCTCTGAGGGCCCTGCCCTGGGCCCCCTGCTCCCCTGCCCTTTGTTCAGTCACAGCAGAGATGGGACACACCCACTCCCTCAGTGAGGGCAGTGTTCCAACCGCCCTCAGACCCGCCCCCTCTCCGCAGGTTACCATGGACTACAGATGCTGCATTCTGAGGCCAGGGCATTCCGAGAATGCCAAGGGCAGACAGGATGACCTTTAATGATTTCCTCTTGTGTCAGTTTTGGTAAACTTTAGGAGCTAGGAAATGGTCCACTTTACAGAAATGTTCAAATTTATTGGTATTTCAGATATTTTTTGTTATAATTTTGTCCTTAATCTTTCTATATATTCTTGACTTATGTTTTTGTTTTCCTTAATCAAAGTGTGTCTTTTAACTCTTTTCAAAGAATATTCTTTGGACTTACTACATCACCTGAATTTTATACGTTTTCTGTTGTATTAAGTTCTGCTCATATCTTTATTAAACTTTTTTCTATGTTCTCAGGCTTTATTGTTTTGATCTTCTGATGTCAATTAAAACAGTTGGTTATTCATTTTCATAAATATTTTTACTTATAAAGATGTGAACTATTGAAGATTCCAGCTTACTTGTAAGTTTCTAAGCGTCAGGTGCTCTACATTGTTGCTGGCCGAAGGCTTACTTCACCGTATAGCAAAATATATATTGACTTATTTTCCCCTCGGCTTTCTATGATTCCCTACATCTCACCTTCCTTTGGAGAAAAGCCATTTGAAATACCCTTACCTTATTTCACAGCCAAAAAGTCTTTGAAATAATGTGTATCTTTTAGAGAAATCTTCTTATATATTTAGGCAGAAAATCTGACCTGCCATACTTTTAAAACAGCATAATTTCAATCTTCTCAATGATGAATCTGTTGAATTACACAACCTTTGAGTATTTAACTTTATCAATGACATGTAGTTTAAAAATATTTAAGAGATCCTACCAGTCTTTGAAAACATCCTTGTTCCTTGTTTCAGTTCCAGTTGTATGTATATTTTCTGCCTTGCAACTGATTATTCCAACATCTGATGGATGGCCTAGGGAATCTAATTCTGGTATTGCTTGTTTTTGCGGATTGTCTCCCCCTTGTAGCTGATTTCTTCATTATTGTGTAAATTTAGATCATGAGCTCATGTTTAGCTAAACAGCTGACCTTGTAAGAGGCTTAGGTGTGAACGCTCGTAAGCTTCATCAGAAAGTCGACAAAGATTTATTTGTGTCCCTCCAATGAGTGGCTCGCGAGGACCCGGTTTTCTACAAGTGTTGGTCCACTACTCCCTCTAGAGGCACGGCCTCACACAGGGCTTTTTTGCTCCCCACGATCTGGGGCAGTGGCTGTGGGCGGCCGGTGGCCCGGGCTGGAACCTCTCTGCGTGTGTCCCAGGGACCCAACTGCCTGCGAACTTCGGTCACCTGGCAGGAAGCTATGATGCCCAGACTTATGGTTAGCTGTTCATCGAGGTGTAATGCGCGTACAGGTTCCACAAACACTTCAAGTAAGACGGCGGCCTGAGTGGATAGTTGAGAGTTTGGGCAGCTGTGCAGACAAAGAGAGCGCCCTTTGTCCTGGGCCTAAATGCTTGTGACACCCCACTGGGCCTGCCAGGCTCAGAGGGCCCTGCCCAGGGCCCCCTGCTCCCCTGCCCTTTGTTCAGTCACAGCAGAGATGGCACCACCCACTCCCTCAGTGAGGGCCGAGTTTCAACCTCCCTCAGCCCCGCCCCCACTCCGCAGGTTTCCATGGACTACAGATGCTGCATTCCGAGTCCATGGCATTCCGAGAATGCCAAGGGCAGACATGATGACCTTACATGATTTCCTCTTGTGTCAGTCATGGTAAACTTTAGGAGCTAGGAAATGGTCCACTTTACAGAAATGTTCAAATTTACTGGCATTTCAGATATTCTCTGCTATAACATTGTCCTGATTCTTTCTGTATATTCTTTACTTATGTTTTGGTTTTCCTTAATCAAAGTGTGTCTTTAAAATCTTGTCAAAGAATATTTTTAGACTTACTACATCACCTGAATTTTATACATTTTGTATTGTATTAATTTCTCCTCATACCTTTATTTATATATTTTCTGTGTTCTCAGGTTTATTGTTTTGATATTCTGATGTCAATTAAAACACTAGGTTATTCATTTTAATAAATCTTTTTACTTATAAAGATTTCATCTTTTCAAGATTCCAGCTTACTTGTAAGTTTCTAAGGGTCAGGTCCTCTACATTGTTGCTGGCCTAAGGCGTAGTTCACAATATGGCAAAGTACATATTGACCTATTTTCCCCTCGACTTTCTGTGATTCCCTACATCTCAACTTCCTTCTCTGACAAGCCATTTGAAATACCCTTAACTTATTTAACAGCCAATAAGTCTTTGAAATAATGTGTATTTTTAGAGAAATCTTCTTATATATTTAGGCAGAAAATCTGACCTGCCATCGTTTTCAAAACAGCATAATTTCACTCTTCTCAATGATGAATCTGTTGTATGACACAACCTTTGAGTATTTAGCTTTATCAATGACATGTACTTTAAACATGTTTTAGAGATCCTACCAGTCTTTGAAAACATCCTTGTTTCTTGTTTCAGTTCCAGTTTTATGTATATTTTCTGCCTTGCACATGATTAATCCAACGTCTGATCGATGGCCTAGGGAATCTAATTCTGGTATTGATAGTTTCTGCTGATTGTCTCCCCCTGTAGCTGATTTCTTCATTATTGTGTAAATTTAGATCATGAGCTCATGTTTAGCTAAACATCTGACTTTGTAAGAGTCTTAGGTGTGAACACTCGCAAGCTTCATCAGAAAGTCCGCAAAGATTTATTTGTGTCCCTCCAATGAGTTGCTGCGAGG